>NC_135331.1:90560357-91221329 GCF_023851605.1 Tamandua tetradactyla | reverse complement strand
TACTATCTCACACTGCACATAAAAATTAACTCAAAATGAACCAAAGACCTAAATATAAGAGCCAAAACTATAAAACTCCTGGAAGAAAACATAAGGAAGCATCTTCAGAAATTATGCTAGGCAATGATTTCTTAGACTGTACACCAAAAGCATGAGTAACAACAAAAAAAAAGTAGATAAATAGGACTTCATCAAAATTAAAAACTTTTGCTCACCAAATGATTTCATCACTAAAGTAAAAAGACAATCTTCAGAATGGGAGAAAACAACAAAAAGACCAATTAAAAAATGGGCAAAAGATGAAAAGTCATTTATTCAGATGGCCAAAAAGCATGTAAAAAGATGCTCAACATCATTAGCCATTGGAGAAATATAAATCAAAGCTCCAATGAAATACCAATTCACAATGACTAGAAGGGCCTCTGCTAAAAAAATAAAAAAATAACAAGTGTTGGAGAGGATGTGGAGAAACAGGAACACTCATTCATTGGTGGCAGGACTGTAAAATGGTGGAGCCATGGTAGAGGACAGTTTGGTGGTTCCTCAGAAAGTTAAGTATGGAATTACCATATAATACGGCACTTCTAGGTATATACCCAAAATAACTGAAAGAAGATATTTACACATCGATGCTCCTGGAAGTATTATTCACTATTGCCAAAAGATGAAAGCAACCCAAGGGTCCAACAACAGATGGATAAGCAAAATGTGATATATACATACAATAGAATATTATTCAGCTGTGAAAAGGAACCAAGTTCAGATACATGTGACAACATGGGTGAACTTCGAAATCACCATGTTGAATGAAATAAGCCAACAAAAAAGGACAAAAATTATATGATCTCACTGATATGAAATATTAGAATAAGCAAACTCAGAGTCAGAAATTATTTCAGGGGCTGGGGTGGAGGGTAGGGAATAGGAAGTTAATGCTTAATGATACTGTATATCTGTTAGGGATGAGGGAAAAGTTTTGGTAACATTGTGATGGTAGCCCAACACTGTGAATGTAATTAACACCACTGAATTATATATTTGAATGTGGTTAAGCAGAAAAATTTCAGGTTATAAATATGTTACTAAAATTAAAAATTAAAAAACAACATAGGATTGTACAACACAATGAACTCTAATGTAAACCATGGACTATAATTAATAGTAAAATTATAGAAATATTCATCAATTGTGACAAATGTACCACACTAATGCAACATGTTTATAATAGGAGGGATATATGGGAACTCTATATTTTCTGCATGATTTTTCTGTAAACCTACAACTTCTCTAATAAAAAAATATGAAAAAGATTTATATAATTAGGTATAAAAAATAAAGGTGGTATTAGAGGCAAGTAAAATTCTTCACTATTCAAACACTGTTAAACACTAATGAAACACTCTTAATAAATACACTAATATATTCCTCTGCCTTTGTCTCTCCAATCATGCTGCCTCCTGCTACTTTTTCTTTATCAGGTAAATTTTCTTGAAATAGCAAGAGCCACTCATTTGGAAATCCAAAAACCCCCGTGCCAATGTTTCCAAACCACAAAGAATAGCAGAGCATCAGGGAAACATGAAACTTAACTTACCAAGTTAACCCCAAAGAATGTTTCCTTTTAGAAAGGGTTAAAGGCTGAGAAAAACAGGAAAATGCATTGGTAGAAGCTTTCCGTAAGGCAACTAATCTCACCACTATAGAAAATTTTTGGAGTAGAGAATGTATACAAATCTTCAACTACTTTATGAACACTATAATGAGTATTGAAGACGTGGTCTTCCTAGACCCCTTCAGCTCTTTCTGGTTCCTCCTGTGGTAGCTTCTCTGGCTCTTTCTCCTGGCGCCTGGAGTATGGAAATGCTCAGGGTTCAGGACTCTATACCCTCTTTCTCTGCATGAGCTTGTTCTCAGGGGATGCAGTGGTTCTCACAGCCACACTTATCTCATCTTTGGTTAGGATGAATCACAGATCTACAAGGTCTCTTATGTGTGTGGAGGAAATCTTCATCCTCTCAGGACAGATTTGATCTCTGGAAGGAACAAGTAGGGGCTAGTTCTTGGGATAGAGAAGAGAAGGTAGAATGACAAACAGGAAAAACGTTCTGGAGAGAGCCGGAGGCAGAAAAACTGGAGTTGGGGTGAGACTCTTTAGGAAGAGCTATATATGTGATACTAGGTTTGGGGAATGAAAGGGGTAGAGGGAGGAGTTGGTAAAAGGAGAAAAACTCTTCCTCTCTCCAGAGACTGTATAATCTGGGAGTTATCCGATTATACACAGTTTAACCCTTACAAGGTGTTGTGAGACTGGCCAGAGCAGAAACACCTAGAATTCCTTAAACAGAGCAGCCATCAAGTGAAAAGGTGGGGTCCAACTTGGTCAGGTCTTTTCTGGGCCTTGGGTCCAGAAAAGAGGCCAGTGAGCATGGAGAGTATACAAAGCAGCCAGCAGTTGATTCTCTAGGGACAGGATGTCTCCCCCTCCCCGCCTCCCAATGTGCACACCTAGTTGGAAGAAAGCAAAGAAACTCTACTCAAAAGAGGTCTTTTCCTATATCACACCATCAATATGTTGATCAGTTTAACAGAAAAAACAGAGTGAGCAGGGCAGAAGGCTACTTCATTTGCACTTTAATGTGAATTCCCTTACAAAAACTGATATTCTAAACTCAAGTTGAACCTAGCTACAGAGTGGTTACAAGAATTCTGGTAGATAATTTGGAACACATGGGGGAAAGGGGAAGCACTCGGTTGGGTGGAAAGGGAAGAAGTCACCAAGATGAAAAGGTGCCAAAAGAAAATATCATTGACATCTAAATGTACCTCAAGCCAAACCTGCCTCTCTACAAACCACACAGGAAGAATCTCTCCACAGGGCCAAGTGCTTGCTCCTATTTGTCTACCAGCAAACTCATGCCATGCCTGGGGGGAGGGAAAGCTACAAGCAAGTTGCTTTGGCTAGCTCCTCGGCTTCTTCTGCCTTCTTCTCTCCCTTATTCTTCCTCAGCCAGTGTGCACAGTCCCTTTGAAGGGTGCTAGGAGGGCCTGCAGGGAGAGGGGCAGGTTTAGTGGTAGAATAAATAAAAGAATATGCAGGAATGTTTTATGTTGGCCCCCAAAAGAGATGCCTATTAGAAGGACCTGTTTCTAATGGTAAAAGGGAGAATCTCTCCCCCCCCCCCCATTTAAATATCGGCCATTCTACCAAACCTATTATACCATGGAAGGTAAGAGGGCCAACGGGAATACCTTTAGTGAGGGACAACCATATTGCAGGCAGCAGTTAGTTGTTGCTATCTTAGAGAACAAAGAGCAGTATCTGTTCAACAGCAGGTACTCAATAAATGTTGGTGAAAGCCTAATATGAAGTATACTAAATAACTTAAGAAAGTTTCCCCAAGTTTTTTTGTAGCTCAATAATGTGGTATTTTTTTACTTTACTTTTTAAGCATTGTAATTCACAGCTGAACCATGCAGAATTACAAGCCTTACCTACACAGATAGAACTCTCAATAGTCTGAAATTTTTAAAAAGTTACATGGGGGCAGATCATATCTCAGAGGCAAAAGAAAGACTTCTGCAAAAGACCAAATGAGGGAAATTTTCTCTCAAATGAGACATCTGGCAAAATTGGCAATATCAGTTTTCATTTGTTGATAAAAATTTCATGGACCTAGGTTCCTCTCTGAATCACTCTTCTTGAAATAGAGGTTTTAGGGCAGGCCACGGTGGCTCAGTGGCAGAATCTCACCTGCCATGCCGGTGACCTGGGTTCGATTTCCGGTGCCTGCCCATGCGAAAAAAAAAAATGGAGGTTTTATAGAAATCACTTTAATTTTTTTTCTCCATAGTAGGCTCCATTGAGAACATAGGGTAATCAGCAATCTTAATCCAAAATAATTTTATTTTCATACAAACATTTTAACTCCAATTCAGCAATAAGTATTTGCTGAAAAAGTGTACTGCAGTTGACTTAGTATCATCCTTTCATAAATTTCCAGGATCAGATTTTCCTCTATGTGTTAATAAGTAAGATGCCACATCAAGTTCCCTTATGTTAAATTTTTCACAGGCTCTTAACTGTCTACAAGGGAATCATCCCTGATGTGGAACCAAATACTGCCTCTGAGAAGATGCGAACAGAGAGAACCAGCTCTGCCTTAAACCCAGGAGTGGATCCCAAACAAAACAGAGGAGGGGCTCAGAGATCAGGACTTCAAGAATATGCTGGCCCACCTCAAAATGAAACCCAACAAGCCTTTTCTTTCACATCACTCATTACATTTTCTGCAATTAAGCTGAAGAAGAGAAAACCATCTGACAATTTTGGGAATATATAAAAACACACTGTACCTTCTTAACAACAACAACAACAAAAACTGCATAGACCTGCAGTTACAAGTTGTTTACAAATACAGATCTATGCTTACAGGTAATGTGTCTGCATTTTTTTGTTGGCTGGCCTGAAGCTCCAAGTTGCTAACAAATACAGATCTATGCTTACAAGCAATGGGTCTGGATTTTTCTTGGTGGCTGCCTGCAGTAAGTGTGGAGACTCCTTCACTCACGAAATACCTGAGAATTCACTTAGCTCCAGTACAGCGGGGCAGGGAAACAGCGGTGAGCAAAACAGGCAGACATGATCTTACCCCTTGGAGAGTTTATAATCTGGCAGAGAAGGCAGAGTCAAATAACCACATCAATAAATGTATATGAAGAGCTAGCTGATCTTTCCTACTATAACAGAAGGATTTTTTACATACATAATACCTTAAAATTCCCTTTTGGAATAAAATATAACCCCATTTTACAGCTGAAAAAGTCAGATACATTGCCCAAAATTATAAAACTAATCGCCTCAAGTTTGGCACAGCCTAAAGACCATATTCTCTGATCACACCAGGTCACCTCTGCCCTTTCATGCTTCTCCCAGAAGCCCTCCTAAACTGGAGACTTTGGACAGCCTATGTTCAATTAGTGCTGTTCTGGGCATCCATGGTGCAATGTTCTTCTCACTTCATTCATGGGAAAATTTTCCTTCTAAAGTTCTTCAGAAATTGAAAACAGTCAAAAAGAGGGAGCCCAAAGACCTTTGAAACAGAATAAACCTAAAATGACTACTGTGCCCTGGAGGATTTCCAGCTGCAAAAGAATATGGGCTGGCACATGACCTTAACTCTGTTTCTCCTATCCTGGCCAACCCAATATTGGCTAATAGAATTTTTAAACCATCTCCTCTCCAGGCTTAGAAAAACTTTACTCACTATCCTCCCAAACCATGTTAAAAATACACTGGACATCACAGTAAGTCAGGCCTGTGCGCGCTTGGCCAAAAAACTGGACACTGGCAGAAATATAAAATACAATACTATAAACTGGCCTCTGTAGATAAAATACCCATATGTTGAATGGCCACAGGAAAGGAAAGCCTGATGACTTCCCCTCCACAGCTGGATTCCATTTATCAGGGCATATGGACACCCACCTCCACCAGAAATTTAACCACTTGAACTGAAAGGCATTTGGAACTTCAGGCAGTGGCCTAGGTGGTGAAATATTTGGTAATGAGTTTTACTCTTGGAAAGCCTTCCCATCCACTTCCACTTATGGACTTTCCACAATGACTTTGAGAAATGTCTAGGGGAATGGAGGGAGGTGGAGAATGCACAATCACAAGGAAATGGTCACCAGCAGCCTGCAAGTACCTGGAGAAGAGGCCATAAAACCATTGCTCAGCAGGTATTGGGAATAGATGGAAGCTATGGTTTACAACATATACATAAGGGTTTTTGTTGAAAAAATATAGAGAATGGCAGATTATTTCAACAAGAATGTTGCATTCTCTCCAACAGGATCAGCTAGCTGCACATGCCATAATATACAGGTTACGCTGTACAATATGAATGCACTTTCAAGGTATCACCGCTACACTCAGAGCTAAGCCTCTTGAAATGAGAGCTACCTATGAGGTGAGGAACTGAGAAATATAACGCAAAGACAGGCTCTGTGCTCCCCCTCTGGTATGAAGTTTCTGAATTCTTCTGAGTAATTACACTTCATAGCCATTTTACAAAGCATTGAGTAGAGATGGCATAGAGATTGAAAAAATAGATTTTATTCATGAGTCTCTGCATACATGTATGTGTATCTTGTGTGTATAATAGATAAATAAATACATATACGGGAAAAAAATACATTGGATAGGCAGCAAAAAGCCGTCCCAGGCTCACGTGGCGGGCGGAACAGTGAGACAGGCGGGGCAGCGGAAAGCCAGCAGAACAGAGCAAAACCAGCGGAGCAGAGCAGTGGGCGGAGCAGTACACAGCACGAAAACCACCCCAAGGCGCCAGGCTCCAGGCTCTGCAAAACGCACCGGACTAGTCTGAGCCTGAAACCGCCCAAGCCTTTCAATGGGTAGCTCCCTGCCTCTTGCCGTCCGACCCCCGATCATGAACGGACCCCTGCACCCCCGGCCCCTGGTGGCACTGCTCGACGGCCGGGACTGCACGGTGGAGATGCCCATACTAAAGGACGTCGCTACCTTGGCATTCTGCGACGCTCAGTCCACTCAGGAGATTCATGAGAAGGTACTGAATGAAGCCGTGGGAGCCCTGATGTATCACACCATTACTCTGACAAGAGAAGATCTGGAAAAATTCAAAGCCCTTCGAATCATCGTCCGGATCGGCAGTGGTTTTGATAACATAGACATCAGGTCGGCTGAGCATTTAGGCATTGCAGTCTGCGACGTGCCGGCAGCATCAGTGGAGGAAACGGCAGACTCAACTCTGTGCCACATTCTGAACCTGTACCGGCGGAATCCCTGGTTGCACCAGGCACTGCGGGAAGGCATGCGGGTCCAGAGCGCCGAGCAGATCCGTGAGCTGGCATCTGGGGCTGCCAGGATCCGCGGAGAGACCTTGGGTATCATCGGACTAGGCCGCGTGGGGCAGGCAGTGGCACTGAGGGCCAAGGTTTTCGGCTTCAACGTCCTCTTCTACGACCCGTACATCACAGACGGCATCGAGCGGGCCCTGGGGCTGCAGCGCGTGAGCACCCTGCAGGACCTGCTCTTCCACAGTGACTGTGTGACCCTGCACTGCAGCCTCAACGAACACAACCACCAGCTCATTAACGAATTCACCATCAGGCAGATGAAACAGGGGGCCTTCCTGGTGAATACGGCTCGGGGTGGCCTGGTGGATGAGAAGGCGCTGGCGCAAGCCCTCAAGGAGGGGCGGATACGTGGCGCCGCCTTGGATGTGCAGGGGTCGGAGCCCTTCAGCTTTAGTAAGGGCCCCCTGAAGGACGCACCCAATTTGATCTGCACACCCCACGTCGCCTGGTACAGCGAACAGTCATCCATCGAAATGCGCGAGGAGGCAGCACGAGAGATCCGGAGGGCTATCACAGGGCACATCCCAGATAGCCTGAAAAACTGTGTCAACAAAGAGCACCTGACGGCAGCCAACCACTGGGCCAGCATGGACCCGGCCCTGGTACACCCCGAGCTCAACAGGGCGGCTTTCAGCAGGTACTCCCTGGGCATGACCTCCCTCGGCATCCCGGCTGCCCTTGAAAGCATTGTCCCCAGTGCTATGTCCTTGTCCCATAGTCTGTCCACGATGACCCACCTGCTCCATACCCCCTCTCTTGGTCAAACGGCCCAGTCTGAAGCTGACAGACCCCATGAGAGCGACCAGTTGTAGCCAGGGGGAGCCCCAGCCCATGGAGGGGACATGGCCTTCAGATGGCAGTTGAGGAGGCTGGCACCCAGGGACCAGTCCCTAAGCGATGAGGACGAAAAGAGCAGCCCGGCACGGTGGGAACCTACTACCTTCTGTCTCGATCTAGTGTACCCCTCTATGTTCTATCCTGTACATCCTCCATTTAAGCAAAAAAAGTTAGTAAATTCTATTATGAATATTCTTGTCTGTGTAGTTTTTACAACATTGAAAAGGATTTGTTTGCTTAGCTGTTAACAAAGAGAAAATGTGAGGGAGCTTCAGTCAGTCAACCATGAGGTTATTTTTCCCTTTTCTGTGATAAAGTGGGCCGTAAATGAGGCAGACAAGGAATATCCCCCATTTTTCTTTCTACCCCATATAGTATGTTGTTGTTTTCTACCTGCTAGTCTTATTTCTACAATAACTTAGAAAAACAAAACAAAAGCTGTTTTTTCCTAATTTTGCCATGAATCCCCCTGTTCTAAATGAAAAGTGCTGCAAAGAGGCTTTGAGGAAAAGGAGAGGTTTTGTATAAATGCACCTCCTACCCAGTGTTGAGGGGGGTGGGGGGTGGTTAGCCGCTGCCCACTGGTGCTGTCTTGCTGACTGGTAGGCTAGGGATATTTTGGTTAAAATCACATTTGTGACTGTAACCATTTGTATGAATTATTTTAAAGAAATAAAAACCCCAGAAAGAAAAAAATACATTGGACAGTGTCTTCCTAAAAACACTATATATATCAAATAATATTTAATTATTAAATTCGAGGCTCATTAGAGTGATTTACTAAGTGATGAATATTTTTGTTGGGCAAATTGAATTCCTAATAACTACTATTTAAATTCTGATGCTTTTATATATCAAATTATCATAAAGTAGCCCAGTCTAAGACTTTAAAAATATCTGTATAAATTTCTTTGGGTAGAGGCCATCCTTCCTGATGGGCTAGTTTTAGAATCAAAGGCTATTTTATTTAGATTTTCCTAACTAGTGAATTGTTGGGCATCAAGAGAATGAGGCTTCATTCAGCTCAGCCATTATTATGTTGTGTGAGCAAGTCAGTTTATCTCTCTATAACTACTTACGTTGTGGACACATTAACAGCCTTGTTTCTATTTTATAGGGGTGATGAGGCCAAATGAGGTTACACAGGTAAATGCAAATGGTATTTATTTAAAGTTGAGATATATGATCATTTCTCTATATACCTGGCTCCTAGCAGGGTCCAACCCAGAGCAGAAACTCAGTAAATGTTTGAGGAAAAAATAAATTTCACCTCTTTAGAAGCTGATGGCTTTCATAAAAAACAGGAAAGAAAACCTCACTTTAGGAACCAAATGGCAGGTCAGGTTCACCACAATAAAAATAGTACATATACTTAGTCCACAAGACTACAATAAGAGATTCTACACCAAACTACCAAAAACTGAATTACCCATCACTGCACTGTCACACAGATATACAAAGGTAGGTCAAAAATGTTACTCAAAACCAGTTTCGTTTCTCAAACAATCCAAAATGTTTTGTTTTATTTTCAAAGACCCTCTAACCAAGAGAGCAAAATAATCCTAGCTCAGCATCCTCTTTTCCAACTTAAAATCCACTTTGAGGAAGAATAAGGTATTCTTCTATAGATAATATTCTATAAATAAATAAATATTAAATAAATAAATATTAAATCCTTACTATCTCATAGTGAGAATCCGTTTTTCCAATCCATACTCCTTAAAAAAATGTGCTGCCAGCTCCTTCGCAAAGGTGAAGGGGCCTTTCAGCCCCACAGTGCCCTGCCCCCACCCCTAGGCAAGCCACCCAGTCTCAGTGTCTAGAGACCCCAGACTCCCAGAGTATCTAGAGGTCAGAGAGAAGCCAAAGTTGCTGGGGAAAGAAAATGGGGCTGAAGACTACCCACCTTCTCTAAGACGCTGCTAAGGAAGAAAATTTAGACTTTTGTGTTTTAACTTAGGGGAACCACAGTATGCCAGTGAGGATCAGACTGTACAAGCTGTCAAGGGAAAAATGCTGACACTGTAGCCAACTACAGATGCTGTAAAACCAACAGATTAATAAAGAAATCGAGAAAATTTGATTTGGCCATGTAAAAATTAATACTAATTATAGTCACTTATGTGAACTGCTTACCTAATTACCATGCAGCACAATAATGATCATGCATATCATTAAAGGTGTCAAGATGTTTGATTTCATCACAACACTGAACTGAAGTCACATATGCTTGGATTAGCTTTCATTAACCTGCCTATCTAGCATGCTTGTTTACGCACAACTGAAAGCTGAAATGAACATCTGGGTGAACAAGAACTTGTGTTTTGCCTATGTTGCAAAATCATTAACAGTACAAGGGCACAACCTGTAAACTGGAACTGCAGGGATTTGTTGTGCTTCAAAGCACTACACAAAGATTCCAGGAGCAAGAAATGTACCTTGCAGTTTTATTATATATTACTCTGTAGTCAAACTGCCATTTCTCTTCTATACACTCTATTCAATAAGCAAATAATTGAATTTTGGCTGACTGGAGAGAAAAGCTTTCAACTTAGCTTAAAGGGTGTGGTTTGGGTTCCCTAATGACCATTCAGGTTTAGGTTTAATGCTAGACATTACCAATCACAAAGCCCAAGTAGCTTGTTTTGCTTTTTCTAGCAGTTTATGAACAAAGTCCTTGAGCTTTATGAAGAGATAGTCTCACAACTCTAAAGGATGAGTGGGGAAGCCCTGGGTGCCTAACCAATAGCTCTGCCCATTTAAGGATTCCCCTCATTGTTATCCTGTGTACCCAGAAGAAGCTGATTTCAGCAGACCATCAGCCAAGGCAAATAGAGGGTTAGTTTTCCACTCTATAACCCCCTTAGAATCATCTTTAACATGATTTGGCAAGAAGTGCTAGGCTGGCTTTCTGCAAACATCTCAGTAAATAAATAACTATAAATCCTGAAAGGAGTAGATTGTGCTGGTTTGAAATGATGTATGTACCCTAGAAAAGCCATGTTTCAATCCTAATCCCATTTTGAAAAGGCAGCCATTTCTTCTAATCCCTATTCAGCATTGTATGTTTGAAACTGTAATCAGATTATCTCCCTGGAAATGTGATTTAATCAAGAGTGGCTGTTAAACTGGATTAGGTGACAACATGTCTGCACCCATTTGGGTGGGTCTTGATTAGTTTCTGAAGTCCTATAAAAGAGGAAACATTTTGGAGAATGAAACAGATTCTGAGAGAGCAGAGCAGAACCACACAGCCACGAGAAGCAGAGTCTACCAGCCAGCGACCTTTGGAGATGAAGAAGGAAAATGCCTCCCAGGGAGCTTCATGAAACAGGAAGCTAGGAGGAGAATCTAGCAGATGATGCCATGTTCGCCATGCGCTCTTCCAGCCCAGAGAGAAGCCCTGACTGTGTTCGCCATGTGCCTTCCCACTTGAGAGAGAAACTCTGAACTTCATTGGCCTTCTTGAACCCAGGTATCTTTCCCTGGATGTCTTTGATTAGACACTATCTATAGACTTGTTTTCATTGGGACATTTTCTCAGCCTTAGAACTGTAAATTAGAAACTTATTAAATTCCCCTTTAGAAAAGTCATTCTGTTTCTGGTATATTGCATTCTGGCACCTACCAAACTAGAACAGAGATCTGCCTTTTCTTCTTTACTTAATCACTAACTAGTTCCTGCTCAATTCAAGGGTTCACAGGTCTTCTCTGTGGGACTATCCATTTGGAAATTTAGCTTTCACCATGATAAACAAAGAAAAATTGAAACAAATCAAAAGGCTGATTTCAGTGCCTGCTTAAAAAAAAAAAAATGTTACCATACAACTCCTGGCTTTTATCTACCAACTCCTGTATAGTACACACCAAAATAAGTAATAGGGCTTTTCTCAAATACTTACCCTCTGCTAAAGGAGCAAAAATATTTCATTTCCGTTATGACAACAAAAATCCAGCCCTCCCACAAAATGCACACTATTTTACATTGCAAAGTCTTATTTAAATGCAAAGTCACAGGAGATCAACCTCTCAACTGCAAATCAACAACCCCAAGTCCTGTTCATTCTATCTCCGAAATATCTTTCAAATTTGGCCTCTTCTCCATATCCACTATTACTGCTTTCCATTAGGTCCTCATCATTTTGCCTTCCTAGTCAATCTCAACACCTAGATACGCTTTACAAAAATTTGAAGTGATTTCCCTAAATTGCAAGCCCATAATTACATTCAGTATAAAATCCAAGCTTTTAAACATGGGTATGATGGTCTCATTTCTGCCCATGATGCCAGCTAATCTCTCCCCACTCCACACCACCTGGCCTCTCTCCTTCACTCGCAGTGAACCCACAGTTTTCTGCCATGCTCTAGATCCATCCCTTCTCTGCACATTCTCTTTAGCTTAGTATGATTCTCTCTTTAGCTTAATATGATCCTCATCACGCCTTCTTTGCCTGCACAACACCAACTTGTCCTAATACTCCACTCAGATTTCACCTCTTCTAGAATATTTCCCTAACTCACCTGGAGCTACCCTCGATCCTCCACCCTGGCCACACCACCCTGTCCTATGTTTCTTGGATGATCCTCCAGCCTTCAAATGCACATTTGTTTCAAGCACTTCACACTAAAATCTGTCTTCCCCCATTAGAAGGTTGGAAGACTAGGGTTGAGGCCTTTTCTTTCTTTTTAATTCTATTGGCCTGGCACCGAAAGAAGGCACACATTAAATGAAGAAAGCACTATTGCCCACTGGCTCCAAATCAACACAACCCCCTTCTCCAAGAGTTATGCAAAATGCTTTTAACCATGTAAATACACTTACAAATGAGAACTGAGTGTGAACTGTTGTTCTTTCAACACCATGTAAACCACTGAGAAGTCTAAAGTTACTTGTCATTAGCGATGATGACAATTATCACAGTAAATGTTAGCTGAAGGCACAGAGCATGATTTGCTGGAAAAAAACACTGTCAGTGAGACATGGAACTGAATTAGACTGAATTCTGAATTAGACAATATTAGAACTGAATTAGACAATAATTTAAGCCTACGTTTGGGATTTTATGGGAAGAATTACTTAAGTCTGGGAATGTGTCTAGTGTGGTATTTGGCACATATTACTCTGCGGATCCCCACCCCATTATACTGCCTGGACCTGGAAGGGATGGTGGAGAAAAAGAAATAAGTTCCTAGGCAAAAATCTGGGAGTAACATAAGAACCTCCTGAGGCACTGGAAATGCTCTGTATCTTGCTCTTGGTGATGATTTCACAGATGTATGCATAGGTAAAAATACATTGAACTGTACATTTAATTTCCATGTATTCAACTATATGTAAATTATATTTCAATTTTTTTTAAATAATAAAATAAGCACATGCCCCTCTGTGACGGAAGACATCCCCAAAGCTGAGTTCTGAAGGCAAAGCATGCTTACACACTGAAGGCTCCTGGTCATCAACAGATGTGACTCTTAACCCCATGGCCTTGGTGTTATTGTAAAGAGTCAGTAAATACATTTATAAATCAAGCACTGGCTTTAAGCAAAATAAATGTCTCATGTATCATAATGTTCCAAAAGTGCAGAGAAGTTACTGTACTTAATGAAAGATAAATATATTTCAGAATGTTACTGAAATCATAATTACTCTATCATAAGATATTTTCTCAATTCAAAGTACAACCATAATCCTGTTGAAGATGAAATTTTTTCTTTAACTGATTGCTTTTGTTCTCTCACAGGCCTAGAATTTGCCTAAAAATAAAGTCTAAACTCAATCAAGCTAACATCCAAGCCCTTGAAATTCTGGTACTGTAACCGAGAAATCGGATCTAAGAGCTAATTTTGATTACTGAATCACTGTATAGCTATTCCTTTTTGCTTTCTGGTATACCAGAGTAGACAGAGGGAAATACCCGAATTCTCTAAATTGTAATTCAGCTTCCTTGATCTCTGATAATGACTGTAGAGCCTTTATCTTCTGCCCCTGTGATTGTAAAAACAAGATTTATACCAGTTATCCAGTTTTTCAACTTTAGAGTCTTGTAATCACTAAAGACAGCCCCTAATATTTGTTAATGAAAGAACTATTCCACTCCAAGTCCAAAGTTATCTTGATAACCAAGATTTGATCTAACCAATTGAGAAAACCTTCTCGACCAAAAGGGGGAAGAGTGAAATGAGACCAAGTGTCAATGCTGAGAGATTCCAAACAGAGTCGAGAAGTTGTCCTGGAGGTTATTCTTATGCATTAAGTAGATATCATCTTGTTATTCAAGATGTAATGGAGAGGCTGGAGGGAACTGCCTGAAAGTGTAGAGCTGTGTTCCAGTAGCCATGTTTCTTGAGGATGATTGAATAACAATATAGCTGTCACAATGTGACTGTGTGATTGAGAAAACCTTGTGTCTGATGCTCCTTTTATCTACCTTGTCAAGAAACGAGTAGAATATATGGAATAAAAATAAGTAATAAGGGGAACAAATGTTAAAATAAATTTAGTTTGAAATGCTAGTGATCAATGAAAGTGAGGGGTAAGGGGTATGGTATGAATAATCTTTTTTTTTCTGTTATATTTTTTCTTTTTCTGTTGTCTTTTTTTCTGAATTGATGCAAATGTTCTAAGAAATGATGAATATGCAACTATGTGATGATATTGAGAATTACTGAATATATATGTAGAACGGAATTATGTTAATGTTTTTGTTTGTTTGTTCTTAATTTTTTAAATTAATAAATAAATTTAAAAAAAGATCTGATCTAACCAAAACAAGCCTGCCTGACATGCACATAAGCTGAGACCTTAACCTATAAGTCACCTATACCTCACTCTGCCATTTTCTTACATACATTCTGTGACTAAGCATGTCAATCTGTTCATGGCTCAATAATCAATCATCTCTAATTACATCATCTTGGGCCATTGTGTTCATCATTCTAAACCCTGCCCATCTTTTTCTCTAATAAAACTATGAGAATTATTGCAGTTCGGCGAGGCAGATTTGGGGCCTCCTCTCCTATGTGCCTAGTAATAAACTTTCTCTCTTTGAAACCCCAGTGTCTCAGGAATTGGTCATTAGAGCTCATCAGGCAAAAGAATCCATGGCCTTTGTCTGGTAACAATTTGGCAACCCAGATGGGATGGATACCCAAGGCTCTGGAGCCCCAGCAGAGCAGGTAAGCCAGGTAATCAAGTCTTCTGCAGCCACTGGGCTGAATTTAGCCTAGAGGCTCAGCAACTGGGGTTTCTTTGTTCTGCCAGCAGTGCAGAGATTTCTGGTGCCTTAAAAAGCTTCAAAGACAGAAGCCGTTTCCAATTCCATCTCCGGACATCTGACTGGGTAAGTGGGTCATCAGGGTACAAGTGGGTCAGGGAATAAATATGGCAGTTTGAATCCCCTTGACCTAGTCCTGGATCATGCTTCCAGAATGATCCTCTTACTCTGACCCCTACACCTTTCTATTTTCTGGGTACCAGGCTGTACAGGGTTTGAAGCTCTGACCTAAATTTGTCTTTGGAGTATACTCTTAAGAAACGAGTAATCCAACAATTATTTAGTATGTAATGAAATTAAGTAGGACTGTTTTAAGTGCTAGCCGGTGTGTTACTTAAGTATAGTAAGAGTTTAATGCTTGCTTAGTTGTTAATAGGTGTATTAAGCATTTAATGTCTGTTTAATTGTTAGTTGGTGTGTTCAGTCTAGTTATCAATTGGTATGTTACTTAAATATAATAAGTGTTTAAGTGTTTAAATTTGTTAGTTGGTATGTTCCTGCATGTTCCATATTTGCTCAATGTCCTAACTGGTTACAAATACAAAATTCTTTAAAAAGGGAAACTTTGGGCTGTAGGAAAATTAAAAAGATTTTAGTTATGAGTCTATAAACAAGCATGTTTATTTCTGTAACATAATCTGGCCTTGAAATGATTTAAAGTGAAAATATTACCATTACAGTTAAAGTTAAAAATATTACAGTTAAAATCATTCTGCAAAAAGGCAGAAATGGGATGAGATCATGTATATTCAATCCTTTATTTGTCCCTCTCAAAAGTAATTCAGTGTTTCTGTTTCTTATGTAACTTCCTATCCGTGTCTGTCTGCCTGTTCAATATATATTCTTCTACCTCTGGATAGTAATAACAAAGTAACAAAAATTCTTCAAAGCTTTTTTGGAATTGTTTAAGAAATAAAAGGTGGTTTAATATAAATCTTATATAAAATCGGTACTTCTGAAGTAAAAAAAGAAAAGAAAAGAAAAGAAATAACCCTCTGAATGGCAAGATTCAAAACCTTAGTTTTTTTTCTTTTTTACATGGGCAGGCACCGGAAATCGAACCCGGGTCCTTGGGCATGGCAGGCAAGCATTCTTACCTGCTGAGCCACCGTGGCCCGCCCAAAACCTTAGTTTTATAATTACTGTAAATAAACTGGCTGGACATTAGAAAGAAACCACTCCAGGAATTTCCCTAAGGCAGCAGAAAATTGCCAAAGGGCTGCCTGTGGAAAAAGCAAAAACCTTTTCTAATGGTCCTGGTCACAGCTTTTAGTAAAATAAATCTAATAACTGGAAATAATTAAAGAAGGGCATAGGAACTCCCAAAATCACAAGGCTCTCACCTAAAACTTTCAACAAGCCATGACTCATTCTGCCTCAAGGACTAATCACCTAAAGCAGCTATAGTGGGAAGGCCAGGCGCAGAAAGATGGGGAAGATGTGATTTATAATTCCTTTTTTTTTTCTTACTGGGACTAGAGATTAGAACTGGTAAGCATAAAAAAAAAAAGGATACAGAATAGGCTATATTTGATCATTTAAGCAACACAAACACAGGGAGCTCAGAATGGAAATGAGGGCCTGTAATTCTGTACAGCTTAATGTAATGCCTAGATATATCCGAGAGTATGTTGAACAGATAAAAAGTACTGGCAAAGTCCCTTGAGAGATGGAAGAAAAACTATGAAACTATTAAACTGTACCACTAGGGAAACTCCTGGTACTATCTCAAACATTAGGGACTCCCAACTCAATAGGCCAAGACTTTAATCTTGAGGCTTGCTTTTATGGAGCTTATTTATGTACTGGAGATGCTAAGACTACCTATAGTTATACCTAAGAGTTACTTCCAGAGGAACCTTTGTGTTCCTCAGATGTGGCCTTTCTCTCTAAGCCCAACTCTGCAAGTAAAATCATTACCATCCCCAGTAGGTGGGACATGACATCCAGGGGCGAAAGTCTCCATGGCAACGTGGGATATGACTACAGGGGATAACCCTGGCCCTGACACCATGGGATGGACAATGCCTTTCTGACCAAAAGGGGGAAAAGAAGTGAACAATAAGGTATCAATGGCTAAGAGAGTTCAAATAGGCTACTTTAGATAGCTAGATATTGCTTCAGCTAGATATTGCTATTTATCATGGTTTGCCAAACCTCAACCAAAATATTCTTGCCAACCCTAAAGAACAGCTAGGGCTTTATCTGAGATTCTACAAAGGTTCATGCACTATGATTACTTTCCAGAAACCAACCACCTCCACGAGGGTCCCTAGGCCAGATAAGACCTGAAATCCAGAGGGGCCAGCCTCTCCAGAACATCAGTTAGTTCCATCCCCCATCCCATAATATCAACATCCCTCTGTAACATAAAAAAGTTAGAATGGGCATAGCCCAAATACCCCCTAAAGATTGGGAGGAAGATCAAAGGAGAATGTGGAGTTATAACAGAGAAAATAAGATTTAACAATTGAGTTTGACTGCTAAATCATTATATTGATATTTCTTTTAGCCTCCAGTATCTCAGAGCAGCCAGAAAGAAAACCCTAAAATTGTGGAACTGTAACCCATACCAAACTCTGAAATCTGTTCTATAACAAATTGTTGTAGTGAGTTTGAAATTTATTGCTTTTTTGTATATATATATGTAATTTTTCATAAGAAAAAAACTCATACACTATGCAGAAAAAAAAGAATAAGCTATGTTTGTTAATATCATTTTTCCTGATAATACCTTTGTAATGGTAACTGTAGTAAATCAGACCTTTATTAAAATATAAATAACCCTGAGATAGGAATAACTGAATGAAATCTAACTACCAAATTTCAGTAAGTAAAGTGAAAAATCTTTGAAAGATATGGAAGAGTTTTCCTGGATTTAGGCTTGGAACAAATTTAAACAATTGCAGTATATTTTCCAGAACTTAATAGTCAGTGTACTTTTAAATTGTTTGTAATTTTAAAATATTATGAAAACAAAGAGATTTTTTTTCTATCTCCAATAAAAGGAATTTTATAATAGATTTTGAATTGAACAAATGCAATTTTATTCTGCTCAGGTTTGTTCTCTCTAAATTTATACAAGCTCACCGATAAAACAAGCTACTATTATAAATACATTCTCAAAATTCCTCTTTAAATAGCCTAACTAGATAGGTTGTTACATAAACCGAGCGATGTACCTGGTAATAATAACACTTATGAGTATAATAAAATTAAAAATATGCTAATGATTCAAACATATTCTATTGAAGAAATCAGTTAAGATTAGTAGAAATACAAAGGGATTTTTAAATAACCTTGATTACCTAGATTTCAAAGAATCTGGCTTTCAGTTACTTGGCCACTTGTTACTTCAGTATGTGGGAGAATTTGAATTTGTAGTGGCTTTGTTAACGGCAATCAGTTTATTTTTGTTAGCAAATGCTGCCATGAATAGAGAAGACATAATTCTTAGCTTCAAAGAGTTTATAATATAGTTAGAATATACATATACTAGAGCATGGTATAAGACAGTAGTAATAGAGCAACAAAAGTACTGGAAGAATTTAAAAAGCAGATAAAGAATAAATCAAAAAGACCTCATAAGGAGATGACACTTGTAAAACCTTTAAATAAGAACGTAGCATTTAAATAGAGCTCTGAACAAATTTTTCTTAAAAGCTATAACTTAATTTTGTGAACTAATATATTCCTGGTATTATTTAGCATTTGGGAATAATATTGAGAAAAAAAAATTTTTTTCTGGATATAAATCCCTTAAATATTGAAAAGCAGATTATATTTTAAACTTGGGGCTTTCTGACCTTTGAAGGTAGTGCTGGATTGAACTGAGACATTTTAAGCACATTGTAAATAATCATTTGTGTATTGTGAGTATAAAGTGTATATATATATATGCATGGCTGTGATTCAAACACAAGCATTCATTTCTTCCATTATATTTCATAGTATCTGTCTCCTCTCTTCTTCATGAATACTATTATTGGAAGGAGTATGTATGTTCAAAATCTTTGTGAATTTGTTATCAAATTTATTTCTGATTATGTGCTATAAGCCCTGAATGAATATAGGGAGTTGTAAAAAGGAGTTTATAAAAGTGAATTCTCTCTGTCATAGTCAGTGTTGACCAAAATTTAATGTCAATTTATTATATATTTTTTAAAAAAAGCTTTTGTGTTAAACTGGGTATTCATACAAAATTAAGGTTTAGTTTTCTCTCTGTTAAAATAATGTGCATTGTTAGTTTTCTTCGATATAGAGTTTTTTAAAAACTTTTTTCTTAATCTTCTGAGTACTCTGTCTAGAAAAAGATTTTACATCAGAATAATGTCCTTGTAAATGTTAATGTTGGCCTTATTTTCCTTTATTTCAGAAAACAAGTCTTCTCACTGTTAAGGAAAAAAGTGTTAAAAATAATTTGTTCTTCCACCTTGTATAAGTAAGGTGATAAAACAGTTTAACATATTACATAGGAGATGTTTGGGAAATAGTACATTGGTTAAAAGGGATTTTCTATCCTGTTGCAGGTTAAATTTTGTAGGTAAAATAATATTATTCATATATTTAGATACTGTATAAAATTCTTAAAGTTGTGACAATGTTCTCACTATCCAGGTTAAATGCTGATACTAATCTGTATACTAAACCATGGTATGGTGTTAGTCATGGATTTAGTTATTCTTAAAAGCTACCGATCATAAAAATAGCCAAATTTACTTGCACTGCCTTGCTCTAATACTTCTCTAAAAGTATATGGTCTGCTGTAGGTCACAGCTCCATCTGTAACAAGGAAAAACTTTTTTTAAAAGGCAGGACAAACATATAAACTATATTTTACCTGTCAACATAAGTCTAGTAGATGTGTAAAAGTGAAACAGAAAATTTTCTGCCCAGAATACTCTGAAATGCATCATGGTATAACATTAATTTGTACCGAGTATTAAGATTTTATTCCTTATTCTAGGTTGTATAGCAAATAAACTGAATTAGGTTATTTAAATAAACTGACTATACAGATTAAATTAGGTAGTGTGCAACAGAAAATTTAAATTTTGGACAAAATACATTTTTTTTGTCTTAAATACAGACAATTTATTTTACCTTGAATATTGGTTTACTTTAGTTTTAACTAGATCAGCTTCATCACATCTTTAATCGGAGTTTGCATTTTTTCAGTTTCTTTTTAACAATTGGTATATGGGCTTATGGCTGACTTTCAGAGCTAGAGAACTAGATCTGAGTCTCAGGTGTCATACAGATACTTAAAGTTCCAGGGAACAACTTGGTTATACAAAGAGCAAAGCATTTCAGAATTTAAGGATAACAGGTGAAGCTTACAATCTAAGCTCTCGTTTTTATAACCATTTTTAAATGAAGCTACTTTCAGAAATAAAAATATTAGACCGTTTTATATTAACAAATCACAGCAGAGGTTTTGTTCTGTTTCACTTTTACATCATGAATAACAAGGTGATATCTACTTAATGCGTAAGAATAACCTCCAGGATAGCCTCTGGACTCTGTTTGGAATCTCTTAGCCATTGACGCTCTGTCTCATTTCACTCTTCCCCCTTTTGGTCGAGGTTTTCTCAATCCCTTAATGCTGAGTCTCAGCTCATTCTAGGGTTTTTCTCAATCCCTTGATGCTGAGTCCCAGCTCATTCTAGGATTTCTGTCCCACGTTGCCAGGAAGGTCCACACCCCTGGGAGTCATGTCCCACGTAGACAGGGAGGGTGGTGAAATTGCGTGTTGTGTTGGTTGGAGAGGCCACACCTGAGCAACAAAAGAGGCTCTCTTGGGGGTGACTCTTAGGCCTAAATTTTAAGTAGGCTTGGCCTATCTTTTGTGGGGTTGAGTTTCATATGAACAAACTCCAAGACTGGGGGATCAGCCTATAGCTTTGGTTGTCCACACTGCTTGTGAGAATACCAAGAATTCAACTTGGGGAAGTTGAATTTCTCCCCGTTCTCACCATTCCCCGGAGGGGACTGTGCAAATACTGTTCCACTCACTGATCCAATCACTCTGGGATTCATCAGGGCATCACTCTGGACAAACTAACAAAATCTCATGTCCTACCCGAGATTCGAGTACTTATAGTGTTCAATCAAACTAACTACGTAAGTTATATTAGGAAATGCCCTAGTCAAAATACAAATTTTATACCAAATAAACATTTTTTGCTTTAGTCTCACACATAAGGTAAAATTTTAAAATATTAATTACCATCTATTTTCAGCACCCTGCAGTAATGACATTCCTTTGTTCTTCCTAAGGCAAAAACATTTTTAAAATTTGTACAGTCACTATTATTATACACTCTAGGCATTCCTAGTTTATGCCATCTCAATCTTTAACATCTTTCTTTCTGATTTTATTTATGCCCCCAGCCCTTCTCCATCATTCTCACATGCAGCTTCATTTAGTGTTTTAACATAATTGTATTACAGTTAGGTAGTACTGTGCTGTTCATTTCTGAGTTTTTATATTCAGTCCTGTTGTACAATCTGTATCCCTTCAGCTCCAATTACCCAATATCTTACCCTATTTCTATCTCCTGATGGTCTCTGTTACCAACGAAATATTCCAAGTTTATTCACTAATGTCAGTTATATCGGTGAGACCATACAGTATTTGTCCTTTTGTTTTTGGCTAATCTCACTCCGGATAATGTCCTCAGGGTCCATCCAAGTTGTTATAGACTTCACAACTTTATTCTGTCTTAAAGCTGCATAATATTCCATCGTATGTATATACCACAGTTTGTTTAGCCACTCGTCTGTTGATGGACATTTTGGCTCTTTGCAATTGTAAATAATGCTGCTATAAACATTGGCGTGCAAATGTCCGTTTGTGTTTTTGCCCTTATATCCTTTGAGTAGATACCTAGCAATGGTATTGCCGGGTCGTATGGCAATTCTATATTCAGCTTTTTGAGGAACTGCCAAACTGCCTTCCACAGGGGTTGTACCATTTGACATTCCCACCAACAGTGAATAGGTGTGCCTCTTTCTCCACATCCTCTCCAGCACTTGTCATTTTCTGTTTTGTTGATAACGGCCATTCTGGTGGGTGTGCCATATGCTTTTGATATGTCTCCATCTTTTCTTTTTTTCCCTGCCCCACTCCTGGAATCAACCTTTTCTCTAAGGACCCAAAAAGGCCAGTTTAATGTGGCTCCAATTAAGTCCATTTCTTAGGAGAGTTGTCAACTTTTGTATTTCTAAGTATCTCCTACAGTGGTATGTTTAACTTATAATAAATGGGACTCAGTATTTGTTTAAGAAAGCATCAAGGGCAGAGAGAGCAACTCCTATCTATACATTCACAAAGATGGGGGGACTGACATCTTTTTCTGACCTACCCTTCTGGACAAGGTATACAAAAGGCTTCACACAGTTCCTAACACATAGAGAACATTAAACAGTCATTCCTTCCCTCAGGTCTGACTCTGCAGCTGCTTTGAGATGTAATGACGCACCTTCCCTCAGACCCTTGCCAGGAAATACTATAAACACTTCTTCACCCAAGGTTCAAGGGCTCACAGAGGGAACAAGTCACTGCCATACTATCATCCTTTTGTTCTTCAAACAGTAACAATGATCACAATGTGACTAAATGGAGAAGGAATACATTGGTAAACCCCTGTGCTAAGGTTCCAGAAGGGAACATTCTATTCCAGTCCTCTTATTTTATGGATGGGAAACTAAGGTATAGGAAAAGTAAAAGGTCATACAGCAAGAGGGGGTGGAGGGGGGAGTTGCCAGAGGACCTGAAGGATGCTGCTGCTCTCCCATGCCCTTCCCCAAAGGCAACATACACTCTGAGAGAGGAGGACTCCTGGAAACAAGGTCTTCTGCAGGTTGTTTTGTTTGTCTAACCAATGTCCATTTCCCTTCTGAGTTCAACCATGGGGAGACCAGAGGATAAGAACAAGAGAAATTGTATTTTCCAGACCCCAAGCATCTAGACATATCTAGACCAAGCTAGCATGCTGTTAACAAGAGGAACAAATTTAAGGCTGTAAAGGCGCAGGAATAAATAAGGATTTGTCCAAGTATCCACATATCAGATAAAAGGCTAAAGTCAAAATCATTATAGGAGTAGGAGGCAAGATTTCATTCCACTCAAACTCAGATGGTCACACAAACAAAAAACCAATCCTTAACTTCTTAGTTATAAATGCTGAGTGAACAGTGAAAAACAGAGGTTAAAACAATGTAAATCAGATTCAAAACAATGACAAAAAAGCAGTCAGTTAAGCCTATAGTTTCAAAGTCTCACAAGGCCCAGTACCTGGTAATGAGGAAACCTAATATCAGTCAGATTAATCATATGATAACTCCAATGACCTCATTATTTCACCACCAAAAGAAAATCAGGTATCATACTGAGCAGTAGGAAGCATTTAACAAAAAAATCTAGGAGAATCTTGGCTGACAAAATATAATAAGTAAAAATATTGAATCCTTCCTTTCTTTAAAAAAATTGTTGAAATATGTTCTACAACTAATTGTGGTCCTGTGCTTGGAAAATTACAGCTTTTTTGTATACATGTTATTGTTCACAAAAACAGAAGGGAAAAAAAAGTCGATTGTGATGATAAAAAAGTATTTAAGCCCGCTAGCCTCCTATATTCTGGAGCTGATAGAATAAAAAATATGAGAAGATCATACGGTAGCCCACGACAAACTCTGGGATCTATCCTGTAACCACTTTTTGAAGAGTGCTTTGAAAAAGTTTGCTTTTTTATTTCTTTGCTTTGTACATATGTTATACTATACAATTTAAAAAGTTTAAAAAAAATTGTTAAACTTTAAAGTGAAGCACTAAATTCTGGATCATGTACCTAAAAATCTTTTTGAAAGTCTGCTCTGAGTCTGCTAAAGAGAGCGATAGGAACTGCTGATGGATAATTAGCAAGAAAACTATTCTCCAGTTAGATCTTCAGCATACAATTATGGAGATAGAAACAGATTAAAAAGTAACATATCTGGAGTCTCTGCCTATTTCAATATCCTGAAGTATTTTCATTTGTAGATAAAAAGTAATAGAGCTATACTATTAGTGCTAAGCATATAGGACCCCTAAGTATTTTTAGAGTTACTTACATAGAATATTATCTTTTCCTTACACTTCTACAACCTGGGGATGCAGATATCTCCTTCCCTGCAGCCATGATCTCCACATGACATAGAGTCTAAAGGCCTTGAGAATGGACAGCTTCAGTTCTGGGCAAGCCTCTTAACCAATTTAAATCTCATCAGTAAAATGGGCACTATAATACCTGTACCACAGGAGTGTGAAGATTAAAGTACCAAGGATTGTGGAAAGTAACACTTTCCATCCCACAATACCAGGCTTTAAACTAGTATCACAATGATCTGAACCAGCCAGAAAACATTCTGTGAAAATCATTTTGTGAATTTCTAATTATTATTATTAGGGAATGCAAACTTTGGTTATAAATCACTTACAAAGGAGGGGAGGGGAGAGAAATGCAATAGTTAGAAGCAATACTTGGAATTAACTCTAAATACACAAGCCTCTGGTTTATAGATGATTGCTTAGATTGACTTCCCTTGAACACACTTTGGCCTCTGGTAGAATTATTTAGTAATCATGAATCCAAAACAAAGTATTTATTACTTGAACTGTGTGGGTAAGGGAAGGGATATGGGGTGGGGGTGGGGAGGTGCTTGCATTTTCTCACAGGTGAAATTCTTGAACACATGAACCAGCTTGAGAGGAAGATGACTTTCTAAGAAAAAAAAAGAGGAGGCTTTTCCTTTTCACTGAGCTGCAAGGCATTCCCCTATATCCTCTAAATGAATATATTATTTGGCATAAATCTAGAGGACAAAAACATTAGATATTCCCATATCCAATTAAGGAAACCGTGTATCAAGGAAACCATCAATGATTTTTAAAATAAGCCTATTTTACTTTATGTAGTGAAAGTGTTCCAGAGTGATTTGGGGTTACATGTTGGAGTAAAAAGAAGAATTTCCAGTTTTGCCTAATAATTAAGAGCAATAATTATTGCTCCAGAACAATCTGCCTCGGTTCCAAACCAAGCTCTATCACTTAACTACCTTACTACCTTGGGCAAGTTACTTGACCTCTCTGTGTTCCTTTTCATTAGTAAAATGGCAATAATGCTGGTGCCCTCCTCAAAGAGTTGTTATGATAGTAAAATGAGTTCATGTTTTTTAAAACTTAAAGCAGTATACGGCACAAAGTAAGTGCTATAAATAAAACAAATCCCTAATTAATCTTTTTGGTAAAATTTTATCTAAGCATATCGTAAATGATGGCTTGAATCTCATTCAAAGAGACTGAGTTCTCCAAATGGTCAAAATATACTGCTTTACAAGCAATAGTTTTGGAGTCAGAGATTTCTGACTCTGCAACCCCACTGTGTGGCCCTGGGCTGGTTGGCCACTTTAACCTCTCTCTGAACTTCTGCTTCTTTACCTGTAAAATGGGAACAATATAAATTTTCTAGCAAGTATGCTGTGAAGATAAGCGGAGATAGTGCAGATGTAAAGTTCTTGGCACAAAGAGAGCCAAGTATGACGCGCTCAATAAGTGAAACTATCTCCCTCCCCAAATACACATGCACACACTCACAACACCTTTGAGCCAAGTCCCTTGTTAACTACCTCAAATACAGTAATTTGGGTTGGGCTTTGTAGTAAAATCTTGTTATCATAGCTGTAAGACAACCTGAGAAGTAAGGATTGGGTAGCTTGACCAAAACAGGACAAGAGTCAATGCTCAGACCTAATTAGGCTGGATCAGAGAAAGAGTGGGAATCATGATACCGATACTTACGAACAAAGCTAGGAGCGGGCTCTTCCCTAGGTTCAGCAAACAGTTAAAGATCTAAAAGCAAACACTAGAAGTCTTACAGCCCTGAACTGATGTGTTTTGTAAGTTTTTGTTACAAAAAGTTATGAGACTTTATAAGTAGACCTCTACTGTAATTTAAAAGAAAAAATAACTTGAGAAATAGATTGTGTTTAAAGGAAATTGAAAGAAAACAGCAATAAATGCTTACTCAGGTGAAAGGAAAATCAAGTCAACAGGTGGTTCACGTATACAAACAGGGTCAGGGTGCAGGGAGATACCCCCTTTAGAAGAACTCTTCTAAGGTTAAAGCCTCACTCCCAAGTAAACCAGTTTCAATTTTCTAAATATCTGACACCTCAAGTAACACTACTATTTTTTCTATCTTTTCACAATTAAGAATAGAAAGTCTCCAATTTTTTAAAAATAAAATATTCCTTTAAAAAATTAAAATCCTGAGACTTTAAACCTTCTCTATGACTAAAAAGAATTGTGATGAGGAGCTCTATCGACATGAAAAACTGAAAGTCACAAAATGCATAAAAGAAAGAAGGATTACAAAATTTACTTTCTTAATTCTGGTGAAGATATTCTTAATGCCTTCCAGTCAGTAAATGCTGACTACTGGTATTACAATTAGCGGGACATGCATTTGGAGATGCTTTTCCAGTCAAAGTAAAGGATCTAGTTGATTTCCATGTATCATGTTGTTTCCTGGTTACCAATAAGAAAAAATGTGATGTGTAGGCAGGACAAGGGATGGAGCTACTGGACCCCACCCATCAAGTGTAGGCAGAGCCACAGCCTTGGTCTTGGCAAGAATATACTCTTACTAACTCAACAGTATTGACAATGTCTTGGCAATATGGAACTTAGGAGTTTTAAGATGCGTTTGTCTTTCAGTAAGTTAAGTTTAATATATTACATGACTTACTTTTATTTTCATTTTTCATCCTAACTAATGACAACATTCTTCAAAGAATGTGAGAGTCCTACATTAAAGTGTGCTGAAATCAGTATGAGGAAGTTTGATGCTATCATTGTCTAGAAGAGGGCAAGCTTTTCTGGAGTAGAACCCTGATTACCCCAACAAATGTCAAGAAAAAAATAAATATGTGATACTTTTATCACATTTGGTTCTAAACTGATTCCATGCATACAGTGTTTGCATCTGTTCTAGACTACTAGCTGCCAGAATGCAATATACCAGAAATGGAATGGCTTTTCAAAAGGGGAACCTAATAAGTTGCTCGTTTACAGTTCTAAGGCTGAGAAAATGTCCCAATTAAAACAAGTCTATGGAAATGTCTAATCAAAGGCATCCAGGAAAAGATACCTTGGTTCAAGAAGGCTGATGAAGTTCAGGGTTTCTCTCTCAAGTGAGAAGGCATATGGCGAACACAGTCAGGGCTTCTCCCTCGGCTGGACACGCACATGGCGAATACGGTGTCATCTGCTAGCTTGGTCTTCTGGCTTCCTGTTTCATGAAGCTCCCCGGGAGGCGTTTTCCTTCTTCATCTCCAAAGGTCGCTGGCTGGTGGACTCTCTGCTTCATGGTGCTGCAGCATTCTCTGCTCTCTCTCGGAGTCTCTCTGAATCTCTCCTTCTCCAAAATATTTCCTCTTTTATAGGACTTCAGAAACTAATCAAGACCCACTCAAATGGGTGGAGACATGTCATCCCCTAATCCAGTTTAACAACCATTCTTGACTAAATCACATCAACCAGGGAGATGATCCAATCACAGTTTCAAACATACGGTGTTGAATAGAGATTATTCTACCTTATGAAATGGGACTTATATTAAAACATGGCTTTTCTTAGGGGGCACACTTCCTTTCAAATCAGCACAGCATCCTTAGTCAATAAGATGGTCTGAGCCAAGGCAGAAGACCTAGACCTCCTATCCCAACTCCAAACACATAAAACCAATGGAAGAAACATAATACAAACTTTTTTTTTGAAATATTTTTATATATAGTGGAGTTCTAAACCAAGAAAGGAAGATACACAGGTGTGAGGATAGGAACTCAATCAGTGCTGTGACTGGGAGCACTGGAGCTCCGACAGCAATAAAATCAGAAATCAACAATAAAAAGACAGAGAAATGTGCTTTTATACTTAAAAAAAACCACAATCGAATGAACGTTTCAGTGTTTATGTAACAAAGTAGCACCATGAAACATAACCAGAGTAACAAACAGGACAGAATAATGAACAACTCGGCTTGGCATATCTAGATTCTTATCTATTGTCTTCTTCCCAGGTACAGGGAAAGACCATTTAAAGTGGGCCTATTTTAACTACAACCTAAAAGAAATTTACTACTCAAATCCCTGTGGCATCTTTTTGAGGTTTGCTCACCTAGTGGGCCATCAAAGCAGGCCAAAAACTGGGAAGAAGGGGGAAAAAAACGGTGGGGGGCATGGGGATTAGAGGCCAGATAAACTAATCTATATACTCACAAATGGAAAAGCTTGATTTACAAATGGACAGATGAACCAGCACAAACTGGGAACTGTGACTAGAAATACTGCTCATTTAAAATACACAAACATACAATTCTACTTTTTATGCATCAACCTAACTGCTTTTCATAGTAAAGCAAAATTATCAAAGTTTACATGCCTCAGAGTAATTTTTAAAGGGTTATTAATGAAGCACATCACATACATTTTAAAAAAGAATGCTTGATTACACTTTGAAAAATCTCACTGGACATCTCTCAAGATGACTAAGGAACAATCTCAAAACATAAATAGGAGGAAAAATGAAGATATTTAGAAAGATGTTCCTACACAAACAGTACCTCAGTAGTTGACAAGAAGTTTCTCTCTAAAAAGTATTCCAGTTAATAAGTGAAGAAGGCATAATAGAAATGAAAATATCAGCATTTTGCAAACCTTTAATTCAATCACGGATTTAGGCAGCAGTCACCAATGTCATCTAATATCACACAAAAAAGAAAAGCTAACCTGCTGAAAGTACACAACATCCCCTAACAAGTAGTCTTGCCAAAAAGCTCAAACCTGAATCAGACCAACTCCTTGATCGGATTTCCAGCTTATAGAAATAGAGGGGACTGAATAACAAGTTAAATGATACCCCAGGAATGCAATCAGCAAAATCCAGCTGTGGCAACAGGGCAAATCAACTTTTTTTTCAGTAAAGAAGTTGGAAGGGAAAAATGAGTGGGGCAAATACCATGGATTAAAAGAGACCTAAGAGACATATCAACCGGATGCAACGTGTGGGCTCTGGATCCTGATTTGAACAAACTAATTGTAAAAAATAAAGTATTTGAGACAATGCAGAAAGTATAAATCCTGAGTGAACATTTGATGATTTTAATGAATTGCCATTTTTTTAGGTATGACAATGGTATTGTGAATATTTTTCAAAAGAGTCATTTTTTAGAGATGGATTTTTAAAATATGATGTACAGGATTTTTTTCCAAAACAATCGGGATGAGAGTTTAAAAACAAACAAAAAAAAGCAACTGGTATTGGCCATAAGCTGATAATTGTTGAAATCAGGTTAATGTTACATGACAGTTGTTTATTCTATTCTCTATACTTTCTATGTTTGAAATTGTCCATAATAAAAAGTTAAGGTGAGGACAAAAAAGAAAATGGTTTTGTCTCATTCTGCTTGAAGCATAATGTTTTATGTATTTGCATTATTAATGGTCCTCTTCTAAACGTTTTGCCTCTGAAGATGGACCTGTGCTTGTGCTTAGCCATTAAAAATCCTGTGCCTGCACAAAGATAACTCTCTGAATATAAACAGCATTTTACAGCAATAGATCAGTACATCATTTCACAATCAGGAGGAAACAAGAGCCAGAAGAGGCCTCAGAATTATTATGTGTTCTCAAACTCAATGCACACGTGATTTTGCAATGGTGAAAGTCAAATTACATCTACTATCTTATTGAGTATACAAAATGTGATAAGCATAAGTATGCACAAAAACTTATCTACAAGGATATTCATCACATCCAACAGAAAAAAAAACTAAAAATAACTTATGTCCAATAGCATGTAAGGGTTAAGTAAATTACAGTGCATATACACTATAGAAAACCACTTATTCTTTTAAAATTAAGTTGAATAAGATAGGAAAATGTTCGCAATATATATTAAGGAAAAATATGAGGCAAAGTATGCACAGAACAATGTCATTTCTGTTGGAAAAAAAAAGTTTGCATAGAAAAAGACCAAGTATATACACCAAAATTACAACACATCATTTTATTAGGTGGTGGAGTTATGAGTGATTTTATTGCTTTTTTGTGTGCTTTCATGTGTCTAGCAATTTTTCTATGATAAACACAGAAGTCTACAATTCAAAAATCCAGAAAGTTCTGAAAATATATTTTCATAAGTTAGCGGCAAATTTATTTAGCTGCAAAACCTTACCTGGTTCAGGGAATGGTGAGAAAGGAGGAAAATTCAACTTCCCCAAGTTGAATTCATGATATTCTCACAAGCAGTACGGACAACCAAAGCAATAACAGGCTGAGCCCCCAATCTTGGGGTTTCTTCATATGAAACTTAACCCCACAAAGGATAGGTCAAGCCTACTTAAAATTAGGCCTAAGAGTCACCCCCAAAAGAACCTCTTTTGTTGCTCAGATGTGGCCTCTCTCTCCAGCCAATAGAACAAGCAAACTCACTGCCTTCCCCCTGTCTATGTGGGACATGACTCCCAGGGGTGTGGACCTTCCTGGCAACGTGGGACAGAAATCCTAGAATGCGCTGAGACTCAGCATCAAGGGATTGAGAAAACCTTCTCGACCAAAAGGGGGAAGAATGAAATGAGACAAAATAAAGTGTCAATGGCTGAGAGATTCCAAATGGAGTCGAGAGGTTATCTTGGAGGTTATTCTTATGCATTAAATAGATATCACCTTGTTAGTCAAGAGGTAATGGAGAAGCTGGAGGGAACTGCCTGAAAATGTAGAGCTGTGTTCCAGTAGCCATGTTTCTTGAAGATGATTGAATAATGATTTAGCTTTCACAATGTGACTGTGTGATTGTGAAAACCTTGTTTCTGATGCTTCTTTTATCTACCTTGTCAACAGACGAGTAGAACATATGGAATAAAAATAAATAATCGGGGGAAATACGTTAAAATAAATTTAGACCTAAATGCTAGTGATCAATGAAAGAGAGGGGTAAGGGGTATGGTATGTATGAATTTTTTCTATTTTCTTTTTATATCTTTTTCTGAATTAATGCAAATATTCTAAGAAATTATCATGATGATGAATATGCAACTATGTGATGATATTGTGAATTACTGATTATTTATGTAGAACGGAATGATCATAAGTTAAGAATGTTTACACTTGTTTGTTGTTATATTTTTTTAAAAAAATTTAAAAAGAAAAAAAAACATGAACTGAACTAATACTAAACTCCTTCATCGGATTTAGTGTGTATATTTACAGGTGTCACTGAAAAAATATAATGTTTCTGGATACTGACCCAGATCCCACTGGGGGCACACTATTACCTTCCAACTACCAAAAATTCTGGATTTCAAAACCAGATCTGGCCTCAGGGTTTCAAACAAGGGATTGTCTACCTGTATTCGTTTTGTAACTCTGCCACCATTAACCTTTTTAGCCTTTAAAAAATGGGACTCCTCCTACCTTAAAAGATTGGGAGCTTTTGCTATAAAGTATTATAAATTTTAAAATGGTAACACATCACAAAGATATATCCTTAACAAAAAGGAGCAACATTCCTGATTCATTAAAAGTTGCATTCAGACTTCCGGAGAAGATGGCGGCTTAGTAAGACGCGCGGGTCTTAGTTCCTCCTCCAGAACAGCTACTAGGGAAGTAGAAACGATACAGAACAGCTCCCGGAGCCACGACAGAGACCAAGAAGACAGCGTACCCCATTCTGGAACGGCTGACTGGCTGGGAGAACCCGCTCCGGTGAGATCGCCGAGGGGCGCGGGCTTCCCCGGGCAGGAGCGGCAGGTGGCCGGAGTCCCTCCCTCCCTCCTTCCCGGGCCGGCTGGGAGAATTGGACAGGCGGTCCGCTCAAGCGGCGGCGGCTGGCGCCCCCCACCCCGAAGCGCAGCCCCCCGGACCAGCTGGGAGAATTGGATCGGAGATCCCCAAGCCGCGGAGAACGGCAACTGGGGTCCCTTCCAAACACGTGGCTTCCCAGTCTGGCTGGGAACGGTGGATAGGCACTCCCCCAAGCCGCGGAGGCTGGCGCCCCCTCGCCACGCTTGGCGCCCCGGGCCGGCTGGGAAATTTGGACAGGCGCTCCCCCAAGCCGCGGAGGCCGGCGACCCTCCCCGCGCACGGATCCCCGGGCTGGCTAGGAGATTCGGATTGGCACTCCCCCAAGCCACTTTGGCTGGCGACCCCCCCCCACAGCGAGAGTTTTCCAAAGTTAAAGGAGCCACAGCATCTTTTATTGGTGGGACCCGCAGACAGATGAGCACCACGAGCGCCACCTACTGGGCAGGATAAGAAAAACAGAGCCCAGAGATTTCACAGAAAAATCTTTCAACCTGCTGGGTCTCACACCCAGGGAAATCTGATTAAATGCCCAGACGCCAGCAGAAGATAACGGATCACGCTCAGAAAATTGAAGATATGGCCCAGTCAAGGAACAAACCAATAGTTCAAATGAGATACAGGAGCTGAGACAACTAATGCTGAATATACGAACAGAAATGGAAAACCTCTTCAAAAACCAAATCGATAAATTGAGGGAGGACATGAAGAAGACATGGGCTGAACAAAAAGAAGAAATAGAAAGTCTGAAAAAACAAATCACAGAACTTATGGGAGTGAAGGACAAAGTAGAAAAGCTGGAAAAAACAATGAATACCTACAATGGTAGATTTAAAGAGACAGAAGCTAGAATTAGTGAATTGGAGGATGGAACATCTGAATTCCAAAAAGAAACAGAAACTATAGGGAAAAGAATGGAAAAATTTGAACAGGGGATCAGGGAACTGAAGGACAATATGAAGCGCACAAATATTCGTGTTGTGGGTGTCCCAAAAGGAGAAGAGACGGGAAAAGGAGGAGAAAAACTAATGGAAGAAATTATCACTGAAAATTTCCCAACTCTTATTAAAGACCTAAAATTACAGATCCAAGAAGCGCAACGCACCCCAAAGAGATTAGACCCAAATAGGCGTTCTCCAAGACATTTACTAGTTAGAATGTCAGAGGTCAAAGAGAAAGAGAGGATCTTGAAAGCAGCAAGAGAAAAACAATCCATCACATACAAGGGAAACCCAATAAGACTATGTGTTGATTTCTCAGCAGAAACCATGGAAGCTAGAAGACAGTGGGATGATATATTTAAATTACTAAAAGAGAAAAACTGCCAACCAAGACTTCTATATCCAGCAAAATTGTCCTTCAAAAATGAGGGAGAAATTAAAACATTCTCAGACAAAAAGTCACTGAGAGAATTTGTGACCAACAGACCAGTTCTGCAAGAAATACTAAAGGGAGCACTAGAGTCAGATACGAAAAGACAGAAGAGAGAGGTATGGAGAAGAGTGTAGAAAGAAGGAAAATCAGATATGATATATATAATACAAAAGGCAAAATGGTAGAGGAAAATATTATCCAAACAGTAATAACACTAAATGTTAATGGACTGAATTTCCCAATCAAAATACATAGACTGGTAGAATGGATTAAAAACCAGGATCCTTCTATATGCTGTCTACAGGAAACACATCTTAGACCCGAAGATAAACATAGGTTGAAAGTGAAAGGTTGGGAAAAGATATTTCATGCAAATAACAACCAGAAAAGAGCAGGAGTAGCTATACTAATATCCAACAAATTAGACTTCAAATGTAAAACAGTTAAAAGAGACAAAGAAGGACACTATCTACTAATAAAAGGAACAATTAAACAAGAAGACATAACAATCATAAATATTTATGCACCAAACCAGAATGCCCCAAAATACGTGAGGAATACACTGCAAACACTGAAAAGGGAAATAGACACATATACCATAATAGTTGGAGACTTCAATTCACCACTCTCATCAAAGGACAGAACATCTAAACAGAGGATCAATAAAGAAATAGAGAATCTGAATACTACTATAAATGAGCTAGACTTAACAGACATTTATAGGACATTACATCCCACAACAGCAGGATACACCTTTTTCTCAAGTGCTCATGGATCATTCTCGAAGATAGACCATATGCTGGGTCACAAAGCAAGTCTTAAAAAATTTAAAAAGATTGAAATCATACACAACACTTTCTCGGATCATAAAGGAATGAAGTTGGAAATCAATAATAGGTGGAGTGCCAGAAAATTCACAAATACGTGGAGGCTCAACAACACACTCTTAAAACAACAGTGGGTCAAAGAAGAAATTGCAAGAGAAATTAGTAAATACCTCGAGGCGAATGAAAACGAAAACACAACATATCAAAACCTATGGGACGCAGCAAAGGCAGTGCTAAGAGGGAAATTTATTGCCCTAAATGCCTATATCAGAAAAGAAGAAAAGGCAAAAATGCAGGAATTAACTGTCCACTTGGAAGAACTAGAGAAAGAACAGCAAACTAACCCCAAAGCAAGCAAAAGGAAAGAAATAACAAAGATTAGAGCAGAAATAAATGAAATTGAAAACATGAAAACAATAGAGAAAATCAATAAGACCAGAAGTTGGTTCTATGAGAAAATCAATAAGATTGATGGGCCCTTAGCAAGATTGACAAAAAGAAGAAGAGAGAGGATGCAAATAAATAAGATCAGAAATGGAAGAGGAGACATAACCACTGACCTCTCAGAAATAAAAGAGGTAATAACAGGATACTATGAACAACTTTACGCTAATAAATACAACAATTTAGAGGAAATGGACGGGTTCCTGGAAAGACATGAACAACCAACTTTGACTCAAGAAGAAATAGATGACCTCAACAAACCAATCACAAGTAAAGAAATTGAATCAGTCATTAAAAAGCTTCCTAAAAAGAAAAGTCCAGGACCAGACGGCTTCACATGTGAATTCTATCAAACATTCCAGAAAGAATTAGTACCAACTCTCCTCAAACTCTTCAAAAAAATCGAAGTGGAGGGAAAGCTACCTAATTCATTCTATGATGCTAATATCACCCTCATACCAAAACCAGGCAAAGATACTACAAAAAAAGAAAACTACAGACCAATCTCTCTAATGAATATAGACGCAAAAATCCTCAACAAAATTCTAGCAAATCGAATCCAACAACACATTAAAAGAATTATACATCATGACCAAGTAGGATTCATTCCAGGTATGCAAGGATGGTTCAACATAAGAAAATCAATTAATGTAATACACCATATCAACAAATCAAAGCAGAAAAATCACATGATCATCTCAATTGATGCAGAGAAGGCATTTGACAAGATTCAACATCCTTTCCTGTTGAAAACACTTCCAAAGATAGGAATACAAGGGAACTTCCTTAAAATGATAGAGGGAATATATGAAAAACCCACAGCTAATATCATCCTCAATGGGGAAAAATTGAAAACTTTCCCCCGAAGATCAGGAACAAGACAAGGATGTCCATTATCACCACTATTATTCAACATTGTGTTGGAGGTTCTAGCCAGAGCAATTAGACAAGAAAAAGAAATACAAGGCATCAAAATTGGAAAGGAAGAAGTAAAACTATCACTGTTTGCAGACGATATGATACTATACGTCGAAAACCCAGAAAAATCCACAACAAAACTACTAGAGCTAATAAATGAGTACAGCAAAGTAGCAGGTTACAAGATCAACATTCAAAAATCTGTAGCATTTCTATACACTAGTAATGAACAAGCTGAGGGGGAAATCAAGAAATGAATCCCATTTACAATTGCAACTAAAAGAATAAAATACCTAGGAATAAATTTAAGTAAAGAGACAAAAAACCTATACTAAGAAAACTACAAAAAACTGTTAAAAGAAATCACAGAAGACCTAAATAGATGGAAGGGCATACCGTGTTCATGGATTGGAAGACTAAATATAGTTAAGATGTCAATCCTACCTAAATTGATTTACAGATTCAATGTAATACCAATCAAAATCCCAACAACTTATTTTTCAGAAATAGAAAAACCAATAAGCAAATTTATCTGGAAGGGCAGGGCGCCCCAAATTGCTAAAAGTATCTTGAGGGAAAAAAACGAAGCTGGAGGTCTCACGCTGCCGGACTTTAAGGCATATTATGAAGCCACAGTGGTCAAAACAGTATGGTATTGGCATAAAGATAGATACATCGACCAATGGAATCGAATAGAGTGCTCAGATATAGACCCTCTCATCTATGGACATTTGATCTTTGATAAGGCAGTCAAGCCAACTCACCTGGGACAGAACAGTCTCTTCAATAAATGGTGCCTAGAGAACTGGATATCCATATGCAAAAGAATGAAAGAAGACCCGTATCTCGCACCCTATATAAAAATTAACTCAAAATGGATCAAAGATCTAAACATTAGGTCTAAGACCATAAAACAGTTAGAGGAAAATGTAGGGAGATATCTTATGAAACTTACAATTGGAGGCGGTTTTATGGACCTTACACCTAAAGCAAGAGCACTGAAGAAATAAATAAATAAATGGGAGCTCTTCAAAATTAAACACTTTTGTGCATCAAAGAACTTCATCAAGAAAGTAGAAAGACAGCCTACACAATGGCAGACAATATTTGGAAATGACATATCAGATAAAGGTCTAGTATCCAGAATTTATAAAGAGATTGTCCAACTCAACAACAAAAAGACAGCCAACCCAATTACAAAATGGGAAAAAGACTTGAACAGACACCTCTCAGAAGAGGAAATACAAATGGCCAAAAGGCACATGAAGAGATGCTCAATGTCCCCGGCCATTAGAGAAATGCAAATCAAAACCACAATGAGATATCATCTCACACCCACCAGAATGGCCATTATCAACAAAACAGAAAATGACAAGTGCTGGAGAGGATGCGGAGAAAGAGGCACACTTATCCACTGTTGGTGGGAATGTCAAATGGTGCAACCACTGTGGAAGGCAGTTTGGCGGTTCCTCAAAAAGCTGAATATAGAATTGCCATACGACCCAGCAATACCATTGCTAGGTATCTACTCAAAGGACTTAAGGGCAAAGACACAAACGGACATTTGCACACCAATGTTTATAGCAGCATTATTTACAATTGCAAAGAGATGGAAACAGCCAAAATCTCCATCAACAGAAGAGTGGCTAAACAAACTGTGGTATATACATACGATGGAATATCATGCAGCTTTAAGACAAGATAAACTTATGAACCATGTAATAACATGGATGGACCTAGAGAATATTATGCTGAGTGAATCCAGCCAAAAACTAAAGGACAAATACTGTATGGTCCCACTGATGTGAACGGACATTCGAGAATAAACTTGAAATATGTCATTGGTAACAGAGTTCAGCAGGAGTTAGAAACAGGGTAAGACAATGGGTAATTGAAGCTGAAGGGATACAGACTGTGCAACAGGACTAGATACAAAAACTCAAAAATGGACAGCACAATAATACCTAATTGTAAAGTAATCATGTTAAAACACTGAATGAAGCTGCATCTGAGCTATAGGTTTTTGTTTTGTTTTGTTTTGTTTTGTTTTGATTTTACTATTATTACTTTTATTTTTTTCTCTATATTAACATTCTATATCTTTTTCGGTTATGTTGCTAGTTCTTCTAAACCAATGCAAATGTACTAAGAAATGATGTTCATGCATCTATGTGATGATGTTAAGAATTAATGATTGCATGTGTAGAATGGTATGATCTCTAAATGTTGGGTTAATTTCTTTTTTTCCGTTAATTAAAAAAAAAAAAAAAAAGAGAAGGGATAATTGGAGATGAAGGGATACAGACTGTACAACGGGACTGGATATAAAAACTCAGAAATGGACAGCACAATACTACCCAATTGTAATGCAATTATGTTAAAACACTGAATGAAGCTGCATGTGAGGTATAGGTTTTTTGTTTTTGTTTTTTTTGTTTTTTTTCTTTCTATTATTGTTTTAATTCTTATTCTGTTGTCTTTTTATTTCTTTTTCTAAATCGATGCAAATGTACTAAGAAATGATGAATATGCAACTATGTGATGTTATTAAGAATTACTGATTGTACATGTAGATTGGAATGATTTCTAATTGTTTTGTTAATTCTTTTTTTAATTAATAAAAAAAAAATAAAAATAAAAATAAAAAAAAAAAACACTGAATGAAGCTGCATCTGAGCTATAGGTTTTTTTGTTTGTTTGTTTGTGTCTTTTTTCTTTTTCCTTTTCTTTTTTTTTTACTATTATTATTTTTTTCTCTATATTAACATTCTATATCTTTTTCTGTTGTTTTGCTAGTTCTTTTCCTAAATCGATGCAAATGTACTAAGAAATGATGATCATGCATCTATATGATGATGTTAAGAATTACTGATTGCATATGTAGAATGGAATGATTTCTAAATGTTGTGTTAATTTCTTTTTTTTTCTTTAATTAAAAAAAAAAAGTTGCATTCACCTGACACCCTTCAGATGATTCCAGAAGATTATCAAGCCCTTGGCATTTACCAGGCATCAGGTGCTTTACATATTTTAACTTATTTGATACTCAAGCCCCTTTAGGAGGTAGGTACTCTTTCAGTTGCCGTTATACATATGAAGACATAGATGCTCTGAATGTTATAAAACTTGCCTAAGTCACAAAGAGACAGCAGAGCTAGGCCACAATCATACCTTTAGCCACCTGTGCCCTCACCAGATAGACCAGGGGACAGATGTGCTTTCTGGATCATCACCACCATTTTTAACAGTAGTAATAACATCACAAGTAAAGCAGAGACAACTGGCTTTTTCAGATTTATAAATTAACTTGATCTACAAATTACTGAGAAAGGATAAATATGAAGCCATACCTTATAATTTGTAGTATTACTAACATTAACTCTAACCACACCAAAATTATTTGAAGCTGTTCTGTGAATGAAATATATTATACAGTACAATTTTCTATACCACAGAAAGTATCTCAGTAATCTTCTGGAAATCAGAGTGGGGAACATTTTCTGAGGGCTCTCCAGTAAAGAGACAAGCTCCTAACCAAAGGAGAGCCTGAAGTCTCCAAGAACAAACTCCTCACTGTCTACTTTTGGGGTTTCCTTGGTGTGTCTGGGCTATAAATCCCAGCAATTTACTTTCCTTACAAAAGACTAGGGCAGAATTAGACTTGACTTCCTCTTTCAAAACCAAAATTCACAGCTGTTTTGGGGTGAACAAACCAAAGGGGAAAAGAAGCCTTCTGAAGGGATTTTTCTGGCAAAGGATGCATCTTTCACTAGGACCATACTCTCCTGTGACAAGTGAATATAGCTGAAAGTGACTGGATACAAATCAAATTTCTCAGACCACAACACTGTTCCTTTGTCTTTTATCTTCAATTTTTGTAACTAAGAAGATACAGTGAAAACTGAACTTTAATTAGAAAATTCAGAAAAAGGGAGACCACTGACTTATTATAAATACAGGTTTTTACAAATAGATGCCCTAGTCAGTTTAAATTAAGCATATTCCAGATTTTTAGATAAAAAGTAAGCACATAGAAGTCATTTCCATGCATGCTACTTCTGTTTCGTTTTAACAGAGGAACCAAATTCTACTTTAGAAAAAAGCAAAAATGAACACAGCTGTCTCCCCAACAAAATTGTACTTAGGAGTATTTTAAGAAGTTCTTAACAAACTATATTTAATTAAATGAGGTTAGAGGACAATTGAGAAAACTGTTAACCTAAGTGGATCGTTCTGTTTTTTTTTTTTGCATTCTCTTAAGAGAAAACCTTAGATCTGACAATTCTATAAGATACTGTGTCTAGGCCCTTCCATTCTACAATCCTTTTAGGATCAGTTTATCACTCTTCCTTAAAATATTAAAATCATTTCCCACAAAATAGATACATGCAAAAGAAAGCTGGCACAGAAAAGTAAAATGGTCAGCATGAGAAAAAGCTACCCTGACATTATAATCCCCAAGCTACTAATCCATTCTGGGGATGAAAAAAATCATTTGACAATAGAAGGTTAAACTAACCACTCTCAAAAAAAATCTGAATTTCTTCATTAAACTTTCTTAAAAACAATTGTCATATCTTCTGACATTTGGGAGAACCTGTTATTGTGCCCAAAGTGAAGCTCATTTTTAAAAAATTTTCATTCTTTAACTTATTTCAGATCCTTTTCATATTTTGGGGGAAACGTGTGTCTGGTTTTGGACAGTCTTATTTTTTGCTCATATGGCAGAGTAAAAAGTAGCTTATAGCTACTTCAGAGTTCTCCAGCAAGCCTCCTCAGCTTCCTCTTATTCGTTTTCCTTATGGTTGAGAAATCAAGCATAGAATTTTCCTAAAAGCATGACACAATCTCCCCCTCAACTACAGCCTTTGGTTTACTTTCTTCATGCTGCTGAGCCTGAGGAGTACGTTTCACTTTACCTTTCCACTCACATACATCAGTATTCAGCTCAGAATTTAATTTATCGTTTTAAGCTATGATCTGATGTTTTCCTTTAGCATTTCCCTTTTCTTAGACCTTTCTGAACTTTGATAGAATTCACTTTTAACCCAAATCTTACTGAATTCTCATACAGAAGTTGCTTTTATGGAAATCTAAACTCATATGAGTTGATGAGCTACTGTGCACTACTATAAATGATATGATCTAAAGAAGCAGGAGCTTGGCAGATCTTGTATGTATTAGAGACATGAGGAAGGGTTTTAGGAAGTTAAGATCTAAGACCAGGTAGTATAAGAGAAAAGGATGGGTGAAAGACGAAGGCATTTAGTAGCTTAAGATAAAGTAGCACAAGGCCTCTGTAGAATGGAGGTGATTAGCATACATAAAAACAGATGTGATTTTAAATATTTATACCATTTGCAATAAGAAGCCCCTATTTCCTGCCTGCCAGCTTTACTTGGTCACTCAAACGGCTGGACAAATGTGGGGTTACAGATGGCAGTACTGCTGGGGTGGTAGATGGTGGCTAAAACAAAGGTCAAATCTGAAGCAATGATCCAACAGCTGTGATTTAATAACTCAGGGTCCTTGAGGTAGAGGGATAGGGTAGAGGGGACTTACCTCTTCTATTTCCAAATCTAAAGAGGGAGGACATGCCAATCTAGGGATTATTTAAATGTACGCTTTCATTTGCTTAGAAATCTTTCAGTTTTAATCACAGCTACCTCTGAGATAGTCACAATTAATGACACACCTAGTACCTTCAGATCCTCCCTGCCCCTAAGAGCGGCAGGGATGAGAGGCTCCAGCAACTTTTAGGCCTTTTACCATCTTAACAACAGACATGGGAGCAAGTCTTGAGGAATCAGTTCTCTTATTCAGTGAAATGGAGATACCACCCACCCTGTATCACAGAGACTGGACACATTATCATGAGGCTCAAAGTATAAACATTTGCTCAACAGACATTTCCTAGTCTTGCTGAACTACAAGGCACCTATATGCTCAGAAGAATTTCAACAGCCCCTGAGTGAGAGCACTAAGAGTGACTTGGCCTGCAGTTGAAGGTGGGAGATATACGAAAGGTTCTGGCTTCACTAGGAGATGCTGGGATTCAAGGTATTGCTGGCAAGCATCCAAATGCTACATCATTCCATTCATTAGAGGTAGATGCAACCCCAACCTTGTATAGTCTTTCCCTCATCTCCCAGGCATGAGAACTACAAAGTAATAAAGTAAAGGAGGTAAAATCCAAAACCCAATTCATGCATTCAAAGTACCGTTTATTGAGTACCTCTGCACTGTCAGGTACTGACCTAGGCACTGAAAGACAAATAAAAGATTTATCCCACCTACCTCCTCCTCCTAGTGCCACACTAGCACCAAATCAGTCTACTTCCCACTTCTGTGCTTCTGATCATGGTGTGTCCATCTGGAATGCTCTTGCCATACTTCACCTATCCAAATCTTCACCTGCTTTAAGGCCAGCTGAAGTTCCCCTCCTTCCTGAAGCCTTCCCTGACCCTCATCTCATCCCAAATAGTTAATAGTTCTTTTGTCTGAACTACTATTACAGAGAGTACCACCATCAATCCATTTAGAAATGTATTGTCCTACAATTGATGATTTTATTTACTCAACAAATATTGAGTACCTACAGTTTGTCAGCATTGTTCTAGAGGTTGGAGAGGTAGCCATGAACAGTACCGTTTTTGCTTCCCCAAATGAAGCTCCTAGGGAAAGTTCTTCTCTTATACTGCTTGTTTTGTTTTGTTTCGTTTTAAATAAATCATCCTGCATAGAGGATACTCAATCCTTAAATGTAACCAGGTATTAAAGCCTTGGGCTTTTTTGGCCCAAGGTTACTCAAATCGAAGTTACATAAACTAATGGGGAACAAATGCTAACAAAGCCATTTCTAAATAAACTTCCACTTCTTAAAAACCTCAAAAGAACAAGGAAGGAAAAGAAAGCAGGCTATGAAAGCGGTGCTGAACCAACAAATTTTTACTCACAGTAAAAAAGCATCTCCACACACAAAAATGACCATTTCCCCCTCAATCCTTACAGCTCCAAATCCAAGTGTTTATTTTAGCAACAGATCTTGGATAGTTAAAAGCACCCCTGAACAACTCTTTCTAATTATTTCGTGATGAATAAATCTCCTGAAGAATCCTGCACATGCCACTTAGACTAATCCAAACAGATTAAGTACAAGGAACTAGAATTTGAGCTTCAGTCACAAGAACACTCTAAACGTGACAAATACTGAGACAATTTTACCACAAACAATGAAAGCCAGGTCTCGCAGAGCCTGGTGGAAGGCTCCAAGTTCCTTAGAGAAAGGAATAGAATTTCCTCCGAGAAGTCGCGAGATTTCACAAGGCGTGGGAATTTCTGCAGGAGGTGAGGGAGATTATATATAGGTTTTTTTTTTTCTTTAAAGTGGTTTGTGAGACACGACAGTTGGCAACCTATAGCGGGCGAGGGTGAAGCCGAACTGTGCCATGCGGCGGAGGCTGCCACCTTGGGCACTCCCACCATTCTTCGCAGCCGAGTCAGGACAGGAGATGAGGAGAGCCCCGCACCGCGCGGACCGGGACCCGAGCCCCCTCCTGCTCCCTGCCCTTGAGGCCGCCTGCCCGCGCTCCGGCACACCCCACAAACCCAACCGCTCGGGTCTCAGGAGCCCGGATCTCTGTGGATCCCAGGAGACAGGCTGGGTAGAGGGGATCTCGAGGCGGTGGCCGGGCCTGGACGCGTACCCACCTGAGCAGACTAGAGAGGGGGTGGCTCGAGGAGCCCAGGCCGCCGCCGCTGCCGCTGCCGCTGCCGCCGCCGCCACCGCCGCCACCGCCCCCCGAGCCGCCGCTGCCCCCGAAGCCTGAGGAAAGCCGCTTTCCGGACAGCAGCTTCTCCACGGCCGGGAGGTGGCCGGTGCGCGCCGCCTCCAGCAGCTCTTGTTCCTTCCCCATCCCCAAGCCGCCGCCCCTCTGGACCCCTGCCCCGGGGCCGCTGCCGAACCCGCTTTGGCTCCCAAACTTTCTGTCTCCGGGCAACGCACCCCCCAGACCGGTCGGGGACACCACTCCCCTCAAACCCGCCCCCACCCCGCGTTTTCCCCACGCGCGCGTCACTTCCGGGACTCGGCGTCACGCGTCACCGCGCCCCTCTTCCCGCCCTCTTGCCCACCTAGCTGGGCGGAGCTCAGAAAACTGGTGCAGGTGTCTGGGATTGGCATTTAGCGGACCTCGCTGTGCGGAGACTGGGCTTGGAAGGGCCAGGGGACATCGCGGTGTGGCTGCCACCTCCCCAGGTGGAAGGGAACGAACGGCCCACCTGTACGCGCCTTCCGGAGCGCTCTGCTTCCTCAAAAGTTTTGGGAGCACACTGGAAAGAAATACGGTAATTCATCCAGGCAGCATAGAAACAAAGAGAGAAGTATGGTAACGCGCATCTACATTTCCAAGTTCATTCTTACACCGCACATAAGTACTTAGTGATACAGACCTAGTGATACAGAGATGAATAAAATATGCCTACCTCCCATAACTGAATGTGCGCGAAGGAGAGAAGGGAGGAACATTTAAAAATAAACATAGCTCACCTCATCTTCTCAATCCTTGAAATGGCTCATTAGGGCAAAAGGTTAAAGGAGATATATGCACACATCGGTAGCATTTGTTTCCTCTTTTGATGAGAGTAACGAAACTGACATAAAAAGTTAACGTTTGTGAAAGCAACCCCGATCTTGAATTCTGATGAGTTGGAAAAAATCAGTGGGTAGGAACCATGCCAATTTAGTTCACTTGTACCTACCACCGTTACTGGTTCTAAGTAGACGAACCAATTGTAAACTAAATAAATGGACTGGATAAGTTCTGCTCAAGTTAAGTCAGTGAATTTATGTTTGTTTTTCAGGTACATGCGGAAAAGAAGGGAAATGCTGGCAACTCGGTGTAAACATAGGTCTCTTTAATTGAAACGTACGAAGTTGAGTTGCTGCCTGAAAGTTCATCAGACGAAGGCAGCCGCATACAACGACGCGGGCATACAACGGAACTGAGTTTTCTTCCCTGTACCCCAACTTCTTTCCTCCAAGGGAGGCGGATTAGGAAAGGCGTTGCCTGACATTGCATTTTTAGAAAGGAAGAAAGGAAAAAGAAGTCCTTCACAAATGCTGGCTCTCCCAAGGTAGACAATCCGCACCCCTAATTTTTCCTTTCCTAACCATCACCCCCAAATGGAAGCGTAAAAACGAAAGCTCAGAGACGTCTACGCGCCCCTGAAAATGTCCCCTTCGAGGAGCTGTAGAGGTGATGTCATCTTGGCGCGACAACGGGAAGTAAGCTTGTGGGCTGCAGTGCTGCGCGGGTTCCCAGCCGTGGTCTGACAGCGCCGCGATCTAGTTTCATAGTAATGGAAAATGCCTGCGAGTCGCCCACAGACAAAAGTGGAGAGACAAGGGAGTCGGATGAGACGCCTGCGGTTCCCTTGTGCTCCGGCGCCACCGACACAGATATAATCCGGGAGGAAACTGACGGGGACGGAGATGGGGACTTGAAAGAAGCCGGAACGGAGGATGGCGAGGTAAGGAGACATGTGTTGATGGGGCTGGAGCAGTAGCCCGAGATTGGGTTGCTGACTGTTCGCAAGCTTCCTGGTTGGTTCCTCTCAAGCTACGAGAACTTGAATACACAACGACTCGTCTAGATTTGCAATTGTGGAGGGAAAAAGTTAGTACTGGTTCGGTTTCAAAGGCCTAAAGAACTAGGTTAATATTTTAAATCACTACCCTTTGAGATTAAGCTACTTCTAAGGAAATTTTAAATAGCTTCTTGGTTTTCCTGGTGAGGAAATTGAGATCTGATGAGACTTAGTGCAAGAGCCAATACTAGAACCAAGGGTTCTCCACTATTGATTAGTATGCCTTTCACTGCAATACGATTCCTCTCAGAGGTTCCGTGAACATAACTTCTGTTTCTATAGGTGGCAGATGCGATTGGATCCGTTAAAGGGAAACTTGAAGGGAGTTATTTGTTTAATCATGTTCTTACCTTCTTGAGGCATGACCTGGGTACCAATGTCCAGGAGTCTCTTGAACATAAAAACACTAAACCCATCAGTTGGGTCACCCTCAGAGTTTAGCAGTGTTTCCTAGCCAAGCATCAGTCAAGGGACCAGAATCTAAGTGATCATGACCATTGGGTTCCATATCTAGAGATAGAATCTTAAGTCTTAGAGCTGGAAGAAACTTAAGAGATCACGGAGTCCATATTAGAATAGATGGAAACAGCCTTCTTTCGGAACACTAAGTTGCATCAAAACATACGAAATAATAACTTTTAGATATAAAGAAAAAAGTGACAAAAGTAATTTGAGAAGAAGCCTTTAAAACAGGATTTGAATAAAATTAACTTGGTCCAATAGAGAGCACATTAGCTATAAAATTTTGCACCCAACAGAGGACGCAATTTTTTTTGATGCTTCTGAAACACTTTAAAAAATTGATCAGTGTACCAAACCACAAAGAAAAAATATAGATTCTTAAAAGTAGAAATCACTACAGGCCACATTCTGTTAGTACAATGCAATACAATCTGAAGTGAACAATAAAAAGCTTCCCCTCCTCCTGATCTCGCCATCTTTCCCTCAGCCCCAAATAAACAAATTGGACATTTTAAACTGTTTTCTAAATAGCCCATAGTTTAAAGAAATTAAAAAGTGGACGCTTTACATTAGAGCCAATGGGATTTGACCAAAGCCTTATTTAGAGAAAAATTCCTAGCCTTAATTATTTCTATTAACAAATGAGATGTTGAAAATAAGCACCCAGCTCAAGAAATCAGAAAAAAACCCCAGAAGAATGTAGGAACAAGGAGTTAATAAGGATAAAAGTAGATGTTAATGAATTAGCATTTTAAAAGCAGAAAAGACAATAGATTAAGACCTGGTTATTTGAAATGTAAATATACAACATTAAGAAATAAGAAAGGAGGGATGCGTGGGGGGTGGGGAATGGGGCAGAGGTGCAAAAAAAAAGTTAAAAGCGCTGTTATGGAATCTTTGAAATCATAAGAAAATAGCGTTCAATTTTAGGCCAAACAAATTTGAAAATCTAAGAAAAATAGATGATTTTCTAGGAAAACATAAATGATAAAAATTTAAGCCCAGGGAGGTTAGAAAACTTGTAGAAATTAGTACCTAGAGAAGAAATTGAAAAGGCTGTCAAAGATACACCATCTTCACTCCCACCCCCACCCCACCTCACCCCCATATCCCTAGGTGAGTTTTTTTGTTTTAATTTTTGTTGATAAAGCAACATACAAACATGAACATTCTTAACATATGAACATTCCATACCTGGTGTGCAATCAGTGGCTCACATTATCATCACATAGCTGTATATTCATTACCATGATCATTTCTTAGAACATTTGTATATTCATTACCATGATCATTTCTTAGAACATTTGCATTGCTCCAGAAAAAGAAATAAAAAGAAAAAAGAACAAACTCATACATACCATACCCCTTACCCCTCCTTCTCATTGACCATTAGTATTTCCCTCTACCCAATTTATTTTAACATTTGTTCCCCCTATTATTTATTTTTTTAATCCATATTTTTTACTCATCTGTCCATACCGTAGATAAAAGGAGCATCAGACACAAAGTTTTCACAATCACACAATCACATTGCGAAAGTTATATCGTTATACAATCATCTTCAAGAAACATGGCTACTGGAACACAGTTCTACAGTTTCAGGCACTTCCCTCTAGCCTCTCTAATATACTTAAACTAAAAAGAGGTTATGTATATAATCCGTACGAGTAACCTCTAGGATAACCTCTCTACTCTGTTTGAAATCTGTCAGCTACTGACACTTTATTTTGTCTCATTTCTCTCTTCCCCCTTTTGGTTGAGAAGGTTTTCGCAATCCCTTGATGCTGTGAGTTTAACTTCAAGTTCATCTTTAAGGGGAACTGTGGTTAAATCCCATTAGTGAGTTTTGTCGTATCATCCTTAGATTCTGTATTAAGTTGGAGAGGATAACATTTGGATTTTGATTTTCTTTTTTTAATTGAACATCTGGCACGAGTAAAACTGTGTTAAATGCTTATGGAGGGAGGTAAATAAAAGAGGCAAATCTATCTTCAAAAAGTTTTCAGTCTAGTAAAGGGATAAATATTTGTATGATACAGTAGAATTAAAGAATAGAAAGGGGATGACATGTGGGAGCAGCTCACTTAAATGTTCCAAATGGAAAGTGGTTTTGATGAGAATGGGGGCCTCCTTTTTAATATTATTTCCACATGGAATCATCAGCAGTGAACAGATCTATCAATCTAAAGACAGAGGAACAGGTTGGATGGGGAGGACCTTGCTGTTATCTCCTCTACAGAATGTGGCCAGGAGAATGGGCCTAAGGAGAGAATGGACTCTGGAGAAGAGGGGTTTTTGTGATCCTTAGCATTTCATTACCCTCATAAAAGATACTGGAACTATGATCATAGCTAAACTAGTTTTCTTTTTTCCTTCACTGGTTTTCCTTTTTCTACAACCATAAACTTACTTTAGATATTCTGTATCTCACATTTGTTGTACAGCCAGTACCTAGAATCAAAAAACTACTCAATAAGAGGATTATGTTCTCATGAAGACGATGTCTTTTACCTTGCCCAAGCCTTGAAAGTAGGCCAAATATCTGATAGGATTTCTTTTATCTTCTCAGTTCGAGAGTCAGGACACCTCAGATTTAACAGCAGTTGAAAGGGAAGACTCAACATTACTTACTCCTGCAGCCAAAAAACTGAAAATAGATAACAAAGAAAAGAAAGAGAAGAAGCAGAAAGTTGATGAAGATGAGATTCAGAAGATGCAGTAAGTCACTTTCTTATCTTACCCCATTTCAAGGCTCTCACTTGACTGTACAAAATTAATAAATTTTTCTTGGCCTTTAATTGATTTTTTCTTTTTTAAATTTAAAAGAAATAAAGCAATAAATACATTGTATTACATTATATTAAAATATAAGTAAAAAGAAAAAACAGTACCTTTCTACTAAGAGCTAAGCACTATTAATATTTTGATATATATTCTCTAAGATATTTTATATATATATTTATATATATACATAAATACATATTTATATATATTTTATATATCTGTAAATAAAATCTTTTTTTAAATGTTAAATACTGTTTTGTAACCTCTTTTTTTCACATTATATATGGTGAAGGTTTTCCATGCCTATAATTATACATCTCTGTCATAATTTCCTTCACAATGAAAGTAGCTTCAAATTTTCTGGTTGTAAAAAGTAGTATGAGCTCATTGCAAATAATTCAGAAATACAGAAAAACTAGAAAAAATAATTACCCGTTATCATACCACCCAAAATTTACCCTGGGTATATATATATTTGGGTATATTCTTTTTTAGATTTTTTTTTGGTGGGGGGGGCTGTTTGATATGTAGCTACAGATAAAAATATTTTCATATTAACAAATATGCTCATAAATCAACATTTTTGATGACTTCATTGTGTTCCATTATGTGGATGAACCATAATTTAACCAATGCCTGTGGCTGTCCTGTTTTGTTTTTTTTCTCTGACAATATTATGATCAGTATCTTTGGACACATCTTTGCATACGTATTGATTTACCTCCTAAGATAAACCCCTAGGAGTACAATTACTAGTTCATACAGTATGGACATTTTCAAAGGCCTTTCATACTTATTTCCAAATTCCTCTCCAAAAAGATTGTTCCCATTTACATTCTACCAGCATGTATGAGTTTGTGTCCCCACACTTTGATTAATATCATTCTTTTTAATAATTGTCTGATTTATTAAAAATATTATCTTGCAAATTTCCTTTTCATGCCTTTGCTTATTTTTTAAAATTGAGAGTATTAATCCTTTTCCATATGTTTTGGAAATATCTTTCCCCTAAAACCTTAATCTTGAGAACTATTGTTTTGAATATAAATTTATATGTTAAATTTTTACTATCAATCTGAAATGCAGTATGGTAGAATTTTGAAGAGAGAGAGTCTAATGCTGAAAACACAGGCCTATATAATATTAATCAGTGACTCAAACATTATTGTTTAAATTTTTTGTTCTTAATGAAGAAAGGAAATTGTGTTTCACTTTTTCTCTCCTGAATAGTAGAAATATTTAATCTCCATTCCTCAAAAGCACCAGGCCTTTCATGGCAATGATGCCATTGACTTCTTGAGAATTCATTCATTTTTTTAATTATCCAAGACTAGCTTTTATTCACATAACAATATATTTTAGGCATTCAGCTAATTTCATTACCTGAATCTTCCTTTAGAATCCTGGTTTCTTCTTTTTCTGAGGAGCAGCTGAACCGTTATGAAATGTATCGCCGGTCAGCTTTCCCTAAGGCAGCCATTAAAAGGGTAAGAATGGACCACCACACTTAATTTCTATCATATATTAGACCTGAACTAGCTTCAAGAGCTATGTCTATTGGCATTTTGAAGTATAGTGTTAGGCAAGTTGAAGTATGGTGTTAGGCAATTTATGTGGGGAAATAAAAATAACATGTCCCTTCATTATCTGAGCACTGCAGTTTTGTATTCCAGGGATAGTGTCTCAGCATATAGATCATTACACACCTGAATCCTTCTTTAAAGTCTCGATTTCAGCATCAAGCCTTTAGTAAACACTTTTTCAGTGCAAATCTCTTTTATGGGTAATATGTTCAAAAGCCAACCCTTGACCGTCTTAGTCACAGTGTCTATGTTTTCTTTCAAGTTGATCCAATCCATCACTGGCACCTCTGTGTCTCAGAATGTTGTTATTGCCATGTCTGGTATTTCCAAGGTCTTCGTCGGGGAGGTGGTAGAAGAAGGTGAGTGGTATTGGTACAAATATTGGATTGAACCTGTGGTGTTCTTTTTCAAGAATACCTATATTAAGGGACTTATTTAAACTCTTGTGGGAGGTTCCATTTGCACTAGAAGTTGAACATGTGGGGAACCTTGTATTCAGGAAAGCATGACCATTATTCCTTGAAAGTTTCAATACTGAGGGGCAAGAAAGCATCTAGGAAACACCCCTCCTTGATTCCTGTCCTCGTCCCAGGCTCTCAGAAGCAGGATTTGTATTTTTCCCCAGTTGCTCATGTTCATTTCTCTGCCAAAAGGAGAACAGTGATACAGGAAAGCAATCACTGGGGCTTATTGGTATATGGTGAGGAGTGGTTCCCAATGTTGTGACCCTTGAGTATTGCTCTGTCAAGTAAAAACCCTGGCTGCTGCCCACTGCTGATCTCTAGCAGTGAAATCATTTTGTTTTTTGTTTTCTAAGTGGAAGATATTTTTTAAACTGTTGCCTATGATAAAGCTTGATATAGGATGTTATGCTAAAGCTAACATGATAATGTTTTTTAGCATCCTCCTAAGAAGGAGAACTGTCCTACATCTTTAGTAAGAGTAAGAAGCATTTATGAGAATCACAGAACTCAAAAGGAGAATGTTAATAAGGTCTTGTATGATAATGAAAATTTCTCCTTGTCTTTTCTTTAGCACTGGATGTGTGTGAGAAGTGGGGAGAGATGCCACCACTACAACCCAAGCATATGAGGGAGGCTGTTCGGAGGTTAAAGTCAAAGGGGCAGATCCCTAACTCTAAGCACAAAAAAATCATCTTCTTCTAGGCCAAACACCTGAAAAGACTATTCCTGAAGGAAGAAGTACTGGTCCCAGATTTCCTATCACATGAAACTTTCTGCACTGGTGCTTTAGTATCTCAGTCTACCAAGGACTTAATGATTTTAATGTCTTCCTCAAAAAGCTGGTATTCATCACCTAGAGGAAGGGATGCTACCTGTTTCATACTTGCTTTGACTAAATATCGGGACCTCTTAGGGCACTGTGAGACATTTAACTGTTTCTTGGCTAGTTGGAAGATGAAAGGTGCATGGGCCTTGAGCATTTGGACAGGGAGCTACTTTCAGAGAGTAAAGCCTTCCAAGAGAGCTTTTATAGTTTCACATTGAAACCTGAAGTTGCTATACTACTTAGGTTGTTTCTTATGACAGGTTTTAAGTAGATTAAACAACCAGAAACTTTTGACTCATGAATGATACTCTACCATGAAGGGCACAGTTATGGCAGCAGTAGTGGAGTCATTTGTCCTTGTAAACATTTAAGATTCTCCTGTGGATTTTGGTGAGTGATCATTAAACTATTTTTCAACTTGCCACATGTGTACTTATTTTCAGTCCCTGGTTGGAATGAGAAGTTCATCATTTTTTTTGTGTGTCAGAATAAAACTGGCTTTGGCTTTTTTGTGAAACTTCGAGTCCCTTCCATTTACAACCAAAACCATTAAAATTTTATCTCCATAAAATTCGAGTCCTTCCCATTTTCAACTAAAACCATTAAAATTTTATCATAAAATTGTACCTAAAAGTCCAATTTAAAACAATGTAAAAGCCAATGTATTTCAGATTCTACTAAACAGATATACCACAGTCAATATTGTTTAATAAGTTTAATTTGCTTTTTTCAGGTGGTTCACAGAACCAGTACACTCCAAATTTGAAGATATTGCAACGTTGAAATTTCCCAATACTGACCAGGATTCCAGTTCATTAGCTACATTCCCATTGTTTTCCTTGAGTAGAGGGGAATAGAGTGACCTTTTATTGACAGTGATTAGCAGTAATAAGACTACTGTATATAACTGGCAGTCCCAAGGTCTTCTCTCCATCATTCAATGTCATAAGGAGAAGGATTTTGATGCTTTTCTCTTTTGAAGCTTTCTTGAGCTGGTATAATAAGATTCCGTTCTGTTTAACACCCAGAGTGGAAGAAATAGCTTCGACCCATGAAATTGGGCAAATCTGACTTTAATATCTTATATATCAAAACTCATGGCTTTCCACATACATTTAGTCAATGGAGAAGACATCTCAGCAGAGCATTCCACAAGGAAATGCTGTAAGAAGCAGGCTACATCTTGATAAAATACTAATACACCAATGAAAAACAAATTCTTTCAGCTCTAGCAGGAATTTTTTAAACTGTAGGAACTAAAACTATTACAGGTAGAAGTACTGAATAAGATTGAAACTTTCATGGAAGGAAGATCAGATTCTAAGTCTGGCCAAAAGCCTCACTTGTCACAGAGGTTCTCCACCCATTCTTCACCTTGTGTATGTTGTAAACGGTGAATGGGAATATTCCTGTTCTAGCAAAAGGTAGGGGAAGCAACGAGGTGAAGGTCCCAGGGCCTGAAAGGATGATGCAATACAACACATTCTCTCTGAAACACTTAATAATGACTATGGCAAATCAAGGCAACAACATGACTTTTAGTGCTCCAATAACCAAATGGCATCCTACTAGTTTGTAGGATTCAACTCAGTTGTGTCCTTAGTTCTGTGATTTTACTATAACTGATTTTAGAAGTTTAGGCAGGTATTAGATAATGAAAAAAACAACTTTAATGTAACAATTCGGAGTAGAAAATTTCCATAATACTATCGCAATAATTCAAACTACCCCCAGAACTAGCCTGAGAGGAAACTAACATAAATGAATTAAATAGAGGCATTTATGTTATGGGGTATGTATAGGGAGGTGTTATTTCTCCCTTTATATTTCATACACAGAAAGTACTTTCAGAACCATGAAAAAGAGGGTGTAAAAGTCGAGACCCATAGCAAAATGAGAACCAGACTAGATATACAGTAAAAAAGCAGTCATCATATGAATAGAACTTCTTTTGTCTTAAGTCACAGAAACTAGGTTAATTATTCCAGCGAGTTGAAAACAGAACTCAATGAGTTGATAACCATTCCTGCATAACAGAACTCAATGAGATTGATAACCATTCTTGCATAACAGCCAAAGAGATTTAAATTCTAGTCCACATAAACTGAAGTGTATCCCCAGTATCTCCTTGTAAACAGGAAACCTGGACAACCACAGATAATAAGTACTTGTAAGTGCTTCACAGCTGAAATGGTAATGTGCAGTGGCCGAAGTCTTTGAGGGATAGTAGTACTATCATCCCAGGCATTTTTTTGAGGTATTGTTATTTCGTCTTCACAGAGAATTGCAGCTCTGAGGCAGAAATCATAAGCAGTCCAAAGGGGCTGACACTATTTTTCCATTGTTTTCATTTATATTTATCCTGAGGACCACCAACCAGTTCACAGTTCTTCATTATGAAAGTCTTCCTTCTTCCAGTGAATAGGAGGGTGAAGATATACCAGATGATTTTTACCAAAATATCATGGGACAGTGACCCCTACCATATTTCCTGAGAGAGGATTTCAAGACACTATGGCCAAAGCTGCCACATAAGGGAAACAATAACTTCTAGGACTCCATTTGTCACATGAACAAGAGCTACAAACTCCATCAGAGTCCAGAAATCTGACTGGGCTCTGGCAGTTAAGGGGTTAGCCTTAGTGCTCATTGGTTTTGTTTCTCCTGCCTCCCACCAAACACAAGCTTTAGGCAAATATACACCTAACAATGCCTATTGGACATTTTTGTATGGAGGGTTGGCAGTGGGGTCTGGTGTAAAAGAGAGGAGGGGAAGGGAAGAGTCAAAATGTGATTTTAAACCAATTCAGGTGAGCCTGGGATTATCCTAGTTTCCGTTATAGTATTTCTCCATGCCACAACATTATAAATGCCATAATTGAGAGGACCAGCAATACATTCAGTTCAGCATTCTGCCTTTGAAAGCAGCACTAAAGGGAGAGGGAGGGGTTGTGGAAGGACACAACTGTATATCACCAAATACCCCTAGTTTTCTATAATTTCTCTTTGAGAGGCCATTGTACAGATATTCCTCTTAAACCTGCGCCCATGTATAGTTTCTGCTGGCACCACTTCTTGGCCAACGAGCTCCCCAAGTTCCTAACTTCCTATGCAATGTGCTTTCTTTTAACTAAGGCTACAAGGTAGAGCCCTAGAGTTAGTATTTCAGGACCTGGTAACATGTCCTTGCTCCTGACTGGATATTTTATCAAACGCTTACCCTTAGTTTTCATCTTTCCAGAATATAGTCCATATTTTAAAGATGTGTCCTCATGCAGAAATATCTATGCCTCCTGATAGTTTTTGCTCTTCTCTGGACCTTGCCCCCTTTCACTCAATGTTTCATAAATAAATTCACTAGAAAAGCACGGATTTTTTTTTTTAAGACATAACTATGATTTTAAATGAGGTGTTTTTTGCTCCATCTTCCAAGCATCCTTCCTAATGATGTCTAGAAGGCCATTGGGCTTTTGGCCACAGCAGCACTTTGATCCCTCCTCTCGCTTCCATATAATGCTACATTTCTTTCTTGAATTCTAACAGCTCGCTGCCTTGTCATAAATATGTTACTTTCTGCTTCCTTATGCTGAACCTCATTAGTCAATACTAAGAATACTTTTCTTAGTATTCACAGCCCTGTGATCATTCTGCAGTTTTTTGTTTTGTTTTTTAAAATCTCTTCTTGTTTGACCTTTCACTGCCTGGAAGTAGTGACTTTCGGGTCATTTTTAAAAATCTTAAATAAGTTTGAACCAAGCATTAATCTTTAGGAATCATCCTGTTAGCATTCTGCTTCCAGAAAGATGTTTATTTCTAAGTCACCAAGTTGTTTCCTAAACATGACAAAATATCCACACAATCCCAGAATAATTTTTAAAATTGCCTTAGTGAAGAACCTTGACAAAAGCTCTTTAAAATCTGAACAAATTAAAGCTAGTTCCTTCTTGAATGCATGTTTTTTTTTATCCTCAAGAAACTGGGATATACAAGTCAAGCATGATTTCCCATAAATGGTAAAAAACGAACCATTTTATCTTTCCTTCAATAGGCCATGTGTGATTTAGACTTTAATGACACCATTAAATCACTATTTTACCACATTGTCAAGTCAAGGTGAGTCAACTGATGAACTTCTGTCCAATCAACACACTTGAAATATATCACAGAGCACTATGGATGGAGGTAGATGGTTGGGGAAGAATTATGTAGAAAAAATAACTCTGTTGTAGGACAGAAAGCACACCTAGCCAGGTTGAAGGGTTTTGTTTTGTTTTTAACTTAAGTCAAAAGTACATGATTTTAAAAAGCCATGGTAAGGGGGTGAGAGGCAACAGGTTGAGATGTTTATAATAAAATTTAAAATATTTTCAGCCCCCAAAACCACAAGTGCTGGGAAGGGCACTGGTAGAAAGTCACAGTGCTGGGTAAGCAGATATGCCAGGGCCCCAAGGAGAAAGAGAGAATAATCTTTGAGGTGTAGCTGTGGAGGAGAAGCTGGACTTTTGGTAGGGAATGGGTTTCAAAACTAAGCCCCCATTGACTCCTACCACATCATGTCTTCAATTCAGCCTAGCTCTGAGTGAATATTTTTTCTTGATTTAAATTTCAAATACATCATGTTATAAAAAAGGGAAAGTGATACTTTCTACCCTTGTTTACTTTCTACCACAGCATCACAATGATGACTAGGTAAGAGAAAAGAAGCTTAACCTTGGAAACTTTGACAGTAATATCAACCAAGGGGATATGCACTTGATTCCCTTTCCAAAAAGGCAGGATCCAGGTCCTTATTTTTGTGCCTCTCTTGGCTCCTTGCTTTGCTGGGCTATTTCCTATTCCACTCCACTATTAAGGCCAAAGCTCAGGCCAAGGCCTGTTCAGGTCTGCAACAGGAAGCTCTGGGATATATACTCTTTGGTGGCTCTGTAGATGACTGAGGAGGTGGATACTTTCCCTTATTCACACAGGTTGTACAGGAAGCAATGTCTCTGCCATGAACCAAGAGATGAAATGGCCCTACCATGCCTAGATGATTTCACCTAGCATAGAGAACCAAAAGGCTTTAGATAGGTGAGAGACGATGCTTGAGCCACACATAAAACTGCTCTCAATTTCCTCAGAAGTGGTCATGCTTTGCCTTTCCTCCAGCCAAGTTAGAACAGCTAATAGAAAGTATAACCCTCGAAGAGTAAATTCAGCACTCTCCAATCTCTCTGGCATCCTTAGGCAGACTTAGTTGACACTGGATGGTGCCTTCTGTCCTAGGTGGTGCTATTGCTGGTGATCACTCTCCTTGGCACAGTCAGCTGAGGCACTGCTGTCAGAGCTCAAAGAGGGGGTTATATTTTCTAATCTCCTGAAGAAGTTTTTCTTTATCCTGGATGGCATTAGCCAATGCTTGTTTGGTTTCTAAAAGTTCCTTTTGTAGGATGGGCAGTTGTTTCACCTGAGGAATAATAAGTAGTTCACAGTTAATGAACAGAATATGGTAATACCACATTGCAACATAGCCAGTAAGGGGATCAGGGAGGAAGATTTCAAACAGAAAAATCTACAAATTAGGTCAGTACTGATGAAAACCTAGATCTTTTTTAAGAGCCTAATCCCCTCTTCAGAGTTCAACAGTTACAGGGAAAGCAAAAGGCTTGCAGCCTATACACAGTACTTCTAGAAGCTGCTGATAGATGACAGAAGCCCAAACCATCTAACTGTATACAGCACAAGCAACCTTTTCAACCCTTGGGGTTTTACTAACTTCCAAGATTACAGCCCCTAAGGGGTTAATGGGAAGGCACTGTTCAGTTAGATCCTTACCTGCTGTCCAAAGGCCTCCACTGTGGGCATCAGGAATACTTGTTCTTTTGGGGGCTGCCTCTTCTCACTTTTAGGTATTTCTTTGGGTGGTCTGTCCTGAGAAGCAGCTGGAAAAAAAAAAAGTAAAGGTTCTAAGCCATAAACTGCTACTAATACCCAGATAGTTTCAAGTTGTCACTTATTCTTTCACAGGAGAGAAGAGGCCGAGAAGCCAGGAGGCCAATAACTCACCACCTATGTGGAAAACACCATCATCACTCCGCTTTAGCATGATGTGCTCCATGGCCAGAGTAATGGGGATAGGGCCTGGGGACGTCGGATAGACAGGGGGGATATCATCCTGCAGGAAGAGAAGGAAACCGCCTGATGCCCTCTACCAGCTGAGGGCAATTTAGATAAAACAGCCCATCCTGTTCTACTGTTCAGCTTGAAGCACTTTTATATCATAATTTCTCCATATATTCTTGCAAAGTAAAAGAGGCATAACTGAGTCTCTCGTATTCTAGAGACAGTGAATCTGAGGCTCAGACAACCTAATGGCTTGCATCTGGTCATGCTGCAAGCCAAGACAAGGCTAGGGCTAGACACTAGGTCTCCCTTGAACCCAGAGCTTTTTGACAGCAATACACATTTATATAGTACTACAATAGCGACAAAGAATGCTAGTGTGCATTTCCTCACTTGATCCTCACCACGTTTTATGGTAACAAGAGAAGAGGTACAGTTGTCACTGTTAGAATTCCTTCCCCAACAAAGTCCAAGAGCAAAAAATCAAAGGTTCCTCTCACCTTTAGGGTGATTCTGGAGTTCAAGAGCTCAATCTGCATGGGGACTATCACTGGGATCTCCTCATCCTCTAAGAAGGGCCCTAAACTATTGAGCACTGAAGTGAACAGCTCTAGGTCACAGCCATGGAGCAAGAAATGCAGGAAGCCATTCTGTATGGCCAGGGGAGAGTGAACAGCTGCACCAGGCCCCACCTCAAAGCGAAGGCCCACAGCTGGCCTGATGTGGCCTGTCTTCAAAGTTGAGGATTCCTGAAAGCTTGTGTCTGTGAGAAGAAAGATGGAAAGAAAAACATTAACACCTGGGGACTGTTCTAAACATTTTACATATATTTAATACTCATAATGACCCTGTGCCAAAAGTATTACCAATATTCCCATCCTATATATGAAGTAACCAAAGGCACAGAGAATAACTTGCCCAAAGTTACTCAACTAGTAAGTAGCAAAGCTACAATCTGAACCAAGGCAGTCTAACTACAAAGTCCATGGGCTTAACCACTTGGGCTATAATGCCTCTCAAGGTATAAAGGAGATGAAGGAGCAATAAAACTGGTCTTGCTATAAATCTGAGGTGCTGGGCTAATGGGCAAAGGAAAGCTCTTGAAACATAGGCCCCTCAATCCTCCTAAACTTGAATGTCTCTTTCTTTCTCAGTCTTGGTCTTATCTGTCTCTGATAGACCAAGCAGGATCTATGCTAACCTCCCCAAAGTGCCATAAATAATCATCTCAGGTGGAGCCAAGGATTTGCAGCAACTTATATACTTGTGAGACTGTAAGTTGGTACAACCACTTTGGAAAATAATTTGATATTGTCTAGTAAAATTGAAGCTATACCTACCGCAAAGACCTAGAAATTATAACCTCAGGAATATAACCTCAGGGAAATCATGAACCTTTGTATCAGAAGACATGTATAAGGTTGCTCACAGTGATGCTATTTGAAATGGCAAAAAAACTGGAAGCAACTTAAATGTCTATTCACAATAGACTGAGAAAGTAAATAGTGGTAGTGGGTACAAGAGATCTTTGGGGGGGATGATGCAAATGTTCTAAAATCAGATTGTGGTGCACAATTCTGAAAAATTATTGATTTGAACAATTAAAATAAGTGGATTTTATAGTATACAAATTATACCTCCAAAAAGCTTTTTTTTTTTTTAAAGCAAATAGTGGTATACTTATACAATAAAATATTATATAGCAGTGAAAATGAATGAAATATAGCTAACTCAACTACTTAAAAAAATTTCAAGAATATCATATTAAGGGAAAGAAGCAAGTCACAAAGAAATATAAACTATGATTCTCTTTAGATCAATTTAAAAACCTGCAAAGCTAAATTATAAATATATGTGTAAAACTGCAAGTTAAAGCAAGGTAATGAAAACACAAATCTCAGGATAGTGATTACTTCAAATAGGTGAGGGACAGAGGCTCCCAAGCACTTCAAAGGTAATGGTACTGTTCTTATTTATTAAAGTAGGCAGTAGGTACATGGGTTCATTGTATTGTTATTTTTTATGCCTTACATAAATTTCATAGCATTCTTATCAACTCTACATTTTAAAAAATAATTTTTTAAACAAAACATACAATACAAGCCCAGATTTTATGTTAGCGGCTACAAAAATGAAGAAGTAGACACTGTTCTCACATATAAGCAGAAAAAGCACCTGGGAAATAAAGCTGGAGAATGGCCTAGTAAAAGTACAGTCCCAGAAAGAGCTCTAGGGAGCTCCTTGTAAGAAGAAGATTTCACTGGAGTTCTTTCTTATCCTAATGACAGCTGAAGAGAAGGGCCAAGGGCTTGACATTAGGGCAGCTGCTGCTAGAGCCCAGTGATAGGAGCAAGTTAAGCTATGGCTGCATCAGATAAATTCCACCAGCTTACCTGGGCAGTTTCCATGCAGGAACTGCCAGAGTCCCATGGTGCCCAGCTGTCGGAGGGTCAGTTCCTCTGCTTGAAGGGCCACAGCCAGGTCCTCGCCATGTACCTCAATTCCAAATGATACCTCATTCACCTTCAGGACCAGAACTGAGACCTGAAAAAGGAGAATCTGTTAGCTGAGTCCCAAGTTTCCAGCCCAGAGCCTACCCTCTGCAGAGAAGAAAGTATAACAGCTCACTGGGTGAAGACCGAGGTCTTCCCTACTGGGTAAGGCCGAACTGTTGGTCTCTGGTGATTCCTGTCCAAAATTATCCACAACAGGGCTTCCTTGAACACCAGCATTTTCCAATACATTTGGAAGAGATCCTGATGGGAGAGATTCTCGACCGGATTCTACATGAGAAAGATGACACAAGGGTTCAAAGTAAAAAAATTTCTGTTCAAATCCAACCTTTAAAAACAATGATAACTGTTAATGAACACAACATTTATGAAATTTATGAGACAAGTGGAAATTTGAAGACTAACTGGATATTTGATAAATGTAAGGAATTGCTGTTAATATTTAAAATGTGATGTTAGGATTTGATCATATTTTCAAAGTCTGTATCTTTTCAAGATGCATACTTAAAATATTTATGGATGAAATACTGTGATGTTTGGGATTCATTTCAAAATAATATGGGAGGGGCGGGGCAAGAGGGCAGCATAGTGAGGTATGGAATTTAGTTCATTCTCCAGAACAGCTAATAAATGGCCAGAATGGTACAGAACTGCTAGGTGAACACTAGTGATCAGACACAGAGCATACACCAATCTGGACCATGTGGGACCAGCTGAGACAATACACAGAACTGTAAGTCCCCCAAGCCGTGGAGGCCAGTGCCCCACCCCCATGGACATAGCAAGGTGATTCCCTGAGGGGAAAAGAAACAGAGTTTACTAGCAACAGGAGCTTAGCTCAACCAAGCTCCAATTGTGGAATTAACTAATTCTGAGTACTGAAAATAGGCCCCCAGCACATATAAACCAGGAATAAACACTAAAGGTACTAAGAGGTTTTGGCCAAGCAGAGAGGGGGCAGGATTGACACATACACACAAAAATCTTTTTAAGTCAGCACAAAATACTAGAAAAGGGCTGGACCCCAAGAAAAGGGGGCACATAAGCCTGGAGATACAGAGAGCCACATATCAACTTAAGCTCTTGATTAACAAACCTGAGGAGCAGGGGTCCTGCCCAGAAAAGTCTCTTTGTGTGTGCTTTCTCCCCCTACTCCTTAACAGCTCATTAAATAGAACTGGAAGTCTTCTCAGGCTCCATCACTGCCCCAGGCTCCATCACTGCCCCAGGCAGAATTAAACTTGTCTGAGAGACAAAGTAACTAGCCACGTGAAAGGAGTTAATTCCCTAAAGGCTGTACCTTCCCCTAAAGAAAAGAATCCCCAGCTCACTTGGAATTCAGGCCTCAGGGATGGGAAAACTAAAGCAATTAATGCCAACCCACTACCTCACTTCTGTCTCAAGCATGCTCCAGGAAGAGTCTGCTGAAATTAAAGGCACCAATCACTTTATCCTGGTGGGAAGTCATGGGCAGACAGGAGCCACATACTGGACAGTATAGGAAAAGCACAGAGTCTAGAGGCTTCAAAGGAAAGTCTGACAACCTGTTGGGTCTCACCCTCAGGGAGAGTGAAATGTCTGTAAATCTTTCCTCCTGAGAGGAGGCCAGTCTTGTCTGAGAAAATTTGGCTGGGGTCTATGATATCTGAGGAGACTGTCCTCAAAAAAAAAAAAGTTCCATATAAGCAAGGCAAGAAACAGAAAAGAACTAACAAATTACAATCAGTTAAACAGAACCTATGCTAGAAGTCTAGAAAAAGTTGAACTGAATGTCAAAGAACAAAGCTATCCAGCAAGAAAATCCTAGGTAAAAGAGTGAAAACAATCTCCAGAATAAGCTAATTAAGGAAATCAAATACCTAGACTCCAGCAAAAATAATAAGTCATATTAGCAAAATTAAAGATATTGGCCCATTCAAAGGAACAAACCAACTATTCAAATGAGATACAAGAGTTGAAACAACTAATTCAGGATGTTCAAGCAGACATGAAAAATCTCATCAAAAATCAAATCAACAAGTTGAGGGAGGATATAAAGAAGGCTCTGAGCAAACAAAAAGAAGAAATAAGAAGTTTGAAAAAACATCACAGAACTTATAGGAATGGAAGGCACAATAGATGAGATGAAAAAAACAATGGAAACCTACGACTGTAGATTTGAAGAGGAAGAAGAACAGATTAGTAAACCAGAGGGCCTGGACATCTGAAATCTGACACACAAAAGAAAATATACAGAAAAGAATGAAAAAATATAAGCAGGGTGTCAGGGAATTGAATGACAATATGAAGCACGTGAATATACATGTTGTGGGTGTCCCAGGAGGAGAAGAGAAGGGAAAAGGAAGAGAAAGACTAATGGAGGAAATCATCACTGAAAATTTCCCATCTCTTATGAAAGACATAAAATTACAGATCCAAGAAGTGCAGCATACCCCAAACAGAATAGATCCAAATAGACATACTCTAAGACACTTACAAATCAGCATGTCAGATGTCAAAGAGAAAGAGAATTTTGAAAGCAACAAGAGAAAAGCAATCTATCATATATAAGGGAAGCCCGATAAGACTATGTATGGATTTCACAGCAGAAACCATGGAGGCAAGAAGGCAGTGGTATGATATATTTAAGGTTCTAAAAGAGAAAAACTGCCAACCAAGAATTCTATATCCAGCAAAACTGCCTTCAAAAATGAGGGGAAGGGTGGGTAATAGTGGCGCAGTGGCAGAGTTCTTGCCTGCCATGCTGGAGGCCTAGATTCGATTCCTGGTGCCTGCCTATGACCAAAAAAATAAGGGAGGGGAGGAGATTAAAATATTTTCAACCACTGAGAGAATTTGTGACCAAGAGACTGGCTCTGCCCACTGACTGTACATTTTGGATGGACTGTTTGGTATGTGAATATATCTAATATCTGGCAAATTAGACTTCAAATGTAAAGCAATTAAAAGAGACAAAGAAGGACACTATTGTATTAATAAGAGGAACAATTCAACAAGAAGACATAATAATATGCACTGAGCCAGAGTGCCCCAAAGTACAGAGGCAAAAACTGAAAACACTGAAGGAAGAAATAGACACTTTAGCCATAACAGCTGGAGACATCAATTCCTGGCTCTCATCAATGGACAGAATATCTAGACAGAAGATTAATAAAGAAATGAAGAATCTGAATAATGTAATAAATGAACTAGACTTAACAGACATTTACAGAACATTATACCCACAAGAGCAGGATACACATTTTTCTCAAGTGCTCATGGATCATTCTCAAGGATAGACCATATACTGGGTCACAAAGCAAGTCTCAATAAATTTTAAAAGACTGCAATCATACACAACACTTTCTCGGATCATAATGGAATGAAATTGGATTCCATTAATAGGCAGAGAGGCAGAAAATTCACAAATATATGGAGGCTCAACAAAACACTCTTAAACAACCAGTGGGTCAAGGAAGAAATTACAAGAGAAATCAGTAAATATATTGAGGCAAATGAAAATGAAAACACAAGATATCAAAATTTATGGGATGCAGCAAAGGCAGTGCTAAGAGGGAAATTTACTGCCTTAAATACCTATATTAAAAAAAAGAAGAAAAAGCAAAAATTGAGGCATTAACTGTTCACTTGGAAGAACTGGAGAAAGAACAGCAAATTAACCCCAAGGCAAACAAAAGGAAAGAAATAATGAAGATTAAAGCAGAAATAAATACAATTGAGAACATGAAAATAATCATGAAAATCAACAAAACCAGAAAATCAGTAAAATCAAAGTACCCTTAGCTAGGCTGACAGAAAGAAAAAGACGATGCAAATAAATAAAATCATAAATGTAAGAGAAGACATAACCAGTGACCCCACAGAAATAAAGGAGGTAGTGAGAGAATAATAAGAGCAACTACATGCAAATAAACTAGGCAATGTAGATGAAATGGACAACTTCCTAGAAAGGCATGAACAACCAACACTGACTCGAGAAGAAACAGATGACCTCAAAAAACCAATCACAAGTAAAGAGACCGAATCAGTCATCAAGAAGCTCCCCAAAGAGAAAAGTCCAGGACCAGATGGTTTCAAATATGAATTCTACCAAACATTCAAGAAAGAACTGCTCAAACTCTTCAAAAAAATTGAAGAGGAGGGAAGACTACCTGACTTATTCTATGAAGCCAATACCATCCTAATACCAAAGCCAGACAAAGATGTTACAAGAAAAGAAAATTACAAACCAATCTCTCTAATGAACAAAGATGTAAAAATCCTCAACAAAATACTAGCAAATCAAATCCAGTGGCACATTAGAAGAATAATACACCATAACCAAGTGGGATTTATGCTAGGTATGCAAGGATGGTTCCACATAAGAAAATCAATTAATGTAATATACCATATCAACAAATCAAAGCAGAAAAACCACACAATCATCTCAATTGACGCATAAAAAGCATTTGAAAAAATTCAACATCCTTTCTTGATGAAAACATTTTAAAGGATAGCAATAGAAGTGAACTTCCTCAACATGATAAAGGGAATATAAGAAAAACCCACAGCTAAGATCATCCTCAGTGGGGAAAGACTGAAAGCTTTCCCTCTAAGATCAGGAACAAGACAAGAATGCCCACTGTCACCACTGTTATTCAACATTGTACTAGAAGTTCTAGCCAGAGCAATTAGACAAGAAAAAGAAATAAAAAGCATCCAATTTGGAAAGGAAGAAGTAAAACCCTCACTGTTTTCAGATGATATGATACTATATGTCAAACATCCCAAAAAATCTATAACAAAGCTACTAGAGCTAATAAATGAGTACAGCAAAGTGGCAGGGTACAAGATCAACACCCAAAAATCAGTAATGTTTCTATACACTAATAGTGAATATCTGAGGAGGAAATCAAGAAAAAAAATTCATTTACAATAGCAACCAAAAGAATAAAAAATTTAGGAATAAATTTAACTAAGGATACAAAAGACCTATACATAGAAAACTATAAAAAATTGCTAACAGAAATCATGGAAGACCTAAATAAATGGAAGGGCATACCATGTTCATGGATTGGAAGACTAAATATAATTAAGATGTCAATTCCCCCCAAACTGACTTATAGATTCAGTGCAATATCAATTAAAATCCCAAAACCTTACTTTGCAGAAATAGAAAAATCAATAACCAAATTTATTTGGAAGGGCAGGGTGCCCTGAATAGCTAAAGAGATCTTGAAAAAGAAACAGAAGTGGGAGGTCTCACACTACCTGAATTACAAAGCTAACAGTTATCAAAATAGCATGGTACTAGCATAAAGAACATATACTGACCAATGGAATTAAATAGAATTTTCAGATACAGACCCTCTCATCCATGGGCAATTTATCTTTGATAAAGGGGTCATGCCAACCCACTCGTGACAGAGAAGCCTCTTCAATAAATGGTATGTGGAAAACTGGCTATCCATATACAAAAGAATGAAAGAGGATTCATATCTCACACCCTACATAAAAATGAACTCAAAATGGATCAAAGACCTAAACATTAGAGCTAAGACCATAAAACTTTTAGAAGAAAATGTAGGGAAATATCTTCTAAAACTTGGAATAGGAGGCATTCCACCCAAAAGAGCTTACACCCAAAGCATGAGTATTGAAGAAAGAAATAGATAAATGGGAACACCTCAGAATTAAACACTCTTGTGCATCAAACAACTTTGTCAAGAAAGGAAAAAGGCAGCCTACAGAATAAGAGACAATATTTGGAAATCACATATCAGATAAGGGTCTAGTATCCAGAATATATAAAGAGATTGTTCACCTCAACAACAAAAAGACCAACAACCCAATTAAAAAATGGGCAAAAGACATGAACAGACACTTCTCAGAAGAGAAAATACAAATGGCTAAAAGACACATGAAAAGATACTCAACTTCACTGGCTATTAGGGAAATGCGAATCAAAACGCCACAATGAGATATCATCTCACACCCACTAGAATGGCCATGATTAAAAAAAAAATAAAAAACAGAAAATGACACGTGCTGGAGAGGATGTGGAGAAAGAAGCACTTATCCACTGTTCTTGGGAATGTAAAATGATACAACCTCTCTGGAAGGGAGTATGGCAGTTCCTCAGGAAGGTAAGTATACAACTGCAAAATGATCCAGCACGCCCATTGCTAGGTTTATATTCAGAGGACATGAGGGCAAGGACACAAACGGACTTTTGCTCACCAATGTTTATAACAGTATTATTTACAATTGCCCAGAGATGGAAACAGCCCGAATGTCTATCAACGGATGAATAGCTAAACAAGGTGTGGTATATACATACAAGGGAATATTATGCAGCTGTAAGAATAAAGTCATGAAGCATGTAACAGTGTGGACAGACCTTGAGGACATTATGCTGAGTGAAATTAGCCAGAAACAAAAGGACAAACACTGTATGGTCTCACTGATATGAACTAACATTAATGAATGAACTTGGGGAATTGCAGTTAAGAACACACGTTATCAGGAGATAGAAATAGGGTAGAGATTGGGCAATTGGTGCTGAAGGAATACAGATTGTGCAACAGGACAGACTGTAAAAATTCAGAAATAGATAGTACAATACTACCTGATTGTAGCACAATAATATAAGTACACTGAATGAAGCTGAATGTGAGTATGACTGGAGAAGGAGTGGGGGCATGTATGAAACCAGAAGGAAAGACAGAGGATAAAGACTGAGATGGTATAATTTAGGAATGCCTAGAGTGGACAATGATGGTGATTAAATGTAGAAATTAACGTTTTTGCATATGGGAGAACAAATGAATGTCAATATTGTAGGGTGTTGAAAATAGATGGTACATGGGAAAAAGCACAATCAATGCAAGCTAGGGTCTATAGTCAACAGTAACATTGTAATATGCTTCCACTGAATGTAACAAAGGCATTATGCCAAAACTAAATGTCAACAGGAGGGGGGAATGGGAAAGGGGTATGGATTCTTAGCAGAAGAAAAGGAATGCCTTCAGAGAGAGCATGGTGGCAAAGGCATGACTTAAACTTAGGTTGGATGTATAATGTGTGAATGAAACTGTTTAAAAATGAAAAAAAAATATATGGGAGGAAGTAAAGTAAAGAAGAATGTAGGTGAAACAAGAATAGCCAGGAGTTCTTAACAGTTGATGCTAGGTAATGGGTATAAGGGGTTTATTTGTACATATTTGATATTTTCCTTAAGAAGTTAAAAACATAATAATAAAAACAGGAACCTACTACCTGGCTTAAGAAATAGTGCATTCTTTTTTAAATTATTACTTTCATTTAGACATTCTTCAGGGACCTTTTAACAGCTTTGCTTTCAGTAAGCTAGAAAAAAATCAGTGTAATTCCTTAAAAGTTACTCATTTTTTAAGCAGAAAAAAAGTTCCTAGTTATTTTCCAACAATAAAATTTATAGGTAGGAAAAGAAAACAGACAATTAACACACACTCCATTGACACCAACCACACAACTAACCCTATGACCATAGCTACAGGGTTGTTCAGACTAGTGCTCTCTCCTTTGGTCAGAGTCTTTTTCTGTGATAAAGGTCAAGTGCTGACCAATAACCTACAAAATATTGGGATAAAGCCAGAGCCACAAATCTAAGATTTCTTTTTTTGTTTTCCTTTGTTTTGGTTGAGAAAATGTTTATTTTTTATCATATCTCAGCTCCTCTTAAATCCAGTCAGTCTGAATGCAAGCAGCAGAGAGAACCCTTCCTAGAGTTCTGCAAGTACCCAGTTCTGCTTCCACATACCAGATTCCAGGAGCATCACAAAACTATCACTGCCATCACTGTCCACTGAAATCTGGTCTTCACGGCCACTGTTATCCAAGGAGACACCATCAAATGACTGCTGAGATATTGTCCTTTTCATTGAGAAAAATCGAAGTCGGGCAGCACCTCCACTCACTGGGGCAGCCATCCCCTCGTCTATCTTGGCTATGGGCTCCCTGTTTAAAAAAACAAAAACATGGCTTAGGAGACATTTGTTCCCAATCCCTCACAATACCTTCTTCCTTTAGTCCAGACAATTAATGTGACCATAAACTTTGACTTTACCTATTACCTGCTATAGGGAAATCATGTCGTTTTCAAATCATTGGCCTTTCTGAAGTCTCTTATTCCAGCATCCAAACTGCATAAACAGCCTCTCCCATGACATTAAATGTAAAGGTTATTCAAGGTCATCCCATCCACAGAAGAGACCAACTAACAAAAACCCTGGTGTTAATGAACAGCACCTGAAGCCACCCACATTTCTTCCACAAGCATTTACTGAATAACTTCTGTACACAAGGCCAAGGCTAAGGATAGGGAGTGGGGGGTGGATAAAATAATAAGACAGTCTCTGTCTTCAAAGAACCTATGAACTAGCAGGAGAGAGAAAACATGTGAATAACATTATATGATAGTTAAGTCACATATGCCATAAGAGAGGCACAGAGGCTCAGGCCAAAGCCTAGGTAACATCAAAGACGGGGAAAGGATGAGGAGAAGGGGATGGCTTTGTGGAGGGAGATGCCATTTGAGTAGTCCTAGAAAAACTGTGGAAGGAAGAGATAGGGAAGATGCCATTCTACAGGGGAAGAAATAACATAAGCAAAGGCATGGAGCCCAGAAAACAAAAAGTAACTTTGGAGACAAGTATATCTGTCTGGCTTAAGCTTAGGTTTTGTTAGGGAGAGCAATGGAAAAAAAGTGAAAAGAAAGCTTTAAAACCCTTTTTATCCTACCCTCCCATTTTGCAGATGAAGAGATTTTACCAAAGTCCCAGTTAAAGGTAGAATCAACAAACCCCCAAGTCTTCTAACATCCAGCTAAGTATTTTTTTTTTCACTTTACCACATGGACTGCAGTCAGATTATAGAGAACCCTGAATAAAAGATTATATATGAAAATGCTTTGAAAACTGTCAAGTAGCATCTAGATAGGTAGATAGGTAATAATAATTCATTGTGCCACATGAGGAGTTTAAACTAAATTCAGTGGGTATAAGGAAGATACCTGAAAGTTTTGGAGTAGGGAAATAACAAGATCACACCTGTGTCTTAGTAAGCATCACCTGGCTTTTTCAAAGAATCTAGAGAGGAAACACCCTCCAATGGGGAAATCAAGTAACAGTTTACTAAAATAGTCCACATGTGGGGACCGACAGGAAAAACTGATGTGAGATCCCTAGAAAGAGTTCTCGAAGTGTGGTCCTGGTGGAATCATCACCTCAGTTAGGGCCTCATTAGAAGTGCAAATTCTCAGGCCCAATCTCAGAACTACCAGGGGAGGGCCCGGCAATCTCGGTACTTACAAATCCTCCAGGTGATTCTGATGCAAGCTCAAGTCTGAGAGCCACTGCTTTAGGAATTATGCCCCCAACCTGACAAATGGCTAGAAGAAGCAAAGAGCTAAAATGTGGAGCTAGGATGAGTAGGAAAATAGTGGTACCAGTACCAAAGGAAGAAAGAACTGGTCTGGGGTAGGAGAAAGAATTTTAGCTTCATGTGAAATTCAAGGTTCCATGTGGAACTATGTCCAGTGGATAGTTTTAAATGAAAACCAGTGGAGAGGAAGGAAGTCAGGATTGGAAATATAGACTATAGCAAAGTGAGGAGATGGATAAAATATCCTACAGAAAAAATATTCAAAAGCACAGACTGATATAAATCGCCTGAAACTCTGGCAAATGAATCAAGAACCTTAAAAAATGTTTATACCCTTTGACTCAATAATGCCATTTTCAAGTTTTTATTCTAAAGAAAGATTTAGATATAAACAAAGAGTAAGGCCCACAAAAATAAGGACATTTATTTGGAAACAGAGGTAGGTGATAGGAGCATATTATAGTGGGTGTGACTAGTTGAAAGGGAAAGTTTAGGGTCATGTATGTCACTAAAAGGAAAGCAAGAGGATGAAAGATGGGACTGCGTAACATGAAGAACACTCTTCAGGTGAAAATGTTCTAGAATTGATTGTGGTGACTGATGCACAACTTCAAAAAAAGTTTAATACAATTTTAGTTACCCCTGAGAAAAACTGGAAGCAGACTAAGTAGCCCAAATAGTGGAATGGTTGAATAAATTATGCTCTAGAACACAAAGCAACAATTAAAAATCATGTGTTCATAAATACCTAAAGAATGGGAAAATGTTCTCAATGAAACATTAAGGGAATAAGAGCAGGATAATACTATAGAAATAATATAATCACATTTTGTAAAAATGATATTTGTGTATATTAAATAAGTACATATATACACACATTCACATGGACACACAAATTCATGTATAAAAATTGGGAGAAGATGACCCAATTATAAATAGTGGCTATTTCTGGATACTGTCATTATAAATGATTTTTATATTCTCTTCTTTATTCTCTGGCAATTTCTAATCATTACCAGAATGAGTACAAATAATTTTCATCAATTAAAAAATAAAACTTAAGACAAAATTATCAGAATATGTATAGACTAGACCTGGAGAAGAGTTGCATTTGCAGGATAAAAGGAAGGAGAGAGAAGTCCAGGGTTAAAAAAAAAAAAAAAAAAAGATACTCCCTCAGAGAAATGCAAGTAACCAGGCATGTCACAAAGGACTGACTAGCCATGTTAACTACCACAGAGGAGTCCAGGAGTATGAAGACTGAGGAAAGTTCACCGGCCTGAGCAGTTAGGATGTCACAGTTGACGTTAAAAAACAAAAAACTTTTATAACACACCTTTCTTTTCTTTCTCACCTCCCCTCTTTTCCCATCTCCCTCACTCTTCTCCATCTAGAAAAGGCAGCACAATCTGGGCACTAGGCATTCAGGCATTGAATCCTCACCCACCATTCACAAGATGTATGATCCTGAGCATGTCTCTGACCTCTTTGAGACTTAATTTCCTCATCCATAAAATGGAGAATGATATTAGTACCCGCCTTACAGGGGTGTTATAAGAATTCAGTGAGTTAACATTGTTAGTATTTAGAACAGTGCCTGAAACACAGAAGGCACTCAGTAATATTGGCTAGTGTTATATTACTCAGCCCTTTAATTTTCTTTTCTTCCTCCTAGACATTCTATTCCTAGCAGATACTATCATACCCAGAGACACTGCTTATATTCACTTAAGACAACTCACTTAGAAAAAAGCTCTAAAGCCACTTTTCTTTATACCATGGTTCACCCCAAACCACAAAGGGTCCTAGCAAAGATTTCTCTTAATCTTCATGATCTTTTTTGAAACCCCAAGATACCCATGGGAAAAGTGTCCCTTTCCACTCTTCTGACTATGCATTTCTGTTTTCCTGCTTACACTCCACTGTGTCTCTAGTGCCTGACAGAGCCTTGGCACAGTAAGGACTCAAAAATATTTTTATTCATATAATAAAATATTATATTAAAAAATATTTTGAATGAATGGATGAAATTCTTCCTTCACTATCATTCTGGCAGACAAAAAGAGCAAGTCCAATGCCCCAGCTTTTTATTTTCTATTTCAAAGACACAGGATCCATGGGCTATTCTTCTCTGAAGTCTCAGTTTTCCTCAGATACAAACTGGGGATACAAACACTGGTAGCTACCTCACTATACTGCTGAGGGGACCAAATCAAACAAAATATTACATGACAGCCCACTGAAAAGGATAAAATAGTATACAGATGCCAAGTATTATTATTCTCAAATGGCCTATATCAATAATAGTGAATCAGTGAAAGAGGAGATAATCTGATTTGAGGAAGCAATAAATGTTGACTTGGAAACCTCTATGATATATGGAAGCATATGAAAGCCTATGGGATTTTGTTACTTTATTGCAATTTCCAGTTTTTCTCTTATCACATAATTAGACATAATCCTGAAATGAAGTCTTTCCAACTGGCATACCCTTTATCCTCTAAGTGGCCTGAAAATTCCTCCACTGCCCAACAGGCAACTTTGAAAACTAAAGGTTTTGTCACATTAAATGGAATATTCTATGCACTTTCCTCGACAATATGGTATTCTTGCAATCTAAACATGCTCACAACAGGGGACAGAGGAAGAGCTGGGGTAACTGAAGGTGGCAGAGAACCACTCACTTGGCTGGGGGCAGGGATAACATTTTGTGCATGGTGGAGGTCATTCGATCTCTGCCCAGGCTGAAGGCATCCTTAGTCAGGGACACAGCTTCCTTGGTGAGGTCCATGGTAGCATGTAGGGCCTCCTTGGTGGCATCCTTGGTCATGTGAATAGCACTTGACAACTCCCCCTCAATGTTTTTCAAGGGAATGAATTCGCCCTGTCCATTTACAGCAGTATCCTTGTCACCTGGGGAATTCAATTCAGCGGGTGAGCTGGATGCTTGAGCTTTGCTTTGTTTCTTGGCCTGAAGGAACTCGACTACCTCCTGGCCCTTCCCTGCCAGTTGCTGTGCAAGTGAACCTGGGTCCTGCAACTCTCCATTACTATGGAGAGGCAGCAGCCTATCCTGGGATGCATCCAGATTTTCAATGCCACTCTCTTCTAGGACCTTCTTGGGACTTGTTGGGCCCTGGTCTGAGGAGGCATCAGACTTCAGCTCATGATTCTCTGAAGGAGAGAGCTCAGAATCTATGAGGCTGGTTGTATCTGAATCTGCAGAGTCAGCCTCACCAGCCCCAGGGGCAGGATGCATGAGCAAAGCCACCTCAGCGCTGGGGAAGAGGACTCCAATGCAAGCTGTCTGGGACTGCAGGGGAGACCCCATCATGGCCTCTGTATCTTTAGTCAGCTGTTCCTGAAGACCCTGCAGCACCTCCTTCAGGCGAAGCAGAGCCAAGTACTGGTAGTGGTCAAGCCTCACTCGGACATGGGTGGGGGAGTGTACAAGCATGTGAATGTCTGCTGCATCTTCTAGCTCTATCAGTGGTCCTTTGCTGTCCACGCCACCACTGCCTTCCCTCAGAATTTCCATGACTTCTGTAAGTCCTGACAGGCTTTTCAAATCATGCTCAGTCTTTGATCTTTGTTGGGACATAGAGTCAGGGACAAGGGCCTCAGATTGGACAGGACTTTCAAAGCTGGCTGATGGTTTTAGCCTCCCCTCTGGAGATGAAAGGTACTTCTGAGCCTCGGCTTGCTGCCAGCGGAGGGGTAGGCAAGCCCAAATGGACAAGGGGAAGGGAGCCACAAAATTCAAGGTATGGCCTTTGAAGTTCTCTGTTCCTTCAAAGTCCAAAGAGATCTGGGCAAAGTAGAGAGACCAAAGATCCTGGGAAGCCTTAGGCCTCTTGGGAGGGAGTGTTCTAGGCTGAGGGAGGCGGGATTCCATCTGGAAGGCATGATGCAAAAAAAGCATGTGCAGAAGACTAAAACCACCTGGGACCTTGGGAAAGTGAACATAATTGGAATGAAAGAACTCAACAGCAGTAAAACCCCGGAAGAGGCTCTGGAGATCTGGACAGCTACAATGTGGGGCATGACGTGTATTGGTGGCAGTCACGCCTGATGTAGAAATGGCAAGAGCCTGGGGACGATGCAATCCAGCCTCCTCTCTCTTCTCCAGTGGGAAGCTCACCTTCAGAGAGAAAATAAAATACAATTCAGAATGGCCATCTGAATATCTCAACATCCTACAACAAATACACACATGAATGATTATTTGGGCTGTAAAACAGTTTTTCTTACTTCCATCAAATGAACAGAACAGAATCCTGGATCACAGCCAGAAGAGAAATACAGATGGGGGTACTGATAGGGAAGAAAATTTTCACCCTCTCCCTACCTTCAACTGGAAAGCATCCAGTCGGATATCCAAGTGTTCATCTTTCTGGCTTGAATCTTCCAACTTGTAGATAGCTTTGAACTGCTCCAAGCTGTGGTATAAATCCAGGCAGAAGAGATTTCCCCAGAGTAAACTGACAGGATCCATAGTAAATGTCAGACCATTTAACTGAATGTAGAGATTGGGACAGGGAACTGAAAAGTGGGGAATAAAAGAGTCACCAGGTACAAAGCAGTAGCGAGTCTCCTACTTACTAGCTAATATTTATTTTATATCATGAGAGCAAAGGTACACATTTATACAGGGCAAAGTTTTTCCAAATGCATGCTAAATTAACTCAGATATCTAAGAATTCTAAAAACAAATGAGAATGTAAATAATAACCTCAAGGAAGATAAATGTGACAAGCCTAAGCAGACAGTAAGAAATGGCCAGGTGAGATGTTTACCTGGAAGCTCCTGATTATCCGGGAAGTAATACTCTGTAAACTCAATATGAATGGCAGAGACCTGAGTGGGAAAGTTATGGAGTTTTCGATTGCAGGAAAGGAGGGTAGATGGCTTCTTACTTGGTTGTCCAGCTGTCGAAACCTAAGCAATCACAAGTTACTATTAGCATTTATATTAGCACCCAAAACAGAACTCAATTTCCTTTGGGAAAGTATAAAGGGTTCTCTATCTTCCAAAATCTGGCAAAAGGGAGCTTAATCCTTTTCACACATAATCCAAGCATTCTCACACCTGCCTAACACTATCCATATGGTTTTTTCAATGAAAGGTTTGTAGTAGGGCATTCAGAGGAAAACAGGGGGAATTCCCAAACCAGATCCCAGTAGTTTCGCTCAGAAAGAAACAGACCAAGTTATCAATCCACCCAAAGTGAAGGGATGGCCCTTGAATTTCACAACCTTGTTCACACTGTCCCAGCCGCCTTCCAAAAGAACTGTACCAGCCTTCTCCAACCATGCCTCCCCAAGTCCTGGTCCTCACCTTGTGGATGTCCAAGTCATCTACTCGTATCACCATGCAGCTAGAGCGTAAGCGATTCCATGCTGGGGGCCAAAAGACAGCCTGTTGGCCCTGAGAGGGGCTTCTCTCAAGGGTGTTCTTTCGAGGACTAGAGAGAGCATCTAAATAAAAATAGGAAGATAGGAAAGAGAATCAGATACATTCAACTCTCATTATTAACAGAATTAGGAAAGTAAAAACCTTAAGGTCATTAATGCTACATGTAAGAAAGTGAGCCTAACACTATCTAGTTCCTGGATGGAACTCAAAAACTGTATTCTCCTTAAGACCAAGGCAATAAACCTATTGAATAAAAATGATGACACTCATGGGGGAACAATGGTCAAAATCTATCGAGTAGATGGAAATGCTAGTGGTCAATGAGAGGGAGGGGTAAGGGGCATGGTATGTATGAGTTTTTTCTTTTTTCTTTTTTTTTCTTTTTCTGGAGTGATACAAATGTTCTAAAAAATTATCATGGTGATGAATATATTACTACGTGATGATATTGTGAGCCATTGATTGCACACCATACACGGAATGTTTATATGTTAAGAATATTCATGTTTGTATGTTGTTTTGGTTTGATAATACAAAATAAATTAAGAAAAAATACAATGAAACTCAACTTCTCTTTAAAATTACTGCTATCTCTGGGGACAAACAGGACTTTGCTAAGAAAGAAGTCACTGATGTCTGTCCAAGGGATAAAACTGGAATAATTAGCTAAAAATAAGTTGGGGATAATTAATCAGTGTGTTGCTTTATCTCCACTGGTTATTCAAAGGTAAACGGAAGGAGGTAGAACAATGGAGTCCTCCAACTCCTCATAACCACCTGCTTTTCTTCGGAAGGGAGAATCTACTCCCAGATGCCAAGGTGGTTTCAGACCCGTCTCCTCATGCCACTTTTCCAGTTTACTCTGAAACTCCATCACCAGCTTCTGAGCCCACTGGCCTCGGGTCTCCATGGCCTCACAGTACTGTACCCAATGTTTGCAGCTGTCACCTATGCAACAAAGAAGCAAAAAGCTTTTAGCCCAAGATCAAGATCCAGTGTCCCATTATTTCCTTTCCATCAGTATAGTCATAGTTCAGAATCCAACCCCTCACCCATAACCCAGAATTCTCTGGGATAAAGAACAATTATCCAATAACAGCATTCTAAAGGCCAGCAGCTGACTGCACCACCTTTGACTATTAACTACAGAAGAGACTCTAAAACAAGTGGAAGTAATGGGGAGAGGGTAGAATCAAAATCAATAATGCAGGTACCACAACACCTCCCTACTTCATCTCCTCACTGATAAAGAATCATCAACAGTGGAGCTACAAGTTTCTGAAGATGTCCTCTTGAGGAGGAACGTTTACAAAAAAACCTCTCTTGAGCATGTGCTGCAATCCCTGGCACCCTCCTTCTGGGCAATGAAGGAAGAACCCAGGAACCTACCCTCAATCCTTTGGGCCATGCTAGAACTATCCCCATTCAGAATTCTCTTACCTGCCCAGTGGAAGGGGTAATAGTCAAATGCCATCTTGTGGAAGGTAAGTTGCATGGCACCACCCATGAGTCTGTTTGCAGAAATACCTACAAAAGAAACATACAGGTGTATAGCAACAGAAGTAATGAAGAATCCTAAACACCGTTTAAATACTTAAACACCTTCTTGAGGGAAAGCTCCAAAGTCCAGATGATACACAAAGCAACTGAAAGGCCATGATGTCAGGCTGAGACTCTCCTTTTTGAATTACAATAGTCAATGGGCATGCTCTAAAAGCTCAAAAAACTTACAGAATTAATTGTCTCTGGAAATGGCTGCCAGATTTTCAGAAAGGCAACAGAGACCACAAAACTCAGGATTCAGGAAATCCAATCCATAGGTCTCCCACAAACACACTCAATAACTTCAATTGGTTCCCCCAAGTCTAACAATAATAGTATTGTTGTCCCTTGGTATAACACCTGAAGAAGAATAAGCTAGATTCTCCCAAAAAAAAAAAAACAGGACCTATATTATTTCCTTTCAATCTCGGCTTCAATACTCCTGTGGTATTAGATAATCGTTATATACTGTGCATACAAAGTACCAAGGAACACTAAAATCACTTCATAGACAGGGATGTTACAAAATAAACATATAAAATATTGCAGGTATACAATGAGATGTCACCTCACACCTATAAGAACGGCTGCTATTAAACAAACAGGAGACTTCCGGGTCAAGATGGCGGCTTAACAATGTATGCATTTTAGTTTGTCCTCCAGAACAACTACTAAATAACAAGAAACAGTACAGAACAGCTCCTGGGGCCACGTCAGTGACCGGACATACAGAGTACCCCAGTCTGGACCAGCTGGACCGGCTGCTACCCCCCCGCCAAAACCATGAGTTTCCCAAGCCACGGCGGCTGCCCCTCCCCAACAGGCTCCTACCCAGAGGGGAAAGGAAAGAGACTTTACCAGCAGCAGGGGCTGAGCACAACCAAACACCAATCGTGGAATTAATTAACAAATTCTGACTACTAAAAATGGGCCCCCAGCTCAGGTGAAACTGGTCAAAGCAGAGGTCGCTCATTTTCGCCCCAGTGCCAAGGGGGCAGGGCTGATGGAAAAAGGAAAATAAAAGAAGGAAACAGAGGTTTTCACGGCTGTGTTTCTACAAAGGCTTGACTGCCTTTGGATACAGCAGCAGGACTTCTCAGGCTGCAACTGCCCCAGGCATAGGAAGAAACAAGCTCGTTTGAGGGCTTGTCTGGAGCCTGTGTCTTCCCCAAGGGAGGGGTGAAGCCCAACTCAGGTGGAATCCCTCCCTCAAGGAATTCAGAGACCAGAACTTGGTAATTTGAAACCATTAAAACCAGCCTACAACCTCTCCTCTGTCCTCACCACGCCCCCAGCAGGGAGAGTCTGCCAAAGTTAAAGGTACCACATCATCTTACGCTGGTGGGGCCTGCAGGTAGACAAGCACCACATACTGGGAAGGATAAGAAAAACAGAGCCCAGAGACTTCGCAGGAAAGTCTTTCAACCTGCTGGGTCTCACCCTCAGGGAAAACCGAAGCAGGTGACTCCTTTCTCCTGATAGGAGGCCCGTTTGGTCTGGGAAAATCTGGCTGGGGTCTATAATATCTAAGTAGACCCTCCTAAATGTGTGGGGGGAAAGGTACCGTACAAGCAGGGCAAGAAACAAGAAAACAATAACTGAAAAATTCTCCTCTGTTAAACAAAACTTAAGCTAGAGGTCCAGATAAAACTGAACTGAATGTCAAAGAACAGACAGACAACAAATTCATCCAGCAAGAAAACGCTAGGTAAAAGAAGTGGAAGCAATCTCCAGAATAAACTAATTAAGGTAATTAAATGCCTAGACGCCAATAAAAAATAACAAATCACACTAGGAAAATTGAAGATATGGCCCAGTCAAAGGAAGAAACCAACAATTCAAATGAGATACAGGAGCTGAAATAATTAACTCAGAATATATGAACAGACACGGAAAACCTCATGAAAAACCAAATCAATGAATTGAGAGAGGATATAAAGAAGGCAAGGAAGGAACAAAAAGAAGAAATCGAAAGTCTGAAAAACAAATCACAGAACTTATGGGAATGAAAGGCATGGTAGAGGAGATGAAAAAAACATTGGAAACCTACAATGGTAGATTTCGAGAGACAGAACATAGGATTAGTGAACTGGAGGACGGATCATCTGAAAAAGAAAAGAGAAGGAAAAAAATGGAAAAATATGAGCAGGGACTCAGGGAATTGAAAGACAATATGAAGTGTACGAATATACGTGTTGTAGGTGTCCCAAAAGGAGAAGAGAAGGGAAAAGGAGGAGAAAAACTAATGGAGGAAATTATCACTGAAAAATTCCCAACTTTTATGAAAGACTTAAAATTACAGATCCAAGAAGTGCAGCGTACCCCAAAGAGAATAGATCCAAATAGACATACTCCAAGACATTTACTAATCAGAACGTCAGAGGTCAAAGAGAAAGAGAGGATCTTGAAAGCAGCAAGAGAAAAAGAATCCATCATATACAAGGGAAACCCAATAAAACTATGTGTAGATCTCTCAGCAGAAACCATGGAGGTGAGAAGACAGTGGGGTGATATATTTAAATTATTAAAAGAGAAAAACTGCCAACCAAGAATTCTATATCCAGCAAAACTGTCCTTCAAAAATGAGGGAGAAATTAAAACATTTTCAGACAAAAAATCACTGAGAGAATTCGTGACCAAGAGATCAGCTCTGCAAGAAATACTAAAGGAAGCACTAGAGACAGATACGAAAAGACAGAAGAGAGAGGTGTGAAGAAGAGTGTAGAAAGGAAGACTATGAGTAAAGGTATAAAGAAGGAAAATTAGATATGACATATAAAATCCAGAAGGCAAAATAGTAGAAGAAAGTATTACCCGTGCAGTAATAACACTAAATTTTAATGGATTTAACTCCCCAATCAAAAGACATAGATTGGCAGAATGAATTAAAAAACAGGACCCACCTATATGCTGTCTCTACTCAAAGGATACGAGGGCAAGGACACAAACAAACATTTGGACATCAATGTTTATAGCAGAATTATTTACAATTACTGAGAGATGGAAATAGCCAAAATGTCCATCAACAGACGAGTGGCTAAACGAACTGTGGCATATACATACGATGGAATATTATGCAGCTGTAAGACAGAATAAAGTTATGAAGTATGTAACAACATGAATGGACCTTAAGGACATTACGCTGAGTGTGATTAGCGAGAAACAAAAGGACAAATACTGTATGGTCTCACTGATGTGAACCGACATTAGTGAATAAACGTGGAATATTTCCTTGGTAACAGAGACCATCAGCAGATAGAAATAGGGTAAGATATTGGGTAATTGGAGCTGAAGGGATACAGATTGTGCAACAGGACTGAATATAAAAACTCAGAAATGGACAGCACAATACTACCTAATTGTAATACATTTATGTTAAAACACTGAATGAAGCTGAGTGTGAGGATGATAGAGGGAAAAGCATTAGAGGCATAAATCTAATCACAAAGAAAGACAGACAATAAAAATTGAGATAGTATAATCTAGGAATGCCTAGAGTGTATAATGATAGTGACTAAATGTACAAATTTAAAAAATGTTTTTGCATGAGGAAGAACAAAGGAATATCATTACTGCAGGGTGCTGAAAATAGATGGTAATTAATATTTTAAAATTTCATCCTATGTGTGAGACTAAAGCAAAAAATGTTTATTTGGTACAAAATTTATATTTTGACTAGTGCATCTCCTAATATAACTTATGTAGACAGTTGGTTCAACACCATAAGTACATGGAACCTTGGGTAGGACATGAGAGTTTGTTGGTTTGTTCAGAGGGATGCCCTGATGAATCCCAGAGTGATTTGATCAGTGAGTGGGAAAGTATTTGCAAAGTCCCCTTTGGGGAATGGTGAGAATGGGGTAAAATTCAACCTCCCCAAGTTGAATTCTTGATATTCTCACAAGCAGTGTGGACAACCAAAGCTATAGGCTGAGCCCCCAGTCTTGGGGGTTGTTCATATGAAACTTAACCCCACAAAAGATAGGTCAAGCCTACTTAAAATTAGGCCTAAGAGTCACCCCCCAGAGAACCTCTTTTGTTGCTCAGATGTGGCCTCTCTCTCCAGCCAACACAACAAGCAAACTCACCACCTTCCCCCTATCTATGTGGGACATGACTCCAAGGGGCGTGGACCTTCCTGGCAACGTGGGACAGAAATCCCAAAATGAGCTGAGACTCAGCATCAAGGGACTGAGAAAAACTCTAGAATGAGCTGAGACCCAGCATCAAAGGACTGAGAAAACCTTCTCGACCAAAAGGGGGAAGAGTGAAATGAGACAAAGTGTCAATGGCTGAGAGATTCCAAACAGAGTCAAGAGGTTATCCTGGAGGTTATTCTTACGCATTAAGTAGATATCACCTTGTTATCCAAGATGTACTGGAGAGGCTGGAGGGAACTGCCTGAAAATGTAGAGCTGAGTTCCAGTAGCCATGTTTCTTGATGATGATTGTATAATGATATAGCTTTCACAATGTGACTGTGTGATTGTGAAAACCTTGTGTCTGATGCTCCTTTTATCTACCTTATCAACAGACGAGTAGAACATATTGAATAAAAATAAATAATAGGGGGAAAATGTCAAAATAAATTTAGTTTGAAATGCTAGTGATCAACGAAAGGGAGGGGTAAGGGGTTTGGTATGTAAAATTTTGTTTTCTTTCTATTTTTGTTTTATTTTTCTATTGTCTTTCTATTTCTTTTTGTGAATTGATGCAAATGTTCTAAGAAATGATCACAATGATGAATATGCAACTATGTGATGATATTGTGAATTACTGATTTTTTTACCTTTTTTATTAATTAAAAAAATTAACAAACAAAAGATTTAGAAATCATTCCATTCTACATATATAATCAGTAATTCTTAATATCATCACATAGTTGCATATTCATCATTTCTTAGTACATTTGCATCGATTTAGAAAAAGAAATAAAAAGACAATGGAAAAAGAAATAAAATGATAATAGAGAAAAAAAAAACTATACGTACCATACCCTTTACCCCTCGCTTTCATTTACCAGTATTTCAAACTGATGAATTACTGATTTTATATGTAGAATGGAATGGGCGTATACTAAGAATGTTTGTGTTTATTTCCTGTAATTGTTTTTTTAATTAATAAAAAATTAAAAACAAAAAACAGGAAACTATAAATGTTGGAGAGGATGTGGAGAAACTGGGACACTTTTGCACTGCTGGTGGGAATGTATGACTGCCATTACGGAAAACTTTTTGATGGTTCTTTAGGAAACTAAATATCAAGGTGCCCTATGATCTAGTAATAAAAACTTAGTATATACCCAGACGAGCTGGAAGCAATGACACAAACAGACATTTGCACACCAATGTTCATAGCAGCATTATTCACAATTGCCAAAAGATGCAAACAAACCAAATGCCCATCAACAGACAAATGGATCAACAAAATGTGGTATACACATATAATGGAATATTATGTAGCAGTAAGACAAAATGATGTTCTGAAGCACATGACAAGATGGATGAGGCTTGAGGACATAATGCTGAGTGAAGTTAGCCAGACACAGAAGGATAGATACTGTATGATTCCACTTTTATGACCAGAATAAAGGTATAATAAAAGGCTTATAATACAGAATATAGGGAACAGAGATGCACAGAAGCTGGAGATGGGTGAACCATTAGCTAATGAAGATGAACTCCAATATAAGGGAATAGATAGGAGTGAAGGTGGTTCTCTAGTGGGTCTATAAGCAATACTACCATATTGAAGATGAACAAGATTGAAAGGGGTTGTATAGACCTACGTGTTCCACCGATTAACACTAGAAATATGAATTAGTTCTTGCAAAATATGATGCTTGTACAAAGAGTGTTTAAGTACAGGGTACAAGGGGAAAACTGCTAATGCATTCTATGAGCTATGTTCAAATGGAAACCATAAGCACTACCACAGCAACAGCAGAAGTAAATAATGGGGGGAGGGACAAGAGTTAAGAGGAGGTTTAGATTTCCTATTTGGTGAGGCTGTGTTTATTGGTTTTCTATCTCTTGGGAACAATGAAATTATCTAAAATTGAGAATGTTGGTGGACTGTGGACTTTGGGCCCTCTACACGATTCCCAATGAATGCAGGTGCCTGAAGGATGCACTGACAGAGAAGCAGATTGGCAAACTATGGTGTATACTTATGAACGAAGGTTGTGCTGCCACAAAAAGGACAAAGTCATGAGTCATGCAAAGATATGAACATGTGGGACATGTGGTGAGACAAAATAAGCCAGACACAAAAAAACAACCATGGTATAGTCAACTTTAGGAAATGTTTATAAGAAAACAAGGGCCTAGATTGTAAGCTTATACAGCAGATGCATTAAGTCCGGAGTGGTGATTATTATTTCTGGATTTTAAGAGGCAGTTTTGTGTATGTAACCGGATATTTAGAGATAAGAACAAAGCTGAACAGGTTGGGGTTAAAGTAATTCAGAACACAGGGGAAAGAAGACAGTGTCTATATTTTAGAACACCACATTCTCTTTGAGATCAATGGAAGAAAAGTTCATTTGATCTGGACTGAAATTTTCTGTAGTACACAATCTAATTCAACCTATCTATACACTCATTTAAACAACTGAAACATAGGGAGCACAGAATAAGAAAGAGGTCCTTTAATCCTGTATAGATTATTGTAATGCCTGGAAACATCCTAGAGTATATTAAGCAGATAATCAAAAAGTATTGGCAAAGTCCCTTGAGGGAGGGGAGAAAGAATATGGAACTATTAAACCTTATCCTTAGGGAATCCCCTGATACTGTGTCAAACTTTAGGGACATCCAAATCAATAGGCCATGCCCTCGATCATGAGGCTTACCCTTGTGAAGCTTATGTAGGCAGCAGAGAAGCTTAGATTACCTATAGGCATGTCTAAGAGTTACTTCTGGAGGACTTCTTTTGTTGCTCATATGTGTTCTCAGTCTCTCTAAGCCCAACTCTGCAAGTGAAATCATTGCCCTCCCCCTTACATGGGACATAACATCCAGGGATGAAAGTCTCCCTAGCGATGTGGGACATGACTCCCAGGGATGAATCCAGACCTGGCACTGTGGGATCAACAATTCCATCATGACCAAAAGGGGTAAAGAAGTGTAACTAGTAAATTATCAATGGCAGAGAGTTCAAATAGAATTGAGAGGCTACTCTGGAGTTGCTCTTACACAAGCTTCAGTTAGACCTTGCTACTGACCTGCCAACCCCCATCCAGGACCATTCCAGCCAATCCTAAAGAACACCTAGGGTAATATATAAGATTCCACAAGGGTTTCATGCACTAGAGTAACTTTCCAGAAACCTACAACCTCCAGATTTTTCCCTGGTCCAGATAAGTTCTGGAACCTAGCCCAGCCTCTCCAGAACATCAGATAGTTCCATCTCCCTACTCCATATCAGTGATAGACCCTTCCAATATCAAAAGTTTATATTGCCATAGCTCAAACACCCCTACAGAGAGGTATGGAAAGATCAAAGGCAATGGTGGAGTTATACATAGAAGACAGGATTTAACAAATGAATATGAATACTGAATCATAAATTGATATCTCTATTAGTCTCCAGTATTTTAGAGCAGCTAGAAGTAAAAACCTAAAATTGTGAAATTACAACCCATGTCAAACTCTGAAATATGTTCTACAACTAATTGTGGTGCTGTGTTTTGAAATGAATAGCTTTTTTGTATATAAGTTATTTTTCACAGAAAAAGAAGGGAAAAAGTTGATTGTGATGATAAGAAAATATTTAAGCCTTCTATTCTCCTATATTCTGTAGCAGCTAGAAGGAAAAATATGAGAGGATCATATGGAAGCCCATGAAAAACTCTTGGATCTGTCCTGTAACCACTGGTTGAAGAGTGCTTTGAAAACTATTGCTTTTTTTATTTCTTTGCTTTGTATATACGTTATACTATACAATAGAAAAAGTTAAAAAATATATTGCAGGTAATTTGGAAGTTTTGGCAATCAGTCAAATATTGCACTATGTTTACCTTGAATTTATATTTAATTCTTAAAAAACTCTCTCTCCAACTAGACTGTAAGAACTGTTGGAGTAGGGACTATTCTACATTTGTATTCCATCTGGCCCACATGGCTCTGTGCTTCCACCCTGTCCCCTACCACAGTATCTAGCACAGAGCTTTATATATAGTAGATGCACAAAAAAAAAAAAGAGAGAGAAAAAATACCAAAGAAATGTGTGAAGGGCAGTATCATGGAATCCTCTAGCTGTAAGCTGGTATACTTCAACCAGAAAGGTCAGTTCTATCCCTTCTAGATTTCATTATCCCAAATTCTGGACTATTCACTCTCCTGTCAAGAAATACACTATAACAGTATTTCTGTTTCTTGTGCTTTTTTTTCATAATCACTCTCTACCCCCCAACTAAGTAGCCTGTTTAGCTCTTCTTTGCCTTAATTGCATACCCCCAATGAAATTTTAAAACCACAAATAAAAATGGATACCTACTTTTGTGCTTTTATCTGTACCTTATACATAAAGAGTAAGTATAAGTAGATTTTAGACTTACTCTTTTTATTCAATGAAATATTAACAATAAGTAAAAATTTAAGTTAAAATTGGAACAGAATTTCTATTCATTCACAGAACAGTTTTGGTAATGGCTGATGGTGATTAGCACCACTGAATTACACATTCAGTGGTTTAAAGTTGAAATTTTAGGTTGTATATATGGTTATTAGAATAAAAATTTAAAAACAAACACAGAAAAGAAAAACAAAAGAAACACAGGACTATACATTGACCGCTAATGTAAATTATGGACTAGAGCTAATGGTACAATTATAGTAACATTCTTTCATCAGTTATAACAAAGATACTACCCTAAAGCAAAGTATTAATAATAGGGGGAACTACATAAGTGAGGGAGGTACACAGACCTCTGTATATGCTGCAAGTTTTTCTGTAAACCTACAACTTCTCTAATTAAAAAATTATGAAAAAAGTTGTTAAAAAATGTAAAAGCTAGTAATATTTAAGATTATAATTATATTTGCTACCAACTTTTGATGCAATTTACTTATTTATGTAAATTGCAATGATCAAATTACCCACGCAAATTAGCAGTTTATATATAAATAGCATGTAATAAAAACATTAATTTTTTTTAACTTTTTTATTCTATGGTATAACATATACAAAGCAAAGAAATAAAAAAGCAAGTTTTCAAAGCACTCTTCAACAAATAGTTACAGGACAGGTTCCAAAGTTTGTCGTGGGCTACCATATGATCCTCTCAGATTTTTCCTTCTAGCTGCTCCAAAATATAGGAGGCTAGAATGCATACATATTTTTTTATCACCACAATCGACTTTTTTCTTTCTTTTTTGTGAAAAATAACATATACAAAAAAGCAATAAATTTCAAAGCACTAGTACCACAATTAGTTGTAGAACATATTTCAGAGTTTGACATGGGTTACAGTTCCACAATTATAGATTTTTACTTCTAGCTGCTCTAAGATTGGAGACTAAGATAAAATTTAATGATTCAATAATCATAGTTATTTGTTAGATCCTATCTTCTCTGTATAAGTCCACCATCACCTTTGATCTTTCTCTCCCTCTCTTTAGGGGTATTTGGGCTACAGCCATTCTAACTTCATGTTGGAAGGGTCTGCACTAATATGGGATAGGAGATGGAACTATCTGATGTTCTGGAGAGGCTGGGCCTTCTAGGTTTCAGGACTTATCTGGACTGGGGACCTATCTGGAGGTTGTAGGTTTCTGGAAAGTTACTTTAGTGCATGGAAACCTTGTGGAATCTTATATTTCGCCCTAGGTGTTCTTTAGGATTGGCTGGAATGGTCCTGGTTGGGTTTGGCAGGTTATGATAGGTAGCAATGTCTAACTGAAGCTTGCATAAAAGCAACCTCCAGAGTAGCCTCTCAACTCTATTTGAATTCTCTCTGGCACTGATACTTTACTAGTTACACTTCTTTCTACCTCTTTGGTCAGGATGGAATTGTTGATCCCATTGTGCCAGGTCTGGATTCATCCCTGGGAGTCATCTCCCACGTCACCAGGGAGACTTCCACCCCTGGATGTGATGTTCCACGTAGAGGGGAGGGCAATGATTTCACTTGCTGAGTTGGGCTTAGAGAGAGTGAGGCCACATCTGAGCAACAGAAGAGGTCCTCCAGAGGTAACTCTTAGGCATACCTACAGGTAGGTTAAGTTTCTCCACTACCAACATAAACTTCACAAGAGTAAACCTCAAGACTCATTCAGATATTGTGAATATTTTTTCTTTTCAGCACTCGACTAGATGAATGATGGGTTAAATAACCTTTATAGAATTAAATAAAATAAACTGTTTTTACTTAATTCTCAAATCCCAAATCACAAAAGTCTAAGGCTCAAGCATAAGTATCATCAACGCAGCCACAGGCATGCAGTAGGCACCTCTCACAGTGTAACTTGGAGATTAAGCAAGCGATCGAAAGACCTCCAATCACAGCTATCTATTCACCATAGTTTAGCAGCACTGATCTTATGTAACTTTTGTGTATCTTCCATGAACTTACTGTCAATGCTGTTCATGTGATACCAAAGAAAATCCATCAATAAATGATTAAATACTAAGAAATAAGATTTTGTCAGTTAGGGTTAAGCTTTGGAGGGACAAAAACCACTGTTAAATCTAAGTGGTTTTTTGGTCTCTGAGAACCAGTTTTCACTGACAGAATAGGCAAATTCTGAGACACAGAGTAGATTAGTGTTACAGCTGGGGAGAGGGGAAAATGGGGAGTGATAGCTAATGGGTATGGAGTTTCTTTTGGGGGGGGTCAAAAATGTTCTAAAATTAGACTGTGGTGAAAGTTACACAATCCCATGAATATACTAAAAAACTTAATTGTTTAATTGTTTACTTAAATGAAAGAAGTATATAGCATGTGAATTATATCTCAATAAAACTGGTTTTTAGGGATTAAGAAAACCTTCTCAACCGAAAGGGGGAAGAGAGAAATGAGACAAAATAAAGTATCAATGGCTGGAGAGATTCCAAACAGAGTCGAGAGGTTATCCTGGAGGTTATTCTTATGCATTAAATAGATATCACCTTTTTAGTTAAGGCATAACAGAGAGGCTGGAGGGAAGTACCAGAAAATATAGAGCTGTGTTCCAGTAGCCATGTTTCTTGAAGATGATTGCAGCTTTTGCCATGTGACTATGTGATTGTGAAAACCTTGTGTCTGATGCTTCTTTTTTTCTACCTTATGGACCAATGAGTAAAACATATGGATTAAAAATAAATAAATAACAGGGGAACAAATGTTAAAATAAATTTAGTAGACTGAAATGCTAGTGATCAATGAAAGGGAGGGGTAAGGTATATGGTATGTATGAATTTTTTTCTGTTTTCTGTTTGTTTCTTTTTCTGAATTGATACAAATATTCTAAGAAATGACCATGATGATGAATATACAACTATGTGATGAAAAAAAGAATGTTCATATTGTATGTTGATTGGTTTTATTAATTAAAATAAAAATAAAATAAAAACTGGTTTTTTGTTTTTTTTAAAGAACCAATTTTTAGTTTGTAGATGCCTGACCTAAGCTAGGTTTCCTAAGAGGGAGAGGGTGTCACAGTAGTGCTCCCCCTACTAGAATTCATTGGAGCTAAAAGAACACCACCACAAGGATATATTACAATAGATTCCAGAATCAAATAAAATAAATTAGCAATTGCTAACATACAACTGTAAACTCCTAATTATATACTAGAAATAAATAGTAAATACAGCATATAAATGTAAGTAATTAAAATTATCCAGTGAATGGATGGGATGAAGATAGTCTAGCCTTAATAAAGAGAAGTAAGGAAAGTTTTTGCTCACAGGCCTTCTCCTGAGGGAAAACAGTTAAGAGGTAGGTGAGACTTTTTTTCTTCCTATCAGTCACCAACCTCATCTCTGAGCCCGAAGTGAGACCTGCTCCTGTATGATTTTAAGACACAGTACTGCTCCATCTCAAGCCACACTGATTGCAACAATCATTTCAAATCATTTTACTTCTAATACCTAGAGATAAACGAGTGTGTTAGTTATGGACCCCAACATCCAGGCTCTAGTAGCCCTTAATGAAAAAAGTGGGTAGGTATAGCTTTCAAGGAATCTCTACAGAAGCACTGTCCAAAAGAATCTTCTGTGATGATGCACATGCTCTATATTCTATAGATTATATTGAGCATCTGACATGTGCATGGTGCAAATGAGGAACTAAATTTTAAATTTTATTGAATTGTAATTAATTTTTATTTTAATTACCACAGGTGGCTATTGGCTACCATACTGTGCAGAAAATTCCAGAGCAGTGATGTCCAAAAGAAGTATAACATAAGTCAAAAAAGTAATGCAAAATTTTCCAGCAGCCACATGAAAAAAATTTAAAAAGCGAGATTAATTAAAATATATGTAGGGTGGGCCATGGGGGCTCAGCAGGCATATTTCTCACCTGCCATGTTGGAGACTGAAGTTTGATTCCCGGTGCCTGCCCAAGCAAAAAAACACAAAAACGAAAAAACTTGTAAAATATTTATTATTTAAACCAATATGTCAAAAATATTATATCAACATGTAATCAATATGAAAATGATTGAAGAATCTTATACTTCATTTTTCATATTTCAGCTTCAAAATCAGTGTGTATTTTACACTTGTAGCAAATCTCAACTTGAATTAGCCACATTTCAAGTGCCAAATATTGTGGCTAGTGGCCATATTGGTTAGTACAACTAAAGAGACTCTTAGAGCCCTTTCTATACTACGCAGTTCTCCCTTCTCCTTCTCCTCAAATCTAAGAAGAAACAAAGTCACAGAACTCTGTTCTTTGGGCCTAGATAGAGTCATATCCTACATCTAGATAAGGTAGACTTGGAGTTATTCCTATCCAAATATATCTCTTCCAAAATGTCCTTAAATCCCACCAAGCAGATTAATTTGCTTTAATAATAAATGGAGCAGGAAAGGGGTTATTCATGTCATTCACATCTTAGTGTAGATTATAGGACCCTGACTCATGATAAGTGCAGTGCTGTACACCCCTCATCAAGCAATAGAGTGAAACACTCAACAGTGTACTCTCAATATATTAAGACTTCAAAAGGAATTAAAAAACAAACAAAATATTTACAGTAACACTTGAAAGAAACAACCAAAGTAATAATTGTTTTAGCAAAGAATTTCCAAAATGAGTGGCACACCAGTGGTCAAATAATCTCCGGTGGTGGCAAAAGCAATATTTATGTTGTCCCTGCTCTTTCTACCTTTCTTGGAATGGTAGGAGTGAAGGGAGGTTGCAGTCACTTCAAAACCAAGGAATAACCAAGCAAGAGAGGAAGTGCTGCTTTGTGCTCCAGCAGGAAAAGAAAAGAATAGATAGGCCCCCAAGGAAACTGAATCTAGGTCTTATTAAAAGGAAAACCAACCTTCAGAGCAGGTAGGCAGCAAGGAAAAATATCTATTATTTGGAAACAACTAAGACTCAAACAGCTGAAACCGAGAGCTGGTGATCAAGGGGAATATAGAGGAAATACTGAAGGAACAAACAGAAAATAATAATAATATTGATATTTGCCTACTATTAAGGTCCTCCAAATTCAGTATATTATGTCACTGGAGCCTAATAATAACTTATGAAGTAAATAAGTAAGATATGACTAACTTAATTTCACAGAAGAGAACTCAAACAGGTTTAGTGAGAGGAGCTAAGTGATTTCCCAAAGGCTCATAAAGAAAAGAAATAAATCAGTTAGCTTTTACATTCTAAATAAATTTATATGGGTTTGTTATAGCAATGTTCTAATGAATGTAAGAACATGATAAAAAAGATAGTACAAGGTGCTCTGGAGGGCTGTGTGGTGGTTCCTCAGGAAGCTAAGTACCAAACTGCCATATGATCCAGCAATCTCATTACTAGGTATGTACTTCAGTTCAGTAAGAACTGAAAGCAAAGACCTAAACAGACACTCGAACACCAATGTTTATGGCAGCATTATTCACGAATGCCAATGAGTAGAGGCAGCCCAAGTGTCCATCAACTGATGAGCAGAAGGGTGAACTGTACTATAAACATACGATGGAATACTATGCAGCTGCAGGAAGGAATAAAGTCATGATGCATACAACAATGTGAATGAACCTTGAGGACATTATATTGAGTGAGATAAGCCAAGAAAAATATTGTATGGTCTTACTAATATGAACTAACTATAATTAGCAAACTCTTAGAGTTAAATTCAAGACCACAGATATCAGGAGATAGAAAGAGGGCAAAGATTGGGTATTCAATGTTTAAGGAGGACAGAATGTTTAATAATGTTTACATCTATTCTATCAGAAATGGATAGCACAATACTGTCTGATGGCAGCAGTATAGTGAGCAAAGCTAAGTGAGCATGGTTGAAAAAGGAAGGTAACGGGGCATGTATGTCACCAGAAGGAAACCCAGAGAATAAAAACTGGAACTGTATACCTTAGCAAAACGTAGAGTAGATGACGACAGTGTCTAGTTGTACAAATATAAGAAAATTTTTACATGAACTAGAACAAAATGTATGTCACTATCATAAAGTGTTAAAAATGGGATGGCATGTGGAAAAAATACAATTACTGCAAACTAAGGTCTACAGTTAACAGTAATATTGTAATATTCGTTCATTAATTGTTACGAAGATACTACACCAAAGCTAAATGTCAATAATAGGAGAATATAAGGGAGGGGTATGGGATTTTTTTTCTTCTTCTTTCTTTTCGAGGGAAGAAATGAGAATGTCCTCATATAGACTGTGATGGTAAGTGCATAACTATGTGATTATACCAGGAGCCACTGATTGCACAATTAGGATGGATTAAATGATGTTTGAATAAAACTGTTTTAAAAAAAAAAGATAGCACAACCTCCCTGCTTAGGAGGAGTACATTTGCACACACTATTTTTTTTAACTGACACAAAAATCCCAAACCCCTGATGTCTCCCCGAGTTGTATTTACTTTCCTAAAAGCTTAACAACCTTGGGAAAGTATCAATATTGCGCAAGGTTCTTTAGGGAAAAAGAAGAGGTACACACTGCATGGGATGTACCCTGAAGATTCTGATCTTGTGAGGTTTGGGTGAGTCTTTCACTTGTATTTAATTAAATATTACAGGTGGTTCTACCGTATCCTAAAGGCTGCAGAGCACTATCTTATACTAACAGTGAGAGAGCTACTCTAGCAGAACTGAGGTCCAAGGAATGTTTGTGATTAAGCAAAGACAAAGTATTCCACAGAGACCCTGGAAAAGAGGTTTCATCTCCAAGCTTTGCCTAGAGTTGAGTGATGTGGCCCACCCAGCCCAGCTCAGGCCTCACGAGTACCTGGTTCTCGGGACTGGCTATCATCACAAATGTGCAGGTCCAGGCGAGAGATGAGCAGATGGTAGGAGGATTCTTTCACATCAAATGTCTCAAAGTATTGGCTGAGGCGACTGCTACTACTGATGCTATTGCTCTGACTGCCACCAAATGCCTGAGCCCAAGACTGCTGGGCACTGGGAGCAGGTGGAGTGATCTGCAGGTGACAGAGAAAAAAACAAGAGGTCCAGACACTGAGAGGCTCCTTCATAGGCTTTCTTTAAGTTTTAGTCCAGGCTGAAGTAAACAGTAGTTTAGCAAGATGCTCTTTCCTCCCATAACTGTTCGTCTGGTAGCTCACTTGGGTCTGCCCCATCCTAATAACCCAAACTACTAAAAGTCTAATTATAATTAGTCTAAAAACAGAGTATTGATGTGAGGTTTAAATTGTCCTCCAAGCTCTCACCTACCAGGACTCAGCTGACGAAGCCTGAAACAGCTTCTTTGGGAAGTCTTCAGGAGATACCAGGAATGAGGCTTTTCCTTTGTGCTCTTATGGCAGAGTATGTGTGTATCTCCGTTACAGCACTTATCCCATCATATTACCAAAACTTGTTCATAGTCCATTTTTCAAGTCAGTGAACATCCCCAAGAAAGGAACAAGAGGCATATTACACTTTTTCTCTTCAGTGGCTAACAATGTATAGACCTAACACACTGGAGGCACCCGATGAACAGAATAAACGAATAAACCAGAAGTGCAGGCAAAGCATGTGCATATCCCCAAGTAAATGACAATATAAGCCAAATGAACTCTAGAATCCACCTATAATGATACCAATTAGGTCTGGCCTACCATTTCTGCAGTCCCACCAAAGGTGTCTGTTTTGCCTCTAACCTGTACAGGTTCAGGGGCCAGGCTCTTTCTCTGCTGGGCTGACTTCTCCATGGCCTCACTCAGTGACTCTGCATACTTCATCATAGCCTTGAGCTGCGAGTCAGTTAGCACCCAGAGTAGGTCATCCAAAAGGAACATCAGCTTGGAGGCGATCACATTGCAATCCTTGGTCTGAAGGGGCCACAAAGAACACGGGGTTCATCACCTTATACCATTTCAACCTTTCAAAATCACTATCACTCAATCAATTCCAGAACTAGCTTTTCAATACTCTCCAGCATGTGAAAGAAAGGCATGAAACACTTTGGAGAACAAATTTCTTTAAAAACTACTAAAGTTTTCTGCGATTAGCAAGCAGCAGCAATAGTCAGTGTCCCTGTATATGGGAAATATTGTGGTTTCCAAAATTTCCAAAAGGAGGTGGAAATGTTCTCCCTCTGCTAAATACTGGGCAACACTGAATTACAGGCCCTTCTTTTTCAACTGTGATGCCAGGGGTTAATAACCCTAAAAAAGAAGAGGACATACCAACTCCCAGCCTGACTAAGGTAGTACAAAAATGGAAGTTGTCACGAGGATGGAGAACACACTCACTCTTCTCTTGAGGGCTATTTGGATCCTGCCTTGATTGGTAATGAGCCTCAGTGGAGTGGTGACTGAGTCCTGATCACCATTTTCTGTGGCATCTGCCTCAATTCGAAGAGTTTGCCAAGTTATTTCCTTAAATGTCAAAACCTGGAAGGAGAGAAAAATGAATTCCTTAATGCTGTGGATGAAATTAAGCAAGAGGCAGGGCATCCAAGGCAAAAGACTTCCACCATTCTCAGTTAGGATCCTAACAACAGAAAGCAGTGAATCAGAGATCCATAACTGAGGAATGGGTATAGTGGTAACACTGGACAGAAGGGATTCTGGGGTTTCTAGGAATGAGGGAGCATCGAAGAAATCTCCAAAGCAGGAATAATATCCTCCAAGAATGATTACTACTTTGAATCCCGCCAACTCTCCCCTCACAACACCAGGGCTGTCACCTCTCCTCGGTGGGGGTCAGTGATGCGGGTAAGGCGGAGGTCACTCTGCTGCCAGCTGGGATTGACACTATATCCCTGGAGCTGCCACAATTCAAAAGAGGCATGGAAGGCCTTGGAGTGAATCTTGATGGTGATGGAATTAACGACGATGAACATTCCCTCCACCACTTTCTCGGCAAAGCCGTATTCACTACAACAAATGAGGTAGACCAATGATCAGAATCATGTAAGCTTTATGCATAGTCTTTATACTGGAAAATAGACTAAGCCTGTCTTTAGTGCTGGAATTGTGGGTAATTTGTTTCCTTTCTTTCTCTCCTGTTTCTACTCTTGCGTATTTTCTTAATTTCTAAATGTTTTATAATATGTATAAAAAGCAATGATGTATAATAGTAATGATGCACTACTTTTTTTGAGGTTTTTTTTTTTTTTTAAAGAATGAAATAAAAGAGAAAGAACTAATCTGGAAACAATTTCCCTCATGTTAGGAAGAATAAATGGAAAAATCTTTTTATAGCCCCCAAACTGCTGGAATAAAAATTTGTACATTGCCTGTGAAGTGACATCTAACTACAGAAAAGACAGTGTCAAAAACACTGTCACTCACAAGTAAAACATATGGAATAAAAATAAATAGCGGAAACAAATGTTAAAATAAATTTAGTAGATTGAAAAAACTGATCAATGAAAGGGAGGGGTAAGGGGTATGGTATGTATGAATTTTTTTCTGTTGTCTTTTTATTTCTTTTTCTGAATTGATGCAAATGTTCTAAGAAATGATCATGATGATGAATATGCAATTATGTGATGATATTGTGAATTATTGATTATATATGTAGAATGGAATGATTCTACATATAGAATCATTGTTAAGAATGTTTGTGTTTGTTATTTTTTTAATTTAAAAATTAATTTAAAAAACAAAAAAACACTGTCACTCAGAACTTTGTCTCGTATAAGCAAGTTAGCAGAATCAAATCGTGATATATATATATATATATATGTATATATTTCTGACAAAACAAAAATATTGTAATACCTTTAAAATCCAAATTTTTCTTTAAAATCATTCATGACAAAGATTCTCAAGTCAAAATTAACACCTCAATTAGTCAAGCATCAGGAAGCTACATTACAGTTATTTAATATACAAAGAGACATTTTTCCAACCAGTCATTTTCTCGTAAAATCTCTGCTTAAGAATCGTATAACTTCTTCTGCTTTTCTACACTCCCTATTCCATCATTTCTTCAGAACATGAAAACCGAATTCGTTGAACACCAGAAATCTGTTGACACGATGTTGTATAAACCGTAACATTTTCTTGTTGACCATCTGCAGTCATTAAGCCAGCTGGTAATTGGTTAGTAAATTCTGAATTTCTGAAGGTATAATTTCTGAGGCTCTAATTAACTATTAAAGCCTAAGGTGGATATGGCAAAAAGAATATCCTCTCCATTGATTGTTTTCCAATTCTCTTGATGGCATCTTTCACTTGCTTCAGATGTTATAAAGCTTGCTTCAGATTATAAAGTCATTTGTGTCCTCATGATCATTCGTGCTGTCCTCAGTATCATCATGAAGCTGAATAACATAATGACTTCCTCCAACACAATCTGCAGAAATTTCTAGTTGAGGGGCATCTGTTGTAGAACTGTCAACATCCATTGTCATGAAACACTGTAGGCACATGCTGTGAATAGTCCTTAGGAGCAATTCTCTAAGAAGATGTCTGGTGTCTGCTCAATTGCAACCTCCAATGCACCCCTAGTTGGCTTCCATCTCCAATCAGCTGTTTGGTTAGATAGAAAATGGGTCCAAATGGTGATATTTTACAGATCTCTATTGCCAACTCATGCCATGGACTGTCAGTGCCAACCTGATTACTGGAAATAGAGTCATTAGTGGCTTTGAGTCTGATCAGAGTAGAAAGCCAAGTGCAAAATCCCATTTTTAAGATTCTGTTTTTCAAGAACCACCCCATTCTTGGTGCCAAGCTGTATTAGTCAGGGTTCTCTAGGGAAACAAAACCAACAGGAGATATGTGTAAATATGAGATTTTATAAAGGTGTTTTATGCTACTGTGGGGATGCACAAGTCCAAATTCCGTAGAGCAGGCTGCAAGCTGAGAGCTCTAATGAAGGTCTTAATGAATCCCCTAGGAGAGGCTGGCTGCCTGAAGTGGAGAAAGAGATTCTCTCTTCTGACTTCTTCTTTAAAGCCTTTAGCTAATTGGAATAAACACACTAACTGCGGAAGACACTCCCCTTGGCCAGCTGCAGGTGTAATCAGCCATGGATGAAATCAACGTGCTGAAGATTTAATAAACCAGCCACAAAATATCCTTGCAGTAATGGTTAGGTCAGTCCTTGTTTGACCAGACACCTGAGCACCATCACTTGGCCAAGTTGACACATGAACCCAACCGTAACAGTAGCGAAAAGAGGAAAATACAACCAGATGACCAAGAGGTGAAATACTGTGAAATCTAAACAAGAACAATCCCACCTCTACCCTATGAAATACCTCCCAAAGAGCATAGCTGTAATCCCACAATGAGAAGGCAGAAGAGGCAAAGGGAGAGAAGCAAAAGTACATCCTAAAATCCTAGCTGTGGAAAACAGATATTCTTAAGCATGTAGGTGAAATCATGCCTCATTATAAGATAAAGTGATAAACTGGACTACATTAAAATTAACAATTTCTGTTCAACAACAACAAAACACCACTCAGAGTGAAAGGGAACCCACAGAGTAGAAGATATTTGCAATACACACATCTAACAAAGGACTTGTTTCCATGATATATAAAGTTCTAAAAATCAAAAAGAAAAAAGGCAGACAACCCATTAGATAAATAGGAAAAAGACTGGATATGTTTGGATATGAAGAGTATGTCCACAATTTCAATAAATTAATAATAAGGGAAATGAAATTTAAATTAAATGATACAGTCACATACCTACCAGAATGGCTGAAAGAAAATGATAGACAACACCAAGTGTTAGTAAGAAGAGGAAGCAACAGGAAGTCTCATGCTCTGCTAGTTGAGAAAAGTAGTACAATCACTTTGGAAAACTGTGTAGAAATATTTTCTAAAGAAAGATGATTACAAAGCCTATGAATGACATAACAACTCTAAAACAGAAACGTATATATATACTTTTTATATATTCACCAAGAGACAGGTACAGTAAACTTCACAGAAGCACTAGTTTCTTTCTTACATATTTTTAACTTGTATACAGAAAAATTCATTCTTTCTATTATATAATTGTATGGGTTTTTATTTATTTTTTTATTGCCAACTGCCAGAATGCAATATATCAGAATTGGAACAGCTTTTACAAAAGGGGAATTCAATAAATTGAAAGTTTACAGATCTAAGGCAATGAAAATACCCAAATTAAGGCACCAATTAGAGGTTACCTTATTCAAAGAAGGACCATGGATTAGAAGCATCTTTATCAGTTGGGTAGGCATGATGGTCCCTTGCTCCTGGGTTCCGTTGCTTTCAGCCTCTGGCCCTGTGGGGGTTCCTCACTTGACTTCTCCAGAGCCGGCTTTCATCTCTTGGCTTCCCTTGGCTCTCTCCAGGTCCTGGCTTGCTTAACATCTCATGGCGACATATGCTGTGCTCCAAGCATCTCCAAACATTCATGTCTCTGTTCTCCATGTGTCCGCATCTGTGTCAACTCTGCTGTGAAGTTTCTGTCAGTTCTGAGGCTTCTGCCATTTCTCTAGGCTCTGTCGTTTCTGAGGTTTATCCAAAATGTTTCTCTTATAAAGGATTCCAGTAAATTAATCAAGGGATCACCTGGAATGGGTAGGGATCACATCTCCATTTAATCAAACATTAATACCCACAATTGGGTGTGTTACATCTCCATGGAGATAATCTAACCAAAAGATTCCAACCTGCATTACTGAAACAGGATTAAAATAAATGGCTGCCTCCTCAAGATTGATTCGGGATTAAAACAAGCCTTTTCTGGGATACATAATATTTTCAAATGAGCACAGCATCAATTGTATAATTCTTTTTTGACAAATTGCATAATTCTTAAATTGTATACTTCTGTTTTGACAAATGTGTCCATATCTACGGACCTCCAAAATTATGGTACACAAGTTCCATATAGCAATACTATACTTAACACCTAGAAACTAGGGAAAACAAACACATGTCCACTCACAATAGAATGGATAAGTTGTGGCATATTCATCCAATGGAATACTAAACAGTAATAAGAATAAATGCCACAACTATATGTAACAACAGAGATGACTCATATAAACATAATGCTGAACTAAAGTAGCTAGACACAAACCAATTACATACGATAAAATTACATTTATTTAACTTTTTAAAAGAGACAAAATTAATCTATAGTGCTTGGGATGACTAGTAATAAGAAAGGGTCAGGAAGGCTTCTGGAATTCTGGAAGCAATCTGTTTCTTGATGCATGAACTTTGTAAAAAATACAAGTATGTATACTTGTGGTTTGTGTGCTTCGATATAATATAATCACACACAAAAAACTATACTGAAATACCATGTGTCATCAAACAGACCGGACAAAAATCTTAAAGTTTAACACCTTGGCGGGAATGCAAAATTATATAATCACATATAGAGGGGAATTTAACCATATCTAAAAAAATTATGCATGCTTTTACTGTGTCTAAGTAGTTCCACTTCAAGTAACCTATTCAAAAAAGATGATGGCAAAAGAGCAGAAACCATACAAATGTACATCAATTGATAAGAGGAGAAATAAAATGTTGTATGGCATGCAATGGAATATTGCTCAACCGTAAAAAAAAGCAAGAAGTACTAATACACGTTACAACCTGGATGATCCTTGAAAACATATTGAAAAGTGAAAGAAGCCAGTTATAAAAGACCACATATTGTATGATGTCATCTATGTGACACGTTCAGAGTAGGCAAATGAAGAGACAAAAAGTAGATTAGTGGTTGCCCTGACTGGGGATTTGATTGCTATGACAAATAGGGTTTTTTTCTGGAGTAATGAAAACGTTTTAAAATTGACTTAATTGTACACTTTATATGGATGAATTTTATGGTACATTTAAAAAAATATGCTGAGAAATACTAAATGACTTGTGAGCAAAGCCAATCATTGCTAAGCTATTTATAATAGCAAAAAACCTGGAAATAACTCAAATGTCTATCAGTACAGAATTGGTTGAACAAATTATGGTGAATCCACAAAATACGAGTACTCTGCAGCTGTAAAAAAAGGAATAAGCAACATCTCTATATACTTCAATGAACTGATCTACAATAATATTTTTAAATGAAAAGAGCAATGCGGAGAAAAGTAGATAAGGGTATGCTACATTTTCTGTAAGAAGGGGTAGGGCCAACACAAATTATACATATATAAAATAGACCTTGTTTTGTAATTTTAGCTTTGGGACTCTTAATTTTCATATTTTAATTTAAAAACAATTTAAAAATAAAAAACAAACTGAACCAAACCAATAATTTTGTGTGTCCAGTTGGTACCCAACCATACAAAAAAATGATATACTGTCCTGTAAATGATAACTGTCCTATAAGTTTGAAAGCATTTCAAAATAAAAAATAAAAAAGGTATAATGAACTTGATATGTGACAGGGTACAAGTGACCAGAGGGGGACTTCTACATTATAGGAAGGACCTGGGTGAAAAAGTGGAGAAATTACAATTGAGAGGATAGAGTGAGTTTATTCACACCTGGAGCAGACTGCAATGTGCAGGCTGGAGCAGGAGCTAAAGGAGCACCAAGCTCCAATGATCCCACTGCTGTATCAGCCTGAGAGATGGTCCCTCTCAGCTCCACAGCCAGGAGCTCCCACGGGCGACCCAGAAGCCAGCAGACTTGGTATACCTTTACACAGAGACCTTGCGGTGCACAGTGCCTACCCCCAACTCCTGAAGCAGGATGCTGTGGGTGCCTGGCTTTGGCTGACACCGAGGAACAGAGAGCTGAGCTGAGCTAAGTTGACAAAGTAGCCAGTGAAAGAGACTCCCTAGTCCCGTTGCTTCTATTCTTTCTCCATGGAGGCCCACAGCACTCAACGGCATACATAAGTGGAGAGGTGGGGATGTGGGAGCGAGCAATGCCACACCACCAGGCACTCCCGGGCTGGCTGTGGGCAGGGGTAACTGAAAAACTCAGTCCCATAGCCCAAGATCATTACACTTAGGATGGAGACCACCAGACCTATCGCGCCCAAAAGCAGATTCTCCACCAAGATGCACACTGCCCAACCTCCAGCCATGGGGTTGATGGCTTTCTGCATCACCGAGACCTATGGCCTTGACTGGCTTTGCACATGGTTGGGTTCCAGCCCAGTCAGTCCACTTAGCCAAAGTTGGACCTGAGGAAAAGAGGTGGCCCAAAAGCGCCATCTTCTGGGAAGACACAGAAAGTGCAGTCTGGCAAACTGCCTAGCTTTTAACAGATCTGCAATTAGAGCTGCACCTCCTACCTAAGGTCCCAGCGTTGGTTTGGCAGGGAATTACTGACAAAACAAGTGCAAAAGGAGACCCTCAGCACAAACCCAAGCAACCACAAAATCTTAGACAAGCAAGGGAAATCAACTTTCAAACTAACTTTATCAAGATAATCAAATTCCTCAAAGGCAGCAGAAAATCACAAAACACATAAAGATGCAAGAAAATATGGCCCAGTCAAATGACCAAATTAGAACACTGAAAGAGACACAGAATTTGGAACAATCAATCAAAGATGTTCATACAAATTTCCTAAATAAGTTCAACGGTTTGGCTAAAGACATGAAGGATATCAAGAAGACTAGAAGGGCATAAAGAAGAATTTGAAAGAATAGAAAAATAGCAGATCTAAAAAATGAAAGTTACTGTAGACCAAATTAAAAATATACTAGAGACACACAACGGCAGATTTGAAGAGACAGAATAAAGAATAAGTGAACTAGAGGACAGGACAACTGAATTTGAGTGCACAAAAGAAGAAATGGTGAAACAGATGGAAAAAATTGAATTTGGATCTCAGGGAAATGAAGAACAACACGAAGTGCACAAATATAAGAAGGAGAAAAGTAGAGTAAAGCATTAGGAAGATTATTTTAGAAGAAAATTGGGGAAAACTTCCCAACCCTTATAAAAGACATAAATATGCAAATCAAAGAAGCCAAATAAACTCCAAATAGAATAAATCCAAATAGACCCACTCCAAGACATGTACTCATCAGAATGTTACATGCTGAAGAGAAGCAGAAAGTCCTGAAAGCAGCAAGAGAAAAGAGATTCACCATATACAAGGGAAGCCACATAAAACTAAATTTAGACTACTCACTAAGCATCATGAAGGTGAGAAGGTAGTGGTATGATATATTTAAGATTTAAGATTTAAGAGAAAAATTTCCAACCAAGAATTTTATCTACTAAAGTTGTACTTCAAAAGTGAGGGAGGGGATTTCCTGGTGCCTGCCCATGCAAAAAAAGCGGGGGGGGGGGGGGGGGGGCTGGGTAGTTCAGTGGTTAGAATGCCCGCCTTCCATGTGGGAGATCTGGGTTCGATTCTCAGACCATGCACACCCTCCCCCAAAATAACAAGTGAGGGAGGGAGGGCCACAGTGGCTCATCAGGCAGAGTTCATGCCTGTCATGCCGGAGACCCGGGTTCGAGTCCCAGTGCCTGTCCATACAAAAAAAAAAAAAAAAAAGCGAGGGAGAGAGCAGGCAACAGTGGGTCAGTGGCAGAGTTCTTGCCTGCTATGCCAAAGACCCAGGTTTGATTTCCAGTGCCTGCCCATGCAAAAAAAAAAAAAAAAAATTGTGAGGGAGTGTGCATTGGGCTGCAGGAACAGATGGCAATCTCCACAGGAGTTAAGTACCTCATAATTTTCACTTGTTGGAAGAACTTAAAGAAGGACAAAAAGGAGTAGGCAGTAGTACTGTTAGCTGCGGCCTGAAGATGATGAAGATATGACACTTACAAGGTGGACGGGCATAATTATGGGGCCAACAAGGACAAATTATGAAAACAGAATATATAGCCTGAAAGTAGAATGTGGACCTAAATATCCAGAAGCCCCTCCATCAGTTAGATTTCTAACAAAAATTAATATGAATGGAATAAATAATTCCAGTGGAATGGCAGATACCTGGAGCATACCAGTGTCAGCAAAATGGCAAAATTCATATAGCATTACGGTTGTACTTCAAGAGCTAAGATGTCTAATGATGTCCAAAGAAAACATGAAGCTTTCACATCCACCAGAAGGACAAACATACAACAATTAATTTCAGTGGATCTCAAACTCGTCTTAAATCAACAACCTTCTACTCATGTTAATGTCTTAATTAAGTATCATAATGCAGAATACCCACATATTAAGTAAAAGAATTCCAGACGGTAAACATCATCTGGACATTTGTAAGAATATATTTAATAGGTGTACGTTCATTATGTTTCAGGTAACGGGAGGAAGAATGCAGCACAATTATTTTTTTCTGTTACCAAGGCCTTCTCATTTAAGCATAAACCTGGAGTACTCAAAGTAGAATTCAGGTTTACAGGACGAAAGCATGGCAAGAAGTGTCAGACTGCTGTGGAGAAGGATGTGTGTGTCTGAAAACTAATTTCAAGAAGGAAAAACAAATTGCATGCTTTATCCATTTGCTTAGTGAAACAGCTGCAGTTTAAATTGTTTAAAGTAGCAGGTACAATGAATACAGTTGCAGATTGTGCTAATTTTTGAAGCATTGTGGATGCTGGCTACTAGTAGTATCAAAAATATGTTCAGGATTGTTTTGAAACCTGTACTTATAATAAAAAAAATTGGGGGGGGTGTCAATGAATTTCTGTTAAAAGGCGTTTCCTGTGTGTTACTTGTAACAGACATAGCAAACATTTGTTTACAGTCTTTAACAATCATGCATTTAAGTTTAAGTGAAACCAGCTAAAAGGAAATAATTGTATGATTATGTGATTTTGAAATTAAAGTTAGTCTTAAATGTAAATAAAATGTGGAAAGTATCCTCAGAGACTGTGCCATTTTTATTATATTGTTGTAATACATGTATAGAACTTTGTAGAGGTAGCAAAATCAGAATTGTAGCTATTCATCTATACAAACTTATTATTTATCCTATTTTGTATACATCTTATGAATTGGAATTTTGTAGTTCAGAGAACAAATTACGTAATTAGTTTAATTTCTTCTTTGGAGGAGGAGGAACCCCAGGTATTACATATAAAATTAACTTTACCAGAAAATATTATTAAAAAGATGCTCAATTCTAGCAATTCTTATAGAACTACAGATTGCAAATTATCCACATATACATTCCTTTTTTTTCTGATAACATCTTTTTTTCTTTATTTTTCTGTGAAGTTTCAGGGAGTTAATAGAATGAACTAGTTGGTGACATTTCTCCCCAATTAATGCTTTTAACACTAACTAGAATTAATTTTATCCATCCTACTCAGCCTCTGCTCTAGCAAATACGTAATTATGAAGTTGAAAGTTTATTATAGTCTATTTTTACCAAAGTTAATTGAGGTTTTGGGCCACTGTTTTTCACTTCAAAGGACTAGGTCTACTACTTTATTAAAAATATTGTTGAATATTGAATACATACTCATTCACTGAAGAGAATTGAGAGGTGATCATAAAAGTCTCCTTTAATTTCAGAAAACTTAATTATTTGTCTCATCTGCACCCCAATATATGGAAACCAAAACCAGGATATTAAAAATATCAAATTAGATATTCAGACATTTAAATAGAGAAAAAAACCAACCTTAGGTATATATGAAAATGTTTTCGTTAACTTTTTATAGCAATACAAGGACATATTTCTCAAATATACCCTTGAAACGTTCTTATCAAGCTCATTCAAAGTTAAAAGCTTTTGAGTTGCCTTTTTTAGTTAACAGTACATAAAAGTGAGTTTGTCTAAACTTAGGAATTTCAATATAGCTATTCTATTTTAGATTATCAATGCTTAAAATGCTTTAAAGTGACACATAGCATATACACACAAATTAAAAGTGCATGTGTAGTTTATTAAAATAGATTTGGAATGAACTATTATTTGAAATACATTCTGAAAAAATATTAAATAGCTGAAAGAGATTAAGTTGTATTACCTTGACCCTATATAAAAGCCTGATGGTAATGGGTGGTCTGAGTCAGTCATCTAAGTAGATGACATCAGAAAGTTATCTAATGACTTCTTTCCCACCTTGAGAACCTATCTGTTCACATACGGAAGCTAGTAACATTTGAATGCTGTAAAACAAACTGTATATTGGTTGACTGAGAATTGGGAGAATTAACCTTATGTGCTTTTTTCCCCCTTATCCACCATTATGAAAGTTGTTTTTCCCCCTCAACTATATGTTGTATGTGTTGGCCCTATAATTATTTCCCTGTTTTGCTTTTGGGATTATGGAACTCTACAGAATTCTCCATGTCAATGAGCCAGTTTTCAAAGCAGAATCCATTTTGCATGTCACAATCAAGGTTTATATGGCAATCTAGGACACACTGGTTGGTTATAGGAGGCGTTAAGATAGAAGTAACAATCAAAGAGCAGTTTTGAAGCAATTTTTCCTTTGTCTGTTTTGTAAGGTGGTTAAGGTTGTAGGAGTGTATGGTTGTTAATTTTTAAACGAATTGTAAAATTGCCTTAGATATTTATTTAAAAGTCTAGCAGGTGAGACTCTTGAGGATGAGCATATATTAACAAAAGTTTCAAAAAAAAAAAAGGGGATGGAGAGGACTGGCAATGGTGTCTCAGTAGTAGGATTCTCGCCTGCCAGGCTGGAGACCAGGGTTCAATTCCCAGAGCCTGCCCAAGCCAAAAAAAAAAAAAAAAAAAGAAGAAGGGTAAGGGGGAGATTAAAATTTTTACAAACAAACGCTGAGAGAATTTGTTAACAAGAGATTGGCACTGCAAGAAATACTAAAGGGAGTTCTCTTGGGTGAAAAAAATATACAGGAGAGAGAAGTCTGGAGGAGGGCACAGAATCGAAGAACTTAAAGTATAAAAGAGAGAGGGGGAAAAATATACAAATTTGACAAATAAAAACCAAAGGATAAGATGATAGATTCAAGAACTGCCTTTACATTAATCTACTTTGAATGTTAACAGACCAAACTCACCAATTAAAAGAAATAGACTGGCAGAATGGATTAAAAAAAATATGACCCATCTATATGCTGTTTACAAGAGATTCATCTTAGATCCAAGGATACAAATAGATTGAAAGTGAAAGGATGGAAAAAAATAACCTAAGCAAGCTGTAACCAAAAGAAAGCAGACAAAACAGGCTAAATGGAAGATGTCATAAGAGACAAGGAAGGACACTGCTTATTAGTAAGAGGGACAGTTCACCAAGAAGAAATAACAATCATTAATGTTCATAAACACTAGGAGTTCCTAATCAAGGAAGTCCAAAGTACATGAGGCAAATATTGGCAAAACTAAAGGGAGTGAGTCAGAAGTGGTAGGAGAAGGAGAAGGTGGAAAATCACTTAAAAGTGGCACAGAAGCAGGACCCAAACGCTAAATTCAAGGAGGGTGAGTGAGTGCTATGCTTTCATGGGCCTTTGCTTTATGAAGCAAAATGTGTAGAGTGTCATAAGGACAACAACTAATAAAATTTTATACATTACAGTGGTTGGAATACAAACTGGGATGAATGGGTTCCAGTAAGCAGAGTACTCAAATACATGGACACCAATCTGCAGAAACAGAGAACTTCAAAAAGTCAATCAATATGTGGCACATGACTCCCAGGGGTGTGGACCTTCTTGGTAACGTGGAACAGAAATCCTAGAATGAGCTGGGAATCAGCATCAAGGGATTGAGAAAACCTTCAAGACCAAAAGGGGGAAGAGAGAAATGAGACAAAATAAAGTGTCAAAGGCTGAGAGATTCCAAACAGAGTCGAGAGGTTATCCTGGAGGTTATTCTTACGCATTAAATAGATATCACCTTTTTAGTTAAGGCATAACAGAGTGGCTGGAGGGAAGTACCAGAAAATATAGAACTGTGTTCCAATAGCCATGTTTCTTGAAGATAGATGATTGTATAATGATAGAGCTTTCGCAATGTGACTGTGTGATTGTGAAAACCTTGTGTCTGATGCTCCTTTTATCTACCTTATCAACAGACAAGTAAAACATAGGGAATAAAAATAAATAATAGGGGGAACAAATGTTAAAATAAATTTAGTAGATTGAAATGCTAGTGATCAATTAAAAGGAGGGATAAGGGGTATATAAGTATGAATTTTTTTCTGTTTTCTTTTTATTTCTTTTTCTGAATTGATGCAAATGTTCTAAGAAATGATGATGATGGGGACGTCTGGGTCAAGATGGCGGCTTAACAATGTGCGCATTTTAGTTCGTCCTCCAGAACAACTACTAAATAACCAGAAACAGTACAGAACAGCTCCGGGGGCCACGTCAGTGACCAGACACACAGCGTACCCCAGTCTGGACCAGCTGGATTGGCTGCGAGCAACCCCCAGAACCATGAGTTCCCAAAGCTGCAGCGGCTAGTGCCCCTCCCCCACAGGCCAATTCCCAGAGGGGAAAGGAAAGGACTTTATCAGCAGCAGGGACTGGGCACAATCAAATGCCAATTGTGGAACTAATTAACAAATTCTGACTACTAAAAATAGGCCCCCAGCTTAGGTGAACCTAGTCAAAGCAGAGGTTGTTCATTTTTGCCCCAGTGCCAAGGGGGCAGGACTGACAGAAAAAGGGGGGAAAAAAAAAGAAGGAAATAGAGGTTTTTGTGGCTGCGTATCTACAAAGACTTGACTGCCTCTGGATACAGTGGCAGGACTTTTCAGGCTGCAACTGCCCCAGGCATAGGCAGAAGTGAGCTCTTTTGGGGGCTTATCCGGAGCTTGTGCCTTCCCCAGTGGAGGGGTGAAGCCCCACCCAGGTGGAATCCCTCCATCAAGGAATTCAGATACCAGAGCTTGGTAATTTGAAGCCATTAAAACCAGCCTACAACCTCTCCTCTATCTCCACCACGCCCCCAGGAGGGAGGTCTGCCAAAGTTAAAGGTACCACATCATCTTATGCTGGTGGGACCTGCAGTCAGACAAGCGCCATATACTGGGCAGGATAACAAAAACAGAGTCCAGAGACTTCACAGGAAAGTCTTTCAACCTGCTGGGTCTCACCCTCAGGGAAAACCGATGCTGGTGACTCTTTCCTCTTGATAGGAGGCCAGTTTGGTCTGGGAAAATCTGGCTGGGGTCTATAATATCTAAGTAGATCCTCCTAAGTTGGGGGGGGGGGGGGAAGGCACCACACAAGCAGGGCAAGAAACAAGAAAACAAGAACTGAAAAATTCTCCTCTGTTAAACAAAACTTAAGCTAAAGGTCCAGATAAAGCTGAACTGAATGTCAAAGAACAGATAGACAACAAATTCATCCAGCAAGAAAACCCTAGATAAAAGAAATGAAAGCAATCTCCAGAATAAACTAATTAAAGTAATTAAATGCCTAGATGCCAGCAAAGAATAACAAATCACACTAAGAAAATTGAAGACATGGCCCAGTCAAGGAACAAACCAACAATTCAAATGACATACAGGAGCTGAAACAATTAATTCAGAATATACGAACAGACATGGAAAACCTCATCAAAAACCAAATAATGAATTGAGGGAGGATATAAAGAAGGCAAGGAAAGAACAAAAAGAAGAAACTGAAAGTCTGAAAAAACAAATCACAGAACTTATGGGAATGAAAGACACAGTAGAAGAGATGAAAAAAACAATGGAAACTTACAATGGTAGATTTCAAGAGACAGAACATAGGATTTCTAAACTGGAGGATGGAACATCTGAAATCCGACAAGAAACAGAAACTATAGGAAAAAAATGGAAAAATATGAGCAGGGACTCAGGGAATTGAAAGACAATATGAAGCGCATGAATATATGTGTTGTGGGTGTCCCAGAAGGAGAAGAGAAGGGAAAAGGAGGAGAAAAACTAATGGAGGAAATTATCACTGAAAATTTCCCAACTCTTATGAAAGACTTAAAATTACAGATCCAAGAAGTGCAACATACCCCAAAGAGAATAGATCCAAATAGACATACTCCAAGACATTTACTAATCAGAATGTCAGAGGTCAAAGAGAAAGAGAGGATCTTGAAAGCAGCAAGAGAAAAGCAATCCACCACATACAAGGGAAGCCCAATAAGACTACGTGCAGATCTCTCAGCAGAAACCATGGAGGCGAGAAGACAGTGGGATAATATATTTAAATTATTAAAAGAGAAAAACTGCCAACCAAGAATTCTATATCCAGCAAAATTGTCCTTCAAAAATGAGGGAGAAATTAAAACATTTTCAGACAAAAAATCACTGAGAGAATTTGTCACAAGAGACCAGCTCTGCAAGAAATACTAAAGGGAACACTAGAGACAGATACGAAGACAGAAGAGAGAGGTGTGGAGAAGAGTGTAGAAAGGAAGACTATGAGTAAAGGTAAAAAGAAGGAAAATTAGATATGACATATAAAATCTAGAAGGCAAAATAGTAGAATAAAGTACTACCCATGCAGTAATAACACTGAATGTTAATGGATTAAACTCTCCAATCAAAAGACATAGTCTGGCAGAATGGATTAAAAAACAGGACCCATCTATATGCTGTCTCTACTCAAAGGACACGAGGCCAAGGACACAAATGGACATTCACACACCAATGTTTATAGCAGCATTATTAACAATTACCGAGAAATGGAAATAGCCAAAATGTCCATCAAGAGACAGTTGGCTAACAGGGGATAGGCCAAGCCTACTTAAAATTAAGCCTAAGAGTCATCCCCAAGAGAACCTCTTTTCTTGCTCACATGTGGTCTCTCTCTCCAGCCAACACAGCAAGCAGACTCACCACCCTCCCCCTGTTTACGTGGGACATGACTACCAGGGGTGTGGATCTTCCTGGCAGCGTGGGACAGAAATCCCAGAATGAGCTGAGATTCAGCATCAAGGGATTGAGAAAAACTCTAGAATGAGCTGAGACCCAGCATCAAGGGATTGAGAAAACTTTCTCGACCAAAAGGGGGAAGAGTGAAATGAGACAAAGTGTCAATGGCTGAGAGATTCCAAACAGAGTCGAGAGGTTATCCTGGAGGTTATTCTTATGCATTAAGTAGATATCACCTTGTTATCCAAGATGTAATGGAGAGGCTGGAGGGAACTGCCTGAAAATGTAGAGCTGTGTTCCAGTAGCCATGTTTCTTGATGATGACTGTATAATGATATAGCTTTCACAATGTGACTGTGTGATTGTGAAAACCTTGTGTCTGATGCTCCTTTTATCTACCTTGTCAACAGATGAGAGGAACATATGGAATAAAAATAAATAATAGGGGGAACAAATGTTAAAACAGATTTAGTTTGAAATGTTAGTGTTCAATGAAAGGGATCAGTAAGGGGTATGACCTGTAAAGTTTTTTTTTTTCTGTTTGTTATATTTTTCTGTTGTCTTTTTATTTCTTTTTCCGAATTGATGCTAATGTTCTGGGAAATGATCATGATGAGGAATATGCAACTATGTGATGATATTGTGAATTGCTGAGTGTATGTGTTGGGAATGTTTGTTTCTTGTAGTTTTTTTCTTCCTGTCAAGAAGAATGTGGATTCCATTCTAGATGATTATACAAATTATAAGAAATCTCCAGGAAACACAAATAATTAGGAATATGTTGTGAAGTTGTGGTAAGGATAAAAGAATACTTCAATATAATGTTGAGGACTCAGCTACTCCACAAATTTGAGAGACCACAGTATGCTGAAATCCTCGCAGATCACACTGATGCACCAATGTCCCAGGTGTATGATGCACCACACCTACTGAGATTATTTATGCAAATAGGAGCAATGTTGGCCTGTGCACCTCTGGATGAAAAGAGCCTTGCTTTATTATTGAACTATCTTCATGATTTTCTAAAGTATCTGGCAAAGAATCCTGCAATTTTGTTTAGTGTCAATGATTATGGAGTGGCTCCCTCCTGAGTACTAACAGAAAGCTGTGTGAAACTGCTGACACTCACTTATGTTTTAATCTCAGCTAACACATTTTTGTTCCTGGTCTGCATCTTGTACAAATGATATGCTTGGAAAATGTTAGTGTATAATACAATTGATGGATGTTTGTTTCCTGTTTAATTCTAGACAGAAAATAAAAGGGTCATGCTTCCCTTTCGTTTCCTTTTTTTTTATTTCAAAATTGCTACCAGTGTATTCAGTGATGGACAACAGAGAGACCAGAGAGACAGGCTGTACAGTGTTTTATGGTCTAATTGATGAAGCGACTTTTGAATGCTGGTGATTCTATTCTTTTGACACTGCGATACTTTTATATGTGCTAATACTATATGACAAAATGCACTGATTAGTGCAGGTGCTGGTTTGAAAGGATTTATGTACCCTAGAAAAGCCATGTTTCAAACCTCATCCTATTTTGTAAAGGCAGCCATTTCTTCTAAACCCTATTCTGTACTGCATGTTGGAAACTTTAATTAGATTATCTCCATGGAGATGTGACTCAATCAAGAAGGGGTATTAAATTTGATTAGATGGAGATGCGACTCCACCCATTCAGGTGGGTCTTGATTAATTTACTGGGATCCTATAAAACAGGAAACATTTTGGAGAAAGCAGGAGATTCTGAGAGAGCAGAGAATAACAGAGCCACAAGAGAGCCACAACAGAGAACACCGCAGAACTATGAAGCAGAGTCCACCAGTCAGCGACTTTTGGAGATGAAGAAGGAAAATACCTTCTAGGGAGCTGGAAAGGAAGCTAGCAGATGATGCTGTGTTTGCCATGTGCCCTACCAGCCAAAAGAGAAACCCTGACCATGTTCGTCATGTGCCTTTTCACTTGAGAGAGAAACCCTGAACTTCATCGGTCTTCTTGAGTCAAGGTATCTTTCCCCGGATGCCTTAGATTGGACATTTCTGTAGACTTGCTTTAATTGGGACATTTTCTCAGCCTTAGAACTGTAAACTAGCAACTTATTAAATTCCCCTTTTAAAAAGCCATTCCATTCCTAGTAAATTGCATTCCAGCAGCTAGCAAACTAGGACAGTGCCAAAGGTTCAATTCAGAGTATATCACTGAGCACATGCATCCATTTGTGCTCTTTTCTTTCTTTCTTTTTTTTTATGGTGCTTAAAGTAAAGAGTCTATCCTTTGCAACTCATCCACGTTGTTCTTTAGGCATTTTATCTTCGCTCAGATTGCTGAAGAATGGTAGCTCATCTCATGGTGCTTGTATGTGTCTAATGCACATTTTAATATGATAAACACAAAGCATTGTGTTTTCTAGAAAAGTCAATCTTTTAGGAATTGTTTTTCAGATCTTCAATAAATTTTTTCTTTAAATTTCAGAAGAAAAAAACTGAAGGGAACAATTGATATTTCAACAATAACAGTGGGAGACTACAACACACCACTCTTTTCTATAGATACAACAACCCAACAGAGGATCAACAAGGAAATAGAGAACTTAAATAAAGCAATAAATGAATTAGACCTAATAGATACATAGAGATCATTACACCCAAAAACACCAGGATATACATTCTTCTTTAGTGCTCATGGAACGTTCTCTAGGATAGATCATATGCTGGGGCACAAAACAGATCTTAAAAAATTTTTAAAGATTTCACAGAAAAACCTTTCAACCAGCTGGGTCCCACACCCAGGGAAATCTGATCAAATGCCCAGACACCAGCAGAAAATAATCGATGACGCTCGGAAAATTGAAGATATGGCCCAGTCAAAGAAACAAACCAATAGTTCAAATGAGATACAGGAGCTGAGACAACTAATGCTGAATATATGAACAGAAATGGAAAACCTCTTCAAAAACCAAATCGATAAATTGAGGGAGGACATGAAGAAGACATGGGCTGAACAAAAAGAAGAAATAGAAAATCTGAAAAAACAAATCACAGAACTTATGGGAGTGAAGGACAAAGAAGAAAAAATGGAAAAAACAATGGATACCTACAATGGTAGATCTAAAGAGACAGAAGCTACAATTAGTGAACTGGAGGATGGAACATCTGAATTCCAAAAAGAAACAGAAACTATAGGGAAAAGAATGGAAAAACTTGAGCAGGGGATCAGGGAACTGAATGACAATATGAAGCGCACAAATATACGTGTTGTGGGTGTCCCAGAAGGAGAAGAGAAGGGAAAAGGAGGAGAAAAACTAATGGAAGAAATTATCACTGAAAATTTCCCAACTCTTATGAAAGACCTAAATTTACAGATCCAAGAAGTGCAGCACATCCCAAAGAGAATAGACCCAAATAGGCATTCTCCAAGACATTTACTAGTTAGAATGTCAGAGGTCAAAGAGAAAGAGAGGATCTTGAAAGCAGCAAGAGGAAAACAATCTGTCACATACAAGGGAAACCCAATAAGACTATGTGTAGATTTCTCAGCAGAAACCATGGAAGCTAGAAGACAGTGGGATGATATATTTAAATTACTAAAAGAGAAAAACTGCCAACCAAGACTCCTATATCCAGCAAAATTGTCCTTCAAAAATGAAGGAGAAATTAAAACATTTATAGACAAAAAGTCACTGAGAGAATTTGTGACCAAGAGACCAGCTCTGCAAGAAATACTAAAGGGAGCACTAGAGTCAGATACGAAAAGACAGAAGAGAGAGGTATGGAGTAAAGTGTAGAAAGAAGGAAAATCAGATATGATATATATAACACAAAAGCCAAAATGGTAGAGGAAAATATTATCCAAACAGTAATAACACTAAAAGTTAATGGACTGAATTTCCCAATCAAAAGACATAGAATGGCAGAATGGATTACGACCCAGCAATACCACTGCTAGGTATCTACTCAAAGGACTTAAGGGCAAAGACACAGACGGACATTTGCACACCAGTGTTTATAGCAGCATTATCTACAATTGCAAAGAGATGGAAACAGCCAAAATGTCCATCAACAGATGAGTGGCTAAACAAACTGTGGCGTATACCTACGATGGAATATTATGCAGCTTTAAGACAGACTAAACTTATGAAGCATGTAATAACATGGATGGACCTAGAGAACATTATGCTGAGTGAGTCTAGCCCAAAACTAAAGGACAAATACTGTATGGTCCCACTGATGTGAACCGACATTCGAGAATCAGCTTGGAATATATCATTGGTAACAGAGACCAGCAGGAGTTAGAAACAGGGTAAGATAATGGGTAATTGGAGCTGAAGGGATACAGACTGTGCAACAGGACTAGATACAAAAACTCAAAAATGGACAGCACAATAATACCTAAGTGTAATGTAACTAGGTTGGAACACTGAATGAAGCTGCACCTGAAATATGGTTTTTTGTTTGTTTGTTTGTGTGTTTGTATCTTTTGTTTTTGTTTTTTTCTTTTTCCTTTTTATATATATATATTTTTTATTAGTATTATTATTTTAATTCTCTTCTCTATATTAACATTCTATATCTTTTTCTGCTGTTTTGCTAGTTCTTTTCCTAAATCGATGCAAATGTACTAAGAAATGATGATCATACATCTATGTGATGATACTAAGAATTACTGAGTACATGTGTAGAATGGAATGATTTCTAAATGTTGTGTTAATTTCTTTTCTTTTTTTTGATTAATAAAAAAAATTTAAAAAAAGAAGATTCCTAAAATTAGCTAATAAACAAGTGAACAACAGAATAAAAAAAAAGAATTTTTAAAAATTGAAATTATTCAAAGCCTTTTCTCTGACCACAACAGAAACCAATAACCACAAAAGAAAGAGAACTTTCACAAATACATGGAGATTAAATAATACACTCTTAAACAATCAGTGGGCAAAGAAGAAATTGCAAGAGAAATCGGTAAATATCTGGAGATTAATCAAAATGATAATACAACATATCAGAATTTATGGGATGCAGCAAAGGTAGCACTGAGAAGAAAATTTATTGCCCTAAATACCTATATTAAAAAAGAAGAAAGAGGGCAGCCAATGGTAGTTCAGTGGCAGAGTTCTTGCCTGCCATGCCAGAGACTCAGGTTCAATTCCTGGTCCTGCCCATGTGTTAAAAAGAAAAAAAGTAAAAAAGAAGAAAGAGTAAAAATTGAGGATTTAACTGCTCACCTGGTAGAACTAGAAAAACAACCACCAAACCAAAGCAAATAGGAAAAGAGAAATAACAAATATTAAAGTAGAAATAAATGAATTGGAGAACAAAAAAACAATAGAAGGAATCAATAAAATCAAAGAGCTGAAAGCAGTGACATAAACATTCACATACCGATGTTCATAGCAGCATTATTCACAATTGCCAAAAATGGAAACAATCCAAATGTTCATTAACAGACAAGTGGGTAAACAAAATGTTACATATACATATGATGGAATATTATGAAGCAGTAAGAAGAAATAAGGTCCTAAAGCATATGACAACATGGATGAAACTTGAGGACATAATGCTGAGTGAAATAAGCAAGACACAAAAGGATAGATACTGTATGATTTCACTGATACGAACCCCTTGGAAATTGTTAACTCAGAGTCTTAAAATGTACAATACATGGGACTTAAATATAAAAGAAGCTAGAGAAGGGGGGAACAGTTACCTAATATGCACAGACTAGTTAACGAGATTGAACTGAAAAATATGGGAATGGATAGAGGTAATGGTAGTTCATTAGTGGGTTTATTGTGCCATATTGAAGGTGAATATGATTGAAAGGGGTTGATTAGAGCCATGTACCTCATTATTTAGCACTATGAATATAAATAGGTTCTTGCACAAACTACTTCAAAAGTATGACATTTGTACAGAAAGTTAATAATAGAAGGGTACATAGGAAAAACTACTTCCTGCATGCTATGGTCTATATTTAACATTGTTAGTACCACAACAATACTAGGGGTAAATAATTGGGAGGGGGCTCAAGAGTTAAGGGGAATATTAGATTTTTTTCTTTGTTATGGGTGTGTCTGTTATTTTTGTTTTTGGAACAATGAAAATTGTCTAAATTGAGAGTGATGATGATTGTACAACTAAGTGAGGATACTGTGAAACTATTTTGATTGCTTATTTTGGATAGAATATATGTTATATCAATATATTTCAACAAAATCTGCAGATTCAAAATAAATAAACAGAAAGATTCAAGTGCTAGAGAAAATGTGGAGAGAGAAGTATACCTATTCAATGTTGGTAGAGTAGCAGAATGGGCAACCCCTCAGAGAATATACTCAAAGGAACTGAAAAGCATGGACTCAAATAGACATTTGCACACTGATGTGTATGGTGACATTATTCATGATACCCAATGGATGGAATTGGTGAAAAGGTACATTGACTAAGAAGCAGAAGGGCGAACTGTGGTGTATAAATATGACAAACTATTGTGCGGCTACAGAAAGGAATGAACTCAAGAAGCATGCAACAGTCTTTCCTCGGGTTCCCTGCTTCCTGGCTGGTGGGCGATCCCGGCATTTCGCACTCTCACTCCCTCCGCGGCTCGACCTTTGCTCCGGCGCACGCCTCCATCGGTGACCGAGCCATGGCGGAGCGCGGCGAACTCGACCTGACCGGCGCCAAACAGAATACGGGAGTGTGGCTGGTCAAGGTTCCTAAATACTTGTCACAGCAATGGGCTAAAGCCCCTGGAAGAGGGGAAGTTGGGAAACTGCGGATTGCCAAGAACCAAGGAAGGACTGAGGTGTCATTTACTTTGAATGAAGATCTCGCAAATATTCATGATATCGGAGGAAAACCAGCTTCAGTCAGTGCTCCTAGAGAACATCCATTTGTCTTGCAAAGTGTTGGAGGACAGACATTAACAGTATTTACTGAGAGCTCAGCAGATAAGCTTTCATTGGAAGGAATAGTGGTACAAAGAGCTGAATGCCGACCTGCTGCCAGTGAAAACTACATGAGATTAAAGAGATTGCAGATAGAAGAATCTTCCAAGCCTGTAAGACTGTCACGACAGCTGGACAAAGTTGTAACGACCAATTACAAACCTGTTGCTAATCATCAGTACAATATTGAATAGGAAAGGAAAAAGAAAGAAGATGGAAAGCGATCTCGAGCTGATAAACAATATGTTTTAGATATGCTTTTTTCGGCTTTTGAGAAACATCAGTATTACAATCTTAAGGACCTGGTGGACATCACAAAACAACCTGTGGGGTACCTGAAGGACATCTTAAAAGAAATTGGTATTCAGAATGTAAAAGGGACCCACAAAAACACATGGGAACTGAAGCCAGAGTACAGACGCTATCAAGGAGAAGAGAAGAGTGATTAAGAAGACTCTGTGCCAGCACACTAATGAAACAACTAAAGGGGATGTGCTAATGTACTAACTAATAAGCAAACAGCAATTGATGCTTGAATACTTGAACACCATCTGTTAATAGAGGAAAAAAATGATTGGTACTTTAATTTCTCTTACTAAATTTTTTAAACTGATAGTTCTTAAAAAGTTTCTTACGTGTTTTTCAAGGAGAAAGAACAAATTTATTTATAGAGTTATCTTGTATTCAACCAGATTATTCATGAAGATCATAGGGATGAGGGGTTAAAGTGACTTTTTCTTTTTAAGTATTAACTTTTAAAATGTAAAATAAGGAAATAGTTTCTCGATGAGGACGTTCCATCCTTGCTGTATTTCTGAGGAGCCTGAGCTGAGGTAAGATAGATCCAAAACGAAAAATATAGCAAGAAAGAGGAATAAAAAGCCAAAGTTCCTCATTCTGAATTATCAAAGAATGTTTGTCTCTCTTTTTTTTAAACAGGTGATCATATTTCAGGCTCAAATATATATTATTAGTACATTAGTAGAAGAAGAGCATTTAAAATTTGTGCTAAGATTACAGTTGTCATTAGTTTGTTTTACCCTTGTGATGTTGATATGAGGAATAGAAAAAATTATGGTCATTTGGTGGGGTTATTTTACTTGCTTTTCAAATAATTAAAAATTAAATACCTCTCCTGAATTTCAAGATATATCTCCCCCAATAGATTATAAACTTCAAAGACTAACTTTGCACCCAGAATTTTATTACATGCTCAGCAAGCATGTATTGACCATCATTTGGCAAATTAAAGCTCAGTTGTATACTTCAGGAGAAAGTGGATGTGAGGCTAGTGTGTTGATACAGAAATGGTTCGTGTCTTATGTCATTCCTCTGGGGTTAAAATGTTTCATTTATCCTTTTAATTAATTTTAAAATAAAATAAATACTTATACATAAAAAAAAAAAAAAAAAGAAGCATGCAACAAGGCAATGAACCATGAGGACATTATCTTGAGCAAAATAAGCCAGAAACAAAAGGACAAATATTTTATAATTTCTTTTAGAAAATACTTATAAGAAAATTAGGGCTTAGCTTGTAAGCTCTTATAGCAGTCACATTTATTTCCTGAGCTTTAAATGGTATTTCTAAATTTTTAGATGCTGTGCTATATGTGTATAACCTGATATTTTCCTGGAACTTCAAGTACCTGTGTGGCATCTAAGATTCAGAGTTGGAGTTCTGAAGCTCTGAAAGTCAGCATTCCTACATACGGCGACTATTAAAGAAGCCAAAAAAAGAGAACAGGCTTCAATCAGAGATAAGAACGAAGCTGAACTAGTTGGGGCTAAGGTAAATCAGAATACAGGGTAAAGGATAATTAACTATCTGTATTTTAGAACTTCATCTACTACATGAGACCAAAAAAAGAGAGCTTTATTTTATTCAACGCCTAAATTTTCTGTAGCACACAACCTAACTTAACCTGACTGGCCAGTTCAGTTAACATAAATACAAGCAGCCTAGAATTGAGAATAAGGTCTTGCACACTGATGTGTATGGTGACATTATTCATGATACCCAACGGATGGAGTTGGCGGAAACGTACATTGACGAAGAAGCAGAAAGGCAAACTGTGATGTATAAATATGACGAAATATTGTGTGGCCACAGAAAGCAATGAACTCAAGAGGCATGCAAGAAGGCAATGAACCATGAGGACATTATCTTGAGGTATAGCTTAATGAAATATCCACATACATTTCCAGAATATGCTCAGATATTTAAAAAGTATTGGTAAAGTCCCTTGAGGAATGGGAGAAAAAATATGGAACTATTAAACTTTCCCACTTGGGGAATCCCATATATTCTCTCAAACATTAGGGACTTTCAAGTTAAAGCGCCAAGCCCTTGATCTTGAGGCTTGCTCTTATGAAACTTATTTCTATAATAGGAATATACCTACAATTATGCCTGAGAATTACTTCCAGAGAACCACTTGTTGCTCAGAAGTGTCCTCTCTCTCTCTAAGCCCAACCCTACAAGGAAAGCCATTACCCTCCCTGCAATATAGGACATGGCATCCACGGGTGTAAGTTTCCCTGACAACATAGGACTCCAGGGATGAGCCTTGCCTGACACTGTGGGATCAACAATGCTTTCCAGACCAAAAAGAGGAAAAGAAATGTAACAAAATAAGGTATCAGTGGCTAAGAGAGTTCAAATAGAGTCGAGTGATTACTCTGGTGGTTACTCTTACGCAAGCCTTAGCTAGCTATTGCTGATTGCCATGGTATGCAAAGCTCAACCAACAGTATTTCTGTCTACCTTAAAGAATACCCAGGTCTCTGAGACTCTATGGGAGTTTCACTCACTAAGTTTATGTTTTCAGAAACTTGTAACTTCCAGGTCGTTCCTAGGCCAGATAAACCCTGAAACCCAGAGTTACCAGTATCTGTAAGAGCATCAATCAGTTGCCTCCCCCTACACCATAATTTTGACACCCCTTTTCAACATGAAGAAATTAGAATGGTCATTGCCCAAATATCCCTAAAGACTGGGAGAAGGATCAAAAGAGAAAGAGGAGTTGTAACAGAGAAGACTGGATTTAACAAATGAGTATGTGCCAGTTTGAAGTATTATGTACCCCAGAAAAGCCATGTCTTCTAATCCTCATCCAATATTGCTGGATGAGATCATTTTTATTGTCTCTATGGAGATGTGACCCACCCATCTGTGGGTGGTAACTTTTGATTAGGTGGTTTCCATAGAGATGTGTCTCCACCCATTCAAGGTGGGGTTGTTTACTGGAACCCTTTAAGAGGGAACCATTTTGGAAAAAGCTCAGAACCATCAGAGCCCACACAGCCAGTGACCATTGGAGATGAAAGAAAAAGCCCCCAGGGAGGCTGTTGAAGAAGTCTGGAGAGAAAGTTAGCAATGTGCCTTCCCAGCTGAGAGAGAAACCCTAAATATCATTATCGACCTTCTTGAGCAAAGGTATCATCCCCTAGATGCCTTAGTTTGGACATTTTTATAACTTTGCCTTAATTTGAACATTTTCATGGCCTCGGAATTGTGAAACTTGCAACTTAATAAATTTTCTTTATAAAAAGCTGTTCCATTTCTGGTGTATTGCATTCGGCAGCTTACAAATTAAAACAGAATGTGACTACTGAATCATTATATTGATATTTCCTTTTTAGCCTCCAGTGTCTTAGAACAGACAGAAGGAAATATCTGAAATTGTGGAACTATAACTCCTGCCATACTTTGAAATTTGTTCTAAAATTACTTGTTAAAATATACTTTGAAATTTATCACTTTTTAAAATATGTTATATTTCAGAATAAAAAATGTTTAAAAAAGGAAAAAAATAAAAAACTGCTTTAAAAAAGGCATATTAATCAAATGCAAGGTATGGATCTCTTTTGAGCCATAATATAACTGTAAAAAAAAGATTTTAGAGACAACTTGGAAAAATTGAAAATGAAAATAGGTATTAGATGACATTAAAGAATTCTTGCTAATTATTTTGAATGTGATAATAGTTCTGTGGGTTTCATTTTTTTCAACCTTTGTCTATTGAAGATATTTGACAAAGAAGTATTTACAGGTAGAATCAATAGTGTCTGGGATTTACTTTAGTACAACACACAAACACACAAAGGGGGCAGAGGAAAGATGAAAAAAGAATGGCAAGATCTTTAGTACATGAGGGTGCATTATTCTATCCTCCCTGTTTTAGAGTATGTTTGAACATTTACATAATGAAAAGTTTTAGATTAGTCTAAGCTTTTTTTTTTTAATTAAAAGGCAGTCTGGACGTGGCACGGTGGGATCAACAATTCCATCCTGACCAAAAGGGGAAAAGGAGGCATAATTAATAAAGTATCAGTGGCAAAGAGAGTTCAAATAGAGTTGAGAGGCTACTCTGGAGGTTGCTCTTACACAGGCTTCAGGTTAGGTAGACCTTGCTACCTATCATAACCTGCCAATCCCCAACCAGGACCATTCCAGCCAATCCTAAAAAACACCTAGGGCAATATATAAGATTCCACAAGGTTCCAAGCACTAGAGTAACCTTCTAGAAACCTACAACCTCCAGATGGGTCCCTGGTCCAGAGAAGTTCTGACACCTAGTGCAGCCTCTCCAGAACATCAGATAGTTTCATCTCCCTACCCCATATTAGTGACAGACCCTTCCAATATCAAAAATTTAGAATTGCCATAGCCCAAACAACCCTAAAGGGAGGTATAGAAAGATCAAAGGTGATGGTGGAATTATATATAGAAGATAGGACTTAACAAATGAATATGAATGCTGAATCATTAAATTGATATCTCTTTTAGTCTCCAGTATTTTAGAGCAGCTAGAAGTAAAAACCTAAAATTGTGAAACTCTAACCCATGCCAAAGTCTGAAATATGTTCTACAACTAATTGTGGTGCTGTGCTTTGAAATTTATAACTTTTTTGTATATATGTTATTTTTCACAAAAAAAAGAAGGAAAAAATGTGATGGTAAAAATACATTTAAGCCCTCTAGCCTCCTATATTCCAGAGCAGCTAGAAGGAAAAATATGAGAGGATTGTATGGTAGCCCATGACAAACTCTAGGATCTGTCCTGTAACCACTTGTTGAAGCATGCTTTGACAACTATTGCTTTCTTATTTCTCTGGTTTATATATATGTCATACTATACAATAAAAAAAGTTTTTAAAAAAAAGGCAGTCTGGAGGGGTTAATATGTTGGAAATAATAGAGCTCAAAGCTACTTACCTCTGTCCTGAAGCAAGGGCAATGGGAGACTGTCCATTAGGGGGCCGAGGTTCCTCACATGTTTTCATCTCCACCTCTACCTTATCCAGACACTGAAATAAAAGCCATGGGGAGCTAAATGTTTGCATAAAAACACACACAGCACAAAGGAAGATAGCACAGACTATGTCTTATTCACCTCTGTGTTCCAGTATCTGGTCACATGAAGGGCCCACAGTAAGCAGACAATAAATGCTTGTTGAAATAATGAATGAACAAACTGAAATTCAAGGAGAGGCTTCATCTTCCCCCCTTCATTTCCATTACAAGTAGAACCCATGCCAAACATGCTCACAGCAGAAAGGTATAAGACAAATCCAAATTACAGAGATAGCACTATTTCTGGGGAGTCCAGCTTTGGGGTAAACATTAGCATTAATTAGTACCAAAAGGGCTTTCTGCTGATAAACACCCAATAGTCAACATGAACAAAGCTTATAATTTTTCCTGTCAAGATACTAAGGAAAAATAAGAAAATATAAGGATTTTTTAATATAAGAGTTTAGTCATTACAATATAATAATACTTGTTTAAAAAGCTCAGACCTAGGTCTTGACCCCCAGTGCTAATTCCTATACCACAAAGCATTAAAGCATAAGCCCAGACAATAGTCACTCAAAGAGAAGTCTACGGGATCGGTCAGAAGCACCCAAATCTCCCAAAAGGAATAGCCTGTCAGGACTCCTCTTGAACTTCTTTCAATCTTTTAAAAACCTACCCCAGCCATCCCCATTTGATTATTTACTATCAAGAAAGGCTATTACCAAGTAAATTGGGTGTGTCTTCAACTTTGTCCACTGGATCTGAAAAAGGAAAGCAAAGACTCAGGGCTGTGGGAACTGGCCTTCCAGAAGGCAAGCCTACTCATCAAAGACCGCAGCAGCGTTCTGACCCCATTCTCACCCGGATGGAGGCCCTGTTGCAGTAGACCCGAGTGATGGCCAGCCAGGTGGGCAGCTCCAGCACATTCTGTAAAACCTCTTCATCCAGCTCCAGGTTGGTCAGCTGACCCTCCCCTTTGAGGGTGCTCAAGTTGATTTTGTCTGGGGAAAGATTCTTAGTGAACCTAGAAAGAGTGATGATGAGAAGCTATTACTTTTGTGGGAATCTGCTAAATAGATAGAGCCAACAACACTTCTGATTTTGAAGAAAAGAGAAAGTTAAAGAACAAATGTTGACTAATGACTATACAGTCTTTACTTATGATTGTGTAACTGTCAAATTCAAGAAATGATGATTGGGGATTTTGGAAAAATGTCTGCAGCAGGGGCAGCATAGTATTTGGATGTTCACAAATCCCCACAAGAAAACAAAATAGCAAAACAACAACTCATGGATAACATTTAAAGCAAAACTAGGCCTCAATTAGGATGAAAAATGAGAAGCTTCAGGGCTCTATCCCCCCTCAGAAGCTTTGAACAACCAACGAGATCTGGTAGAAACATTTCTCAAAGTTCCAGAAAACACTTAATGGATAGCAGTAACAGGATGAGTGATGTGCTGGTTTAAAACGATGTATATCCCTTAGAAAAGCCATGTTTTAATCCTAATTCCATTTTGTAAAGACAGCCATTTCTTCTAATCCCTATTCAGCACTGTATGTTTGAAATTGTAATTAGATCATCCCCCTGGAGATGTGATGTAATCGAGAGTGATTGTTAAACTGGATTAGGTGACAATATGTCTCCACCCATTTGGGTGGGTCTTGATTGGTTTCTGAAGTCCTGTTAAAGAGGAAACATTTTGGAGAATGAGAGATTCAGAGAGAACAAAAAAGAACAACATAGCCACAAGAAGCAGAGTCCACCAGCCAGCGACTTTTGGAGATGAAGAAGGAAAATGCCTCCTGGGGAGCTTCAAAGAAACAGGAAGCCAGGAGAAGAAGCTAGCAGATGATGCTGCGTTTGTCATGTGCCATTCCAGATAAGAAACGAACCCTGATCATGTTTACCATGTGCCTTTCCAGATGAGAGAGAAACTCTGACTGTGTTCACCATGTGCCTTTCCACTTGAGAGAGAAACCCTGAATACCATCAAGCTTCTTGAACCAAGGTATCTTTCCCTGGATGCCCTAAATTGGACATTTCTATAGACTTATTTTAATGGGACATTTTTTCAACCTTAGAACTGTAAACTACCAACTTATTAAATTCCCCTTTTAAAAAGCCATTCCGTTTCTGGTATATTACATTCTGGCAGCTAGCAAACTAGAACAAGTGACAAATTAAGAAAAAGACTTAATAAAAGTGTCAGGACCTCCTGGCACCCAGGCTGGCTCCTGCCTTACCTCTCACTGGCTAGGGTGGAGCCAGCCTATGCTCCCAGTATGGATTCTTGGATCCGGTTTCAGAGGGAGCACAGTAACCCTTGTATGCATACTAGGAGCATGTATGTCTGGCCCAATCTGTTGGTGGTCTGAAGGACTCACTGTTCTAGAATATGCCTTGCATCTAGAAAGTGGCACACTGAGTTCTACAGAATGCTGTGGGAAAGTTGTCCAGTGGCTGCCTGGGGCAAGGGATTGTTGACTGTGGATATACAGAGCAGTGCCCAGGACCAAGGGGAAACTGTTTCCTAGGTAAGAGAAGATGTTTGGAACCCATATACGAGGGAATCCTTAAGGCCACATAGCATATGCCTAAGACAAGACTTATGTGCAGAATCAAGCAGGCACTATGAGCTAGTCTCTAAACTACAAGCTAGTCTCTAAACTCATTGTATGGACAAGCTATGAAGAAGAGCACCTATGCAGGTCAATCTGCAAAGACTAGAAAAAATGTTTCCTTTTTTTTTTCTGCTTTTTTTTGGGGGGCGGGGGGTCGTCTATTTCCTAGAAATAAAAGAAAGCTCTGTCATAACACTAGCTAGATAAAGCTTAAGAAACAGAAGCTTCAGACTTGAAATTTCACTGACAACATATAATTAAAATATCCAAATGTGCAGGTTTCAACAAAAGGTTACAAAACATACAAGGAAAGACGAAGTGATGGCCCAGGCAAAAAAAAGCATTAGAAACCATCAATGAGGACAGACCAGAAACACTGGGATGGTATAAACCAACACTTTAAAACAATGGCCTTAAATATGCTCAAAGCTAAAAGAAAACACGGATAAAGAACAAAGGAAACAGGAAAATGACAAAATTGAACACAAAGAGATTATCCAATAGAAAGACAGAAATTATGAAAAGGAACCAAACACAGCTGAAGACCTCAGTAACAGAAATGAAACATTCCCTATACAGGGAATCAACAGCAGATTGAATCTGGCAGAAGAAAGAATCAGTAAGTTGAATTTCAATAATTTTCAAAAAATATTGAAATCATCTAGTCTGGGGAACAGAAGGAAGAAAAAATGAAGAAAAGTGAACAGAGCCTTAGAAACCTGTGGAACAGCATCAAGCATTCCACTGTTGGAATCCCAGAAGGAGAAGAAAAAGAAAAAAGGGCAGAGAGAATATTCAAATGAAATAAAGGCTGACAACTTCCCCAATTTAACATAAGGCATGAATATACACATCCAATACACTCAATGAACTCTAACCATGACAAACCCAAATATATCCATGCTGTGGTATCTTATAATGAAACTGTCAAATGCTAAAGCTAAAAAAAGAATTCTAAAAGCCAGAAAAGAAAAGCAACACGTAATGTACAAAGGAGCCTCAATAAAATTGAGTGCCAACTTTTCTTCAGGAACCATGTAGGCAAGCAGGCAGTGGGGAAACATATTTCAAGTGCTGAAAGCAAAAAGCTGCCAAACAAGATTTCTACATCTAGCAAAACTGTCTTTCAAAAATGAGAGAGGGATTAAGACATTCCCAGATAAGCAAAAGCTGAGGGAGTTCATCACCACTAGACCAGCCCTTCAAGAGATGCTAAAGAGAGTTCTGCAGGTTGAAAGGAAAGAATAAAAGCACTAGATCAAAGCTGCATGAAGAAATAAAGATCTCGGGTGAGGATAATTACGGGGTTAAATACAAATGTCAGTACTACTGTATTTTTTAAATTTGTGATTCCACTTTTTAGTTTCTACAAGATATGTATGCAAATGCATAAAATTTAATGATAAATAAGTGATTTGGGACTCATGATACATACACATGTAATTTGTAAAAAGAACTAAATAAAAGTGGGGAGGCAGAGAGATATAAGAACACAGAGTATGTATGCTATTTAAGATAAGTTGGTATCAAAGCAAACGAGAATGTTACAGGTTATATTGGAGCTGCCTGTATGGGGTGTGCATTTTTATAACTGTCTGATAAGCTTGAAAGTATTTCAAAATAAGAAGTTGAACATCTTTGAAAAATGAGGGAGATATTAAGGCATTCCCAGATAAACAAAAGCTGAGAGACTGTCACCACTAGATCAGACGCACAAGAGATGCTAAAAGGAGATCTATAGGTTAAAAGGAAAGGACACTAGACAATTGAATGAAGCCACATGAAGAAAAAAGATGTCCAGTAAAGACAGTGACATGGATAAATATAAATACAAGTACTATTATATTTTTATTTGTAACTCCACTTTTTACCTGCCACAGGATCTAAAAGACAAATGCTTAATGTATAATGATAAATCAATGATTTTGGACTAATAATGTATAAAGCTGTAATGTGTGACAAGAACTACATAAAGGTGCGGGGACAGAGGGGTATAGAACATAGAGTATGTATACCAATGAAGTTAAATTGGTATCAAAGCATACACGATCGTTAGAGATCAAGGATATTAAATTTAAGCCCGATGGTAACCATAAAGAAAATATCAGAAAATAAGAAAACTCACTGAGAAAAAAAAGTAGAGAACAAATTACCTGGATGGAGGGCAGGAGCAATGGGGAGTAAAAGTAATATGTGTGCAGGATTTCTCTTTGGGGTGAATGGAAAGTACAAGCAATGGATGGTGGAGAGAGTATTGCAACATTGTGAATGTGATTAATTTCACTCATTGGTATGCTTAGGGGTAAACCAGGATGGGAAGTTTTATGTTGACATATATTTCCACAATTAAAAAAAAGAAGATAACACTAAAGAGATGACAATTAAATGCAATACATGATACTGTCTAGAATCTAACCACTGATACCACTGAATTGTATATTTGAATGTGATTTAAAGGGGATATTTTAGGTCGAATATATGTTACTAGAATAAAATTTTTTAAAACTCACAGGACTGTACGACACAAACACTGAACCCTAATGTTCAGGCTATAATTATAGTACGATTACAATACTATTCTTCAATCTGTAACAAAGGTATCACACCAAGGCAAAAGTGTTAATAAAAGGGAGGATATATGGGAAATATATCTGTATTTTCTGCCACGTGTTTTCTGTAAACCTACAACTTCTTTAATTAAAAAAAAAAATATATATATATATATATATATATATATATATTTAAAAGAGTACAGGGGAAAGACTCCAAAGGACATTATTGAGTTGTAAGTAAAAAGTAGACTATCGAATATAAGCTTGATATCAATGTTAAATTTCTTGAACTAATAACTATACTTAAGGTGATTATATAAAATACCCTTGTTCCTAAGACATGTACATGGAAGTATTACATGTTCAAGGAATATGATGTGAGCAAACTGCTCTCAGATGTTTAGATAATAAAAAATATATATGAAAAGATACGTAGATAGAGAGATAGATACAGCAAATACGGCATAATGTAAAAACTGGTGATCTGGGTACCTGGAAGGATGGGCAGATGTCAGAGTTCCTTTATGGGGCTTGTATTATTTTTGCAAATGTCTTGTAAGTTTGAAATTATTTCTAATAAAAAGTTTAAAAAAACACAACTAAATGATGTGGTATATATATACAATGGAATATTATTAAATCATAAAAAGGAATAAAGTTTGAATACATACTATGACATGGATGAATCTTAAAGGCATCATGTTGCATGAAATAAGTCAGACACAAAAAAGACAAATATTGTGTGATCTCACTGATATGAATTATTAGAATAAACAAATTTATAAGAGTCAGAAACTAGAGTACAGGTCACCAAGGGCCGGAGGTGGGGTGGGTGAGTGGTAAAGAATGGGGAATCATTGTTGTGATATGCTTTGAAATTTACTGCTTTTTTGTATATATGTTTATTTTTCACAAAAAAAGAAAAAATATATATATTTCTTTTAGCCTCCAGTGTTTTGGAGGCCCAAAGGACTGGAGCACTCTAGCCCTAAAAACCCATAAAACAGACCATTAAAAGTCTGCTTTCTGGGACAGGGCCCTATGCTGAGAAGAAACTGCTAACAGCAGAATCAGAATTAAGCATGCTAGGGATAAAAGAAATGAAGGAAAGAGATGGACCAAATAAAAGTGGGGAAAGGGAAAAGACCAGGATATCTTAGAAAGCAAGCCATTATATTTTACTTGAAACAATAGAAGAAGCTAGTTAGTTAGAAAAACTATATGAACCAAGTCTCTTCAAAAGTTCAGGAAAATTAAATTTACATAAAAGTGAACATCAGAAAACTATCATAAGAAAAGAATAAGGAGCATATTACAGCCATCCTGACAAATAAAAGAATGGCAGAATGCCAGAAAGACATATTTTAAAAATGTGTGTATGCATATACATATAGATAACTATAAAGCCCTATTATAAATCAGCTAAAAATTTCAAGAAAATAATATAAAACAAGAACAACACAAGTCAAAGCTAGAAAAGCTCAGAAACTAGGTAACAAGTCAAAAAAGAATTAAAAACAAAAGAAAAAATCATAGAAATGAAGACTATTAGAAGGAATACGAGTGAATAAATAGAGTAAATAATGTCTTAAGAAAAAAATGACGGTAAAAGAGAGAAGCTTGTAAAAATCAACTAGGAACAGGCGGTGGCGAAGCTGCTCGAAGAGCGGCGGGTCTGCTGGCGGGGAGTCCCAGAGAGCGGGCGGGCGCGCAGGCAGCCGGATGGAGCCCCGGCTGTGAGGCCGAGGAGGCGCGGGCAGGGTGGGAGGGTCAGATGCCGGTCTGCAGGCACCACTGAGGCGGCAGGTCCCCGACCAGGAGACCACTCGCGACGCCCCCGCGCCGCGTCCCCTCTGGACAACTGGCGACGCCGTAGGCTGGCGGAGGCGGACTTTCTGCAGATAAAGGATTTGGATTCAGAGAAGTTGGCATCTCATGAAGGGGTCCAGCTCTTCGGATTATTGAACTTCTACCTGGCACAGGTACAGAGATTCCAACCTCGAGCGAAAGGGCTGAGCTTGACTACTCTGGAGAATAACACTTTGTGTCCACCATTGAGAAATGCCAAGGTTTAAAGGGATTAACCAACTATTTTGGATCTTGCACTGAAACTTTTGTCCTGGCTGTCAATATTTTGGACAGATTTTTGGCTTTTATGAAGGTGAAGCTTTCTTGTATTGAATTTTGTTGTTTTTTGCTGGCTACTAGAATAGTTGAAGAAGAAGGCAATATTCCATCCCCTCTGCTTCTGACATAAAATGGATGGAAAAAATAATTTCAGAAAAACTGCACTATGAATTGGAAGCTAATACTGCCTTGCAGTTTTTGCACTTATACCACACTAATTGTACTCTGTCATACTTCATAAGGAAAAAAAATTGAGCCTTGATAAACTGTAAGCTCAGTTGAAAGCTTCCAACTACGGACTTGTCTTTTAAAAGCAAAATCATCAGTAATTAGCTTCTCAATCTGGAAGGAGAAACTTTGAAACCATGGAACTACTGGAAATTTTCCTGCTTGTTAAGAAACATTACAAGATTGATGACATGGAGTTCTTTTACTGGAGGGAGTTAGTTTCTAATTACCCGGCTCAATATCCTTCTCCTGAATGTTGCAAACCAGATCACAAGTTAGTTTGGGCTGTTTCCAGGCACAGAACACAACAGCTACTTACTATAGTATTCCTGAATTGCCTGCAATTCTAGAAGGGGGTGGGGGTTGTTTTGATGAAACTGAAAGTGAGGACTCTTGTGAAGATGTGAGTTGTGGACAAGAGAGTCTCAGCAAGTCTCGATTCAGTGACCAAGAGTGCAGCTTTTTTCAACTTCAAGGTGGTACTGACACTGTGCTTTCCATCTTAGAAACTTAACAGTTCTGTGTCAGAATTCAAAGTTTGTTTACAGGTTTCAAAGCAATAAATGGGAGTAGGTAGTTTTCTGATCCAGCCCCCTTCTAGGCAGGAGTTGCATGATTGGAATTACCTATCTTCTATTTATTTAGATCAGAATTTGCCTATTTTCATATTTAATCCTAAACCATCAAATAAATTACTGCCTTAACAACTGAAAATACTTCAGACATTTGGCACTTTATTTCCCTTCTTGATCTTTAGCTACTTGGGGGGAGGAGGGTTAGGGTGATTACCTTCAATTTGTTACTGTGCAAGATTTTTAAAGAAGAATAGTATAGCATATCCTAAACTTTACGAAAAGCCTTCAGGAGTCATAATTTAAACAGCTTGGGAGCATGAAATGCTATCTTAGCAGGGATAACTACTTATCTTAGATCCACCCCCCTCCATTCTCAGAACACAGAATATAGTCTTAAATGTCAAACACCGTTTTTTGTTTTGTTTTTTGTTGTAGCTGTTGTTTTGTTTTTTAAGTGATTGATGTACTTTCTGAAGCAGAGCCTATACACTTAGGAATTATAATATCAGCATTTCTGTGGATTTTAGTAACTAATGCCTTAATTGAAGTTTCTGCTAAAGCAGGAATAATCAACAGGTTATATCTCTTAGTTGCGGTCCTAATGTCTAAGTATTGTCAGTGTACGGTATTCTTTCAATGTATTATTAAAATAATCCATTATCTGCTCCTTTTGCATACACCTGTATAAATGCAGTACAGAAAGTTGAGCAGAGCTGGGTAACTATGGAATTGATAAATGTTGATTAGTAATACATTTTATACAGTTTTCTTATATTAAAAGAAATGTCTGGGGCCATGGTGGCTCAGCAGGCAGAGTTCTCGCCTGCCATGCCAGAGACCAGGTTGGAGAGCCAGTGCCTGCCCATGCAAAAACAAAAAAGAAAGAAATGTCTGTATGATTGTTTTAATTCCTTTGTAGTCACATTTCAAAAATATTAGTATATGGGTGTCAAAATTGAATATGAAGTTTTAAAAGCACTTTTAGTATAGTTTTAAGCAAATATCTTTGTGGCGGTATAACCATAGAATGGGATTAAAAACTCTGTACACAGGATTTTGTACAGAGAATTTGCTTTTTTTTTTAATGTATATGAAAATGTAAAAAAAAAAAAAAAACATCTACGAGGAATAAAGATAATCTAACTCAACCTGTCTGGACAGCTCATTTGAACAATTGAAACACAGGGAGCCCAGAATAAGAATGAGGGCCTTTAATCCTGTATAGCTTAATGTAATGTTTGATACATCTTAGAATATATTAAGCAGATAATGAAAAAGTATTGGCAAAGTCCCTTGAGGGATAGGAGAAAAAATATGGAACTATTAAATTTTACCACTGGGAAAACCCCTGATACTGTGTAAAATATTAGGGACACCCAAATCAATAGGCCAAGCCCTTGATCTTGAGGCTTACTCTTGTGAAGCTTATATAGGTAGTGGAGAAGCTTAGCCTACTTATAGGCATGCCTAAGAGTTACTTCTGGAGGACTTCTTTCGTTGTTCAGATGTGGCCTCATTCTCTCTTGGCCCAACTCTGTAACTGAAATCTTTGACCTCTCCTCTAGGTGGGGCATATGGCATTAAGGGGTGAAAGTCTCCCTTGTGGTGTGGGAGATGACTCCCAGGAATGAGTCCAGTCCTGGCACAGTGGGATCAACACTTCCATCCTGACCAAAAGGGGGAGAAGATGTGTAACTAATAAAGTATCAGTGGCTGAGAGAGTTCGAATAGTTGAGAGACTACTCTAGAGGTCACTCTTATGCTAACTTTAGTAAGACATTGCTACCTATCATAACTTGCCAAACCCTAAGCAAAATCATTCTAGGCACTCCTAAAGAACACCTAGGGCATATAAGATTCTAAAAAGATATGCACTAGGGTAACTTTCCAGAAACCTACAACCTCCAAATGGGTCCCTGGTCCAGGTAAGTCCTGACACCTAGAGGGCTCAGCCTCTCCAGAACATCAAACAATTCCATCTCCCTACCCCATATTATTGACAGCCCCTTCCAACATGAAAAAGTTAGAATGGCATAGTCCAAATACCCCTAAAGAGAGGGAGAAAGATCAAAGGTGATAGTGGAATTATACAGAGAAGGTAGGGTTTAACAAACAAATATGACTGCTCAATCATTAAACTGATATTTCTTTTTGTCTCTACTATCTTAGAGCAGCTAGAAGTGAAAACCTAAAATAGTGGAACTGTAACCCATACCAAACTCTGAAATCTGTTCTACAGCTAATTGTTGAGCTGCACTCCGAAATATACTGCTTTTTTATAAATATGTTATTCATCACAAAAAAGAAAAAAAAAGTCAATTGTGAGAATAAAAAAAAATATTTATTCCTTCTAGTCTCCTACACTCCGGGACAGCAAGAAGGAAAAATCTGAGAGGATCGTATGGGAGCCCATGACAAACTCTGGGATCTGTCCTATAACTACTTGATGAAGAGTGCTCTGAAAATTATTGCTTTTTCTTTCTTTGCTTTGTATGTATGTTACAGTACAATAAAAAAGTTTAATAAAAAAAAAAGAAAAGAAAAGAAGCAGACCAAGACAAGTGAACAGAACAAATACTATAAACCATAATTCAAGAAATTTTCTGAAATAAAATAGACTTAAAACTACAACTGAGTACATACATCATATACCTGAGAATATCACTCTAAAACAACCCAAAAAAAGTCATTTTCTAGTAAAATTAACTAACATGTAATGTATAAGAAAAAGTTGATAATTAACAGACTTTTTGGCAACAATGGTTTATGCCAAGAAGAAAACTGAAACACATTTTTAAAATACTCAAGGAAAAAAACAAGCTAACATTTTATGTCCAGTAAAATAATCTGGCATAAAGGCCCACACAAATGGTTAGCAACATGCAAGAATTTGGAGATTACTGTTACTAAAAGACTCTACTAGAGTCTACTAGAGAACAATCCTCAGCCAACAAAAAATGTCTAGGGAAATATCAACATAAGAGCTGATGATGATGATTATATATATAGTTACTTGTAGATACAAAACTAAATAAGGTTTGGCAGGTGAGAATTCTGCCCGCTGAGCCACTGTGGCCCGCCCCCCATATGTTTTGATATGTTGTATTCACATTATCATTAGTCTCCAGATATTTACTGATTTCTCCAGCAATTTCTTCTTTGACTCACTGATTATTTAAAAGTGTGTTGTGGGCAGGCCACAGTGGCTCAGCAGGTAGAGCTCTCCCCCACTATGCTGGAGACCCAGGTTCAATTCCCAGTGCTTGTCCACGCAAAAAAAAAAAAAGTATGGGATGTGGTCAAGGTAATGCTGCGAAGGAAATGTATTACCCTAAATGTCTACATTAAAACAAGAAAAGCAAAAATCAAGGACTTAACTGCTCACCTGGAGAATTTAGAGAAAGAACAGCAAAATAACCCCAAAACAAATAAAAGAAAAGAAATAAAGATTAAAGCAGAAATAAACTGAAGAACAATAAAACAATAGAAAGAATCAATAAAGCAAAAAACTGGTTCTTTGAGAAAATCAATAAAATTGATGGACCCCTAGGTAGACTAACAAAGAAAAAGAGAGGACACAAACAAAATTAGCAATGAGAGGGGTTCAACAACTATATGCCAACAAACCAGACAACCTAGATCAAATGGACAAATTCCTAGAAACATACAAACTACCTGTATCTGACTTAAGAAGAAATGGAAGACTGCAACAAACCAATTATAAGGAAAGAGATTCAAACAGTCATAAAAAATCTTCCCACAAGGGCAGCTAGAAGGAAAAATCTGAAATGATGGTATGGTAGCCCATGACAGACTCTGGGATCTGTCCTCTAACTACTTTTTGAAGAGTGCTTTGAAAACTATTGCCTTTTGCTTTTTTCTTTCTTTGCTTTGTATATATGTTATATTATACAATAAAAAAAGTTTAAAAAGAAAACTAAACAAGATTTAAAAGGGTGAGATTATAATATGTAACTAGCATCTGACAATGTAGAAGAAGAATGGAACAGCATATGCCAAAAAAAATGTATAATTACCTTTAATGATTTCCACTCCAGGCTTGGAATAATTTACTTCTCTAAAAGTATGCAATCAACAAAATCCAGGTAGTGGGAAACTCTACAGATCAGATAACTTTAACATAAATAATTCATACAACCTTACACTGAGTCTTATCATTATTCCACATTCACTGCCTCCTGTCTTTGCCTAAGTATCCTCTTCATCACTAACTGCCAACTCAGAACTCTTCTCAATGAAGCCTTCTTTTCCTAATTACTGCAACTCACATTAATTTCTTTTCTCCTCCTTTGCCAAAATCTGCAATGCACATTACGGTCATAATCATAGAAGGCCTTAGGAGGATCTAAGCTTTAGCCACATTTGCTCAATTAGATGATAAATTATTTGAGGTCAGGATAAATTATTTGAGGTCAGGAAGTTAGTCTTGGCCTTCTCTCCTGATTAAAATGGTTACCTGAGCCTACATACCTCATGGACAATTGCCTGTTGACTTACTACTTCCAACTTCCTTATCTGTTTGGCTAGATCAATTCAAGGCCAGTTTCTTCAGAACTCTCACCTGTATGACAAACCGTCTAGATGAATCTCATTCCTGTAAGTATCACGGTTGCTGCCTTTCATAGGCATCCCCATGATGAACTGTATTTTGTCCTCCATCTTTAACTGTACTTAGCCTTATGTATATTAGATGTTAATAATTTACTTTAGAGTTGTATATTGTTTAGCAACTTTCATTTTTTCATTCTTTTCCTTTTAGTGTTTTTGTTTTATCATGGGCCATGAGATCATGACGTGCATGAGCAATTTTTTTTCTACAGTGCCTAAATTGGTACTATGTAAAAAAGGCTCTTTAATAATTGTTAAATGATGGTAAAAAATTCTTTTTAGAAGTGTATAAATATGAAAAACAACTCCCTATGATGTTTAGGGACAAAGGAATGTGGTGACAGGACAATAAATTCAGGATAGTGTTTACCAGTTGGGGGAAAGGAAGGTGAAAATGGGAAGGGGCCCACAGGGAGCTTCAATTGTATAGATTATGTTTATTTTTCAAGTTGGGAAGCAACTATATGGCTGTTCATTTTATTATTCTCTATACCTTTTTGTATGGCAAATATTTCATAGTAGTATTTTCTAAGATTCCTATCAATTAGTACATACTTCTACTTTTCCACTGTATGTCAAACTCCTGTACTTTTTGCTGGGTATGCCAAGACTACAAGGCCCTGACCACTTCTCACACAGGTCATTTCTCAAGATTGTGTTTGCCATGAGCAACTTTAAGGGATGAAGTAATGTCCCCTTTTAGGATAAAAAGTAAGCTTTCTTACCATCAAAAAGAATGGAGAGAAATGACAGGAGCAACAAAAACAACAGAGCCAATAGAAACTTCAGAGCAGAGCTAACAGAGATGTCAACACTTGGAGACCAGAGATACAGATGTTTGGAAATGCGTAGAGCCCAGTGGATGTTGCCATGAGATGTTAAGCAAGCCAGAACTTGGAGAGGGCCAAGGGAAGCTAAGAGATAAAAGCCAGCCCTGGAGAAGTAAAGTGAGGAATCCCCACAGGAACAGAGGCTAAAAGCAATGGAGCCTGGAAGCAAGAGACCAGCAGATGCCAGCCACAAGAGTACCTAATTGACAGAGGTGTTCCTGACCCATTGGCCTTTCTTGATATCTTTCCCTGGATGCCTTAGTTTGGACATGTTTAAAGGTTTAGAACTGTAAACTTGTAATTTATTAAATTCCCTTTATAAAAGCCATTCCAATTGTGGTGTACTGTGTTCTGGCAACATTTAAGAAACTAATACATATACAAAGCAAAGAAAGAAAAAAGCAATAATTTTCAAAGCATACTTCAACAAGTAGTTACATAATAGATCCCAGAGTTTGTCATGGGTTACTGTTCCATCACCTCAGAATTTTCCTTTGAGCTACTCCAAAACACTGGAGGCTAGAAGGAATACTGATACAGTGATTCAGCCATACTCATTTGTTAAATCCCATTTTTTTTCCTGTTATACCTCCTCTTTCTCCTTTCAATAAATTTTACAAGATTGAAATTATTCAAAACACTTTCTCAACCAAAGTAACTTTCCAGAAACCTACAACTTCCAGATAGGTCCCTGGTCCAGAGAACTCCTGAAACCTAGCCCAGCCTCTCCAGAATATCAGATAGTCCCATATCCCTGCCCCATATTAGTGACAGACCCTTCCAATATCAAAAATTTAGAATTGTCATAGCCCAGACAACTGCAAAGAGAGGTATGGAAAGATCAAAGGTGACAGGGGAATTATACATAGAAGATAGGATTTAACAAATGAATATGAATGATGAATCATTAAATTGATATCTCTTTTAGTCTCCAATATTTTAGAGCAGCTAGAAGCAAAAACTTAAAATTGTGAAATTGTAACCCATGCCAAACTCTGAAATATGTTCTACAACTAATTGTGGTGCTGTGCTTTGAAAATTATAGCTTTTATGTATATATGTTATTGTTCACAAGAAAATAAGGGGAAAAAAGTTGATTGTGATGATAAAAAAGTATTTAAGCCTTTTAGCCTCCTATATTCTGGAGCAACTAGAAGGAAAAATATGAAAGGATCGTATGGTAGCCCATAAGAAATTTTGGGATCTGTCCCATAACTACTTGTTGAAGAGCGCTTTGAAAACTATTGCTTTTTTATTTCCTTGCTTTGTATATATGTTATACTATACAATAAAAAAAAGTTTTAAAAAAAACACTTTCTCAGATCATAATGGAAAGAATTTGGAAATCAATCACAGGCAGAGGTTCATAAAATTTACAAATATATGGAAGCTAAACAACACACTCATAACAATCAGTGGGTCAAGGAATTAACTACAGAGAAATCAGTTAATATCTCAAGACAAATGAAAAGGAAGACACATCATATCACAACTTATGGGATGCAGTACAGCTAATGCTGAGAGGTGGGAAAAAAAGCAATAAGGATTCCCTAAACTCAATGTTCTTTCCTAGGAACATATGCAGGCATCTATCCAGATAGATTCATAACATTTATAACATTCTCATGGGACTTGGGGGGGGAACAAAAAGAAATAATTCAAACATCATGTTCATGTTGCTTGTTGGACTGTGAGCAATAAAATCCTCTGTCTCTCTAGTGAATTTCCTAATATAACTTATGTGGACAGCTTAATTAAATACCATAAGTACATGGAACCTTGAGTAGGGCATGAGATTTTGTAGGTTTGTCCAAAGTGATTGTGCTGGTTTGAAAGGATGTATGGACCCTAGAAAAGCCATGTTTTAATCAAAATCCCATTTCATAAAATGGCAGAATAATCCCTATTCAAAACTGTATGTTTGAATCTGTAATTAGATCATCTCCCTGGAGATGTCTCCCAATCAAGAGTGGTTGTTAAACTGGATTAGGGGAGATGTGTCTCCACCCATTTGGGTGGGTCTTGATAAGTTTCTGGAGTCCCATAAAAGAGGAAACATTTTGGAGAATGAAAGAGATTCGGAGAGAGCAGAGAATGCTGTAGCACCACGAAGCAGAGTCCACCAGCCTTGACCTTTGGAGACAGAGAAGTAAGATGCCTCCCCAAGAGCTTCATGAAACAGGAAACCAGGAGAGAAAGCTAGCAGATGACACCATGTTTGCCATGTGCCTTTCCAACCAAGAGAGGAACCCTGACTGTGTTTGCCATGTGCTTTCTCACTTGCGAGAGAGAGAACCTGAACTTCATCGGCCTTCTCAAACCAAGGTATCTTTCCCTGGATGCCTTTGATGGGACATTTCTATAGACTTGCTTTAAGTGGGACATTTTCTCAGCCTTAGAACTGTAAACTAGCAACTTATTAAATTCCCCTTTTTAAAAGCCATTCCGTTTCTGGTATATTGTATTCCAGCAGCTACCTAACTAGAACAGTGATGCCCTCATAAATCCCAGAGTGATTTGAACAGTGAATAAAGAAGTATTGCAAAGTCCTCTTGGGGGGGAATGACAAGAAAGGGGGAAAATTCAATTTTCCCAAGTGAAAATTCCTGATATTCTCAAGCAGTGGGTACAACCAAAGCAATAGGCTGAGCCCTCAATCTTGGGGTTTGTTCATATGAAACTTAACCCCACAAAGGATAGGCTAAGCCTACTTAAAATTAGGCCTAAGAGTCACCCCCCTTTTGTTGCTCAGATGTGGTCTCTTTTTCTCAGCCAACATGACAAGCAAACTCACTGCCCTCCCCCTCTCTACATGGGACATGACTCCCAGAGGTGTGGACCTTCCTAGCAACATGGGACAGAAATCCTAGAATGAGCTGGGATTCAGCATCAAGGGATTGAGAAAACCTTCTCGAGCAAAAGGGGGAAGAGTGAAATGAGACAAAATAAAGTATCAATGGCTGAGAGATTCCAAACAGAGTTGAGAGGTTATCCTGGAAGTTATTCTTACCATTATATAGATATCACATTTTTAGTTAAGGTGTAATGGAGAGGCTGGAGGGAACTGTCTGAAAATGTAGAGCTGTGTTCCAGTAGCCATGTTTCTTGATGATGATTGTATAATGATATAGCTTTCTCAATGTGACTGTGTGATTGTGAAAACCTTGTGTCTGATGTTCCTTTTATCTACCTTATCGACAGATGAGTAAAACATATGCATTGAAAATAAATAAATAATAGGGGGAACAAATGTTAAAATAAATTTAGTAGATTGAAATGCTGGTGATCGGTAAGGGGGAGGGGGAGGGGTATGGCATGTACGAATGCTTTCTTTTTTCTCTTTCTGGATTGATGCAAATGTTCTGAGAGGTGATTGTGGTGATGAATATACAACTATATAATAACATTGTGCTTTATTGTTTATATACCAAGAATGGAATGATCATATGGTAAGAATGTTCATGTTTGTATATTGTTATGTTTAAAATAAATAAATTAATAAAATAAATTTTAAAAAAAATCTTCTGTCTCTGATCCAGGAGTCTCCTGTGTTCTGCCAGCATCCACGAAAAGGAAACAGGCAATAAGGGTAAACAACCATTGCATGCTGTGGACTATATTTAATAGGAAGACATCCACAGTATCAAAGCAATGCCAGGGGTAAATAATTGGGGGTGAAGGGGAACACAAGAGATGAGGGGAGGTTTAGACTTTCTATTTGGTGAGGGTGTGTTTATCAGTTATTTTCCTCTTTGTGGTGCAATGAAAATTAGTAAAAATGAGAGTGTTGCTGATTTCCAAGTAAATAGATAATGTGAGACATACATTATTGACTTTGGACATTATATATGATACTCAATAGATGGAGGTGGCTGAAGGATATATTGATTGAAAAGTAGAATGGCCAACTGAGGTGTATACATATACATATGATGGAACAGTGTACAGCTACAGAAAGGAATGCACAAACACACTTAGCCCTCACTCTGGTTGGCATCTGAAAAGAACCAATGAAAAGTGCAGCTCATCAATTCCTTATTAGCATAGCCAGAGGAAGAAGGGATCCTCCAAGTCCTTATAACGCAAGGACCCTTACCTCAGAGGGATTTTCCTCCTTTAGAGAATGCATGCGCTCATCTTCCAGTGTGTACCTTCACTCCACATTAAAGTTTTGAGCTGTACACATTGGCTAATCTTTGGATTCTTTGGCTGTTCACACTGACTAGTCCTTGAGTTCTTTCCTCAAGGTCACGAACCTTCATGGCATCAGCCCCTGGCCAAGGTCTAGACTTCTCTGAGAAATCACGTGCCTTTCTAGCATGTAGCAGAGAATTCTCAGGGTTCACCAGCATCTAGCCAAGAACTCCCAGGGCTCTCCAACATCCAATCAAGAATTGCCAGGCTCATGGGACTAAATTAAGAACCCTTATGGTGCTAGCCTTTGACTGAGGTCTCAATTTCTCCGAGAATGCCCAGGGCTGTCTGGCTTCAAGAGGATAAACTTCATTTTATTACATAATTTTTGCTTCCAGAGGAGTGAATCTCTATATAGTGAAGAAGATTACCTGCTTCAGCCTCTATTGCCTATATGCATTGTCCCTTTTTTACCAAATATTTTTACTTTCTCTGGATATACAGAAATGCTGGCTTAACATCTTTATCTAGGCCCATAGACTGTAGAGATAGTTCAGTTGGTACAACAACTTAAATAACGTTATGTCTTCTTACCCTATAGGATAGACCAGATCAATGGTGTTTGGTCAGCTTAGAAAGCATCATTTTTAAAATATTATTTCGTATACCAAAATAGGAAAGTGCCTCATCCTCTGACTTGGACTAGCAGGGCCAAACTACTGCTAAGGCAATAACTACAACACCTCACTTAATTCTAGGCACTGAACTAAGGTCTCAGAAACATTATTTCAACCAATCTTCACAATAGCCTATATGAAGTATGTATTGTTATCACAATTTTAAAGAGGAAGAACCTTAGATTCAGATGTGAAGTAATCTGTTCAAGTGACATAGCTAGGAGGAGGCAGAGGCAGAGGATAAATCCAGATCTGTTCACTGTACAGTCTTACTTCTACTAATGTCTTCTCTTAATATTTTGAACAGTTCCTCTAGAACATACCTGGTACAGAATGAAGTTAAAAGCTGTCTCAGAAGTGGTCAGAAAATATCTTTTCCCTTTTTACAACCTTTCATTTTAAGCCTAACATGTAAGAACTGTAAGTTAAGGGGAAGATGGCCAAATAGAGTAACTCAAGATTAGCCCTGCTCCATCGAAAAGTTAGAGAAGGGGCAGGAGGGCGACTGAGGTGGCAATTCGGGAGTGCAGTTGACCTGGGAGAGTCTTCCACACCACATACAGCAGCCCTGATTGCAGAGGCCAAGGAGCTGAGAGGCAGAAAGCTGGAGTCTGTGGGAGTGCATGGACAGGAGCCTGGGACTAGAAAGTAAGCCAAGCTGCATTCCTTAGGCACGCTACCCTCACCAGTGCAGCCTCGTGAACTGTGTCTCACCCCACACCCCACACGCCAGAACCCCATCACCCACTCCCATTCCTGGCACTCTAGGAACCCCCACCATACCAGCGCCCAGTGCATGTACCTGCCCCACCCCAAGTGCAGCCCAACCCACCTCTTCTGCACCCTTCCCAAGCACTACCTCCCCCTCCCTGTTCCCTGCAGGTTGTTGCAGCATATGAAGGCTGTGGGCACTAAACTCCAGACCCAGGCTACCCCTGGCCCCCTGTCCATAGTGTTGCACTGCCTCACCCCATCTCCCCTAAGCGCTACATATCGGTTTATGGCACTCCCAGGCCCACGCATGCACACAAGCTCCCAATCATGTCATTCAGGTCTGGAAACTGCACTTTGCAGCAGTCCTAGAACAGCGCATGTGCACAGCCCTCAGCCACACTTCCCAGCTCTGAGAAAGTGCTGACCTGCACAGCAGGATCACATCTGCCCCCAGTCCAAGAAGGCATAACGCCGACCTGCTGTCACAGATCTACGCATGCACACAAAGGGCCCCATGCCTTAGACCTGCGCACACCAGGGTTACACCCCAGACCAGTACAACCGCACAGGTACATCCTCCCTGTTGCTACATTCCTCCCTGGCCGCTAGGCGCCCAAGTTCACAAGCATCATCATAATATCCTCACCCTGCATCTATACCTGCTCTGAAACAAATCACTGCACTGAGTGCCTCATCCCATACCCTGCTCCCTCCTATACAACCATCCCACAAACACAAGGCCTTAGACTACTGAAAGAAATCAACTTCCAATGTAAATCAATCAGATATTTACATGCCATGAAGACAGAAGATCACTCAGCATATCATAATGCAGACAACACAGCACTGCCTAATAACCAAATTAAAACACCAGAGGAGACTCAGACGTTGAAACAACTAATTAAAGATGTTCACAGGACTCTACTTATTGATATATGTGAGAGAGCAAATGACATTAAGGAGATCAAGAAGATATTAGAAGAGTATAAAGAGGAATTTGAAAGAACATATAGAAAAATAGCAGATATCACAGAGATTAAAGACTCTGTTAACCAAATAAAAACATTACTAGAGGCACACAACACCAGATTTGAAGAGACAGAAGAAAGAATAAGTGATATAGAGGACAGGATAACTGACTTCGAAGACTCAAAACAGCAAATGGCAAAAACGATGGAAAAATTTAATTGGATCTCAGGGAAATAATAGACAAAACAAAGGGCACAAATATAAGAATCATCGGTGTCCCAGAAGGAGAAGAGAGGAGTAAAGGGCTAGGAAGAGTAGTTGAAGACATAATGGGAGAAAACTTCCCAACCCTCATAAACCACATAAAAATACAAGTCAAAGAAGCCTAGTGAACTGCAAACAGAACAAATCCAAATAGGCAAGACACGTACCAATCAGTCTGTCAAATGTTGAAGAGAAGCAGAAAATCCTGAAAGTGGCAAAAGAAAAACAATCTACTATATACAAGGGAAACCAAGTAAGACTGAGTTCAGACTACTCAACGAGTACCCTGGAGGCGAGAAGGCAGTGGTATGATATATTCAAGATCCTGAAAGAGAAAGACTTCCAGCCAAGAATTCTGTACCCAGCCAAACTGTCCTTCAGAACTGAGGAAGAGATTAAAGTTTTCACAGATAAAGAATTCCTGAAAGAATTTGTCAACAAGAGACAAGCCCTACAAGAAATACTAACAGGAGTTCTGCTGGCTGAAAAAACAAGACAGGAGAAGAAGGTCTGGAGGAGGGCACAGAATTGAAGAGTACCACTAAGGGTAATTTAATGAATACAAAGAGAAAGAGGGAAAAGACTATATAGATCTGACAAATAAAATTAAAAAGATAAGATGGTTGATTCAAGAAATGCATTTTCAGTAATAACCTTGAATGTTAATGGACTAAACTTGCCAATTAAAAGATACAGATTGGCAGCATGGGTTAAGAAACATAATCCAGCTATACACTGTTTATAAGAGACTCATCTTAGACACAAGGATACAAACAGATTGAAAGTGAAAGGATGGAAAAAGATTTTCCACGCAAGTTGTAACCAAAAAGAGTGAGAGTGGCTATACTAATATCGGACAAAATAGACTTTAAATGTAAAGACATCATAAGAGACAAGACGGACATTATATACTTATTAAAGGGTCACTTTACCAAGACTATATAGCAATCATAAATGTTTATCCTCCCAATTAAGGAGCTCCAAAGTACATAAGACAGACATTGGCAAAACTGAAGGGAGTGATAGATGTTACAACAATAATAGTAGAAGACTTCTATACACCATTCTCCTCTAAAGACTGAAGAACCAGACAGAAGATCAACAAGGAAATAGAGAGATTAAATAACTTGATAAATGAATTAGCTCTAACAGACATATTTAGGTCATTGCACCCCAAAACACAAGGATATACATTCTTCTATGGTGCTTATGGAACATTCTCTAGGATAGATTATATGCTGGAGCACAAAACAGGTCTTTTAAATTTAAAAACATTGAAATTATTCACAGCACTTTCTCTGATCACAATGGGATAACACTGGATCTCAATAACCATGAAAGAACAAGAACATTCACAAATACAGGGAGATTAAATAACAAAATCTTAAACAACCAGTGAGTCAAAGAAGAAATTGCTAGAGAAATCAGTAGCTATCTGGAGATGAAAGAACAAGAATATTCACAAATACAGGGAGATTAAATAACAAAATCTTAAACAACCAGTGAGTCAAAGAAGAAATTGCTAGAGAAATCAGTAGCTATCTGGAGATGAATGAAAATGAGAATACAACTTATCAGAACTTATGGGATGTGGCAAAGGCTGTGCTAAAAGGGAAATTTACTGCCCTAAATGTCTATATTAAAAAACAAGAAAAAGCAAAAATTGAGGACTTAACAGCACACCTGGAGGAAGTTGAGAAAGAACAGCAAACTAACTCCAAAGCAAATAAAAGAAGAGAAATAACAAAGATTAAAGCAGAGATAAATGAATGGGAGAACAAAAAAACAACAGAAAGAATCAATAAAATCAAAAGTTGGTTCTTTGAGAAAATCAATAAAATTGATGGGCCACTAGCAAGACTGACAAAGAAAAAAAAGAGAGAAAATGCAAATAAACAAAATCAGAAATGAGAAGTCGTGCATTACCACAGACCCTGAAGAAATAAAAGAAATCATAAGAGGATACTATGAACAACTATACACCAACAAATGAGACAACCCAGATGAAATGAATAAATTCCTGGAGACACACAAACAAAGTACACTGACTCAGGAAGAAACAGAAGATCTCAACAAAACAATCACAAGCAAAGAGATTCAGTCATCAAAAATCTACAAAGAAAAGCCCAGGGCCAGATGGCTTCACAGAAGAATTTTATCAAACATTCCAAAAAGAACTAACACCAATCCTGCTCAAACTTTTCAAAAAAATTGAGGAAAAAGGAACTCTACCTAAACTCACTTTATGAAGCTAATATTATTTTAATACCAAAACCAGGTAAAGATGCTATAAGAAAGGAAAACTACAGGCCAATCTCCCTAATGAACACAGATGCAAAAATTCTTAAAAAATATTAAAAAATCAAATTCAACAACACATTAAAAGAATTATACACTACAACCAAGTGGGGTTTATACCAGGAATGCAAGGAAGGCTCAATACAAGAAAATCAATTAATGTAATACAGCACATTAACAATCAATAAGGGAAAAAATCACGTTTATCTCGATTGATGCTGAAAAAGCATGGCACCAAAATTCAGCATCCTTTTCTGATAAAAACACTCCGAAAGATAGGAATCAAAGGTAACTACCTCAATATGATAAAATGAATATATGAAAAAATGATAGCTAGCATCGTACTCAATGGAAATAGACTGAAAGCTTTCCCCCTAAGATCAGAATGAGACAAGGATGCCCACTGTCACCACTATTATTCAACATTGTGCTAAAAGTTCTAGCTAGGGCAATCAGGCAGGAAAAAGAAATAAAAGGCATCCAAATTAGAGAGGAAGAAGTAAAACTCTCATTATTTGCAGATGATATGATCCTATACTTGGAACATTCTGAGAAATCTACAGCAAAATTACTTGAGCTAATAAACAAATTCAGCAAGGTGGCAGGATAAAAAATTAATGTGCAAAAAATCAGTAACATTTCTATACACAATCAATGCCCTAGCTGAGGAGTCAGTTAAGGAAGAAATTCATTCAAAATAGCAACTAAAAGAACCAGGTACTTAGGAATGAACTTAACCATGGACGTAAAGGACTTGTACATTGAAAATTACATAACATTGCCAAAAGAAATCAAAGGAGATCTAAATAGGTGGAAAGACATCCCCTACTCATGGATAGGAAGGCTAAATATAGTTAATATGTCAATTCTCCCCAAATTTATCTACACATTCAACACAATACCAACCAAAATTCCAACAATCTACTTTGAAGATTTGGAAAATTACCAAATTAATCTGGAAGGGAAAGAGACCCTGAATAGCTAAAAGCACCCTAAAAAAAGAAGAACAAAATGGGAATATTAACACTTCCTGACTTTAATACCTATTATAAAGCCACAGTGGTCAAAACAGCATGGTACTGGTACAAAGACAGAAACATTGACCAATGGAATTGAATTGAGAGTGCAGAAACAGACTACTAAATCTATGGTCAACTGATTTTTGACAAGGCCCCCAAATCCTCTGAACTGGGACAAAATAAGTCTTTTCAATAATTGGGCATGGAAGAACTAGATATCAATAGTCAAGAGAATAAAAGAAGACCCTTATCTTACACCCTACACAAAAATTAACTCAAAGTGGATCAAACACCTAAATATAAGAACTAGTACCATAAAGCTTCTAGAAGAAATATAGGGGAACATTTTGAAAATCTATCAATAGGAGGTAATTTCCTAAACTTTACACACAAAGCACAAGCAACAAAAGAAAAAATAGATAAATGGGAACCCCTCAAAATCAAATGCTTATGCACCTCAAAATACTGTTAAAAAGGTGAAGAGGCAACGAACTCAATGGGAGAAAATATTTGGAATTCACATATCGGACAAAGGTTTGATTTCCGGTATATACAAAGAAATCATACAATTCAACAATAAAAGAACAAACCAACCGATTATAAAATGGGTTAAAGATATGAATAGGCATTTTTCTGAAGAGCAAATACAGATGGCTCAAAAGCACATGAAGAGATGCTCTTTTTCATTGGCTATAAAGGAAATGCAGATCAAGACTACAATGAGATACTTCCTCACATCTATAAGAATGGCAGCTATTAAACAAACAGGAAACTATAAATATTGGAGAGGATGTGGAGAAACTGGGACACTTATGCACTACTGGTGGGAATGTATAATGGTACAGCCAATATGGAAGACTGTTTGGCGGTTCCTTAGGAAACTAAATATCGAGATGCCCTATGACCCAGCAATAGCACTACTTGGTATATACCCAGAAGAGCTGAAAGCAATGACACAAACAGAGATTTGCATACCGATGTTCATAGCAGCATTATCCACAATCGCTAAAAAATGGAAACAAACCAAATGCCCATCAACAGACTAGTAGATCAACAAAATGTGGTATATACACATGATGGAATATTATGCAGCAGTAAGACAAAATGATGTCCTGAAGCACATGACAAGATGGATGAGCCTTGAGGCCATAATGCTGAGTGAAATTAGCCAGACACAAAAGGATAGATACCGTATGATTCCACTTTTATGACCAGCAGAAAGGTATAAACAGAGGCTTATAATATAGAATATAGGGGGCTTAGAGATACATAGAAGCTAGAGGTGGGTGAACTGTTAACTAATGAGATTGAACTCCAACATAAGGGAACAGATAGGAGTGAAGGTGGTTCTCTAGTGGGTCTATAAGTAATATTACCAAATTGAAGATGAACAAGATTGAAAGGGGTTGTATAGATCTACATGTCTCACTAATTAACACTAGAAATATGAATCAGTCTTACAAGCTATGATTCTAAGTACGGGGTACAAGGGGAAAACTGCTAATGCATTCTATGAGCTATGTTCAAATGGAAACCATAAGCACTACCACAGCAACAGCATAGGTAAATAATGGGGGGAGGGACAAGAATTAAGAGGAGGTTTAGATTTCCTATTTGGTGAGAGTGTGCTTATTGATTTTCTTTCTCTTGGGGACAATGAAATTATCTAAAATTGAGAATGTTGATGGACTGTGGACTTTGGGCCCTCTACATGATGCCCAATGAATGCAGGTGGCTGAAGGATGCACTGATGGAGAAGTAGATTGCTGAACAACGGCGTATACTTATGAATGAAGGTTGTGCTGCTACAAAAAGGAACAATGTCATGAGCCATGCAACGATGTGAATGAACATGTACAACATTTGGTGAAACAAAAATAAGCCAGGAACAAAACAACAAAATGGTATGGTCACCTTTAGAAAATGCTTATAAGAAAACAGGGGCCTAGACTGTAAGCTTTTAGAGTAGACACATTAAGTCCGGAGTGGTGATTATTATTTCTGGATTTTGAGAGGCTGTTATATACATATATATAACCTGATACTTAGAGATAAGAACAAAGCTGAAAGGGTTGGGGTTAAAGTAATTCAGAACATAGGGGTAAGGAAGACAGTGTCTATATTTTAGAACCACACATACTCTTTGAGACCTACGGAAGAAAGGTTTATTTGGTCTGGAACTGAAATTTTCTGTAGCACATAATCTAATCAACCTATCTATATAGCTCATTTGAACAACTGAAACACACGGAGCACAGAATAAGAAAGAGGTCTTTTAATCTTGTATAGATTATTGTAATGCCTGGATACATCCTAGAATATACTAAGCAGATAGCCAAAAGTATTGGCAAAATCCCCTGAGGGATGGAAGAAAAATATTAAACCCTCAGGGAATCCCCTGATACTGTGTCAATCTTTAGGGACGCCCAAATCAATAGGCCAATCAATAGGCCATGCCCTATATCATGAGGCTTACTCTTGTGAAGCTTATATAGGTAGTGGAGAAGCCTAGACTACCTATAGGCATGCCAAGGGTTACTTCTGGAGGATCTTTTTTGTTGCTCAGATATGGCCTCAGTCTCTTAAGCCCAACTCTGCAAGTGAAATCACTGTCCTCCCCCCCTACGTGGGACATGACATCCAGGGGTGAAAAACTCCCTGGCGACCTGGGAGATGACTCCCAGGGATGAATCCAGACCTGGTACTGTGGGATCAACAATTCCATCCTGACCAAAAGGGGGGAAAGAAGTGTAATTAATAAAGTATCAGTGGCAGAGAGAGTTCAAATAGAGTCAACAGGCTACTCTAGAAGTCCCTCTTATGCAAGTTTCAGCTAGACCTCTTTACCTATGGTAACCTGCCAACTCCCAACCAGGACCATTCCAGCCAACCCTAAAGAACATCTAGGGTGAAATATAAGAGTCCACAAGGGTTCCTTGCACTAGAGTTACTTTCCAGAAACCTACAACCTCCAGATGGGTCCCTGGTCCAGAGAAGTCCTGAAACCTAGCCCAGCCTCTCCAGAACACCAGATAGTTTCATCTCCCTACCCCATATTAGTGACAGACCCTTCCAATATAAAAAATTTAGAATTACCATAGCCAAAACAACCCCAGTGAGAGGTATGGAAAGATCAAAGGTGATGGTGGAGTTACACAGAGAAGATAAGATTTAATAAGAATGCTGAATAATTAAATTGATATCTCTTTTAGTCTCCAGTATTTTAGAGCAGCTAGAAGTAAAAACCTAAAATTGTGAAATTGTAACCCATGTCAAACTCTGAAATATGTTCTACAACAAATTGTGCTGCTATACTTTGAAATGCATAGCTTTTTTGTATATATGTCATTTTTCACCAAAAAGGAGGCAAAAAAGTCAATTGTGATTATAAAAAAAGATTTAAGCCCTCTATATCCTTGAGCAGCTTGAAGGAAAAATATGAGAGGATCGTATGGTAGCCCATGACAAACTCTGAGATCTGTTCCATAATACTTGTTGAAGAGTGCTTTGAAAATATTGCCTTTTTATTTCTTTGCTTTGTATATATGTTATACTGTACAATAAAAAAAGTTAAAAATAAAAAAAAGGAAGTTAAAAAAAAGTTACAGTGTAATTCCATCAAAAACCTTACTGTACTTCACCCAAACAATCATATTAATAAAATCTTTTTTAGGTATGCCCAGGGTTAATTCACCACCATTCCAGCAAAGGTGTCCAGTCTCTAACAGAGGCTGGCAAGAGACCACAGAGGATACTGTGCCATCAACTCTATAATCAAACATGTAAGTAAGAAATCATTAAATGCTGAAAAGCACTAAACAACCCAGAGTTCTTTAAGTATACTCTAAGGACCACTCATGATACATGCAGGTCTACTTGACCATCATGGGCCGGTCTCTTGTGGCAGTAATAATGATACAATATATATTTTCTTTTACATTTATCAATATACCAATAGAAAACAATAAAAAAATGAAAACCTTACTGGCTTCTCAAAAGGGACAGTAAGAATTCTTCAACATATTCTGTCTGCATTTTATAACAGATAAGTAAAAAGGGCCAGGTATGGGAGGGGAAGGTTTGTGTGTGTGTGCGTGTGTGTGTGTATGTGTTCGCTGGGCAGGTGGGTGGGTGGGGGTTGCAGCTCAGCCAAAAACAACCTACTGCTCTGAGAATCATACAAGTGTCCACATTTTGGCTCTCATCAACTAAACAGGGAGCAATAGCTCAAACTCTCTACCCAAAAGGGAGCATAACTCAGTTAAACTGCAGTAATGTGTTAATGAACCAATTATTCCAATTCATCATTAGCCAGTTTTACGTTTGCAAGTGGCAACTGAACATTGAAGTCTTAAGAACCACATTGTATACTTCTCTTTCTATCCCGCACAGTTTCTAGTACACACATTATTCAGAATTTGTTCCTAAATGAGGATTATATCACTCAGAGTCTAAGGATGGCTGAAAAGGCTAATGGCAGACTGCTATTTATTCCACTTCAAATATGTAGGAAAATATTTTTTGGCCATCTGTTACTGTTTCTCATTGTGGAAGCTAAAATGGAATCAAGTTGGAAAAATAAATTTTGATCAAGTTTCATTCCTACTAGAGGACCACAATATGCCTAAGAGATGGCATAGAAAGGGCCAGACATCTTGTGAAAACACACCAAAATGTTGGGAAGTGAGAATTCTTGGATTTCATAGACAGAAGGATCTTAAATGATCATTTAGTACAAATCTATAATTTGCAAATGAGGTAACAAATGGCCAGAAAGATTAAATGACTTGTCCTAAGGATCAGAGTGGGAAAGCTGAGACTAAGCAAATGGCAGAAATGGGATTAAACCAGCATTTTTTCAAGTCTCCTGCTCCCCTGGCTCCTGCAATAATCAGTCTTCTTCAGGTCCTATAAAAATTGAACCCTCATCTGTGAACTAAAAAGATCCACAAACACACTTTGTTTCCCTCCACTGAGGTTATCACAGCCCAGGTCTTGGCTTTTAAGTTTCTTACTCAAATCTACATCTAAGTATTTTCACTATAGAGACACAACATAGGCTGGTTTAAGTATTTTCACTGCAGAGACACAACATTGGCTGGTCTTTAAACAAAGCTGTGGGACAACTCTAAGGCAGCTGGTTTGGATAGCAGGATACCCTCCATCAACCAAATGAAACATTTCAGTCACTAAAATAGCTAACATTATTCCAGTCCAGAGAATGTAATGGAACATGCCTTTCAATCCTAGTTGTATGCTCTAATAGGTTTTACTCTGAAAATTTCTGCATGAACAGATATATGTTTTTCTTAGCAGAAAAAATGTCTTTTCTTCTAGATTTTTGCATTGTTTACAATGTTGGGTTTCTTAACCGCATGATTTGAAGTGCAGTTTGTGTATAGTGGCTCATTTCTGAACTCTATTTTGTTCCACTGATCTGTATATCCTTCTGCCAATAACATAGCATTGATTACTATACTTTTCTTTTAGGTCCTGAAGTCAGGTATTATAAATCCTCCCATTTTGTTCTTTTTCAAGATTATTTTGATGGCTTTAGTTCTTACCATTTCCATGTAAATTATTAAATCAGTCTGCTAATTTCTGATAATAAGAAAAAAAGCTTGCTGAACTCTGATTGAGATTGTGTTGAATCTACAGTTCAATTTGTGTAGATTTGACATTTTAACAATAGTGAGTCAGTATATCCTGGAACATTGTATGTATTCAAGGTATGGTATATTTATTTAAGCCTTTTATAATTTCTCCCAGAAAGGTTTTGTCATTTTCTATATATATCTTTTCTTAGATTTATTTCTATATATTTTATGTTTTGGACACTACCATAAAGGAAACAGTGTAATTCATTTCTAGTTTTTTTGCTACTAGAAGATAGAAATAAAAATGATATTTTTATAATTGACCTTATATTCTGTGACCTTACTAAATTCAGTTATTAGTTCTAAGCGGTCGTTTTGTAGATTCCTTAGAATTGTCTATGTAAATAATTATATCATCTGTGACTAAGATTGTTTTACTTCTTCCTTTCCAATGTTAATAACAATTGAAATTCATATATGGATCTTGTATACTGCAATCCTGCTAAATCCAATTATTATTCAAACTTTAAACCATCTTTGCATTCCAATGTTAAACCACCCTTAGTAGTAATGTGTTATTCACTTTAAACATTGCTGAATTCAATTTGCTAAGATTTTATTAAGGATTTGAGTCTATGCTCATAATGAATACCGATCTGTGATCTAATTTTCTCGTAATATCTTTATCAGGTTTTTGTTATCAGTGTTATATCATACTTATGAGACAAGTTTGAAAGTGTTTCATTTCTCTATTGCCTGAAATAGTTTGTGTAAGATGGGTATTATTTCCTCTTTAAATGTTTGATAGAAATTATCAGTGAAACTTATGAAAAAGGTTTTAATAACATATACAATTTCCTTAATAGACATTTTGTTTTATCTTGTGTCAATTCTAGTAAGTTGTTTTTCTAAAAATTTCATCTATTTCACCTGAGCTGTTGAATTTATCAACAAGTAGATGTTCATAATATTCCTTAATATCTTGTCAACATTTGTAATATCCATAGTGATGTTCCCTCTTTCATTCCTAATGTTAGTATATGTTTTCTCTCTTTTTCCCCTCATTAGTCTTGCTAAAGGTTAATTACTTTTTTAAAAATAACTATTGCTTGTTTATTTCTATAATTGGTCATATCTGTTATACAGTCATACCTGATGATTTTTCATTTTTTTTTAACTTTTTTTTATTGTATAATACAACATATATACAAAGCAAAGAAAGAAAAGAGCAAAAAGCAATAGTTTTCAAAGCATTCTTCAACAAGTAGTTACATGTCAGATCCCAGAGTTTGTTATGGGCTACTATACACTCCTCTCAGATTTTTCCTTCTAGCTGATCCAGAATATAGGAGGCCAGAAGGAATAAATATTTTTTTATCATCACAATAGATATATTTTATTCTTTTTTGTGATGAATAACATATTGTAAAAAAGCAATAAATTTCAAAGCACAGCACAATTAGTTGTAGAACAGATTTCAGAGTTTGGTATGGGTTATAATTCCACAATTTTAGGTTTTTCACTTCTAGCTACTCTAAGATATTGGAGACTAAAAGAAATATCAATATAATGATTCAGCAATCATATTAATTTGGTAAACCCTACCTTCTCTGTATAATTCCACCATCAACTTTGATCTTTCTATCCCACTCTTTAGGGGTATTTGAGCTACAGCCATTCTAACTTTTTCATATTGGAAGGGGCTGTCAATAATATGGGGTGGGGAGATGGAACTAGCCAATGTTCTGGAAAGGCTGGGCCCTCTAGGTTTCAGGACTTATCTGGTCCAGGGACCCATCTGGAGGTTGTAGGTTTCTGGAAAGTTACCCTAGTGCACGGAACCTTTGTAGAATCTTATATATTGCCCTAGGTGTTCTTTAGGATTGGTGAAATGGTCCTGGTTGGGGTTTGGCAAGTTATGATAGGTAGCAATGTTTAACTGAAGCGTGTGTAAGAGCAACTTCCAGAGTAGCCTCTCGACTCTATTTGAACTCTCCCAGTAATTGATACTTTATTAATTACACTTCTTTTCCCCCTTTTAGTCAGGATGCAATTGTTGATCCCACCATGCCAGGGCCGAACTCATCCCTGGGAATCATCTCCCACGCCACCAAGGAGACTTTCACCCCTGGATGTCATGTTCCACGTAGAGTGGAGGGCTATGATTTCACTTGCAGAGTTGGGCCAGGAGAGAATGAGGCCACATCTGAGCAACAAAAGAGGTCCTCCAGAAGTAACTCTTAGGCATACCTATAGGTAGGCTAAGCTTCTCCACTACCTACCTAAGCTTCACAAGAGTAAACCTCAAGATGAAGGGCTTTAGCCTATTGATTTAGGTGTCCCTAATGTTTGACACAGTATCAGGGAATTTCCTGATGGTAAAGTTTAATAGTTTCATAATTTCTCTCCCATCCCTCAAGGGACTTTGCCAATACTTTTTGATTATCTGCTTAATATATCCTAGGGTGTATCCAGGCAGTATATTAAGCTATACAGGATAAAAGGCCCTCCTTCTTATCCTGGGCTCCCTGTGTTTCAATTGTTCAATGAACTATCCAGACAGGTTGAGTTAGATTATGTGCTACAAAAAATATAGGTTCCACACAAAATAAACCTTTCTTCTTTTAGTCTCAAAGAGTAGGTGCAGTACTGGTTAATCAATTTTTAAAAATCTTTTAACAAATCCAACTGCTGGCTTTATCAGTTTTTCTGTCCTGTTTCCAATTTCACTGATTTCAACTCATATCTTTATTATTTCCTTTCTTCTATTTACTTCAGGTTTAATTTTCTCATCTTTTACTAATGTAAATTGGAAACTTTGATCATGGACTTTTTTCCTTTAAACTTTTTTATTTGAAATAATTTCAAATGTATAGGACAGTTGAAAAAATAATAGAAAACACATGCAGAAAATTCCAACATACCCACACAAGATACCCAGATCCACCAATATAAACATTTTGTCATATTTGCTGTATCATTTTATCTATTATCTGTTTTCTGAAAATTTGAGTGTCTTGTAGACTTCACAATTCTTGAACACATAATACTTACATGCACATTTCCTAAGAATAAGAATATTCAGTTATGTAACCACCTTAAGTATAATGATAAAGTTTAAGACCTTTAATACTGATATAAAGCTTACTGTCTATATACTAATTTTTTCATTGTGTCCCTAAAATGTCCTTTGGAGCCTCCTTTGCTGCACTATTTTATATTCCCACCAACAATGTACTAAGGATCCTATTTCTCTGCACCCTTGCCATCATCTATTTTCATTTTCTTTTTTTAAGATAATGGCCATTCTAGTGGGTAGGAAGTGGTATCTCATTGTGGTTTTCATTTGCATTTCCCTATTGGCTAATGATGTTGAGAATCTTTTCATGTGCTTATTGGTCATTTGTATATCTTATTTGGTGCAATGTCTATCCAAGTCCTTTTTTTTTTTCCTTCATTCATTTTGTAATTGGATTGTCTTTTCTTGTTGTTGAGTTACAGGACTTTTATATATTCTAGATATTAAACCCTTATCAGATACATGGTTTCCAAATACTTTCTTGTTCTGTTGGTTGTGCTACACTTTCTTGATAATGTCCTCCTTTTTTTGATAATGTCCTTTTTTTATTGCTTAACTGATTTTAATAACATGACATAAAGCCCCTAAACTTGATATAATCGTTACGTAAAATACATAGATGAATACTGTCTTCTTTTAAAAATATAAAATAAATAAGCCAGACATGAAAATTGGCAAGTTTCCATTAAACTTTTTAAAGAACCATTTTTTTAAAAGAAGAAAGTTTTGCTTTCCATATCATTTGAAGAAGAGAAATTATCATTTTAAACAATATTCAAGTTTATGAAACAAATTTTAAAAAGTATTATAAAATGTTTAACTTTCATCAGCTTCAAGGTTTATGTTGCTCCCAAATTTTGAATATAACTGAACTTTCAAATCTAACACCAATGAATTGATTCCACTCTGGATTCTAAAGTGTCAATTTCTTCCTGCAAATTTTTCTTTGCTTCTTCTAATATTTCTTGTGTTTCTTCTTGAGAATGGCTAATGAAAACATCTCCGATTTGATAAGAAAGCAGTCATCCTCTGTCAACATAATGTCATCATAAGCATCTTCTAAATTTTGGAGTTGTTTCTTTTGTACTTCAATTTCTTCCTTTAGCTCTGTGATTCTATTTATATTCTGTGCAAATTTGTTTATCTTTTGTTGATCTTCAAAAGTAACATTGACATCTTTTGCAACCGCCTTCTTCATGGTGGCCACCATCTTGGGTAATAATAATGTCTTTTTGATGTATAAAAGTTTTTAATTTTCATGAAGTCCAATTTATTTATTTTCTGTTGCTTTTGCTTTGTATGTAAAATCTAAAAATATACTGCCTATAACAAGTCCTAAAGATATTTCTCTTCATTTTCTTCTAAGACTTTTATAGTTTTGGTTCTTATATTTAGGTTTTTGATCCATTTTGCTTTAATTTTTATTCATGGTGTGAGGTAGAGTTCACTTTTAGTCTTTTGCATGTGGATATCAAATTCTCCCAGCACCACTTATTGAAGAGTCTGTTCTTTCCCACATTGGGTTAATGACTCCTACAAAAGTGCTCTCTAGAGAAACAAACAATAGGAGATATATGTATTATATATGTATCTAATTTAAATGTAATATAAAATTATGAGAAATTTTATAGGAATTGGCTCACATGACTGTGGGAATAACCAAGCCCAAATTCTGCATGGCAAGCTGAAGGCTGGGAAGTTCAAGGCAGGTTTTCAATGAACTCTCCAGAAGAAGATGGCTGGCTAAAACAGAGACAGAAATTCTCCATTCTGTTCCAGATTCCGTTGATGTCCAGCTTCTGGCTGCTCCTTCTGTGGCTTTCTCTGTTTGTCTGTCTGAATTTCACTTCATTATGAAGGACTCCAGTTATAGGATTAAAACCCATCCTGTTTGAAGTGGATCACACTTCTTAAATGAAATAACCTTATCAAAAGTTCTACTTACACTAGGTTCACACTCACAGGTTCACATAGGAATGGGTTAAATTTAAGAACATGTTTTTCTGGGGTAAATGCAGCTTCAAACAAACCATCACAGCGACCTTGTCAAAAATCAATCAAAGAATGACATCATCAACATGGTGACAGAAGACATCCCCTGAAAAGCCTCCACAGAGATTTAGCCAATAAAAGGACAAACTCCACTTTTGTGTGGTTAGAACTCTGGAGGATGGCAGAGACTGGAAAAGAACTCCACAAATGCTGAATTGAAGGGAAAAAAAATCTCAGGAAGCAGAATTCCAGCTGGATACCAGAAGGTTCCCTTTCTCCTCCCCTCACACAGCCCTGCTACCTACCACTGGACAGAAATGGTAGAGTAACACAGCAGTGAGTTAGAACTCCACACATATCCAAGCATAGGAAGCCAAATCCACAGAGACCCAGGGCAGAACACAAACTGCTGAGGATTGCTGCATACAAAAGGTCACACAGGGTGGAGATGGGGGTTGGGGGGCGGAAAGCCTATGGTAAGACTGATAAGAACTGTTTTGCCCTCAATACAGTTTCAGTCAGCAGGACACCTAACTGTGAAACTTTTCCAAAGTGACACCCTTTCTGGATTGATCCCATCTATATGCCTGGTGTGGGATACTCTAACAGGGAAGAAACTGGAGGCAGAAAAGCTTCACAGAAATAAAAGGTGTGGGTAATTGAACATACAGGTGAGCTGTATGATAGGATTGGTCCCAGAACTGAAAAGTGCAAGGAAAATGGGTCACAGAGGAAGGGAGAGAATTTAAACAAATCATAAGAGCTAGGGGGGAAAGTCCGAACAAAAACAACAGAACAGATCAAGATTTGTGGGAAGGAAGAAGAAAGGAAGCTCTCTCCTGGAAGTAAAACAATTGCACAAAAAGTGCAGTCTTAAAAATTGCACCACATATCCAGCTGTGATGGTTTGTTTGAAGCTGCATATCCAGAGCAAAAATCAAAAGGAGGACTGAGAAAATACAGTTAGAGACAAGCTATTCTAATGCCCTAGAATAAGTTAGACCAAGCATCAAAGAAGAGCCTTAACACAAAACCAACCAACAACAAAATCCTAGACAAGAGGGAGAAACAGACCCTCAGAGTAAACACATTAAGATAATCAGATGTCTAGATATCAGCAAAAAATTACAAACCACTCTAAGAAACAGGAAGATATGGCTCAGCCAAGGGAACAAATTAAATCTTTAAAGGAGACTCAGAAGTTGGAACAACAAATCAAAGATATTCAAAAAGTTTCCTAAATCAATTCAAGGACATGAAGGAAAATATGGCTAAAGAGATAAAGGATATTAAGAAGACAAAGCCTAGAATGTACATGATGGTGATTAAATATACAAATTAAAAAATGTTTTTGCATGAGGGAGAACAAATGAATGTCAATACTGCAGGGTATTGAAAATAGTATATGGGAAAAAGTACAATCAATGTAAGCTAGGGTCTAGTGTCATCAGTAACTTCTTCCACTGAATGTAAAAAAGGCATTAATGCCAAAACCGAATATCAACAGGCGAGGGGATTGGGAAAGGGGTATGGATTCTGTGCAGAAGAAAAGAAAATGTCTTCAGATAGAGTATGGTAGCAAAGGCATGTCTATACAATTAGGCTGGATTTATGACGTGTGAATAAAACTGTTTAAAAATGAACAGAGAGAGATAAGTGCTAGAGTACGCAGAGAGAGAGATGTACCTATTCGCTGTTGGTAGGGAAACAAGAGGTCTAGCCCCTTGGAGGGTGGTTTGCTTATTTTGGACATTATCGATAATGCCCAATAGACTGAGGGAGCCATAGGACACAATAATTCAGAAGCAGAATGGCGAACTGTGATACATTTTTATGACTGGATATGATAAGGCTACAAAAAGGAAGGAGTCAAGAGGCATGCAAAGAAATGAATAAATCTTGGGGACAATGTGTTGTGCAAACTAAGCCAGAAACAAAAGAACAGATATGCTAAGGTCTCTTTCAGAAAATATTTATAAGAAAATGGGAGCCTAGATTGTAAGCCTTTATAGCAGTCACACTTAACATGAAGTTGTATTTCTAGATTCTGAGACACAGCTATATGTGTATCAGCTGGTATTTCTCTGAAACTATGAATAACTCTGTGACACTTAAGACCCAGAAATGGAGTGCTAGAGCCCTGAAAGTTAGCATAGCTATATATAATAACAGTTAAAGTAACCAAAACAGAAATCAGGCTTCAATTAGAGTTAAAAATGAAGCTGATCTGGCTGGGGCTAAGATAAATCAGAATACAGGATAAAAGAGGATAGTGTATATACTCGAGACCTTCATCAACTATATGAGACCAAAGGCAGATAGGTTTCATTATGTCTAGAACATAAATTTTCTGTAACACATACTCTAAACCAATCTGTCTTGATAGCTCATTTAAACAACCCAAACTCCCGGAGTCCAGAATGAGAATGAGGCCTTGTAATTCTGTACAACTTAATGTTGGATACACCAGGATACACCTCAGACTGTGGTGGGCTGATAATTAAAAAGTATTGGTAGAGTACCTTGAGGGTCCAAAGGGGGGAGGAGAAATATATATATTTCCACACACATACACACATATACATATATTTAATAGTCCCATATATATGGGCCTATTAAACTTCTCCATCTAGGAAACCCCAGGTCTCAACCACTGAGGACTCTCATGGAAATAGGCCAAGCCCTTGATTTTGAGGCTTGCCCTTATAAAACTTATTCCTGCAGGAGAGAAGCTAAGACTATCCAAATAGATCCACACTGTTTGTGGGTCTCTAACATATGCAGAGGTAATATATATGATAGCAACAGCCCAAAGTACAAAGGGCAGAAAATAAACTATACTGTCACAAAGTTCTTAGATTTTTATATGTAGTAGTACAATATGAATTCTAAGTAGAGATTGATACCTTAAGATAACATATCATAATTCCTAGAGCAAACACATGCATATATGCAAGCAAAGAGGTTTAGCTAAAAAGCCCATAAGATAACTACTGTGAAGTACTAAAAATTAGGTTAACCAAAAAGAAAGCAGAAAAAGAATAGAGAAGCAGAAAAGGAAAGTAACTTCCAAGAAACCTCTTCTGTTGCTCAGATGGGGCCTCTCTCTATATAAGTCCAACTCTGCAAGGAAAATCATTACCCTCCCCACTATGTTCTCCCTGACACCGTGCAGCATGACTCCCAGGGATGAGTCTGGGCCTGGCACTGTGGGATCAACAACACCTTCCAGACCAAAAGAGGGAAAAGAAGTGTAACAAAATAAGGCATCAGTGACCAAGAGAAATCAAATAGAGTCAAAAGACTACTCTGGAGGCTCCTTTAAGGCCAGCTTCATTTAGATAGTGCTAATTGCCATGGTTTACTAAACCCCAACCAACATCACTCCTGTTGACTCTTAAGAACACCTATAGCTCAGACTGAGACTATAAAAATTTCATGCACTAAGTTTGCTCTCCTGGAACCTATAATTCTCAGAGGGTTCCTAGGTCAGACACATCCTAAAACCCTAAGGGATCAGCCTCTCCAAGATTATCAATTGATTACATTCCCCTATCATTTAGTGTCAACACCCCTTGTCAGCATGGAGAAGTCAGAATGGGCATTTCCTAAAGATACCAACAGATTTTGGGAGCAGGATCAGAGGAGAAGGAGGAGGTATAACAGAGAAAATGGATTTAACAAACGAGTGTGACTGCTACATCACTATATTAGTATTCCTTCTAGTCGCCAGTGTTTGGGAGCAGATGGAAGGAAAAATCTCAGTTGGTGGAATGGTAGTAGATGACAAATTCTGGTATCTGTTCTGTAAATACTTGTTAAAGTGTGCTTTGAAAAGTACTGGTTTTTTTTCATTGCCTTGTATATAAGTTATATTTTGCAATAAAAAACATTTTTAAAAAATCCATGGAACTACACTACACAAACAGTGAGCCCTAAGTTAAACCATGGACTTTAATTAATAGTACAATTATAAAAATGTGCTATCATCGATTTTAACAAATGATACAAACCAATATAGAGAGTTGATGGTGAAGTGGTATATTAGAATCCTTTATGTTATGGCTGATTGTTCTGCAAAACCACAAATTCTCTAATAAAAAGAAGAAATTATAAAATACATAAAAACAGGTACATGTACATATTTTTGTGTGCCCAGTAGGAGAAGAATTTGAGTTTTAATGAACACATAGCAATTTCTGTCAATGCCTCACATTTTCCTTTTCATCCTTTTGTTTTTCATCTTTCTTCTTCAATAATGAAGGCATGTAAGGCAGGACATTTTCTCCACATACAGCTTTCATTGTATTCAAAGATTTTGGTATATTATTCTCCTTCTTATTGTTTTCTAAGTAGTTTGTTATTTCTCTTTTTAATTTCTTTTTGATCCAATGTTCTTTAAAATTGTGCCTCTTAATTTCCAAACACATGTAGTTAAGATATTTTTGGTCCATTTTTATCATATTACTAAATATAATGGCTTCTGACTGGAGAGTATGGCTTGCAAAATATTTTATTTAGAAATGTGTTAAGGTATCTATGTGGTCAAGTACAAGATCAAATTTTTTTTTTTTCCACATGGGCAGGCACACGGAATCAAACCCGGGTCCTGCTGAGCCACCGTGGCCCACAAGATCAATTTTTGTAAATGTTCTGTGAACATGTAGAAAAAGTACAATCTCATTTGGGAAATGTGAAGTTCTATATATATCTAATAAATAATATCCAATTTAAAAATCTCCAATTTGGATAATAGATTTCCATAATTCTCCCTTTAATTCTGTCTGTTTTGGGTTTGTAAACACTGAAGCTCTGTTATTAGGTTCACATGCATTTATTATTGTTATATCTTCCTGTTAAATTGACCCTTTTATTATGCAATCTTGCTTTTTATGTCTATTAATAATCCTTGTCTTTAAGTTTATTTTCTTCTGATGGTAATACAGACATTCTAGCTTTCATAAACTATTAATCACATGCTATACTTTTTTTCCATTCTTTCACTTTCAATCTGTGTTTTTTGTTCATTTGTTTTCTTTTCTTTTTTTGGCATGCTGAATGGCGGGGGTCACATTTCATTATTTTTCCATGTGAGTATCCTGTTACTGCAACACCATTTGTTAAATTTTTGTTTGTTTCTCTGTCTGTCTTTGCTTGTTTGTTTTTTTTGAGACGTGCATGGGCTGGGAATCGAACTCGGGTCTCCTGAATGGCAGACAAGAATTCTAGCACTGAACTACCTTTGCACCCTCTAACTGTGTTTTTATCCAGTATGACAATCTCTGCCTTTAAATAATTATTTACACTCAATGTAATTACTGACACAGGTTGTTTTTCAGTGTACAATTCTGCTAATTGTTCCTTCTATTGCTTTGTTCTTCTGTTTCTCCTTTTCTGCTTTCTTTCTGGTTAACCCAATTTTTAGTACTCTATAGTAATTATTTTATGGGCTTTTTAGCTAAACCTCTTTGTTTGTCTACATATGCTTGTGTTTGCTCCAGAGATTACAATAGGTAATCTTAAAGTATCATAATCTACTTAGAGTTCGTATTGTACTACTACACATAAAAATCTAAGAACTTTGCAACAATATAGCTCATTTTCTGCCCTTCATCCTTTGGGCTACTGTTGTCATATATATTACATCTGCATTTTATAGACCCACAAAGAGTGTTAAATAATTTAGTCTTGTATTTTAAAGAAATTAGGGGAGAAAAAATACATATTTACATTTTCAGTGCTCCTCATTCTTTCCTGTAGATTTGCGTTTCCAACAGGTGTCATTCTCTTCAGCTTGACTTCTTTCAGAACCTCTTGTAGTTCATCACTGCTAGCTTTCTCTCAATTATCACTCATCTAAAGATGTCTTTATTTTGCCTTACATTATTAAAGGACTTTTTAGCTGGGTATGGAATTCTAGGTTGTAAGTGTCTTTCTTTCAATATTCAAAGATGTTATCCTACTGTTTGTTTATCTCTGTTCTTACTGATACAAAGTTAGCCATTAAATAATCATTGTTCTCCTTTCTGTGATGAGTCATTTTTCTCTGGCTTCTTAAGTTTTCCTCTTTATCATTAGTTCTCAACAATATGACTGTAATGTGTCTAGATGTGGTTTTCTTTGTATCTATCTTATTAGGATTTGCTGACCTTCTCAGATCTGTAAGTTTGTTTTTCACCAAATCTGAGGAACTTTCAGCCATTATTTATTTTCTTTTAACAGCTTTAGTAAGATATAATTCACAAACCCATACAACTCATCCATTTGAAATATATAATTCACTGATTTTTAGTATGTTCAGAGTTGTGTGACCAATGCTACTATAGATTTTAGAACACATGTTTAATCCCAATAGAAACCCCATACCCCTTAGCTATCATCCCAATCTCCCCAGCCCTAGGTAACCACTACTTTATTTATCTCTATAGGTTGACCTATACTGAACATGTCCTATAAATGGAATAATAAAACAGACAACCTTTGTGATTGCCTTCTTTTCCTTAGCTTAATGTTTTCAACGTTCATCCATGCTGTGGCGTGTATCACTACGTCATTTCTTTTTAGGGTTGAATAATATTGCATTGTACGGATACACCACACTTTTGTTTATCCAATCAACAACTGGTTGATGTTTAGATTGTTCCCATTTTTTAGCTATTATGAATAGAGCTGCTATTAAATATGAACATACAATTTTTATAGTGTGGACATATGTTTTCATATGTCTCCTAGGTATAAACCTAGGGATAGAATTCCAGTAGTTGGGAAGTGGACAGAATTTAACTGATATTCAGCTGCTGCCCACAGATGGGCAGACAGGTTGGAGTTTGATTCTTTTGTGACTGGTTTCTTCAATTTAGCATGTTTTCAAGGTTCAAATGTTGCTTGAAAAAAATAAAGAGATAGAAATTATTTAAAAAGAAGCAAACAAATTTGGAGCTGCAAAATACAGTAATTGAAATAAAAACTCACCAAACAGATTCAACATCAGATGTGAACAAGTAGAAAAAAGGATCAGCAAACTTGAATACAAAACAATTGAAATTATCCAATGTGAGGAGAGGAAAGAAAAACTAATAAACAAAAATGAACAGAACCTGAAGGAACCTATGGGTCACCATCAAGCCTACCAACCTACACATCATGGGAGTCACAGAATAATAAGAAAAAGAAAAGGGGACAGGAAAAGTATTTGAAAAACTAATGGCTGAAAACTTCTCAAATCTTATGAAAGATATGAATATAAACACCCAAAATGTTCAATGAACTCCAAACAGGAGTAGGTATAAGAATCTAAGAAATCTACACCAAGACACTATATAGCAAAATTGTCAAAATCCAAAAATAAAAGTGGAGGTGGAGCAAGAAGGTGGCGTAGGGAGGTGTGGAATTTAGTCAGTCCTCTAGAACAGCTACTAAACAGCCAGGAACTTTCTGGAACAACTGTTGGGGTACATCCCTGACCAGAAACATATGGTACACCTGTCTGGGATGGGTGGAAGGGCCTAGAGCATAGCACAGAAGTGTAAGTAAAGACCCCAAACTGTGGAGGCTGGCACCCCTCCCCCATAGGCAAGGCAGGCTCAGTCATAAACACTTCCCCATGGGAAAAAAAAGTGGTTTCTGCTGGGAGCCAGGAGGGAAGCTCAGCTAAATTCCAATTATGGCTTTAATTAACAAATCTGGACTGCTGAATACAAGATCCAAGCAGAGATAAATTGAGAATAGGTAGGAAAGGAATCTTGAGGTTTCCCCCAGCAGACAGGAGGCAGAGCTGGCCAAAACAAATGAACAAACAAACAAAAAAACCCAAAAAAACACAAACCTGAGACTTCTGGAGTTAGCCCAGCTCAGAATAATGGAAAAGGGCTGTGCTGCAACAGCCAGGTATCAACTGCAGCTCTTGAAAAGCAAACCTTGGGGGATGGGGACTGGCTCTTAAAATGGATTAATTTTATTTTACTTTCAGTCTTTTTCTTTTTTTTTCAACTTTTAAAAAGGGAATCTAATGAGTTACAAGTTTACAGTTCCAAGGAAGTGAAAGTGCCCAAATCAAGACACCAACAAGAAGTCAACTTCACTCAAGAAAGGCCGATTGGTCCAGAACACCTCTGTCAGCTGGGAAGACACATGGCTGGTATCTGCTGGTCCCTTGCTCCTGGGCTCCACTGCTTTCAGACTCTGTTCTTATGGGGATTCCTCACTCTGCTTCTCCAGGGCTGGCTTTCATCTCTTGGCTTCTCTTGGCTCTCTCCAGGTTCTGGTTTGCTTAACATCTTATGGCAACATCTGCTGGGCTCCAATCATCTCCAAACATTTGTGTCTCTCTTTTCCAAGTGTCAGCATCTGTGTCAGCTCTGCTCTGAGTTTCTCTTGGCTCTCTGTCTGTCGGCTCTGACTCTGACCAAATGATTCCTCCTTTAAAGGATTCCAGTAAATTAATCAAGACTATCTGGAATGGTTGGAGTTACATCTCCATTTAATCATAACTCACACCCACAATTGGGCGTGTCACATCTCCATGTATAATCTAATCAAAAGTTTCCACCTACAATATTAAATCAGGATTAAAAGAAATGGCTGTCCCTACAAGATTGAATTAGGATTAAAACATGGCTTTTCTGAGGTACATAATAGATTCAAACTAGCACAAGTGTGCAAAACAAGATTACAAGACAAAGAAAGAAACAAGAAATGATGGCCCATCCAAAGGCACAAGATAAAAATCCAGAAACCATCAACAAAGAAGACAAGATTTGGGATATACTGGACAAAGACAGATTTGGGATATACTGAACAAAGACTTAATAAACAAACAAAAAAGATCCTCAATGTGCTCAAGGGGATAATGGATAACACAGAGAAAGATATAAAGGATTTTAGGAAAACAATGAATGAATTATATGAGCTCAATAAAGCAATAAATTTTAAAAAGGAATAAAACACTGTTCTACAACTAATTGTTGTGATGTGCTTTGAAATTTATTGTTTTTTCCTGATAACAAAGTTCATTTAATAGGAAGATATAACAATTCCAAATTTATATGCATTTATGGCATAACTTCAAAACATATAGCATAAAATGATATATATGAAATTCAAAAATAATTGTTGAAGTGGTAAGTACAATCTAGTTAGTATACACAACACTTCAATAGCCCAATTGACTAACTTGTCCTAACTAGGACATACAGATTATTGTTCCCAGGGTACAGAATTCTTTTCATGTGTCTTATCAGCATACCTAAAATAGTCCACATACTGGGCCAAAAATAAACATACCCATCTGTTAAAATCATAATGACTATGTTGTTTGAGCAGGGCTTAATAAAACTGGAAATTAATGACAGAAATGTAAGTAGAATGTCAAGAACCATGGAAGAGTTTATGCTTTTTTAGAGCCAACTGAAGCCAACTATCTATTTTAAATTACGCCTGGTCATTGTCTGTTTATTTGAATTACACCTCATCACTGTCTGTTTATATGCCAAGAGCTACTTACCCATTCCAGGTGTTTCAGTATTTTATTTTATCTTATCTTAATCTTATCTTATTTCCCTCGCAAAGCCATGGAAGTGAGATGGCAGGGGTATGATATATTTAAGATTCTGAAAAAGAAATACTGCCAACCAAGAATTTTATACCCAGCAAAACTGCCCTTCAAAAATGAGGGAGAGTTTAAAATATTTTCAGACAAATAGACACTGAGAGCAACTGTGAGTTAGAGATCAGGTCTACAAGAAATACTAAATACCTACAGGCAGATAGGAAAAGACAGGAGAGGCCTGGAAAAGAGTGTAGGAATGAAGACTATCAGTAAGGATAAAAAGATTTAAAAATGAGATATGGCATATAAAATCCTAAAGACAAAATGGTAGAAGAAAATATTGCTGTTACAGGAATAACATTACATTTTAATGGGCTAAATTCCCCAATCAAAAAACACAGACCTGCAAAATGGACTAAAAACCAGGACCCAACAGTATGCTATCTACAAGGGACTCATTTTAGACTCAAGGACAAAAATAGGCTGAAAGTGAAATGTTGGAAAAAGATACTTCATGCAAACAACAACCAGAAAAGAGTAAGGGTAGCTATACTAATATCTGACAAACTAGATTTCAAATGTAAAACAATTAAAAGAGACAAAGAAGGACACCATCTATTAATAAAAGAAATAATTCAACAAGAAGACATAACAATCATAATACTTATGAACTGAGACCCCAAAATACACAAGGCACATAATGAAGAACTCTGAAGGGTGAAGTGGGTACTTCTACAGTAATAGTTGGGAGATTTTAATACACTGCTATCATCAATGGTTAGAACATTTAGACACAGGTTCAATAAGGAAACAGATTTTGAATACCACAATAAAGAACTAGACTTAAACGACATTTACAGAACATTACACCCCTCAACAGCAGGATATACGTTTTTCTCAAGTGCTCATGGATGATTCTCAAAGTTAGAACACATGATGGGGTACAAAGCACATCTTAATAAATTAAAAAAAATTGTAATTACACAAAACACTTTCTCAGATTATAATGAAATGAAGTTGGAAATCAATTACAGGCAGAGGGCCAGAAAATTCACAAATATATGGAAACTAAACAACTAGTGGGTCAAGGAAGAAATTACAAGAGAAATCAGAAAATATCTTGAGGTAAATGAAAATTAAAACACAACATATCAAAATTTATGGGATGAAGCAAAGGCAGTGCTGAAAGGGAAATTTATTGCCTTAAATACCTATTTTTAAAAACAAGAAAGAGCAAAAATTGAGGAATTAGCCATTCCCCTGGAAGAAATAGAGAAAGAACAGCAAACTAACCCCAAAGCAAGCAAAAGGAAAGAAATAATGAATATTAAGGCAGAAATAAATGAAACTGAGAATATGAAAACAATAGAGAAAATCACCAAAACCAGAGTTCAGTTCTTTGAGAAAATCAATAAAATCGATGGGCCCTTAACTAGGCTGACAAAAACAAATAAAGAGTATGCAAATAAACAAAATAAAAAATGGGAGAGGGGAGAAAACTACTGACTATGCAGAAATAAAGGAGATAATGAGAGGATACAATGAGCAATTATATGCTAATAAACTAGACAATGTAGATGAAATGGACAACCAACACTGACACGAGAAGAAACAGACAACTTCAACAAAAATCACAACTAAAGAGATTGAATCAGTCATCAAGAAGCTCCAAAAAAGAAAACCCAGAACCAGATGGCTTCACATGTGAATTCTAACAAGGATTCAAGAAAGAATTAGTACTAATCCTGCTCAAATTCTTCAAAATATTGTAGGAGAGAGAAAGATATATAACTCATTCTATGAAGTGAACATCACCCTAATACCAAAGCCAAAGATACTATAAGAAATGAAAATTATAGACCAATCTCTTTAATGAATATAGATGCAAAAAAAATACTCAACAAAATACTTATAAATTGAATTTAACAGCACCTTAAAATAATTATACATCATGACCAAGTGGTATTTATTCCAGGTATACAAGGGTGGTTCAACACAAGAAAATCAATTAATATAATACAGCACATCAATAAATCAAAGCAGAAAACCACATGATCATCTCAATTGATGCAGAAAAGGCATTTGACAAAATTCAACAGCCTTTTTTGATGAAAACAGCTTAAGGACAGGAGTAGAAGGGAATATATGAAAAACCCACAGCTAACATCATACTCAGTGGGGAAAGACTGAAAGTTTTCCCTCTAAGATCAGGGACAAGACAAAGATACCCACTATCACCATGGTTATTCAACGTCGCACTGGAGCAATTGGACAAGAAGAAAAGATAAAAGGCATCCAAATTGGAAAGGAAGAAGTAAACATTTCACTGTCTGCAGATGACATGATGCTATATGTCAAAAATCCTGAAAAATCTACAGCAAAGCTTCTAGAACTAATAAATGTGTACAGCAAAGTGGAAGGGTGTAGATTCAACACCCAAAAATCAGTAGTGGTTTTATACACTAGTAATGAACAATCTGAGGAAGAAATCAAGAAAAAAATCCATTTACAATAGGAACCAAAAGAATAAAATATTTAGGAATAAATTTAACCAAGACAACGAAAGATGTATACACAGAAAACTACAAGAAATTGCTAAAAGAAATTAAAGAACACATAAATAAATGGAAGGACATACCATGTTCACAGATTGGACAACTAAATATAATTAATATGTCAGATATCTCCAAATTGATTTATAGATTCAATGCAATATCAATTAAAATCCCAACAACTTCTTTTGCAGAAACAGAAAAGCCAATAACCAAATTTATTTGGAAGGGGAGGGTGCCCCAAATAGCTAACAATATCTTTAGAAAGGAGAAAGAAGTGGGACGTCTCAAATCACCTGACTTTAAAGCATATTACAAAGCTACAGTGGTCTAAACAGCATGGTACTGGCATAAAGTTAGATATACTGACCAACTGAATTGAATTGAGTGTTCAGAAATAGACCCTCTCATCTATGGATCTTTGATAAGGCACTCAAGCTAACTCAACTGGGACAGAGCAACCTCTTCAATAAATGATGTTTGGAACATTGGATATCCATATGTAAAAGAATGAAAGGGACCCATATCTCACATCTTGTATTAGTTAGGGTTCTCTAGAGTAACAGAATCAACAGGGAATACTTGCAAATATAAAATTTATAAAAGTGTATCACATGACCATGGGAATACACAGTCCAAAATCTGCAGGGCAGGCTGTGAAGCCAACAACTCCGATGGAGGGTCTGGATGAACTCCACAGGAGAGGCTCACCAGCCGAAGCAGGAATGGAACCTGTCTCCTCTGAATCCTCCTTAAAAGGCTTCCCGTGATTAGATTAAGCATCACTCATTGTAGAAGACACTCCCCTTTGGCTGAATACAAATGGAATCAGCTGTGGATGCAGCCGACGTGCTCATGATCTAATTCTATGAAATGTCCTCATTGCAACAGCCAGGCCAGCACTTGCCCAACCAGATAAACAGATACCACAACTTGGCCAATTGATACATGTCCCTGACCATGACATATCTTATACAAAAATGAACTCAAAATGGACCAACAGCCTAACATTACAGTTAATGAATAAAACTTTTAGAAGGAAATGGAAGGACGCATCTTAATAGATCTTATGATAGGAAGTGGTTTCCTAGATCTTATACCCAAAATACAAGTAATGAGAAAAGAAATACAAGCAATGAGTGTCTGAAAATTAAACACTTTTGCCATATCAAAGGACTTTGTTGGGAAAATAAGCAGGCAGCTAATGCAATGGGAGACAATAGTCAGTAACCAGAGATCAGATAAGGGTTTAATATCTAGAATATATAAAGAGATTATACAACTAAACAACAAAAAGAGAAAGAACTCAATTTAAAAACTGGGCAATACTTCTGGGAACACGGCAGAGTGGGGTGGACTGGATACACCCATGCTCCATGGGACAAGATAGGGGATGGAGAGAGAATAACCAGAATTATAGTGCCTGTGGGTGAGTAATGGAAGAGGGTCTTCAGTGTTTCTTGGGGAGGAGAGAGGTAGGGGGATTGGGATGGGGAGAGCAGAGTGGCTAAATTGGCCATGACCCCTACCTGGGGTGGATGGCACTGCACAAAGAAGTGCAGATACGAGGGAACTGACTGTCCCTCTGCTCCAGCCTACCCTAGCTGCTGTCTGGGAAGGCATTCCCCAATCCACACCAAAGCTGGTGGTGCCTGTGGAGAGTATGGGGATGGACCTGGCTGTTCAGTGCAAAGAGCCAACAACCCTGGTTGCTGGGGGCAGTTGCCCAACTGTGTGTCACAAGTGATCATTCTATCAGGCACAGTGAGTGGCGGATCTGCTGGACGCTGTGGAGAAGCTGCTCCTAAGGTTGCTGTGGTTGGCTCCCCCCACCCCTCATGTTGTGCACCAGAAGCAACACCCCTGCTAGGAACATCATCTTCCCCGCTGGTCGCTGGAGCTGGAGAAGGACAGGCCTGAGGGGAGGAGGAGTCTCAAGATAGCCACCTGCTGTGAAGAAGCAGTAAGTGCAGTCTGGCAAACTCCATATCTGCCTAAGTTTTGTTCTTTTCTTAATATATTTCTTCTAAATATATTTATTGGTAGAATGGTTATCTTTTATTTTATACTATTATTTATATACACCTTATATGTTTATATTTTATTGATTTTTTATTTTTTAAATTTTTATTTTCTCTCCCTTCTGTGGGCACCAGTCTGAGTTCATTCCCAAAATATCTTGGGCTGGCTTTTGACTTTGGGGCCTACTACTTTTTCTTTTCTTTTTTTGGCATGGGCAGGCTCCAGGAATCAAAGCCAGATCTCTGGTGTGACAGGTGAGAATTCTGCCACTGAGCCTCCATTGCACCACCCTGGGGCCTACTACCTTTGAGATGTGTTTTTTCATATTTTTTAAATTTTATTTTTTTAAATTTTTTTTCAGAGCATGGGATGGGAATTGAGCCCAGGTCTTCGGTGTGATGGGTAAACATTCTGCCACTGAACTACCCATGTATCCCTGCCTAGCTTTTAATAGACCCTTAAGTAGAATCCTACCCCCTTACATGAGATCTGGGCCTTGGTTTGGTGGTGAATTACTGACAAAACCAAGTGCAAAAGGAAACCTCCAGCACAAAACCAAGTAAATGCAAAACTTCAGACGAGTGAAGGAAACCAATTTACAAAATAACCTTATTAAGATAATCACTGGCCCGAACATAATAGAAAATCAAAAAGCATGTGAAGATCTAAGCAAAAATAGCCCAGCCAAACAACCAAATCAAAACATCAGAGGGAACATAGAATATGGAACAACTACTCAAAGATATTCATAAAGAAATAAAGAATATCAAAAAGTTACTAGAAGACCATAAAGAATAATTAGAAAGATTAAATACAAAAAATGGCACATCTCATGGAGATGAAAGATAGGGCACAGAATTGAAAGAGTACCAGTAATGGTTATTTAAAGGATAAAAAGAGAGAGAGAGGGAAAAGAATATATAAGTCTGTTCTAGTTTGCTAGCTGCTGGAATGCAATATACCAGAAACGGAATGGCTTTTAACAAGGGGAATTTAATAAGTTGCAAGTTTACAGTTCTAAGGCCTAGAAAATGTCCCGATTAAAACAAGTCTAAAGAAATGTCCAATCAAAGGCAACTAGGGAAAGATACCTTGATTCAAGAAGGCCGATGAAGTTCAGGGTCTCTCTCTCAAGTGAGACGGCACATGGTGAACACAGTCAGGACTTCTCTCTCGGCTGGAAGGGCGCATGGCAAATACGGCATCATCTGCTAGCTTTCTCTCCTGGCTTCCTATTTCGTGAAGCTCCCCGGGAGGCGTTTTCCTTCTTCATCTCCAAAGGTCGCTGGCTGGTGGGCTTCAGCTTCTCGTGGCTATGCCGTTCTGCTCTGCTCTCTCTGAATCTCTCATTCTCCAAAATATTTCCTCTTTTATAGAACTTCAGAAACTAATCAAGACCCACTCAAATGGGTGGAGACATGTCATCCCCTAATCCAGTTTAACAACCACTCTTGACTAAATCACATCATCCAGGGAGATAATCTCATTACAGTTTCAAACATACAGTATTGAATAGAGATTATTCCACCTTTATGAAATGGGATTTATATTAAAACATGGCTTTTCTTAGGGGGCATGCTTCCTTTCAAACCAGCACAAACTCTGACAAACAAAAACTAAATAAGATGGTAGGCTCAAGAACAGCTTTTACAGTAATAGTTTTTTTTTACAGTAATAGCTTTGAACATTAATGGACTAAACTCTCCAATTAAAAAATATAGGAAAAAATATATATATAGGGACTTCCAGGAAGATGGCATAGCAGAGTGGAATGAGTTCACTCCTGCTCCATGAAACAAGATAGGGGGCAGGGAGAAAATGACCAGGACTGCGGGCCCAGGGTGGGAGTACATAAGGAGAGTCTTTAGGCAGTTTGGGGGAGGAGGGCAGCAGGGGGATCCAGCCAGGGAGAGCGGGGTCGGTCGAGTGACCAAGATCCCCACTAGGGTGGGCTAGTGATGCACAGGAAGGTGCGATAGGAGGGAGCTGACTGTCTTCTGCTCCAGCCTGCCCCAGCTGCCAGCTACGGAGACCTTCCCGCATGGGTCTTACTGGACAGCATCGACGGGGAGCCTGGAGGCAGACATAAGAGTCCACCGTGGGGGGCGGGCCTCCAGGTTGGGGGAGCATCACCCAGCTGAGTGCTGGGAATAGCTGGCTCCGAAGGTATGGTGTCTGGCAGACAGGCCAGTGCTGTGGGTTGGCTGAACCTCCAGGCCCTGGTTGGTTCTCCAGTCCCATGGGCAGAGACCAGCTGCTGTGGGCCAGGAGCGGCCCCCCTCAAGCCTATCATGCCGCCCTCAAGCTGCTGTAGCCAGTGTAGGTGGGGCTGAGGGAGGAAGAGTCTTGGGAGCTCTACTTCCTGGCAAGCAGGAGTGAGTGCAGGCAGGCTAACTCCCTATTCACCTAGGTACTTATTTTTATTTATTTTTTCTTTAATATATTTTTCTTTTCCCTCTTTTTAAAATATATTATTCCTATACATTTATTAGTAGTATAATTGGTTTCTTTCAGTATTTTTCTTTTAATTTTATACCTATTTCATATATTTATATTTTTATTTATTTCACATATTATTTCATTTAATTTATTTTTATTATATTTTTTTCCTCTTAAGTTTTCCCTCCCTTAGGTGGGCACCAGTCTAACTTCACTCCCAGTATATTCTGGGAGTGACTCCTTTTGACTCTGAGGTATACTACTATTGAGGTGTATTTTGTCGTTGGTCTTGTTTTTGAGTTTCATATTTTTATTATATTCTTATTTTATTTTATTTTTATTATCTTTTTTCTTTTTCCCCTTTTGGTGAAGTGGCCAGGAGTTGAATCTGGGTCTCCCACATGGTGGGCAGTCATTCTGCACTGAAGTAACCCTGCATCCTGGCCTAGCTTCTAATATACCCTCAAGTTGAATTGTATCCCCTATATGAGACCCAGACCTTGATTTGGGGGAGAATAACCAACAAACCAAGTGCAAAAGGAAATCTTCAGCGAAAACCAAGTAAATACAAAACTTTAGAAGAGTGAAGAAACCAGTTTGCAAAATAACCATACCAAGATAATCAAATGCCCAGAACACAACAGAAAATCACAAAGCATGTGATCATCCAAACAGAAATGGGCCAGCCAAATGACCAAATAAAAATTCCAGAGGGGACACAGAATATGGAACTACTCAAGGATATTTATAAAGAAATAAAGATATCAGGAAGACACTAGAAAAGCATAAAGAAGAATTCAGAAGGTTAAACAGAAAAATGGTAGATCTCACATAAATGAAAGATACAGTAGACCAAATTAGAAATATACTAACAGATTTGAAGAAGCAGAAGGAAGAATTAGTGAACTAGAAGACAGAATAATTTGACTAGAGCAAACAAAATTTGAACAAATGGCAAGAAAGATGGGAAAAAATGCAACTGGATCTTAGGGAAATGATGAACAACAAGAAGCACACAAATGTAAGAATCACTGGGGTCCCAGAAGAACAAAAGACTAAAGGGTTAAGAAAGTTAGTTGAAGATATAATTGGGGAAAACTTCCCAACCCTTATGAAAGACATAAGTATGCAAATCAAAGTGGCCCAACAAACTCCAAGTAGAATAAATTTAAACAGACCTACTCCAAGACACATACTAATCAAATGGTCAGGTGTTGAAGAGAAACAGAAAGTCCTAAAAGCAACATGAGAAAAGCAATCTACTACATACAAAGGAAAACACATAAGACTGATTTCACACTACTCAACAGGCACTGTGGAAGCAAGAAGGCAGTGGTATGATATATTTAAGATCCTGAACGAGAAAGGCTTTCAGCCAAGAATTCTTTATCCAGCTAAGTTATCCTTCAAAATTGGGGGACAGATTAAATCTTCAAAGACAAAGACAGATTGAGAAAACTAATCAACAAGAGACCAGTCCTACAAGAAATACTAAAGGGAGTCTCGTCAGCTGAAAAAAAAGACAGGAGAGAGAGGTCTAGAGGAGAGCACAGAATTGAAGAATATGAGTGATGGTAATTTATAGGAAAAAAAGGGAGAGAAGGAAATTAATATATAGATCTGACAAATAAAACTAAAGGACAAGATGGTAGAGTCAAGACCACTTTTACAATGTATCTGCAAAATCCTCTTGGGGGACTGGGGAGAAAAGAGGAAATATTCAACTCCCCCATTTGGAGAATTTCTGATATTCTCACAAGCAGTGGGGGGACAACCAAATTAATAGGCTGAGTTCTCGGTCTTAGGGTTTGTGCCTATGAAACTTATTCTTGCAATGGATAGGCTAAGCCTACTTAAAATTAGGCCTAAGAGTCACCCCCAGAGAACCTCTTTTGTTGCTTAGATGTGGCCTCTCTCTCTAAGCCAACCCAGCAGGTGAACTCAATGCCCTCCCCACTACATGGGACATGACTTCCAGGGGTGTAAATCTGCCTGGCAACAGGGAAGAGAATTCCCAGGATAAGCTAGGACCTGGTATCATGGAATTGAGAAAGCTTTCATGACCAAAAGGTGGAAGAGAGATGAGATGATAAAAGTTTCAGTGGCTGAGAGATTTCGGAGTTGAGGGGTTATCCTGGAGGTTATTCTTATGCATTATATAGATATTCCTTTTTAGTTTATGAAGCATTGGAGTAGCTAGAAGGAAGTACCTGAAACTGTTGAACTGTGTTCTAGCAGCCTTGATTCTTTTTTCTTTTCTTTTCTAAATATTTTTATTGAGAAATCTTCACACATTATATTCTATACATGGTGTACAATCAATGGCTCACATTGTAAACACACATTGACATGTTGTGAACATTATAGCTTTATACAATCATCTTCAAGAATCAAGGCCAGTAGCCTCAATTGTTGAAGATGACTACATAACTATATAGCTTTTACAATATGACTGTGTGATTGTGAAAACCTTGTGTCCAATGCTCCTTTTACCCAGGGTATGGACAGATGAGTAAAAATTAAGGAAAAATAAATAATAGAGGGGGAAAAGGGGTAAAAAAAAATGGGGTAGATTGAAATACTAGTGGTCGATGAGAGGGAGGGGTAAGGGGTATGGTAGGTATGAGTTTTTTTCTTTTTTCTTTTCATTTCTTTTTCTGGAGTGATGCAAATGTTCTAAAAATAATCATGGTGATGAATACACAACTATGTGATATATTGTAAGCCACTGATTATATACTATGGATGGACTGTATGTATGCGAACATTTCTCAAAAAAATATTAAAAAAAAAAAAAGAACACCTAGGCCTCTAACAGATTCTATAAAAGTTTCATGTACTAAGTTTACTTTCCTGAAACCCAGAGGGACCAGCCTCTCCAAGTTTATCAAATAATTATATACCCTTATCTAGTGTCAACATCCCTTTTCAACATAAAAAAGTCAGAACAGGCATTGCCTAAAGATCCCTATAGATTGGTAGAAGGGTCAAAGGAGGAGGAGTTATAACAAAGGAAATAGGACTTAACAAACGAATATGACTACTGAATCACTATAATGATATTTCTTTTAGCCTCCAGTGTTTTGGAGCAGCTAGAAGAAAAAACCTGAAATAGTACAATGGTAACTCATAAGAAACTCTGAACTCTGTTCTGTAACTACTTGCTGAAATGTACTTCAAAAATTACTGCTTTCCCTTTCTCTTTCTCTCTTTTTTTGTGTGCTGTATGGCAGGGTCACATTTCATTCTTTTTCCATGGGGGTATCCCATTACTGCAGCATCATCTGTTGAACTGCTTGTTTGCTTTTGTTGGTTTCTTTGTTTGGGAAGTGCATGGGCCGGGAATCGAAGCTGGGTCTACTGCATGGCAGGCAAGAATTCTACCACTGAACTAAAATTCTACCCTTGTACCCCCTTTGCTTTCTTTTCTTTGTGTATATTTCACAATAAAAAATGTTCAAAAGACATGGACAGATACTTTTCAGAAGAGAAAATAAAAATGGCTTAAAAACATATGAAAAGATGTTCAACCTCACTAGTTACTAGGGAAATGCAAATCAAAGTCACGATGAGATATACCAGAATGGCCATTATCAAAAAAAGAAAACAAGTTCTGGAGAGGACATGGAGAAAAAGGCACATTTTACACTGCTCGTGGGAATGCAGAATGGTGCAACTGTGCTGGAAGTCAGTTTGACAGATCCTCAGGAAGCTAAGTACAGAAGTGCCATATGATCCCATTAATAGGTATATATCAGGAGGAACTGAGGGTAAGGACAAAATCGGACATTTGCACACCGATGTTTATATTATTCATGACTGCCAAGATACAGAAATAGTCCAAATGTCTACCAATAGACAAGTGGCTAAACAAACTGTGGTATATACATACAATCGAATATTACCCAACTGTAAGGCAGAATAAAGTCATGAAGCATGTAACAATGTGGATGAACCTAAAGACATTATGCTGAGTGAAATTAGCCAGAAACAAAAGAACAAATATTATATGGTCTCACTAATATGAACTAACATTAATGAGAGAACTTTAAAATATAAAATTTATATTTTAGTTGAGAACACAGGTTACTAGGAGACAGAAAGAAGAGAGTGATTGGACATTTGATGGTAAAGAAGTACAGAATGTTCAATGGGACTGATTGTAAAGATCCAGAAATGAATAGTACAATATTATCTGATGGTAAGCCAATACTTAAGTACACTAAACAAAACTAAGTTTGAAAATGGTTGAGGGAGGAGGGCTGGACATATTTATGACACCAAAAGAAAAGACAGAGGATTAAGACTGGGCCAGTATAATTTAGCGCTGCCTAGAGTGACAATGTTGGTGATTAAATGCACAGACAGAAGAATGTTTTTGCATGAGACAGAATAAATGAATGTCAACAGTATAAGGTGTTGAAAACAGGATGGTGTACGGAGAGGGGTGGAAATAACAGTCAATGCAAATTAAGGTCTACAGTTAACAGTCACGTAATATGCCTCCAACGTAGGCAATATGCCAAATCTAAATGTCAATAAGCGGGTGATATGGGGAAGGGGTATAGGATTCTTTGTGGAAGAACCAGAAATGTCTTCAGATAGACTGTGGTGGTGAAGGCATGGTTATGTGATTATACTGGAAACCACTGATTTTTTTTTACTCAGCTTGGATTGTATGATGTGTGAATAAACTGTTTAAAAAAGAATAGAGAGATAGAAGTGCTGAAGAAAATATGGAGAGATGTATCTAATTACTGTTAGATGGGGAAGCAGAGTGGTACAGCCCCTGTGTGGTGGTTCCACAGTAGGCTGCGGGGGGGGGGGGGGGGTGTTGTCATATGATCCTGCAACCCCGTAGTTAGGTGTACACATGGAGGAACAGAGCGGGAACATGAATAGACACTTGCACACTGATGTTTATGGTGGCAATGTTTGCAATCTGCATTGGATGGAGGTGGCTTAAGGATACATTATCTGAGGAATGGAAGGGGGACTGTGGTATATACATTAAGTGGACTATTGAGCAGCTGTGAAAAGGAATAAGGCTGTGAGGCATGCAACAAAGTGAATGAACCTTGAGGATACTATGTTGAGTGAAATAAGCCAGAAACAGAAAAAAATAACACCTCACTGACATGGACTAACTATAATATTGCATACACTGAGAACTGAATCCACAGGTTATCAAGGGAAGGCTTATTGTAAAGGTTCCTAGATTGTAAACACAGCAGTTTATATCTATTCCAGAATTGTAACTTACTTCTAAATTCTGAGATGCCAAGCTCTTTGTGTATAACCTGGTCATTCCCTGGAACTTCAGGTATTTGTGTCATACTGAGACTCAGAGTTAGAGTTCTGCAGCTATGAAAGTCAGCGTTACCCCGTAAACTGTTAAAAACACTGAAAAAGTGATCAGACTTCAATTATAGATATGAATGAAGCTGATCTGGGTAGGATAAGGTAAATAAGACTAAAGGGCAAAGGATGATATTGACTGTATTTTATAACTTCAGTTTCTATGTGAGACCAAAGGAAGAGATGTTTATTTGGTGTAAAATTTATATTTTAGGTAGCACACTATCTAATTGAACTTGCATGGTCAGCTTATTCAAACGTCATAACATAGAACCTTAAATAGGGAGTGAAATCTTGTTGGTTTGTACAGTTTGGTGGGATGCCCCAATACATCCCAGAGTGATCTAGGCCTAAGATAAAGAAGTATTTGCAATGTCCCCTTGAGGGACTGAGGAAAAAGGAGGATATATTCAACTTCTCCACCTGAGGAAGACCTGATATTCTTGCAAGCGTTCGGGACTGCAAATTTGATGGGCCAGGCCCTTGATCTTGCGACTGGCCCTTAAGAAACTTATTCCTCCAAAGGAGACGTTGAATCTACTTATGATTATGCCTAAGAGTCGCCTCTGGAGAACTTCTTTTGTTGCTCAGATATGGCCTCTCTCTCTAAGCAAACTCCTCAAGTGAACTCACTGCCCTCCCCTCCCTACGTGGGACATGACTCCCAGAGGTGCAAACCTCCCTGACAACAGGGGGCATCACTCCTGGGTATAAGCCTGGCCTTGGCATTATGGGAGTAAGAAAGGCTTCCTGATCAAAAGGGAGAAGAGAAATGAAACTAAAGTTTCAGTGGCTGAGAGATTACAAATAGAGTAGAGAGAACATTCTGGAGGCTATTCTTATGCAATATATAGATATCCCTTCTCAGTGTTTGGCCTATTGGAGTAGCTCAAGGGAACTGCCTGAAACTGTTTAACTGTAATCCAATAGCCTTGATTCTTGAAAATGACTGTACAACTATATAGCTTTTAAGGAGTGACGGCCTGTGTGATTGTGAAAACCTTGTAATTGATACTCCCTTTATCCAGTGTGGCCAGATGAGTAAGAAAAATAAATAAATAAATAATAGGGGGAGATGGGATGATTTGGGTGATCTTTTTTTACTTTTATTCTTCTTTTTTTTGAGTAATGAAAATGTTTAAAAACCATTGTGATGAGAATGCACAGATATATGATACTGTTTACACTTTGGATGCCTATATGGTATGTGAATATATATCTCAGTAAAACTGCATTAAAAAAGAAATGAGCTATCAAGCCATGAAGAGGCATAGAGAAAACATAAATGCATGCTGCAAATGAAAGGAGCCAGTCTAAAATGGTACATATTATATGAATCTAACTACATGACATTTCGAAAAAGGCAAAACTATGGAGAGTAAAACTATCAGTGATAAAAAGATCAGTAGTTGCTAGGGATTGAGGGGGGAGGAAGGCAGGAATGAATAGGTGGAGCACAAGAGATTTTAGGGCACTGGAACTATTCTGGATGATACTGTAATGCCAGACACTGACATTATATACTTGTCAAAACCCATACAATGAGGGGTGCAAGGGTAGTTCAGTGGTAGAATTCTCGCCTACCACGCAGGAGACCCGGGTTCAATTCCCGGTCCATGCAATTCCCAAAAAACAAACAAGCAAAACAAACAATCAAAAAACAAGCAAACAAAAATTCAACAAATGGTGCTGCAATAATGGGATACTTACATGGAAAAATAATGAAATGTGACCCCACCGTAGAGCATACAAAATAAAAAACCAAAAATCATAGAATGGCACAATAAGTGAATTCTAATGTAAATTATAGACATCAGTAAATAATGTATCAAAATTAGTTCATCAGTTGTAATACACTAATGGAAAAAAATCCAAAGACAAAGGGGATTTTGAAAACAGCAAGAGATGCAACTTGTCACATCTAAGGAATCCCTGTTAAAATTAACAATGGATTTCTTATCAGAAACCACAGAGGCCAGAAGACAGTGGATGACACATTTAAAGTCCTTAAAGAAAAAAAATTTTTTTAACTTTTTTTATTGTATAATATAACATATATACAAAATAAAGAAAGAAAAAAGCAATAGTTATCAAAGCACTCTTCAACAAGTAGTTACAGGACAGATCCCAGAGTTTGTCATGGGCTACCATACAATCCTCTCAGATTTTCCCTTCTAGCTACTCCAGAACATTGGCGGATAGAAGGAATAAATATTTTTTTATCATCACAATAGACTTTTTTTTTCTTTTTTGTGAAAAATAACATATATATGAAAAAGCAATAAATTTCAAAGCACAGCACAATTAGTTGTAGAACAGATTTCAGAGTTTGGTATGGATTACAATTCCACAATTTTAGGTTTTTATTTCTAGCTGCTCTAAGATACTGGAGACTAAAAGAAATATCAATATAATGATTCAACCATCAGACTCATTTGCTAAACCCTACCTTCTCTATATAACTCCACCTTCACCTTTGATCTTTCTCTCTCTCTTTAGGGGTATTTGGGCTATGGCCATTCTAACTTTTTTATGTTGGAAGGGGCTGCCAATACCATGGAGTGAGAAGATGGAACTAGCTGATGTTCTGGAGAGGTTGGCCCCTCTAGGTTTCAGGACTTATCTGGTCCAGGGACCCAGCTGGAGGTTGTAGGTTTCTGGAAAGTTACAGTACATGGAACCTTTGTAGAATCTTATAAATTGTCCTAGGTGTTCTTTGGGATTGGCTGGAATGGTTTTGCTTGGGGGTTGGCAAGTTATGATAGGTAGCAATGTCTAACTGAAGCTTGCATAAGAGCTACCTCCAGAGTAGTCTCTCAACTTTATTTGAACTCTCGCAGCCACTGATACCTTATTTGTTACACTTCTTCTCCCCCTTTGTGTCAGGATGGAATTGTTGATCCCATGGTGCCAGGGCCAGACTCATCCCTAGGAGTCATCTCCCACATCATCACAGAGACTTTCACACCTGGATGTCATGTCCCATGGAGGGGGGAGGGCAATCATTTCACTTGCAGAGTTGGGCTTAGAGAGAGTGAGGCCATATCTGAGCAACAAAAGAGGTCCTCCAGAAGTAACTCTTAGGCATACCTATAGGTAGTCTAAGCTTCTCCGCTACCTACATAAGCGTCACAAGAGTAAGGCAAGCGTCACAAGGGGTTGGCAAGTTATGATAGGTAGCAATGTCTAACTGAAGCTTGCATAAGAGCAACCTCCAGAGTAGTCTCTCAACTCTATTTGAACTCTCGCAGTCAATGATACCTTATTTGTTACACTTCTTTTCCCCCTTTTTGTCAGGATGGAATTGTTGATCCCATGGTGCCAGGGCCAGACTCATCCCTAGGAGTCATCTAATATTTAGTCCCTAATATTTGACACAGTATCAGGGGTTTCCCCAGTGGTAAAGTTTAATAGTTCCATATTTTTTTTCCCATCCCTCAAGGGACTTTGCCAATACTTTCTGATTATCTGCGTAATATATTCTAGAATGTATCCAGGCATTACATTAAACTATACAGGATTAAAGGCCCTCATTACTATTCAGGGATCCCTGTGTTTCAATTATTTAAATGAGCTACCCAGACAGTTTGAGTTAGATTATGCATCCATGAATTTTAATTCTGGCAAAATTATCTTTCAAAAATGAAGGAGAAATGACGACATTTACAGATAAACAAAAACTAAAAAGTGCTCATTACTAGAAGACCTGCCCTACAGGAAATGCTAAAGGAAGTCCTTCAAGCTGAACGAATAGGACACCAGACAGTAACTTGTACTGTAGGTACATACTTATTGTGGCTGGGATCTTTCTATGTTTTTTTTTGTTTGTTTTTTTTTTACATGGGCAGGCACCGGGACTCGAACCCGGGTCCTTGGGCATGGCAGGCAAGCACTCTTACCTGCCGAGCCACAGTGGCCCGCCCAGGATCTTTCAATTAGGTTGTTTCCACGGAGATCTAACCCACCCAATTATGGTCTAATCTCATCTAATTAGATTAGATATAATCTGATCTTTTGACTAGATTTTTTTCCATGGAGGTGTGGCCCTGCCCATTCAAGCTCGCTCTTAATTAGTTTACTGGAATCCTCAAAAGAGCTCACAGAAAGAGAGAGAATCCAGAGCCCACACAGAAAGCAGAGAGATGAAACCAGACACAGATATCTGGAGATGCTAAACTAAGAGATGAAATCCAGAGTTTGCCCTGGAGAAGTTAAATGAGGACCCACAAACATTTAGAGAGAAAACAACTGGAATCAGAAGCTGAAAGCAATGAACCAGGAGTAAGGACCAGCAGATCCCAGCTAACACAGCCGTTCCAGATGCCTGAGGTCTTTCTTCAAAGTCAAGATATCCCTCTCTGGACGCCTTAATTTGGACATTTCCATGCCCTTAGAACTGTAAATCGGTAACCTAATAAATCCTCTTATAAAAGCTAATCCATGTTTGGCTTATTGTATTCTGGCAGCTTTAGCAAACCAAAACAGATGGAGATATATAGAAGTAGAGAGTTTGTATACTACTGAACCTAGATTGATACTAGAACTAGATTGTTATTAGTTTAAGATGTTAACAGTAATTATAAAGGTAACCACTAAGAGAATAAATAAAACATATAGAGAAAGGGAAAGAAAGAAGGGAATCAAAATAGTACACAACAAAAAAGCAACTATATACAAAAAAGTTAGTAATGGAGTAAATGAAGAAGAAAAAACTTATAAAACATACAGAAAACAAAATAGCTAAATAGCAAAAGTAAATCTTTTCTTCTAAAGTGAAAAGAAAACTAACAGAATGGTAGAAAATATTTGGAAACCATACATTTCTGAAGGATTTAAAATTATATAAAGAACTCCTACAATTCAACAACAAAAAGACAAGCACCACAATTAACCAATGGGGCAAGGATTTGAATAGATTTTTTTCCAAAGATTTTCAAATGGCCAGTAAGTGTATGAAAATCAATATCATTAGCCATTAGAGGAATGCAAATCAAAACCGCAATGAGATACCACTTCAGAGTCACTCGGATGGCCATTATTTTAAAAACTCCAACACTTGTTTTGGAGTTTTTGGAGGATATAGAAAAATAGAAATGCTTGTGCATTGTTGGTGGATGGCATAATGATGGAGCCACAGTGGAAAACAGTTTGGCAGGTCCTCAGAAAGATAAACATAGAATTACCATATGACCTGGCAATTCCACTTCTAGGTATATACCCAAAAGAAATGAAAGCAAGGACTCAGACAGATTTTGTACACCAATGTTCATTTTAGCATTAGTCACAATAGACAAAATGTAGAAAAGCAACCTAAGTGCCCACCAGTAGATGAATGGATAAACAAAATGTAGTATATCCATACAATGAATATTATTCAATTCTAAAAAGAAGTGAAGTGCTAGTATATGCCACTATATGGATGAACCAAGAAAACAGCATATTAAGTGAAATAAACCAGACACAAAAGGACAAATATTACATGATTCCTTTTATATCAAATACTTAGAATAAGCAAATTCTTAGAGACAGAAAGTAAAATAATGGTTACCAGGGGTGGGGGTCAGGAGGAATGGAGAGGTATTGCTGAATGAGTATATTTTGGTTTGGGATGATGAAAACAATCTGGAAATAGTGGTGAAAGTTACACAGTACTGCAAATATACTCAATGTCAAGGAGTTGTCCACTTAAGGTCGTTAAAATTATTTTCATGCTATGCATATTGTACACAATTAAAAATAAATAAATATAACTTATACTAATAAAAAATAAGGTATCTAACCCTAAAGAGGACTGAGCTCCTCAAGGGTTAGAACTGGGTCATTCAGATCTGTGTCCAGCACAAAGTCTAGGATAAGGAAACTCAATGAATGCTTATCAAATGAATTGATAACACAAAGAAAATAAATGATAATTGCCAACTATGTGGAATAAACTAAGGGGTATATCCAACAATCCACCTACATACTTTCGCAAATTGTAAACTATCTGCAATATGTCTGATTAACAAGACATGTTAAACCAGGTTTAAGAGTGTCATCTCTAAACATGGAAATTAAAGTTCTCTGTGAAGCTAAGTATAACTTCTCTGTGAAGCTGAGGAAGAAGGCACACCTTCCTATTAGAGATAATTAAAAGGTGCAAAGTGCTTTAAAATGATAGAAAGAAAGGTTAGGGCATTCTAAAAGTTCTGTCTAGAAGCTTCTATAATCAAAACTAATATCCAGGAAAATTTAAAAGGATGCTATTTCTCTGAGAACAAAAATTATTTTAAAAATAATGGCAAGGGCGGGCCACGATGGCTCAGCAGGCAGAGGCCCAGGTTCAATTTCTGGTGCCTGTCCATGCAAAAAATAAAAAATAAAAAATAATAGCTAACATTTAATAATTTACTTTATTCCAAGTTCTGTTTTAAGCATTTTGCTATTTATTTTTAATTAATTAAATTCTTTCATTGACTTTATGATATAAAGGACTACTATTATCCCCATTTTATAGATATGGAAACTTAAGCATAGAAAGGTTAAATAACTTGCCTAAGGTTACAGAGCTAGTAACTGACAGAGCTAGGACTCAAAATCAAGCAGTCTGGCTCCAGAACTTGCAGCCTTAAAGTGTCTTTCCACAAAGTCAACACAGGTAGAAAGGTCTGGAGAAGTTGCAGTTGTCTCAGACCCAAGCTAACAGTAAGAGCAACTGAAGGCTGAGAGAACAAAAGAACAAGCTGAGCCCTAACCAGATGGCACAGTACACAAGTCCTCTATGATCTAGCAGCTCTCTATCTTTTCAACCTCATTCCTAGTTGTGCTCCACCTTCAAATCCTACATTCCAGTGAAATAGAACCAGAAACAATCTCCTAAATGCACCTTGTTTCTCAACTCAGGACCACTGCATACACAACTCCTCTGCCTTACATCACCTTTATACCCTCAACTGTCTGTGACCCCAGTTCCACAGATATTTCTCAATGCTTTATTGGGCTTATTGCCTACAAGTAAGTTTTTCTTTACAGGCAGTTAGGCCCCTGAACAGGAACCCTGACATATGTCTTTGAGTCCCTGGTGCCTAGCATACAGTGCAGGTGGTGAATACAAGTTAGCTGAAAGAATTGATGAATGAATGGTCTCAGAAATAGAGTCCTCAAAGGTGGTTCAAAACCTGGGTCCAGTTGAGAGGAAGACTAGACACCCTGAACAACCCGCCCCTGAATCGGAGAATGGCTGAGACACTATCTGCAGCTGTGTATCCAAGCTTCTTGAAACAAATCTTCCTCAGAGAGGTTAAAGAACCTCTTATGTGGCCTCAGAGGACAAAGGACCCACAGCCAACTACATCTGAAAGGAAGGGAGACAGTGAAGGGCCCGCTGAGGCTTAGCAAAAAAAAAAAAATCCTACAATACACTGCCAAGCCTCTATTTTCATATTAACCTCTGTTGAGACATTTTCTCAAACGAAATATGTCTCTGAACTTAAACCTTCTTTCATGCAGGTTTAAAAACACAGCTTTGTCTTAGAAAAGGGAAATTTATGTTTTCAGCATTGCCTAGGAAAGCACCTAGCTTAGACGAGATGACTAGAGACAGCCAGCTTGGATGAATTTGCCCCATCCTGATTTGGATTTTCTGTATATTGGAGCTCCCCAATTTTCAAATGACTCATACATACCACCAACTGCTGCCAGACCCCTACTGCCACTTTTGGAAAAACAAAAACAAACTGAGAACTTTCAGAGCATCTGTGGCTTCAGATGCTGTGAAAGCAAGAGCTGATTCTCTAAGATATAAAGGGAGCTGATTCTCTAAGATATATTCTGAATTAGCTGGTCTTTTTATTTGGTGCAGTCTTGCCCCAAAACATTTTCTTTACTTTTCCCCTTGACTTTGCCAAAGTCATATATCCTTAAAAAAATTGGGAATTCTTGTGAGAAAGTGAAGGTAACAGAAAGCATTTTGAGAGGCAGGAAAGGCCTGCACGGGGTATGGTAGTAGAGTGCTGAAGACAGAATTGCTGCAATGGGAGGTATGAAAAGAGGGGCCTTAGAAGGCAGGAAAGAGAAATAAGGCAGGTAGAGATAGTGTATTAAGGGCAAACTTCAGCTGTTTCAAAATTTGCTCTGTCAGTGGTTCTCAATCCTAACAGAATCAATTTCCTCTTTTTATAACAAATATTTTATAATGCCTCTTTTACTATACTAAAATGATTTTATATAATATAACCTACTTGTATACACAATTTCAAAAAAAGTCTAATATCCAAAGTATAATATAAAAGGAAACTCATTTATAATAAAGTAATTTGCATTTCAGTATGCAAATGCTCCAGCACCACTGCACTAGAAGACAGATAGAATAGTCAGATGCTTACCTTCAAAGAGAATCACTATGAATGTGATACTTACAAATACTGACAGATATAGGGTACACTGGTGACTCTAATACCATGACGGACATTGTCAAGAGTGATAAGATTTTCCAAAATGGTGACAAACCTTTTGGAAAGTTCGAAACAGAATGAGGCACAATCTTCTCTTGGGTAGTTGCAGTCTGGATCAGTCACTGTATTTTAAAACTATGTACTATTTTGTGCTTATATATAAAACAGAGTTAGATTCTAGGCTCAGATCATCTCAGCAGGTCATTCACCTATATAAAAACCTAACAAATATTCACAAATCAAAAGTAATGAGGGAACAGGGCAGTGCAGGAGTCGCTCAGTGGTAGAATTCTCGCCCACCATGCGGGAGACTGGGGTTCAATTCCCCGAGCCTGCCCATGCCAAAAAAAAGAGTGATGAAGAACAATTCTTCTTTATGCATAATTTTCCTCCATTTTGCAGGATATCAGCATCACCGACTCCTGTTGCTGGCTGCACTCTTTGATCACTGTGACTACCGAGAAAAAAAACCCTCACTGAAATCCACTGGTCTCAGGATTTTAGTTCAAGGAAAGGGAAAGAAAATACCCCTCTTCTTTTTCACTTCTTCCTCCTCCTTCAAATGGTTCCCTAACAACCAAGACCCAGAACTCCATTTAGTGAGCTTATATATAATTAACCTACTGTGGTTTTTGTGGGCTAACTTGGGAACCTATTCAACATTTATAATACTATTTCTACTGGATCATAATCTCCAAATTTCAAACTTCGAAGTAAACTTTGGGAACATAACACTTCCCTAAGTCTGTGCCTTACATACACTGATATCTCACTATCAATGTCTTCTCTAATTTTTAAAATGATGGGCTGACAGCCAAGCTACATAACCAATGCATTATAAAGACTGAGCATATATGTAAAAAGATTACTGCTGTAAACAAATAAAGTCAACCTGATAAATACTTTATATCTATTCCTTATTTTTGTGGCAATTAGGTACAAACTGCACAACTTTAAGTTACTAATGTGTATTATTTTTACACCGTAGTTTTCCTCTTAACCATAGACATTGATCAATTCTATTGCTTATAAATAATGGAAATATTCATTGGAATCTAAAATCAACACCAGTACCAAGAACCTGCCCAAAAATAAAAGTTCCCTTAAAGCTACTGGCTGAATTGGATTTCCTTGACCTTCACCCCTCACCCCCCAAACACACACACATACACACTGAGGTCTAAAGTTCCCTGAGTGACAACCATGCACTTATAAATCCACACATCTTCTCCTACACTCACTTCATCCAAACAGTTCTCTAACCCTCTGATTTTCAAAGCTGCCAAGAGACGCAATCCCTGTCATTGTGGAGGATATACTCCAATAAGTATAGAAAATTGAGCTGTGATGAAAAGAATTTTTTTTCCCATGACTAATTCCAAACTCAGATTATTATTCAGCAGATTTCCATTTTAGGTGAGAGTTACTAAATGACCTCTAATATTTTTTTTCATTCTAAAATACAGTGCATGATTCTGTTATCTTCTTAGACTCTGTATAAATAAATACTCTAAGGACCTAATTAAGTGTCTACATTGCCACTATTTCCACCTATGCTGAAATCAAAGTTTCCTCCCTTTGTAGCATGACTTGATATTAAAAGGTGATAAAGATGAACAGCCCTTGGTTGTTTTTCTGTTACAAAATTAATCTCTATCTCTCTTGTTAAAATGTTGAGAAATGAGGGAAGACCTGATATTCTCGCAAGCATTGGGGACTGCCAATTTGATGGGACAAACCTCTTTTGCTGCTCAGATGTGGCCTCTATCTAAGCAAACGGCAGGTAAACCCACTGCCTTCCCCCCCTTACGTGGGACATGACTCCCAGGGGTATAAATCTACCTGGCAACGTAGGACATGACCCCCAGGGATGACCCTAGCTCTGGCATCATGGATCTGAGAAAGCCTTCTTGACCAAAAGGGGGAAAAGAAGTGAAACAAAATAAAGTTTCAGTGGTTAAAAGATTTCAAACAGAGTAGAGAGGTCATTCTGGAGGTTCTTTTTATGTATTATATAGATATCCCTTTTCAGTTTTGGGGGTATTGGAGCAGCTAGAGGGAAATACCTGAAACTGCTGAACTGTAATCCAATAGCCTTGCTGCTTATAGATGATTATAAAACTATAAAGCTTTTAAGGTATGACCACGTGATTACGAAAACTTTGTGACTAACATTCCTTATATCCAGTGTATGGATAGATAATGAAAAAAAAGACAAAAAAAATAATGGGGGAGTGGGGTATGTTTTGGGTATTCTTTTTATGCTTTTACTTTTATTTTTACTTTTATTCTTATTTTTATTTTGAATAATGAAAATGTTCAAAAATCAATTGTGATGAGTGCACAGCTTTATGATGAACTGTGAACCACTGATTGTACAATTTGGATAATTATATGGTATATGAATATATATCTAAATAAAATCGCATTAAAATATTAGGAATAATACTATTTTTTCCTTTGCCCATTTAAAACATGCAGAGAGTTGCAAGGAAAATTAAAATCGTAACATCATACAATCACAGAATAAAGTCTACTAAAAAGTCCTTTTTTTAGGTTTTTCATTTTTACCTGTATAGCTATAAAATTCCCAATTTTATAATAAATTATATGTATACCTAAAAATTCTAGTTACTCCCTAAAAACCCAGTTTACTCCCTGCTTCTGAAATGTTAACTCTTAAAAATACAATATGGTATAGCAAGCTGTATGGCATTTATATTGGTATAATGAAAATATCTTTGAAAAATAGGAAAAAAATGTTAGGAAATGAAATTCCTAAATATATAAAGAGTTACATATTTAGATAAGTTAGGCACAACCTTGAAGATGCTAAAAGTTCTTGTCTTCAGAAACTAATAGTGATCTCTTTCTAGCAACTCTAATAGGTAAAACTAAATAGTAGTACTTGTTTATTAGATATTATGTATCATTTCCAGCCCTCAAAACAACACTGCACATTATTGCCATTTTACAGATGAGGAAACTGAAACTCCAAGAACCTAAAAGTCTTGCTGAACACACACCCTAAAAAATTCACAAGTATCTTTTATTTATTTTTATTTTTTGTTTTTTATTTGCTTTTTAATTTTTTTTATTTTAACATTTTTCCCCCTATTATTTATTTTTATTCCATATGTTCTACTTATCTGTTGACAAGGTAGATAAAAGGAGCATCAGACACAAGGTTTTCACAATCATACAGTCACAGGCATCTTTTAGAATCCAAAGTTCTTTCTGCACATCATTATGTCTTTCAATTTTTCAAAGCAAGCAATTTTCATTATTGGGAACCATACATTAAGCTGCTGTATGTTAGATTTTGTATATTACAGCACTGCTTAAAAATGTATTGCTTTTACACACCACAGGAACCCAGGTCTCCTGCATGACAGGCAAGCATTCTAAACATGCCACTTTTTAAGGCACAAAACTATATTACTATAAAAGGGAAACAACCTTGGAAAATTGTAAAGATTGTAACAGAAAAGCTATATGATTCAAATTCCAGTTTCGCTAGTAAAGATGAAATGCTATGCCAAAAGTGTGCTAAAATTACAGAGCAGGATGAAACTATTTAATGTGCAATGTAGTATGAAAACCACAAATTTAATAAAAACTCAAATGCCTCAAGAAGAATTCCTCTTTTCTCTTGATGTATACAATTGCTATTTTGACAGAAAGCCAAGCATCACATGCACATCATCTAAGAAATCTTACGGGATAACTGGTTACAAATAACACTAATCATTTTCATTATACCTTCCTAATTCAAACATTACTCCAAAAATATCTTATGATTGCAAAGTTTTGACATTTGCTTGATTCTAAAATGTACACATGCATCAGAATTAACAAGTAAAACAGAAAGTAAAAATAAAATGGTCATATGGTTTACGACAAATGAAGTAAAAAAAAAATCTTCACAACATACGCATCAGAGTAGCTAAAAAAATAATACCAAGTGTTGGCAAGAATGTGGAACAACCAGAACTCTCATATACTTCTGGTCAGAATATAAATTGGTACAGCCACTTTGGAAAACTGTTTGGCAATATCTATAAAAAAAAGCTGAACATATAGATGCATATCCCTCAACCCAGAAATTCCACTCTTCTGTATACACCCAACAGAAATGTGTATACTTGTTAACCAAAGGATATATACCAGAATACTCCTAGCAGCACTATTCATAATATACCTAAACTGGGAAACTATTCAAATATCCATCACCAGTAAAATGTATAAATAGAGGTATAGCAACATAATGGAATAGTATATGGCAATGAAAATGAACAGTCTACAACCTGATGCAATAATATGGATTAATCTCACAAACATAACGTTGAGCTGCAAAGTCAGACACGAAAACATACACACTATGTGGTACCATTTAAATAAAGTACCAGATAAAATTAATTATGCTGTTAAAAATAAGGAGAGTGGTCATTACCCTTTGTTGGAGGTAATCACTAGAACGAAGCAAAAAGGGGCTTCTTGGATACTGGTAAATTTCTTTAGCTGGGTGCTGGTGATATAAGTGTGTACAGCTGGTGAAAATTCATCAGGCTGACATTTAGGATATGTGCATCTTTATGTATATTATAAATAAAATGTAAAATAAAAAACCTTTAAAAATGTAAATGAAATTACAGAAAGTATACCACATGTCAAAAATGCTCAAGAGATGTGAGATATTATAGCAGCAGTGTGGGTAAATATCATGGCTTTGAAATTGGAGGGCCTGTATGTTCTAGTCCACCAAAGCTGCAGAATGCAAGACACCAGAGATGGACTGGCTTTTATTAAAAGGGGATTTATTTAGTTAAAAATGAATAGTTCGTCAGAGAACAGGCAGCTAACTTTCGACTGAGGTTCTTTCTTACACAGGAAGGGACAAGGCAATCTCTGCTGGCCTTCTCTCCAGGCCTCTGGGTTCCATCAACTTTCCATGGGGTGATGCATCTCCAAAGGCCTGGGCTGAACTGCAAGTTCTGAGATGAGGTATGCTGAGCTGCTCTCATTTAAGCTTCCAGCCAATTAAATCAAACATCATTCATTGCAGTAGGCACACCTTCTAGCCGACTGCAGACTTAATCAACAACAGATGAGCTCCATATGCCGATGGCTCATGTCCACAGCAACAAAACTAGGCACCTTCACCTGGCCAAGTTGACACCTGAACCTAACTACCATACTGTGTTTAAATCTCAGTTCCATTACTTCCTAGCTATGACTTTGGGCAAGTTATGTAACCTCTCTGTGCCTCATTTCTTCATTTATAAAATGGAGTTAATATCTACCTCATAGTGTTATTATGAAGATTAAATTGTCATAAGATTTACAAGTACTACTAGCAGAGCTGTCTGTTATGAAATATTTATTAAATATAGAATGGAAACAAAGATGTATGACTGAACTATTACTAGAAAATGCACAAAATAATTATTTGGATAGTGGAGGTGATAGGAACGTGTCTAGTGTAAAGGAGTGCGACCCAGCAGTTGAGAAAAGTCCTACAAATCTCTATCTAAAGAGGCCTTGGGCAAACACACAACTTCTCTGAGCCTGGGGCCCTCCCTCAGTTTACACTGGAGGCTGGCCCTGATGAACTCTAGGATTACAGCATTCTTCAGGATGATGACCAATGAGTGGAGGCAAAGATCAGGAACTAAAAGGGCTGAGCTCAACTGTCAGGCTCTCTTATGGTCCAAAAGGAATTCTGGAATCTCCTATGCCTCTGAACGTCACATAATACTCACATTGGAAAATATCTATCATGTCTATCAGTCATGTCTCTATCTCCCAGGTTCACATTTTCTTCCAATGGGTTTCTAAAAGAGCCAGTCAGGTTGTTGTCATCCATACTGTGGTAGTGTCCTTAACTTTTCTGGCCATATTATAATAGCCACTCTTTATTAAAGACCTACTTACAAAACAGGCACTGTAATAAATATTTTATCCTCAATCTTCACAACAAATCTGGTAGGCTGCTCTGCTCATTGGTGGCAGAGCTGCAAGGTCAACTTGCCATGTCTGGCTCTAGAGCCCATGCTCTTTCCATGTGAACTCTTAATTGAGTTTACAATCAGCCACATTTTTCTCATTTATATAACAAAAGGTCATTAGTTAATGTGGTCTATAACAAGAGCAATCTAATTTAGTGAAAAATCAATTTTGGATATTTTTAAAATAAATGATGAGTTCATGTTTCTAAGTAAAGGTTTCCATCTGGGTCTATTTAAATGTATACTGTGTATTTTTTTAAATTTTTATTAATAAAATCAACATATAATACAAACATTCTTAACATATGAACATTCCATACTTGGTGTGTATTAAAGCTGTTTGTATTTAGCAGCTGTCATCCAAACCACGGGTTAAGGCCTCAAAAGACATTTACATTTGTTCACTGTTGAATCCCTAGTCTAGAGCAGAAACTTAACACATATAGCTTGAGTCCATCCTCCCAAAACCTAGTTGACTAAAATACTCTGCTAATAAGGAGGATACTCTCCAACAAGATACTTTATTACCAGAAACTTCATGACCAAAATTAGACATACTGTGAGAGTCACTGAGATAGCCTCCCTGCTGAAGCCTCTAAGCCAAGTGACAATGTCATCATCAGAAAGTAATTATCAAACATCTACAAATATTTATTTATCAGTATAACTTCCCTTCTTTCTCTTTCCTCTTCAGGTTAAACAAGCCACAGAGCCATGGTTCCCTTCCAAGCAATCCGGCCTCTTAATGTGTACTAAGACCCTCTGGAAACACAAATGTCAAACACAATCAGATTGCTTCCCTAAGGGTGTATTAAATAAACACGAGGACCCAGAAGCTTGGCCTTTCCCCCAACAAGATACTTGACCCACCACCAATTCCTGAGCCTGTGCTGTGATATAACTTTTAAGTCACCAGTCCAACACTGAGGAAATTGTAAGTTTCTCCCAATGTCTGTCATATCTATTCTAACTTCACCTAAAAAAGACACTTTGTTCATTAAGGATTCACTTACACTAATAGCATACACTATTAAAATTCTTTAAAAAGCCTATCTTCGAATGCAGTTGTGAGCATGAACTAGGTGAATAAACCTTAAGAACCGTATGTTGAATGAAATGTCAGGAACAAAATGACAAATATTATCATGCTTCAATTATATGGACTAACTATAATATGAAATTTGGTGAACTAAAGTAAAGAGCATGGGTGTTCAGATTGGAGCTTACTGTAAAGGGTCCTAGACTATAAGCTCTTACAACAGTCACATATTTTCAGCAGTCATAATGGTTATTTCTAAATTCTGAGATACTGAACTGTTTATATACAATATGGTCTTTTTCTTACGTAACACCTGAGACTCAGAGTTAGAACTCTGAAGTTATGAAAGTCAGCAATACCCATACAGGAACTGTTTAAAAAGTTGAAAAACAGATCAGACATCGAGCAGAGGTAAGAATGAAGTGGATAAGACTGGGGTAGATCAGAAGACTTGGCAAAGGATGATTTCATCCATATTTTAAAACTTCAACTTCTGTGTGAAACTAAAAGGAGAGATATTTATTCGGTGCAAAATGTATATTTTGGGTAGTGCATTTCCTAAGTCAGTTTAGTTGAATACCATAAGTACAGGGAATCTTGATAGGGCGTGAGATGTTGTTGGTTTATCCAGGTTAGTGTGATGCCCCAATAAGTCCTAGAGTGATTTGGGCAGTGAATAAGGAAGTATTTGCAAAGTTCCCTTGGGGGAATGGGGAGAAAGGAGGAAAAATTCAACTTCCCCATTTGGAGAATTTCTGAAATTCTCACAAACAGTGGGGACAATAAAATCAATAGGCTGAGCCCCTGATCTTGGGGTTTGCCCCTATGAAACTTAATCCTGCAAAGGACAGACTACTTAAAATTAGGCCTAAGGGTCACCCCCAGAGAAACCTCTTTCGTTGTTCAGATGTGACATCTCTCTCTAAGTCAACTCAGCAAGTGAACTCACTGCCCTCCCTCCTACATGGGACATGACTGCCAGGGGTATAAATTTCCCTGGCAAGTGGGACAGAAATTCTGGGATAAGCTGGGACCCAGTATCAAGAGATTGAGAAAGCCTTCTTGACCAAACAGGGGAAGAGAGAAATAAGACAAAATAAAGTTTCAGTGGCTGAGAGATTTCAAACAGAGTTGAGAGGTTATACTGGAGGTTATATTCTTATGCATTATATAGATATACCTTTTTAGTTTATGGTGTATTGGAGTGGCTGGAGGGAAGTATCTGAAACTGTTAAGCTGTATTCCAGTAGCCTTGTTTCTTGAAGATGATTGTATAATGATATAACTTTTACAATATGACTGTGTGATTGTGAAAACCTTGTGTCTGATGCTCTTTTATTTAGAGTATAGACAGATGAGTAAAAAAATATGGATAAAAATAAACAAATAATGGGGGGGACAAAGGTTAAAATAAATTGGGTAGATGGAAATATTAGTGGTCAATGAGAGGGAGGGGTAAGAGGTATTGCATGTATAAGTTTTTTCTTTTCTTCTTATTTCTTTTTCTGGAGTGATACAAATATTCAAAAAAACAGTCATAGTGATGAGTACACAACTATGTGATGATATTGTGAGCCATTGATTGTATACCATGTATGGAATGTTTGATGTTAAGAATGCTTGTGTATTTGTATGTTAAGATTTATAAATAAAAATATTTTTTTAAAAAAAGCCTGTCTTCATAGAGAATGTGCTGAATATGTGGGCACTATAGGGGAAAGTATACCAGATCAGAAGTTAAAAGCTGAGTTCTGTTTCACCACCTTACTTTCCTATGCAACTTGGGCAAATCACTGATCTTCTCTAGGCTCCAGGTTCCTCAGCCATCAAATAAGGAGTTGAACTAAATCAGGGGTTATTCACCTAGTTCCAAAGATACTTTAGGAAGTTCATGCATGGGCTTTAGGTGTTCATAAGCCACCCCCTTAAACTTATATAAAAAATGACCTGTTTACATATGTGGATTTTCTGAAGAGGTCTATGGCTTGCATCAAATACTTATGTAAATTGTGATCCAAATAACAACCATAGCTCAAAATTTCTTATCATGTGCCAGACACTGTACTAAAGACCTTACATATATTATCTCATTTAATTATCACAAAAATCCTTTGAAGTTGGTACTCTCATTACCTCCATTTTACTGCTGAAGAAAGTGAAGCAGAAAGATCCCAGGCTCTTAAACACAATGTTATGTTGGGTGAGATCATCTCTAAGCATTAAAATTCTGATTCTATATCAGTTCAAATTAATAATTTTCCTCTAGCTAAATTCTGCCCCATTTCTCAATCATTAGTCCTTCTTTTAAATCCTTACACAGAGCAATCAAACTCACAGAACACTCAGATTAATACAACCTAAAAAAGAATATATTAGGAAGTTAATACAAGTAAAGAGACCCAAGGTACTTTCCCACTCCAACCTTCAACCTGCTTTTTCTTTTTATAACATGGCATTATCCAAAAGATGTATCTGAGTCCAATTATGAATTAAAGTCTAAAATGGAAGTAACAGTAAATAAATCCAAGGGTTAAACAAAAAATGGGATGCAGTGGCAGTAACAGTGTCTCCCAAACACTCAACAACCTCTCAATGAGAAGCGCGGGAAAGACACATTAGTGCAAAGCCTATGTTAAATGGCTTTTCCCACACTCTCAAATTCCACTTCTTGAAAACCACTGACCACTCTGAAGCCAAGCCCTGAATCACTCTCAGAGGAGATTCAAAGCCTGACTAAAGGTATTAAGCCATCACCAACACCAGTCTGGAATATAGTGAAAACTAAGTGAAAGGCTAGTTTCCAATTCTGTTTCGCCAACAGTTCTGGCAACCTCCAATCATAAAAGCGGCCAGTGATCACCCAGTCACACCTAAAAATTGTTTTGCTGACCATCTCTTCTCATCTTGGTATTACTCAGAGGCAGAACATTGCTCAATAAATGACTGCAAAGCATAAGTAGCATTGTTGGTTCTTTTCACAGGCTGTCAAAAAACCTCCACAGCTTCTTAAAGGGAAGGTTGTTGAAACTTTATCCCCAGCCCTCATGACCTTTCTTCAATTAGTCTGTGTAAAGAGAACCAAAGGAAGGTGAAGAAAGTGGCTGAGAGGAATGGCCTTGGATGCAGGAATTGTATCTTTTTCAAGGGTGATGCAACAGGGTCAGACAGAAAATGAGGAGGAGGAGGTTTGAGCTCGTGGGAAGGAAAAAATCAGCATCGAAGTTGGAAAGCTGAGCAGAAAATGGGTTATGAAGCCGTGGATTATTTAGAACTAGCAGGGGGATAAAATGGTTTGGCCAGGAGCAGTACAAGGAGGGAAGGCAGGCAGTGGAGGGTCTGGTGGGATGAGGTAGATCGAGAGGGGGCAAAGAGCTCTGGGGTTGGGGCAGCGGATCCAAAGGAGACAAGCGGCACAAGGAATATTGCGGGGACCTCAGCGGGACCATCAGAGTGTTGGGGAAATCTACAAGGAAGGACCGGGTGACCTGCTGGGCGTTGTGGGAACCGGGCAGCAGGCCAGAGATCCTGAGGGCCGTTGGGGTGGGGAGGAGAGATTAGGGGCACTAGCGCTGGAGCAAGGGCGCCCGGTATCCGAGGGCCCGGTGCTGACAACGGTCGGAGTGGGAGAGGGTAGAAAGCTCTCTGGGTCAAGTTCAGGCGAGGGCCGCCACGAGTCGGCTCGGGGCTGGGGACAGAGAGAAGCCTGGCCCCCAACACGATGTGAGAAAGGAGGATCGAAGATGTAAGGAGGGGCCCCGGGACCGCCGGGTAGCCGCGCTGGCGCTCTCACCGGGACAGGTGCTTCAGAATCTGCTTCTTGATGATCCCGGCCATGCTGGTGCCGTGGCCCGCAAGGACGAAGGCGAGGGCGCGGGCAGCTGTGGACTCCTCGTTCTTGGAGGAGCGGTGGCCTCCTCTGCTCCCTCACCTCGCCGCAGAAGTGGAACCGGATGCCACCGCCACAGCAGCCGCCATGGCGCTCTCGCCGCCCGGGCCCCGGCGCGCCAAGTTCCGCCACGATCCCACCCACCCGCGCGGCCCTTCCACCGCCAGCCCAGAGCGACGCGGAGGTCACACGCCTCCCGGCGGCCCAGCTCGCGGCGACAGGAGGCGCGTGTGGTGAAGGGCGGGGCGCGCGCGGCGGCTTATCGCGGGCGCCCGGGCGAGGAGGACCAGCTCAAGGGCCGCCTCCCTCCGCCCTCCCAAATGCCTCTCAGCATAGGAAGGTCTGAGCGGTTTCGCCTCCGGAACTGCGTGGAGTTCGCACTCAGGCAGTCTTCTTGAAGCATTGGGGAAAGGCGGCATATCTGTTCATTTTTGCAGGCATTCGCTAGATAATTGCGCCGCTCTTGGATAGCAGGGTTCACGTCTCATTTATTTCCTTCATACATAAATTATTTGTTGAGCAACAACTCTAATCCAGGCATCAGGTTGAGTGAAAAGTAGTACAAAGGATCTCATAGGTACGTGAAGAGAGATTTAAGAGATTCAAAAGAGAGAGCAAACGTGTCTGCTGCTAAGGACTGTGTTAAAAGAACCGGGAGGGGGACTCCTCCTCACTCTCCTATACCCCTCATAGTTTCTAGCCCATTAATCAACAGGAAAATGTTTACTCAACACCTAAGAGGTGCACTGAAGAGTGACCCCCTCCTAAATGTGAAGGGCAGAAGAAAATGAAATACTTAACTGTTTAAATTGCCGAAGACTTTAGCGATCATCTTCATTTTACAAATAAGGAAACTGAGCTCCTGGGAAATAGGTGAGAGCTTGTCCAAGTCTACTTTAGTGAGACTCAAGATGAGAACCCAGGTGTTCTGACTTCCATTTCTATTTCATCCATTCAGTTAAAAGTATAATACTTATGCATGTAACCCTAATGGCAAAGGTAGGAAGATAGCAGTTCTCTGGATTTAAACCTTCTAAGCAAAATACTCTCAGGCAGCCATATAGGAAGCCTGGTCAACCGTTCATTTAAAATTTATTCATTCTTGTGAATATTTAATATATGCACAAAATACAAAAATCAAGGGTGTGCTGGTTTGAAATGATGTATAGACCCTAAAAAAGCCATGTTTTAATCCTAATCCCATTTTGTGAAGGCAGCCACTTCTGATTCCCTATTCAGTATTGTATGTTTGAAACTGTAATCAGATCATCTCTCTGGAGATGTGATTTAATCAAGAGTGGTTGTTAAATTGGATTCGGTGATGACCTGTCTCCACCCATTTGGAGACAGGTCATCACCTAATGTCTCTTTAGGTGTTTAGACAGAAGTTTCTGGAGTCCTATAAAAGAGGAAACATTTTGGAGAATGAGATTCAGAGAAAGCAGAGCAGAACGACATAACCACAAGGAGCAAAGTCCACCAGCCAGCAACCTTTGGAGATGAAGAAGGAAAATGCCTCCCGGGGAGCTTCATGAAACAAGAAGCCAGAAGAAGCAAGCAGATGATGCCGTGTTCACCGTATGCCCTTCCAGATGAGAGAGGAACCCGATGTTCACCATGTGCATTTCCAGATGAGAGAAAAACGCTGTGTTCGCCATGTGCCCTTCCAGATGAGAGAGAAACCCTGAACTTCATTGGCCTTCTTGAACCAAGGTATCTTTCCCTGGATGCCTTTGATTCGACATTTCTCTAGACTTCTATGGACATTTTCTAGGCCTTAGAACTGTGAACTAGCAACTTATTAAATTCCCCTTTTTAAAAGCAATTCTGTTTCTGGTATATTGAATTCTGGCAGCTAACAAACTAGAACAAAGGGGTAATCAGTCGCCCTCCCTCCCCAATCCCTCAGCCATTCAATTGACTTTCCCAAAACAATTTTACCCATTTTCACAGATAATCTAAGCTTTGTCAACCATATATTAGAGTTTTTATTTTGTTTTATTTTTTAAAAATTTTTTATTAATTAAAAAAATTACAAGAAACATAAACATTCCCAACACATACACTCAGCAATTCACAATATCACATAGTTGCATATTCATCATCATGATCATTTCCCAAAACATTAGCATCAATTCAGAAAAAGAAATAAAAAGACAACAGAAAAATATAACAAACAGAAAAAAAAATTTTACAAGTCATACCCCTTACTGATCCCTTTCATTGATCGCTAGCATTTCAAAATAAATCTATTTTAACATTTGTTCCCCCTATTATTTATTTTTATTCCTTATGTTCCTCTCATCTGTTGACAAGGTAGATAAAAGGAGCATCAGACACAAGGTTTTCACAATCACACAGTCACATTGTGAAAGCTATATCATTATACAATCATCATCAAGAAACATGGCTACTGGAACACAGCTCTACATTTTCAGGCAGTTCCCTCCAGCCTCTCCATTACATCTTGGATAACAAGGTGATATCTACTTAATGCATAAGAATAACCTCCAGGATAACCTCTCGACTCTGTTTGGAATCTCTCAGCCATTGACACTTTGTCTCATTTCACTCTTCCCCCTTTTGGTCGAGAAGGTTTTCTCAATCCCTTGATGCTGGGTCTCAGCTCATTCTTGGATTTCTGTCCCACGCTGCCAGGAAGATCCACACCCCTGGTAGTCATGTCCCACGTAGACAGGGGGAAGGTGGTGAGTCTGCTTGCTGTGTTGGCTGGAGAGAGAGGCCACATCGGAGCAACAAAAGAGGTTCTCTTGGGGGTGACTCTTAGGCTTAATTTTAAGTAGGCTTGACCTATCTCCTGTGGGGTTAAGTTTCATATGAACAAACCCCAAGACTGAGGGTTCAGCCTATAGCTTTGGTTGTCCACACTGCTTGTGAGAATATCAAGAATTCAACTTGGGGAAGTTGAGTTTTTCCCCGTTCTCACCATTCCCCTAAGGGGACTTAGCAAATACTTTTCCACTCACTGATCAAATCACTCTGGGATTCATCAGGGCATCACCTGGACAAACCAACAAAATCTCATGTCCTATACAAAGTTCCATGTACTTAAGGTGTTCAATCAACTATCTACATAAGTTATATTAGGGATGCACTAGTCAAAGTATAGATTTGTACCAAATAAACATTTTTTGCTTTAATTTTAAACTATTAAGTACCATCTCTTTTCAGCACACTGCGGTAATGACATTCTTTTGTTCTTCCTTACGCAAAAACATTTTTTAAATTCGTACATTTAGTCACTATCATTATACACTCTAGGCATTCCTAGATTACACCACCTCAATCTTTATCATCTTTCTTTATGATTTCATTTATGCCCCAGCCCTCCTCCCTCTATCATTCTCACATTCAGTTTCATTCAGTGTTTTAACATAATTGTATTACAGTTAGGTAGTATTGTGCTGTCCATTTCTGAGTTTTTATATTCAGTCCTGTTGCACAATCTGTATCCCTTCAGCTCCAATTACCCAATATCTTACCCTATTTCTATCTGCTGATGGTCTCTGTTACCAAGGAAATATTCCACGTTTATTCACTAATGTCGGTTCACATCAGTGAGACCATACAGTATTTGTCCTTTTGTTTCTCGCTAATCACACTCAGCGTAATGTCCTTAAGGTCCATTCATGTTGTTACATACTTCATAACTTTATTCTGTCTTACAGCTGCATAATATTCCATCTTATGTAAATGTCACAGTTTGTTTAGCCAACTGTCTGTTGATGGACACTTTGGCTGTTTCCATCTCTTGGTAATTGTTAATAATGCTGCTATAAACACTGGTGTGTGAATGTCCATTTGTGTCCTTGGCCTCATGTCCTTTGAGTAGAGACAGCATATAGATGGGTCCTGTTTTTTAATCCATTCTGCCAGACTATGTCTTTTGATTGGAGAGTTTAATCTATTAACATTCAGTGTTATTACTGCATGGGTAGTATTTTCTTCTACTATTTTGCCTTCTGGATTTTATATGTCATATCTAATTTTCCTTCTTTTTACCTTTATTCATAGTCTTCCTTTCTACACTCTTCTCCACACCTCTCCCTCCTGTCTTCGTATCTGTCTCTAGTGTTCCCTTTAGTATTTCTTGCAGAGCTGGTCTCTTGTGACAAATTCTCTCAGTGATTTTTTGCCTGAAAATGTTTTAATTTTTCCCTCATTTTTGAAGGACAATTTTGCTGGATATAGAATTCTTGGTTGGCAGTTTTTTTCTTTTAATAATTTAAATATATTATCCCACTGTCTTCTTGCCTCGATGGTTTCTGCTGAGAGATCTGCACATAGTCTTATTGGGCTTCCCTTGTATGTGATGGATTGCTTTTCTCTTGCAGCTTTCAAGATTCTCTTTCTGTTTGATCTCTGACATTCTGTTTAGTAAATGTCTTGGAGTACGTCTATTTGGATCTATTCTCTTTGGGGTACGCTGCACTTCTTGGATCTGTAATTTTAAGTCTTTCATAAGAGTTGGGAAATTTTCAGTGATAATTTCCTCCATTAGTTTTTCTCCTCCTTTTCCCTTCTCTTCTCCTTCTGGGACACCCACAACACGTATATTCATGCGCTTCATACTGTCTTTCAATCCCCTGATTTCCTGGTCATATTTTTCCATTTTTTTTCCTATAGTTTCTGTTTCTTGTCGGAGTTCAGATGTTCCGTCCTCCAGTTTAGAAATCCTATGTTCTGTCTCTCAAAATCTACCATTGAAGGTTTCCATTGTTTTCTTCATCTCTTCTACTGTGTCTTTCATTCCCATAAGTTCTGTGATTTATTTTTTCAGACTTTCAGTTTCTTCTTTTTGTTCTTTCCTTGCCTTCTTTATATCCTCCCTCAATTCATTGATTTGGTTTTTGATGAGGTTTTCCATGTCTGTTCGTATATTCTGAATTAATTGTTTCAGCTCCTGTATGTCATTTGAATTGTTGGTTTGTTCCTTTGACTGGGCCATGTCTTCAATTTTCCTAGTGTGATCTGTTATTTTTTGCTGGCGTCTAGACATTTAATTATCTTAATTAGTTTATTCTGGAGATTACTTTCACTTCTTTTATCTAGGGTTTTCTTGCTGGATGAATTTGTTGTCTATCTGTTCTCTGACATTCAGTTCAGCTTTACCTGGACCTTTAGCTTAAATTTTGTTTAACAGAGGAGAATTTTTCAGTTCTTGTTTTCTTGTTTCTTGCCCTGCTTGTGTGGTGCCTTCCTACCCCCCCCCCCCCCAACTTAGGAGGCTCTACTTAGGTATTATAGACCCCAGCCAGATTTTCCCAGACCAAACTGGCTTCCTATCAGGAACAAAAGAGTCACCAGCATCGGTTTTCCCTGAGGGTGAGACCCAGCAGGTTGAAAGACTTTCCTGTGAAGTCTCTGAACTCTGTTTTTCTTATCCTGCCCAGTATGTGGCGCTTGTCTGACTGCAGGTCCCACCAGCGTAAGATAATGCAGTACCTTTAACTTTGGCAGACTCTCCCTGCTGGGGGTGTGGTGGAGGCAGAGGAGAGGTTGTAGGCTGGTTTTAATGGCTTCAAATTACCAAGCCCTGGGATCTGAATTCCTTGAGGGAGGGATTCCACCTGAGTTGGGCATCACCCCTCCCCTGGGGAAGGCACAGTCTCCAGAAAAGCCCCCAAAAGAGCTCACTTCTGCCTAAGCCTGGGGCAGATGCAGCCTGAAAAGTCCTGCTGCTGTATCCAGAGGCAGTCAAACCTTTGTAGATATGCAGCCAAAAAAGTCTCTGTTTCCTTCTTTTTTTTTCCCCGTTTCTGTCAGCCCTGCCCCCTTGGCGCCGGGGCAAAAATGAGCAACCTCTGCTTTGATCAAGTTCGCCTAAGCTGGGGGTCTATTTTTAGTAGTCAAAATTTGTTAATTAGTTCCACAACTGGCGTTTGATTGTGCCTAGTCCCTGCTGCTGGTAAAAGTCTCTTTCCTTTCCCCTCTGGGAAGCGCCCTGGGGGGAGGGGCGCTGGCCGCCGCAGCTTTGGGAACTCACGGTTCTGGGGGGTGCTCATAGCCAGTCCAGCTGGTCCAGACTGGGGTACGCTGTGTGTCTGGTCACTGACGTGGCCCCAGGAGCTGTTCTGTACTGTTTCTGGTTATTTAGTAGTTGTTCTGGAGGACGAACTAAAATGTGCACGTTGTTAAGCCGCCATCTTGACCCAGAAGTCCCTATATTAAAGTTTTTAAATACATAACCAACAAATTGCATCCATTCCTATGTCTATCTCTGTCATAGTAGGTTACCACAAGTCCGCCAAAATTACGTAAGAGAAGCAAATCAACCTTGGCCTGGATACTCTACTGTGCAAGACTGCATGTTTCATTAATTTTTATCCTGTCCATCCCTCACCAAAATAAATACCAGAGGCCAACAGGGCCTACAGAAGAGAAGGTTTCTTGTCAGAATTGCTGGCCATTATTGTTTCTTTCCAATTCAGTCATTAGCTGCAGGGGCCTCAGGGTAACTTCTTCTATTTCCTACTTCTTCTTCCTGGAGCACCCCAGCAGACATAGCTGATTAGAAATCAGCTATATAAAACAAAACCTGTCTCATGCTCAGAGACTCAGCATCCTGTTGAACGATTCATCATGCTGCTGAATGAGTTATTTTTTATATAATGGGATCCTGCAAAAACTCATGCTTTAAAAATATGGCCTTTCCAGGGACCATGGAATAGACGAGTTCCTATTCATACCAATAGCATTAATCTGAACAATGCTAAGAAACCAAGGCATAAAGAGAAAAAGGGATCTGAGACTAATCCATATTTTTTAATTAAATGTTTTACTTTAGAAAACTTTTTTTAGCCATTCTTGTGGAATTAAATCTGTCGGTGACAAAGTGTCTTAGTTTTCCTTCATTGGAAAACATTTATTTCCCCTTCATTTATGAAGCATATTTTCTTATTCTTTATTTAAGTTATGAGTTTACAGAACAATCATACATAAAATACATGATTCCCATATACTACTCTCTTATTAACACCTTGCATTGGTGTGGAACATTTGTTACAAATGACGGAAGCACATTTTTTATAATTATACTATTAACTACATATACATGGTTTAACACAGAGGTCATTGTTTATATAGAGCAGTCCCATGGATTCTTTTAAATTTTTTCTTCTGCTACCAATATATGCAACAACACATTTCCCCTTTTAACCACATTCACAATAATGTGCTACCATTACTACCATCCATTATCAAAACATTTCTATCATTCCACATGGGAACCCTCTTCATTTTAAGCCTTAACTTCCCATTCTTTATCCCCACTCCATCCCTTAGCAACCTACATTCTGGATTCTGACTCCATGAGTTTCCTTATTCTAATTATTGTTTATCAGTGAGATCATACAATATTTATCCTTCTGTGTCTGCTTTTATCACTCAACATGTTGTTTTCAAGCTTCATCCATATTGTGGCATGTATCAGAACTTTATTCTTTTCACAGCTAAATGATATTCCTTTGGATGTATATACATCTTGTTTATCAGTTAGCAACTGATGGACACTTGTGTTGCTTCCATCTTTTGGCAATTGTGAATAATACCACTGGGATCACTGGTGTGCAATTATCTGTTCAAGGCCCTCCTTTCATTTCTTTTGCATATATACCTAGAAGTGGGATTGCCAGGTCCTATGATAATTCTATACTGTACTTTCTAAGGAACTGCCAAACTGTGTTCTACAGCACGTGTACCATTTTACATTTCCACCAGCAATGAATGAGTGTTTTAGTTTATTAAGCTGCAGGAATGCAATATACCAGAAACAGAAAGGCTTTTTAAAAGGGAATTTATTAAATTGCAAGTTTACAGTTCTAAGTTCATGAAAATGTCCAAATTAAGGCACCACCAAGAGGTTACCTTCACTCAAGAAAGGCTGATGCTGTCCGGAACACATCTATCAGCTGGTAAGGCAATTGGCTGGCATCTGCTGGGGTCTTTGGACACCTCTGTCAGCTGGGAGGGCACATGGTGGCATCTGTTAGCTTTATCTCCTCATTTCATAAGGCTTCTGGGGGGTGTTTTTTGTCTGTATCTCCAAAGGTTTCTGGCTGTGTGGGCTCTATTAGCTCTTAAACTTTTTCCTCTTAAAGAACTCCAATAAGTAATTTCTTCTTGAATGGGTAGAGACATACCTTCTAATCAAAAGGTACCACCCATAATTACGTGGGTCACATCTCCATAGAAACAATAAAAAAGATCCCACCCAGGGGGATCAATGACAATGGTTTCTTAGACCCAAAGCACAAGCAACAAAAGAAAAAAACAGGTAAACGGGACCTCATCAAAATTAAAAACTTGAGTGCCTCAAAGGACTTTATCATGGAAGTAAAACAATGACCTACTCAAAGGGAGAAAATATTTGGAAACCACATATTTGATATAAATTCCAGAATATTTAAAAGAAATCCTTCTACTTGACAAAAAGACAATTAAAAAATGAGCAAAAGGATTTAACAACATGGCTTTTCTGAGGAAGATGACAATTACAAGCCGGAACAATAAGTATTCTTATTTCTCTGCATCCTCTCCAACACTTGTAATATCCATTTTTTTAATAGCAGCCATTTTAATGGGTATGAAATGGTATCTCATTGTGGCTTTGATTTGCATTCCCCTGATGGCTAATGATGTTGAACATCTTTACATGTGCTTTTCTGTCCATTTGTATAACTTCTTTTGGAGAGATGTCTGTTCATGTCTTTCACCCATTTTGTAATTGTCTTTTTGTCAAGTAGAAGGATTTTTTAAAAATATTCTGGAATTTAATCTATATCAGATATGTGGTTTCCAAATATTTTCTCCCATTGAGTAGGTCGTTGTTTTACTTCCATGATAAAGTCCTTTGAGGCACACAAGTTTTTAATTTTGATGAGGTCCCGTTTACCTATTCTTTTCTTTTGTTGCTTGTGCTTTGGGTCTAAGAAACCATTGTCTAATAATACAAGGTCCTGAAGATGCTTCCCTATATTTATTCTAGGAGCTTGACAGTTCTGGCTTTTATATTTAAGTCTTCAATCCATTTTGAATTGATTTTTGTATAAGGTGTGATGTTAGGATCGTCCTTTTCCTCCAAATGGAGATCCAGTTTTCCCAGTACCATTTGTTGAAGAGACTATTCTTTCCCAATTGAATAGCTGTTTTGGTTTGCTAAAGCTGTAGTAATGCAATATGCCAGAAATGGATCAGATTTTAGACAGCGAATTTATTACAAGTTTACAGTTCTAAGGCCATAAATATGTCCAAATTAAATCATCCAGAAAAAGCTGGCTCAAGGAAGTACAATCTGGGAAGGGACGTGGCTGATGTCTGCTAGTCCTTGTTCTCAGTTTGTTGCTTCCAGTTTCTGATGCCAGTGGTTTTCTCTAAGCGTCTGTGGGCTTTTACTTAGTTCCTCTGGGGCACAATTCTGCCTTGCTTAGCATCTTATAAGCAGGCATATGGCAACGTCTGCTGGGCTCTACCCATATCTAATCATCTGCTCTCTCTGTCAGCCCTCCAAGGATCTCCAAACATCCATGTCTCTGTCAGCTATGAAGCAACTGTTCTCCAAGCATCTGCACCTGAGGTTTCTCCAAAACGTTTCCCCTTTTAAAGGATTCTAGTGAACTAATCAAGACCCACCTTGAATGGGTGGAATAACATCTCCATCAAGTAAAAAGGCCACACCCACAACTGAGTGTGTCACAACTCCATGGAAACAATGCAGTTTCCCAACCTAAACAATAGATTTGGCCCCACAAGATTAGATAAGGATTAAAATATGGCTTTTCTGGGTACATAACAGTTTCAAACCAGCACAGTGGCCTTTGCCCTCTTATTAAAAAATTGGCCATAAGGCTGCGTTTCTTGGGCATGCTACCCTCACCAACACAGACCTGTGACTGGTGACTCACCCCACACCCGACACACTTGAACCCCATCACCCATTCCCATTCCCCACGCTCCAGGTGCCCCAACCCCACAAGCCCCCAGTGCACATACCTGCCCCACACCCCTACCTCATGTGCAGCCCAACCCACCGCTCCTGTACCCCTCCTGAGCACTACATCCCCTGCCCTGTTCCCTGCAGGCCACTGCCAGTGCACAAAGGCTGCAGGCACTAACCTCCATACCCAGGCTACACCTGACCTCCTACCCATAGTGTCACACAGCCTCACCCCAACCCCCCCTGAGCTCTGCACATCTGTTTACGGTACTCCTAGACCTACGCATGCGCACAGGGCCCCAATCACGTCATTCAGCAATGGGAGCCATACTTTACAGCAGTCCTAGACCATGCGTGCACATGGGCCTCGGCCTCACTTTCTGGCTCTGAGAAAGTGCTGACCTATGCAGCTGGGTCACATCTGCCCCCAATCCATGAAGGAATAATGCCAACCTGTTGCCTCGGCAATAAGCATGTGCACAAATGGGCCCCATGCCTTAGACCAGCGCACACCAGGGTTACACCCCCCAGACCGGTGCACCCACACAGCTACATCCTCGCTGGCTGCTGGGCACCCACATTCACAAGCATTAACATCCCCAACCTGCGCCTATACTTGCCCTGAAACAAATCACTGCACTGAGCGCCCCACTCCGTACCCTGCTCTCTACTGTACAACCTTCCCACAAATACAAGGCCTTAGACTACTGAAGAAATCAACTCCCAAAGTAAATCAATCAAGATATTTATATACCACGAAGACAGCAGATCACTAAGCATATCACAATGCAGACAGATAGAGCCCTGCCTAATGACCAAATTAAAACACCAGAGGAGACACAGACATTGGAACAACTAATCAAAGATGTTCATACAACTCTACTTAATTAAATAAGCAGGATAGCAAATGACATAAAGGAGATCAACAAGACAGTAGAAGAGCATAAAGAGGAATTTAAAAGATAAATAGAAAAATAGTGGATATCACAGAGATTAAAGACTCTGTTGACCAAATAAAAAAAAATACTAGCGGTGGCTCAGTAGGCAGAGTTCTTGCCTGCCATGCCGGAGACCCAGGTTCAATTCCCAGCACCTGACCATGCAAAAATAAATAAATAAATAAAAATACTAGAGGCACACAACACCAGATTTGAAGAGACAGAAGAAAGAATAAGTGATATAGAGGACAGGATAACTGACTTCAAAGACTCAAAACAGTAAATGGAAAAAAAAGAGGAAAAATCTGAATTGGATCTCAGGGAAATGACAGACAAAACAAAGCACACAAATATAAGAATCCTTGGTGTCCCAGAAGGAGAAGAGAGGTGTAAAGGGCTAGGAAGAATAGTTGACGATATAATGGGGGAAAACTTCCCAACCCTCATAAAGAACATAAATATACATGTCAAAGAAGCCCAAAGAACTCCAAACAGAATAAATCTAAATATGCCTTCCCCAAGACACATACTAATCAGTCCGTCAAATGTTGAAGAGAAGCAGAAAATCCTGAAAGTGGCAAAAGAAAAACAATCTACTACATACAAGGGAAACCAAATAAGACTGAGTTCAGACTATTCAACTAGCACCCACGAGGTGAGAAGGCAGTGGTGATATATTCAAGATCCTGAAAGAGAAAGACTTCCAGCCAAGAATTCTGTACCCAGCCAAATTGTCCTTCAAAACTGAGGGAGAGAAAGTTTTCACAGACAAAGAAGTCCTGAAAGAATTTATCAACAAGAGACTGGCCCCATAAGTAATACTAAAAGGAGTTCTGCCAGCTGAAAAAAAGACAGGAAAGGGTAGTCTAGAGGAGGGCACAGAATTGAAGAGCAACACTAAGGGTAATTTAAAGAATACAAAGAGAAAGAGGGAAAAGAATATATAGATCTGACAAATAAAATTAAAAAGATAAGATGTGGATTCAGGAAACACCTTTTCAGTAATAACTTTGAATGTTAACGGACTAAACATTCCAGTTAAAAGATACAGATTGGCAGAATGGATTAAGAAACATAATCCAGCTATATGCTGCTTACAAGAGACTCATCTTACACACAAGGATACAAATAGATTGAAAGTGAAAGGATGGAAAAAGATTTTCCATGCAAGTTGTAACCAAAAGAAAACAGGAGTAGCTATACAAATACTGGACAAAACAGACTTTAAATGTAAAGACATCATAAGGACAAAGAAACACACTATAAACTAATTAAAAGATCAATTCACCTAGAAGATATAACAATCATAAATGTTTATGCTCCCAATCAAGGAGCTACAAAGTATACGAGACAGATATCGGCAAAGCTGAAGGGAGTGATAGATGTTTCAATAATAATAGTAGGAGACTTCAATACACCACTCTCCTCTATAGATAGAGAAACCAGACAGAAGATCAACAAGGAAATGGAGAAGTTAAATAACTTGATAAATGAATTAGACCTAACAGACATATATGGGTCATCGCATCCCAAAGCACAAGGTTATACATTCTTTTCTAGTGCTCATGGAACATTCTCCAGATAGAGCATATGCTGGGGCACAAAACCAGTGTTCACAAATTTAAAAACACTGAAATTATTCAGAGCACTTTCTCTGATCTTTGATGTTTGGTAACACTAAAAATAAAACAAAAACCTATTGTACTCTATAATAAAAATAAAGGAATAGCAATTTTAGGTCATGAAAATACTATTTCAAAAAACCTGTACTGGCAGTATTACCGTCAGAAATGTACTTTTCATAGAAGTTATGATTGTTACAATTTGTTGTTAAAAAGCAATTTTTATTATTCTGGTGTCCTTCTTTATCCAATTTGATGTTTTTATATTAAATACCACAGAATCAAACCTAAGAGTTGCTTCCATGCAGGAAACTTCTTTTGTTGCTCAGATGTAGCCTCTCTCTAAACCCAAATCTGTAAAGAAAATAATTACCTGCCCCACCATGTGGGATAGGACAAGGGAGGAAAATCTCCCTGAAAGCATGGCTCATGATTCCCAGGGATAAGACTGGCTCTGGCACTGTGGAATCAACAATGCTTTTCAGACCTAAACGGGGAAAAGAAATGTAAGAAAACAAGGTATCAGTGGCTAAGAGAGTTCAAATAGAGCTGAGAGCTGTTTTGGAGGCTATTTTATGCAAACTTCAGCTAGATATTACGAACTGCCATGGTTTGCCAAACCACAAAAGTCATTCCTATTAACCCTAAAGAACATCTAGGCTCTAACAGAGACTTTATAAAAGTTTCATGCACTAAATTTACTTTCCTGAAACTTATAACCTTCAGAAAGTCCCTCTATTAATTGAGAGTACGATGAAAGGAGGAGGAGTGTAATAGAGAAGATAGGATTTAACAGACAACTGAATCACACTATACTGATGTTTCTTATGGCCTCTGGTGTTTTAGAGCAGCTAGATGGTAAAATCTGAAGTTACGGAATAGTAACCCACATGAGACTTTGAAATCTATTCTGTAAGTATTTGCTAAAATGTACTCTGAAAATTATTGCTTCTTTTTAAAGTGTTTTTTATTGTTTTGTCTATATTTAACAATTAAAAAAATGTGAAAAAAAAAAAGGTCTTCTGTGATTCTGATGAGTCAGGTTGGGAACGACTGTTTTAGGGCACCCTCTGCCATAACATCACTATAACAATAACCTCATGTGGCAAGAGTGTTCTCTTTTTTTGTTGTGATTTTAAAAATGATGATTCAAAATCCAGAAGACAAAAAAAATGACAAGACTTTCTCCCTTCATCCCTACTCTCCAAACACCCATTTTCCCTTCTTGAGCAACCCATGTTACCAGTTGCTTACCTGTCCTTCCAAAGATCCTTTATGTATACACAGTTAAATAGATATTTCCCTTAAAAAGGAAGGGCAGTGGAGAAGATGGCGGCTTAGTAAGACACACGGATCTTAGTTGCTTCTCCAGGACAGCTACTAGGGGAGTAAAAACGACACAGAACAGCTCCCAAAGCCACAACAGAGATAAAAAAAGACAGCGTACCCCATCCTGGAACGGCTGGCTGGCTGAGAGAAGCCGCTCGGGTGAGATCGCCGAGGCATGCGGGCTTCACCGGGTGGGGCGGCAAGCGGCCGGAGTCACTCCCTTCCCCCTTCCCGGGCCGGCTGGGAGAATTGGAGAGGCGGTCCCCTGAAACCGCAGCGGCTGGCGCCCATACCACACGCGGCCCTCCGGACCAACTGAGAGAATTGGATCGGAAATCCCCAGGCCGCGGAGAACGGTGACGGGTGGGGGAGGCCCCTTCCAAACCCGTGATTCCCCGGGAACGTGCACTCTCCCGGGCGGGCCGCTGCCGCTGGCGCCCTCCCGCCACGCTTGTCGCCGCGGGCCGACTAGGAAATTCGGACGGGCGCTTTCCCGGGCTGCGGGGGCCAGCAACCCTCCCCGCGTTCGGACCCCGGGCCGGCTCAAGCCGCTTCGGCTAGCGAACCTCCCGGACAGCGAGAGTTTTCCAAAGTTAAAGGTTCCACAGCACCTTTTACTGGTGGGACCTGTAGACAAACGTGTGCCACGAGCGCCACCTACTGGCCAGGATAAGAAAAACAGAACCCAGAGATTTCACAGAATAATCTTCCAAACTTTTGGATCCAATACCCAGGGAAATCTGTCTAAATGCGCAGACGTCAACAGAAGATAACGGATCACGCTCTAATAATTGAAAATATGGTCCAGTCAAAGGAACAAACCAATAGTTCAAATGAGATACTGGAGCTGAGACAACTAATGCTGAATATACGAACAGAAATGGAAAACCTCTTCAAAAACCAAATCGATAAATTGAGGGAGGACATGAAGAAGACATGGGCTGAACATAAAGAAGAAAGAGAAAAACTGAAAAAACAAATCACAGAACTTATGGGAGTGAAGGACAAAGTAAAAAAGATAGAAAAAACAATGGATACCTACAATGATAGATTCAAAGAGACAGAAGATAGAATTAGTGATTTGGAGGATGGAACATCTGAATTCCAAAAACAAACAGAAACTATCGGGAAAAGAATGGAAAAATTTGAACAGGGTATCAGGGAACTCAAGGACAATATGAAGCGCACGAATATACGTGTTGTGGGTGTCCCAGAAGAAGAAGAGAAGGGAAAAGGAGGAGAAAAACTAATGGAAGAAATTTTCACTGAAAATTTCCCATCTTATGAAAGACCTAAAATTACAGATCCAAGAAGTACAGCGCACCCCAAAGAGATTAGACCCAAATAGGCGTTCTCCAAGACACTTACTAGTTAGAATGTCAGAGGTCAAAGAGAAAGAGAGGATCTTGAAAGCAGCAAGAGAAAAACAATCCATCAAATGCAAGGGAAACCCAATAAGACTATGTGTAGATTTCTCAGCAGAAACCATGGAGGCTAGAAGACAGTGAGATGATATATTTAAATTACTAAAAGAGAAAAACTGCCAACCAAGACACCTATATCCAGCAAAATTGTCCTTCAAAAATGAGGGAGAAATTAAAATATTCTCAGACAAAAAGTCACTGAGAGAATTTGTGACCAAGAGACCAGCTCTGCAAGAAATACTAAAGGGAACACTAGAGTCAGAACCGAAAAGACAGAAGAGAGAGGTATGGAGAAGAGTGTAGAAAGAAGGAAAGTCAGATATGATATATATAATACAAAAGGCAAAATGGTAGAGGAAAATATTATCCAAACAGTAATAACACTAAATGTTAATGGACTGAATTCCCCAATCAAAAGACATAGAATGGCAGAATGGATTAAAACACAGGATCCTTCTATATGCTGTCTACAGGAAACACATCTTAGACCCAAAGATAAACATAGGTTGAAAGTGAAAGGTTGGGAAAAGATATTTCATGCAAATAACAACCAGAAAATAGCAGGAGTGGCTATACTAATATCCAACAAGTTAGACTTCAAATGTAAAACAGTTAAAAGAGACAAAGAAGGACACTATATACTAATAAAAGGAACAATTAAACAAGAAGACATAACAATCATAAATATTTACGCACCGAACCAGAATGCCCCAAAATACGTGAGGAATACACTGCAAACACTGAAAAGGGAAACAGACACAAATACCATAATAGTTGGAGACTTCAATTCCCCACTCTCATCAATGGACAGAACATCTAGACAGAGGATCAATAAAGAAATAGGGAATGTGAATATTACTATAAAGGAGCTAGACTTAACAGACATTTATAGGACATTACATCCCACAACAGCAGGATACACCTTTTTCTCAAGTGCTCATGGATCATTCTCAAAGATAGACCATATGCTGGCTCACAAAGCAAGTCTTAACAAATTTAAAAAGATTGAAATCATACACAACACTTTCTCGGATCATAAAGGAATGAAGTTGGAAATCAATAATAGGCGGAATGCCAGAAAATTCACAAATACGTGGAGGCTCAACAACACACTCTTAAACAACGAGTGGGTCAAAGAAGAAATTGCAAGAGAAATTAGTAAATACCTCGAGGCAAATGAAAATGAAAGCACAACATATCAAAACTTACGGGATGCAGCAAAGGCAGTGCTAAGAGGGAAATTTATTGCCCTAAATGCCTATATCAGAAAAGAAGAAAAGGCAAAAATGCAGGAATTAACTGTTCACTTGGAAGAACTGGAGAAAGAACAGCAAACTAATCCCAAAGCAAGCAAAAGGAAAGAAATAACAAAGATCAGAGCAGAAATAAATGAAATTGAAAACATGAAAACAATAGAGAAAATCAATAAGACCAGAAGTTGGTTCTATGAGAAAATCAATAAGATTGATGGGCCCTTATCAAGAATGACAAAAAGAAGAAGAGAGAGGATGCAAATAAATAAGATCAGAAATGGAAGAGGAGACATAACTACTGACCTCACAGAAATAAAGGAGGTAATAACAGGATACTATGAACAACTTTATGCTAATAAATACAACAATTTAGATGAAATGGACGGGTTCCTGGAAAGACATGAACAACCAACTTTGACTCAAGAAGACATAGATGACCTCAACAAACCAATCACAAGTAAAGAAATTGAATTAGTCATTCAAAAGCTTCCTAAAAAGAAAAGTCCAGGACCAGATGGCTTCACATGTGAATTCTACCAAACGTTCCAGAAAGAATTAGCACCAATTCTCCTCAAACTCTTCAAAAAAATTGAAGTGGAGGGAAAACTACCTAATTCATTCTATGAAGCCAACATCACCCTCATACCAAAACCAGGCAAAGATATTACAAAAAAAGAAAACTACAGACGAATCTCTCTAATGAATATAGATGCAAAAATCCTCAATAAAATTTTAGCAAATCGTATCCAACAACACATTAAAAGAATTATACATCATGACCAAGTAGGATTCATCCCAGGTATGCAAGGATGGTTCAACATAAGAAAATCAATTAATGTAATACACCATATCAACAAATCAAAGCAGAAAAATTACATGATCATCTCAATTGATGCAGAGAAGACATTTGACAAGATTCAACATCCTTTCCTGTTGAAAACACTTCAAAAGATAGGAATACAAGGGAACTTCCTTAAAATGATAGAGGGAATATATGAAAAACCCACAGTTAATATCATCCTCAAAGGGGAAAAATTGAAAACTTTCCCCCTAAGATCAGGAACAAGACAAGGATGTCCACTATCACCACTATTATTCAACATTGTGTTGGAGGTTCTAGCCAGAGCAATTAGACAAGAAAAAGAAATACAAGGCATCAAAATTGGAAAGGAAGAAGTAAAACTATCACTGTTTGCAGACGATATGATACTATACGTCGAAAACCCGGAAAAATCCACAACAAAACTACTAGAGCTAATAAATGAGTACAGCAAAGTAGCAGGTTACAAGATCAACATTCAAAAATCTGTAGCATTACTATACACTAGTAATGAACAAGCTGAGGGGGAAATCAAGAAACGAATCCCATTTACAATTGCAACTAAAAGAATAAAATACCTAGGAATAAATTTAACTAAAGAGACAAAAAACCTATATAAAGAAAACTACAAAAAACTGTTAAAAAGAAATCACAGAAGACCTAAATAGATGGAAGGGCATACCGTGTTCATGGATTGGAAGACTAAATATAGTTAAGATGTCAATCCTACCTAAATTGATTTACAGATTCAATGCAATACCAATCAAAATCCCAACAACTTATTTTTCAGAAATAGAAAAACCAATAAGCAAATTTATCTGGAAGGGCAGGGTGCCCCGAATTGCTAAAAACATCTTGAGGAAAAAAAACGAAGCTGGAGGTCTCGCGCTGCCTGACTTTAAGGCATATTATGAAGCCACAGTGGTCAAAACAGCATGGTATTGGCATAAAGATAGATATATCGACCAATGGAATCGAATAGAGTGCTCAGATATAGACCCTCTCATCTATGGACATTTGATCTTTGATAAGGCAGTCAAGCCAACTCACCTGGGACAGAACAGTCTCTTCAATAAATGGTGCCTAGAGAACTGGATATCCATATGCAAAAGAATGAAAGAAGACCCATCTCTTACACCCTATACAAAACTTAATTCAAAATGGATCAAAGATCTAAACATTAGGTCTAAGACCATAAAACAGTTAGAGGAAAATGTTGGGAGATATCTTATGGATCTTACAACTGGAGGCGGTTTTATGGACCTTAAACCTAAAGCAAGAACACTGAAGAAGGAAATAAATAAATGGGAGCTCCTCAAAATTAAACACTTTTGTGCATCAAAGAACTTCATCAAGAAAGTAGAAAGACAGCCTACACAATGGGAGACAATATTTGGAAATGATATATCAGATAAAGGTCTAGTATCCAGAATTTATAAAGAGATTGTTCAACTCAACAACAAAAAGACAGCCAACCCAATTACAAAATGGGAAAAAGACTTGAACAGACACCTCTCAGAAGAGGAAATACAAATGGCCAAAAGGCACATGAAGAGATGCTCAATGTCCCTGGCCATTAGAGAAATGCAAATCAAAACCACAATGAGATATCATCTCACACCCACCAGAATGGCCATTACCAACAAAACAGAAAATGACAAGTGCTGGAGAGGATGTGGAGAAAGAGGCACACTTATCCACTGTTGGTGGGAATGTCAAATGGTGCAACCACTGTGGAAGGCAGTTTGGCGGTTCCTCAAAAAGCTGAATATAGAATTGCCATACAACCCAGCAATACCATTGCTGGGAATCTACTCAAAGGACTTAAGGGCAAAGACACAAACGGACATTTGCACACCAATGTTTATAGCAGCGTTATTTACAATTGCAAAGAGATGGAAACAGCCGAAATCTCCATCAACAGAAGAGTGGCTAAACAAACTGTGGTATATACATACGATGGAATACTATGCAGCTTTAAGACAGGATAAACTTATGAAGCATGTAATAACGTGGATGGACCTAGAGAACATTATGCTGAATGAGTCTAGCCAAAAACTAAAGGACAAATACTGTATGGTCCCACTGATGTGAACGGACATTCGAGAATAAATTTGGAATATGTCATTGGTAACAGAGTCCAGCAGGAGGTAGAAACAGGGTAAGATAATGGCCAATTGGAGTTGAAGGGATACAGACAGTGTAATAGGACTAGGACAAAAACTCAAAAATGGACAGCACAATAATACCTAATTGTAAAGTAATCATGTTAAAACACTGAATGAAGCTGCATCTGAGCTATAGGCTTTTGTTTTGTTTTGTTTTGTTTTGTTTTGATTTTACTATTATTACTTTTATTTTTTTCTCTATATCAACATTCTATATCTTTTTCGGTTATGTTGCTAGTTCTTCTAAACCGATGCAAATGTACTAAGAAATGATGATCATGCATCTATGTGATGATGTTAAGAATTACTGATTGCATATGTAGAATGGTATGATTTCTAAATGTTGGGTTAATTTCTTTTTTTCCATTAATTAAAAAAAAAAAAAAGAGAAGGGGTAATTGGAGCTGAAGGGATACAGACTGTACAACAGGACTGGATATAAAAACTCAAAAATGGACAGCACAATACTACCCAATTGTAATGCAATTATGTTAAAACACTGAATGAAGCTGCATGTGACGTATAGGTTTTTTGTTTTTTGTTTTTTTTTCTTTCTATTATTGTTTTAATTCTTATTCTGTTGTCTTTTTCTTTTTCTAAATCGATGCAAATGTACTAAGAAAGAAATGATGAATATGCAACTATGTGATGTTATTAAGAATTATTGATTGTACATGTAGAATGGAATGATTTCTAATTGTTTTGTTAATTCTTTTTTTAATTAATAAAAAAAAAAAACCAAAAAAAAAAAAAAAAAAAAAGGAAGGGCAGTGATGGTTATTATATGGACAAACCCAGGTGCAAAACAACATATACCTTGGAGATCTTTCCCTATTAGGACACAGAACTTCCTTAATCTGTTTTAACCTGCATATTATGCCACTATCTGGATGTACCATATTTGGTAAATCAGTTGCCTTTACTGGACATTTAAGCTACTTTCAATCTTTTGCTGCAGTACAAGAAAATCTTTTACATGCCATTTTATTCCTATGTAAATCTATCTGTAGGACAAATTCCTAGACATGGAAATGTTTGGTTAAGAGGTTTATGTGTTGTAATTCTAACAGATATCATCAAACCACCCTCTCCAGAGGCTGTTAATAATTTTCACTCCCAAAGTGCTGGTTTGAAACTGTTGTTTACCCCAGAAAAGCTAGGCTCTTGAATCCTCAATCAATATTGCTGAGAGGGATCTTTCTGACTGTTTCCATGGAGATGTGACCCACCCAAGTCTGGGTGGTAACGTTTTTTTTTTTTTTTCATGGGCAGGCACCAGGAATCAAACCCAGGTTTCTGGCGTGGCAAGCAAGTGGGTGGTAACTTTTGATTAAAAGGTTTCCATGGAGATGTGTCTCCACCCATTCAAGGTTGGGTTGCTTACCGGAGCCCTTTAGGAGAGAACCATTTTGGAAAAAGCTCAATGCTGACAGAGCCTACACAGCCAAAGGTCTTTGGAACTGCAGAAGGAAAACGGCCTGGGGAAGCTTTATGAAATGAGGAGAGAAAGCTAGATGTCGCCATGTGCCCTCCTAGCCGACAGAAGTGTCCAGAATCCAAGGACCCCAGCAGACACCAGCCAGGTGCTGTCCCAGCTGACAGAGGGGTTCCAGACAGCATCAGCCTTTCTTGAGTGAAGGTAACCTTTTGTTGGTACCTTAATTTGGAAATTTTCATGGCCTTAGAACTGTAAACTTGCAATTTAATAAATTCCCTTTTTAAAAGCCATTCCATTTCTGGTATATTGCATTCTGGTAGTTTAACAAACAAAAACACCCATTTATAAAGTGAAATGGCAAAAACTTTAGATTTCAGGACAGGCCACAGTGCATTCAGCAGGGAGGAATGCTTGCCTGTGATGCCAGAGGACCCGGGTTTGATTCCCGGTGCCTGCCCATATTAAAAAAAAAAACTTTAGATTTCAAAATTAACATTGCCAATAACTTATTTTATAGTTGCTTTCCTAATAATATCCTCCGTTTTCAGCCTGGAATATAACAAAATAAAGGCAGTGTGACCAAAGGGACTCATACTCTATAGCTAAGGGAAAAAAATCTCATGTAGAAATCATGCTAAAGAGACACTGAGCTAGACAGATATAATTGAAATGCTTCATCTCCTTTATAACACACAAAGAAAACTGAGGGGAGAAAAAATGAATTACATTTTTAACTATAAGAGTTGACAACTTTATTTTCATATTTCATAATACAAATGAAAATTACATTTTTATTTTGTCCCACTACTCTCCTCCAAAACTATGCTCTCTTTGATAGGAAGGGGGAACAAGTCTTCCTTGTCATGCTGTTAGAAAACACCCAAAGTCACAGCACCATATCTCCTGGTGAAGTAGAACAAGTAATATAAAACTGATTCAAAAAGGTTCCCCTCTATCCTTATCTGTCTGGTCGGGTCATTCCTGGCCGAGTGGGCACCATCATGGGACGGGCAGGAGGTCTCATCATTGGGGGTCCAGGCATCATTGGCATGTGGCCTCCCATGGGTGGCCTCATTCCAGGAGCTGTAGAACACCACAAAGGAAAGAATTATGATAAGAATCTGATGGGACTTCAATTAAGAAAAAAAAAATTTTTAAACTTGCCTACCCGAGCCCCATGCAAAATATTGGAAAAAAAGACATACTTGACAGAAGCAATGCAATAAATTCATCATTCATCACATCTATAAATTATTTCAGACATTCTCAAACAAAAAGTCAAAAGGTCAACACAATAACCATGTGCGATCATGATAGTAATGGGGAAACTATTAATAGACTGTTTTCCAGAAATCACCAGACACTAGTTCCCTAAACAGACCTTTTTTTCTCACTCAGGGAAATTTACAACTAAGTCACATGTTATTTAGTCAGCTCTTTTTAATCAGTTACAACCAAGAGCTATTTAATGAATGTACACAGGCACAGAGAACAATCTTACCACTAAACATTTGTTTGGAGGAAAAGTGAACAGGAGGCCCATGCTGAGAACCTGTTAGCACCCACACTTGGCTCAATTCAAGAAAATAATAGGCAATAATGTGATTTATAAGAATTAGCAAACACACACACATCTGGATTTTCTAATATTTTAGAAACTATTAATGAACTGTTAAAAATCTTTCATCATATATCAGTGGAATAAATAAGACTACAGTTGAGAGGAGAGTGAGAAGAAAAACGGGGGTGGGAAGAAATGCAGACAGCTTGCACGGAATTAGTAATGTTTTACTTTCCCTGCTGGGTAGTAGGTTCATGGACCTTCAACTTATTATGCCTCATAATTTTCATGTAATATATATTCTTTTTACATATCAAATTTTACCTAATTATTTATTTTTGACTAAATAATTTTGATGAAAGGTTTCCAGCAAATGTGTCAAGAGAAAACCATATTCAAAGTTGAATACAGCCTAATCTGGAGAAGCAACACACAAATATGTGCAAAAACAGAAAATCCAAAGCTGCCAACAACTGGATATCGCATAGATTGTCTAAATGCATTTTTTTTTAACTTTTATGGAAATCTTCAAACACAGAAAAAAGAGTACAATGAACATTTATGTTCTCATCATCCAGCTTTAACAATTAGGAACCCATGGCCAATATCACTTATCCATACCCCTACTCCTTCCTATTCTTGCCCCCCAACTATTATTTCAATTATTTTGACACAAATCCCATAATCTTACCACTTTATCTTGATAATCATTTTACCTTTGCTTAAAACAAAACAAAGCAGAAGATCTGGTAACATCAAGCCTTCTTTTAGTCTCAAATGTAAACTGTAGCTGAAGCTGAATTCTGGAAACGTTCTTTAGAAGAGCCATACATTCCTCAGTTCACCACAGTTCCTAAGCCCCTCTAAGAATCTGAATTTGAAACCGTTCATTTCAGATTACCAAAAAAAGCCATCTAAATAACTTTGCCTGTGTTGTGGGTTCACAATCCAGTAAGAGAGGAACTCTCTTTATCTAGATTCTCGAATCCTTCTAAGTGATACCCATAATAGGCATACTGAATACTCCTAAGAAGCAATTTTAATATCTTTGCAACTTTTATTACCAGTTGAGGCTTCAGTTCCATCTGTTTCCAAACCTATATCAGTTGACTTATTACATAATTTAACCATTTTGCAAACCAGTAAAATGTAAATGCAAAAAAAAGAATTGTTTCTATGAAAACTAAACTGATACTTAGAAAGACTCAGGTAAATCATCCAAAAACAAGTTTGCAAATCTGGAAGGCAAGATGATCATAAAATTGAACTAGACGTTTCACAAGGTCTCTAGCACATCAAAAAACTAAAACTAAAGCTAGGAAAGTATACATTATACATTTGGTTTATTGGTTTATAAAGTGACAATGTTCTCATCAGTACACCCACTCTCAAAGTAAAGGTCTGACCATCAGAAAGATCTGCAGGCTAATATACTTATATATTTACTTTAAAACAAAATGTTTGAGGCATAAATTATTTCCCCCTTCCTGAATAAAAGACCAACTATCAAACATAAGGACCTTTTTCATATACTGATTGGCCTAGTTAACCTGCAAGATTAAATTAGCAACAGGAGACATCTCTATTACAAGTAAAAAATGAGAAAAGTAGCAGCACAAGTATATATATATCTAACCTGCCCCCCAACCTAATGGAACAAACTCATAAACTCTTCTTTTTACTATAAAAGACCCCAAAGTCAGGATGAAGCAAGGAAACAAGAGGAAAGGAGAATTAAAAAGGCGGCATCCTATTCTTTCATTAACACAAGGTATTTGTATACTGATAAATCAAATACTTAGAGTCATCAATTTTAACTTTTTTGCAAAAGTATATTTAAACAGACAATTAAGAAATCCATTTAATTGGAGAACTAAAACACAATGCAGCACCCAGAAGGAAAGAGATTAAAACTCACCAGGTCCCACTGGCATCATCCCAGGAGGAGGAGGACCCATCATTGGCATCATGGGGGGGCCCCCCATATGGGGTGCTGGCATCATACCAGGGCGAGGAGGGCCGGCTGAAATAAAGATCAGGGTATGGGGTTAAGTTCTACTTACACAGTGACATTTTACTCTGCTTAATGAAACTAACAGGGAGTCATGAACTGGTTTAAGCTGTAATAGACCCATTAAGGTTTGTTTTATAATAACAGATCCACAAAATTCAGCATGCCATAAAACTCTAATTGCTTTATAACTAAAAAAGGAAGAACAAGACTGCCTAGACAGAAGTATAAAATGAAACAAGAACCAGGTTCACCAGGTTAAAAAAATTTCAAGAGATTTTAATTTTAAAAAGGCACTGCACAGAGTCAAGAGGCTTCTCAGGAGGTCACTCTTATGCAAGCTTCAGTCAGACACTGCTACCTATCACAGCTTGCCAAACCCTAATCAAAACCATTCCTGCCAATCCTAAGAACACCTAGGGAGTTAGACAAGATTCTAAAAAGGTTCCATGCACTAGAGAAACTTTCCAAAAACTACAACCTTCAGATGTCCCTAGACCAGATACGTCCTGAAATGCAGAGGGACCAGCCTCTCTAGAACATCAACTAGCTCCATTCCCTATCCTTTACTATCGATAGCCCCTTCCAACATGAAAAAGTTAGAATGACCATAGCCCAAATACCCCTAAAGAGTGGAAGAAAGACCAAAGGTGATGGTGGAGCTACACAGAGAAGGTAGGGTTTAACAAATGAATATGATTACTGAATCATTATACTGATATTTCTTTTAGTCTCCAGTACCTTAGAGTAGCTAGAAGTAAAAACCTAAAATTGTAGAACTGTAAGCCATACCAAACTTGGAAATCTGTTCTACAGCTAATTATTGCGATGTGCTTTGAAATTTATTGTTTTGTATGTTGTGTATATATATGTCAGAGTGAGTGCCCACCAGTCAGGGCAGAGTAGGAGAGAGATGTGACCTGGGAGATGTGGGCCAAGACCTAACCAGGAAGGACTTAGTGGGTCATTGGTGGTTCACGTGCATTAGTGTACAACTATCTCTGTGTTTATATTCATAATTACTTACAAGACTGAATTTAGGTATCTAAGTTCAATTTCAATCTGAAAGGATTCATTGCCCAGTGACTGAATCACCTCTTGTTTGCAATGCAAAAGCAATAAACATTCTCAGAAACCAGTAACTTTTGATCTACTCCCACTTCTAACTATGCAATTCTTATCTTTCAAAATATATTGGTATTAGGTAGATTAAAAATAGGGGGCTATATATGTTATACTATAAAATTAAAAAGTTAAAAAAAAAATAGGGGGGATAACTGAAGAACTTCTGTTATTCCAATCTTCCAGCATTGCATTCAAAGCAACAAAAAATTTTATGTACCCAGTAACACCTATCTCATATATTAATTCATCTAATTACAGATATATTCTGACCTGTCCAATCGAATCTTTCCCAGACTCACACTTGGGTTATCACAAATATAATATCCTAATAACAGTACAATCAAAAGTTAACTGTAAAGCTATCACAGAAATTAAACTACTAAAGTTATTTACTATTACTATGTAATCATTTAATGAGTGTTTGAAAGCTAACTGTGAGATAATCTATAATATTAAAGAATAGTCTGCCTAGATAGACCCCTTAAAATAAACTTTAAACTTACGGAGACTGGGAGGAGGTGGAATCATCGCCCCTGCAGGAGGAGGAGCAGAAAATGGAGTAGGAGGTATCTTTCCTTGTTGAAATGCAGCAGCTTTGAAGATAAAGGTGAGGGGAAAAACACCATACAATAAGAATTCGACAACCCATTTATTAAAATAACTTCTTTAAAAAAACTGTAAAAGTTTCAAGTCATTGCACTCTAGCAAGCATTCATCTAAAGTTACTACATCATGGTCTCTACTGTTTTTAAATCAACTTTAGGTATTCACCAGCTAATACTACAATTAATTGGTTTATTCATTTGGGTTTTTTAAAGTTTTTATGTAACTAGCATTTCTATGGCCATACTATGTGAAAATGGAATGAAAGCTTCTTACCTATCCAAGTCTTTTACAGAAAGAAAGTCACCTTTAATCTTTAGATGTGGTTTATAACCAATTCAAGCTGTTCAGAATTTTGAGTGAAAATTTTGATACATGTGTGATACATGCTCAAGGGTCAGATTTTATAAAACTTCTTATTCTTTCCACATATGCTGTATTAAGTAATAATAATAACTATTTTGGTTTACCAGTTTTGAAATTAATGCACTGAGCTAGAAGATGTGGAAGAAACTATCCTAAAGGAGATTATAATCCTTAAAAAAAAAAAGTCCAATACAATCATCTTTTTTCTTTTTCTTTTAGTTTAGATAAGGCACAAATCAAACAACAGAACCTGAAGATCACTTATCTTTGGTTTTAGAACAAAATTCCAAATATCAAGTCTCTTCATGAACCTAAAACCTTCCCAATTCAGTGCTGTCAGCAACTTAGGCACTCATATCATACTCCACCAGATTAGTAGACCTGATCCATACAGAATGACCCAGAATGGCAATTTATGAATAGTTATCTGTATGTCTCTGAATAGCGCCTGTACTGGTTTATGGTGTTTTATATCAAAAAGGGTTCTTCCAATCAAAAAGGCACCTCCTATAAGCAACATAGGAGGACAGCTGATAAAAACTGAAGAGGAAGAGGCTAAGCTGCTGTCTCAGCAGCAGACTCAATGTCAACATAACCATGGACATCATGAGGTGTGTCCCTGAAGACTCACTTCATCTTCTCCAAAAATCCTCCATTAAAAACATTTCTAGAAATACTGGTGGTCACTGAGAGGGAGGGGTAACAGGTATGGGGTGTATGAGTTCTTTATTTTTTCCCTTTTATTTCTTTTTCTGGAGTGATGCAAATATTTAAAATGATCATGGTGATGAATACACAACTATGTGATGATATCGTGAGCCACTGATTGCATAATATGGTTGGACTGTATGTGTGTGAAGATTTCTCAATAAAAATATTTTTAAAAAAATGAAAAAAACATTTCTAAAAATGATCATGGTGATGAATACACAACTATGTATGTGATGATATTGTGAACCACTGATTCTACACTTTGGATGCACTGTACGGTTTATAAAGATATTTCAGTAAAAATACATTTAAAAAAATTACCCATCCTATATTCTCGTTACATATGAAAAATAAGTAAGAAAATTTAATGCTAATCTTTTAACAGCAAGAAATTTATAACATATTTTCAAGTGGAAAAAATACATCATAATTCATTTTTTCAAATAAAATGGTACAATGTCTGAGATTTGCACTGCCATAATCCAGGAGGGGGAGTGGGGGTAGATGAAGGAATGCAGTGATACTCAACTAGGGGTGATTTTACTCCCCTCAAGACACTGGCCAATGCTGGAGACATTTTGTTTGTTACAACTGGAAGTTGCTAATGACATCTAGAGGGTAGAAACCAGTGATGCTGCTAAGCATCCTACAATACAGAGGACAGCCTCCCAACAATGAAGAATTTATCCAGGCCAAAATGCAAATGACAAGGTGAGAATTTTGGTATAAATGAAACAAGAGTGACCTTGACCACAAGTTGATAACTGCTGCAACTGGGGTATGGGGTAGGGAGTAGGGATAGGGTGATTCATAACTTGTATTTCCACTTATGGGTTTTTAAAATCACATCACAAAGTTCCCATTTGCCTGCTGGCTGTGCATACAATGAATGATTAAGAATGGCCAGGTTTCAAACATACTAGGATAATCTAAAGAAGACATGCAGTATCTCCCTGGCAGTGCCTTGGATGTAATGAGCTTGAACAAAGATATTCCTAATTAACAAAGAATACGGCATGTACAAACAAGAAGAGCCCAAAACATAACCAGACGATTTTGATACATCAGTTCTTTTTTTGTGTGTGTGAACCCTTCTCTTGCTAGGACTTCAAGGAATGAGAAACCCAAATGAAGCATCTCAAACTATTTGAACAGGACTACTATCACATCCTTCACCTTTTCCTGTTACAAGAGGAAACTAGGTATAAAAACTATGGATTGGGCAGTGCAACAGTGGCTCAGTGGCAAAATTCTCGCTTGCTGTGCCAGAGACCTGGGTTCAATCCCTGGTGCCTGCCCATGCAAAAAAAAAAACCTATGGATTATTATGGTAGCCCATGACAAACTCTGGGATCTGCTCTATAATTACTTGTTGAAGACTGCTTTGAAAACTATTGCATTTTTCTTTCTTTGCTTTGTATATTATACAATAAAAAAAAAAGTTGAAAAAACAAAAAACTATGGATTACTACAAAGGTATTATATAATTTTGCTACAAAATCTGTCCATGTCTACAGAGAAAATGTTACACAACTTGATCCTTCTCTGTCTTACCTCCCAGTCTAGACAATATCTGATTGCTCTAACCTCAATAATTAATCTCAATGTGTTCCTATACCCCTGGGAAACCAACGACCTTCCAATTCTTTCGACATATCCTAATACCCCTATTTATCATTCATCAATGAACTGCTTCTTTGAAAAACAACAGAGACAGGGATGAGAAAGAATGGACCATTCCACCACATCACAAGAGACTGAAACATACTTGTTTTGTCAATCAGGCTCTGAGCCTGCTCTTCCATCCATTTCTGATAGTAATCTTTCACATTCTCTTTGTGTTTCCTACCACTGCAGTGTGTCTTTCTCACAGATGGCTGTAAAACAAAAAAGTCTTATCAGTCACAGAAACATACTTCCACAACTAGAAATTTTATAAAGACTTACCTTTATAGGGGTTGTGTGGATAGCACTGTGTTCTAAAGATCACTTAGAAGCATTGTTCTGTAACATATTGTGCTAATTTACTATATTTAGTATCTAGACCAGGGGTTGGCCCACAGGCCAGCTGCCTGTTTCTGTGAAAAAGTTTTACTGAATACAGAACATTTGTTTATATATTGTCTATGGCTTTTCTTCCACAATGGCAAAGTTGACTAACTGCAACAGAGACCATACGGTCTATAAACCTAAAATATTTACAATCTAGCACTTTAAAAAACAATTTGCCTAGCACTGATCTAGACTGCAATGCCATTTTAATGCACTTGCTTAGACTATTCCATTTGAAAATAATACAGTCTACATATATTTAAACAACACTACTAATGAGAATGCTTTTTAAAATAATTATGAGTCTAGAATACAGAGTAAACAAACCATCTACAAACGTTTGTCTCTAATAGTCCTTTTCTTAACAATTTTACTGAACTATAACTGACACAGAATAAAATCCACATATTTAATTTTTGTTTTTAAGTAAAAAAAAAATTTTTTTTTATTTTATTGAACACTTAATACACACCAGGGGCCAAACTATATATTTTATAAGCATTGTCTTAATTGTCATAAAAATCATATAGGAGTCAGATGGGGGACAGAGACGCTTCTGGAAGAACCATCGCGATGGCCGCCCAAGGAGAACCCGAAGTTCAGTTTAAACTTGTATTGGTTGGCGATGGCGGTACTGGAAAAACTACATTCGTAAAACGTCATCTGACTGGTGATTCGAGAAGAAGTATGCAGCCACCTTGGGCGTTCAGGTGCATCTCCTTGTGTTCCATACCAACAGAGGACCTATTAAATTCAACGTATGGGATACCGCAGGTCAGGAGAAATTTGGTGGACTGAGAGATGGCTATTACATCCAAGCCCAATGTGCCATTATAATGTTTGATGTAACATCAAGAGTTACTTACAAGAATGTGCCTAACTGGCATAGAGATCTGGTACCAGTGTGTGAAAACATCCCCATCGTGTTGTGCGGCAACAAAGTGGATATTAAGGACAGGAAAGTTAAGGCAAAATCCATTGTCTTCCACCGAAAGAAGAATCTTCAGTACTATGACATTTCTGCCAAAAGTAACTACAACTTTGAAAAGCCCTTCCTTTGGCTTGCTAGAAAACTGCTTGGTGACCCTAACTTGGAGTTTGTTACCATGCCTGCTCTTGCCCCACCAGAGGTTGTCATGGACCCAGCTTTGGCAGCACAGTATGAGCATGACTTAGAGGTTGCTCAGACAACTGCTCTGCCGGATGAGGATGATGACCTGTGAGAAAATGAAGCTGGAGCCCAGCGTCAGAAGTCTAGTTTTATAGGCAACTGTCCTGTGATGTCAGTGGTGCAGCGTGTTTGCCACTTTATTATATAGCTAAGCAGAACATGTGCTTAATCTTTGGGATGCTGAAGGAGATGAATGGGCTTCGGAGTGAATGTGGCAGTTTAAAAAAAAAACCTTTTTTTGGACCTGCGTATTTAGCTGTTTTGAAACACAATTGTTTTCTTTTTGAGTTTCAAATATAAGACTGCTACAGTCACATCACAAATATTCAGTGGTGAAGTCTTATTTGTTATTGTCATTACCATCCTTTTCGTTTAGAATCAGAATAAAGTTGTATTTCAAATATCAAAAAAAAAAATCATATAGGCATGGAACAATGGAATACAATTCAGAAATAAAAAATAACAAATCCGTGATGTAGATGATGAATCTCAAAAACACTATACTGAGCAAAAACAGTCAGACATATGCAGAAAGATAATATATTGAAAGATTCCATTACCATGATGTTTTAACATCAGCAACACTAGTTTTTAGTGATAAAAATCAGATTAGGTGTTGCTAGGGGATGTCTCCAAATTGTAATTCTTTGACAATTATCAAATTTTATGCTTAAAATATGTATCTTTCACTTAATGTAAATTATAATTCAACAGTTGATTCAAAAAAATCATAAGGTTATTATTTTATATTTACAAAAAAGTAAACTGAGGCCTTGAGTGGTAAGTCATTTGCCTGAAAGCACATAGGTTTACCACCTATAGGCCCGGAACCCAGATCTCAATCAGATGCACCTCACTGCTACATACCTCACTCCTAGTATATCCTTGCATCATATGGGTAGTTTAGGTGCAAGAGATATGACTAATATATCACAAGGGCAGAGATTTTCTTTTCATGGCCTACATTTCAAAATATTGCTCTCTATCTTCCAAACCACTATTTACATTAATGCAATATTAATGCCTTAAGCCTAATAAAATCATGCCTAAGAAATCAAGTACTATTTTCACAAGATTTCACTTTAGAACACAGTATTACAAGGGTTCCCAATGTTTCTTATAAAAATGTACATGGGTGGCGGGCCGCGGTGGCTCAGCGGGCAAAGTGCTTGCCTGCTATGCCGGAGGACCTCGGTTCGATTCCCGGCCCCAGCCCATGTAACAAAAACGGAGAAACAGAATACAATAAAACAAGAAAATGTTTAAAAATGTTTCCCTTTCTTCCTTCCTTCCTTCCTTCTATCCTTCCTTCCTTCTCTCTGTCTTTCCTTTAAAAAAAAAAAAGAAAAAAAAAAAAAAAAAATGTACATGGGTGGCTCAGTGGTAGAGTATCTGCCTACCAGGTGGGAAACTAGGTTCAATTCCTGGCCCATGAACCAAAAAAAAAAAAAATCAAAATCAGGGTTTTTTATAAAAAGAACACTTCTTATCAAAACATACTCTTCAAATTCTTAATCTTCTTGCAAGCAGTAAGAGAAATCAATAGGCCAAGCCCTCAATCTTGGGGTTTATCCCTATGAAACTTATTTCTGCAAAGGCCAGCCTAAGCCTATTAAAAATTAGGCCGAAGAGTCACCCCTAGAGAACCTTTCCTGCCCCTCACTGGCATGGGTAGGAACCCAGGTCTCCGGCATGGCAGGTGAGAATTCTGCCATTAAGCCATCATTGCACCATCCCCCCACCCCAGAGAACTTCTTTTATTGCTCAGCTGTGGACTCTCTCTCTAAGCCAACTCAGCATATGAACTCACTGCATTCTACCCCTAAGTGGGACATGATTCCCAGGGGTGTAAATCCCTGGCAACATGGGACAGAAAGTCTGAGATAAGCCAGGACCTGGCATCAAGAGATCGAGAAAGCCTTCTTGACCGAAAGTGAGGAGAGAAATGAGACAAAATAAAGTTTCAGTGCCTGAGAAATTTCAAACAAACTCGAGAGGTTATCCTAGAGGTTATTCTTATGCATTATATAGATATCTTTTTTTAGTTTATGGTATATTGGAGTGGCTAGAGGGAAGTACTAAAACAGTTGAGCTGTGTTCCAGTAGCCTAGATTCTTGAAGACAACTGTATAAAGATAGAATGTTTACAAAGTGACTGCGTAATTGTGAGAACCTAGTATCTGATGCTCTTGATATTCAGGGTATGGGCAGATGAGTAAAAAAAAAAAAAAAAAGGTTATCAATAAATTAATAAATAGAGGGGACTAAGGGTAAAATAAATTGGGTAGATGGAAACACCAGTGGTCAATGAGAGGGAGGAGTGTGGGGTATGGTATGTATGAGTTTTTCTTTTCATTTCTTTTTTTTTTACATGGGCAGGCACCGGGAATCGAACCCGGGTCCTCTGGCATGGCAGGCAAGCACTCTTACCTGCTGAGCCACTGTGGCCTGCCCTCTTTTCATTTCTTTTGCTGGAATGATGCAAATGTTCAAAAAACGATCATAGTGATGAATATAAAAAAACTATGTGGTGATATTGTGAGCCACTGATTGTACACCATATATGAATGTTTTTATGTCAAGAATATATGTTTGTATGTTAAGTTTTGACAACAAAAATATTAAAATTTAAAAAAATTAAAAATTAAAAAAAAAAACATACTCTTCAATTCTCTGAATTCTGGTCCTGTCAAGAAGATGAGTACAGGTATATGACAACATTGTGCCCCCAAAGGGTAGTAAGGAATAACCTCTTCACTGCCAGTTTCAGAAAATTATGACTAGTGGCTTAACATAGAGGTAGTTACAGACAGTGAAATGAGACTGGGGCTCTATTGGGAAGGACTGACTTGCTACTACCAATGCCAATTTATAAGCAAAGACTCCTCAATGGCAATCTATAATGATATTCAGAATTATTATTTCTTCAAGAGGAAATACTCTACTTAATGTTCCACAAATACTGTTAAGACTGAATTACATTATCAGACCACGTCTTAGTAAGAATTCCAAATCAAGTAATGAGAGAAAACGTAGGGTAAGTTCTAGCAGTTATTATTCCAGATAGTGAAAAATACTGATTTAATCAGGTTTCTCCACAGGCAGCAAAGACTGTGGTCCACAGACATCTACAGGTGAAACCATTTTCACAATACCAAAACGTTACTTTCTTCTTGAACTGTGTTTACACATGTACTGATGATGCCAAACTCCTGGTACTTTAGCACAAATCAAGGCTGTGGTACCCTTAATGTACACAGTGGTCATTGTATTACTCTTCATTGCCATGTACTCACAGGGGAGGAAAAAAAAGATAGTTTCACTAAGACTGTCCTTGATAAGGCAGTAAAATTATTTTTATTAAATCCTGAGTTTAGTTCTTTTTAATACTTTGGATGACAAAATAGGAAATACACACAAAGCACTAAAGAAGCATGCCAAATATGGTTATTTCAAGGAAAAGCAAGCATGCTCACACTCAAGTTGTGAGTTCTACCAGCTGCTTCTTTGATGGAACATCATTTTTATCGAAAGAGCAACTGAGAAAAAAACCTGGTTATTCAGATTTATCAAAAATGAATGAAGTGATAAGGAAAATTTTTTATAGTATGTGTTGCCAATGATAAAACTCAGGCTTTCAAGCCAAAACAAGAATTTTAGAAAACCTGTATCTGGCACCAACAGCTTGACAGCTTCCCAACACTTCCCAAAAATGTTTCTGATTAGTGACATTCATGAATGTTGATTATATAATTAAATGTGTCAACATTTGGAAAGAGTTGCATAACTCAGTGAACCAATATTTTCCAAATGACCAATGTGCCATGTTACAAAATCAAGCATGGTAAAGCATCCATTCAAAGTGCAAGACAGACCAGTGAATTTTAATTAAACAGTGTATGAAAAGTGTGCTATGGTTTCAGATTCCACCCTGCAACTAACCACATGTTGAGTTTCAGTGTAATATTAAAGAACATCCTTAATTATTCAAAAAGGCTACTAAAGTACTACTTTTTTTTTTTCAAATACATATCCATGTGAGGTTGGATTTTCTTCACATATTCAAACTAAATCAACATATTCCAAAAGCTTTAATGCAAAAGCAGATAAGAATCCAGCTATCTTCCGTTAGGTCAGTTATTAAAGAGATTTTTAAAAATGTAAAAAAGCTATTCTTTCTAAATTTTGTTTTGGAAAATAGACATTTTTCATTTTTAAAACACTATCTATGTTACAGTAAAAAATCTGTTGTTGTTACTTTGGCAAATATTGATATACAAATAAAAAGCTCACTTAGCCCAATATATTTGCTTTAACATAACCTAAAGATTTTATTGTCTTCATAAAAAAACAAGAGATGAAGATTAAAAGTGAATCATGTGACCCTCTCTCATACTGTCTTTTCACAGTTCAAAATGATTGTCTCTTCATAGCCAACATTCTCTTAGATCTGCAATTGGGCTTAATGCATTCCAGCCTCAACACAAGTTTAGGCTTCCTTCAAAAAATCTCCTTAGTCTGTCCACTGTTGCCATTCTGTTTCCTGTCACAGCACTGCTTTCTCTCAGCATACAGAGAAAAAAAAAGGCATCTTTTTGTACTTTTTCACAATCTCACATGGAATTGGTACTTGTCACATTTCCTACAGAAAGTCAGGCACCTTTTAGGAGTATTTACCATGTTTGTGAAAGTACCACCGGCACAAAAAGTCCAGTATTTTTAAAGAGAGACCAAAAACTGAAAATTCCTGGCACAGAATCTCTGGAGTTAGACTGCTTGGGTTCACCTGACAGCTCTATACAACGTACTGATCTTGTGACACCCAAGTTGCTATTTAACCATTTCATGCCTCTATTTCCTCCTCAGTAAAATGGAGATAAACTAACCTCAGGGGATCACCACGGGCAATAAAATGATACAAGCAAAGCATATGAAACACTGCCGAGCACCCATAAGCATTCAATCTTAGTTGCCGTTATAATGTGCTAAGCAGTTTTTAATCAAATCAAAGCCTTCTTTCAAATCTAATCAACAATACTTGAGAGCCTTGATTGAATCATATATTCAAGCTTTAGGGCATTTTCCTGTAATTTCTGTTAGTCATAAACTATTCTCATCTTCAAACCTGGCAAAGCTTTATCATTTTAAGTTTTCGATGAGAGAACTGACTAGGGCGGGCCACGGTGGATCAGCAGGCAGAGTTCTCGCCTGCCATGTCGGAGACCCGGGTTCGATTCCCTGTGCTTGCACATGCAAAAAAAAAAAAAAAACAGCACTGACTGCTGAAGACTAACAGCTCTTGCAAATGCTCTCAAATTATGAAGACAGTTACAGGAAGGGTGGAAAAATAAATATCCCAAGTTATTTTCTCCAAGCAGTAACCCTCAACCTCAACAGGCTGAAAAGCACAAACTAACTCATAAACAAATATTTAATTAATACTTTCAAGGGTCCTTAAAACTATAAATAGAAACACCACTTACAGAGTCATGGGTGAGGTATGTATCGCAGTAGTCACAATAAAACCTGGAAACAGATGGGAGAGAAAAAAAGATGAAAACCTGCTACCGAAGCGATGTTCACTGAATGTAAAAAAAAAAACAAAGCAAAAAAAAAAAAAATTCACAATTCGAACACGTTTAAAGACTCCCTGACACAAACCATGCTTTTTTTGTTGCCTTCGAGGGCTACTCCACATTCAGAAAATGGTGTCTAGAGGGCCAAGCCTTTCCCCACCTTCCCCAGGTTCGCTCCCTGTAGAACCAAAACCCACTCTCCACCCTCCCACAAGGCCAGAAAAACCGACCGCGACCACCCCAGATCCCAGGACCCTTACTTACTTGGGCATGTTGCTCTGCCGGCCGTTAGTCGCTCCGTCCCGCGCCGTCCGGAAATGACGCACACGACAAGCGCCGACGCCGCGGAATCGACGAGAGAAGCGCAAGCTCACCTGACCAGCCCACCAATCTCTAACAGCGCAGCGTTGGAAGGCCTTATATACTGCGTTTGTGCGCTCTCTGCGGCGAGGGGCGGGGCTTTCTCCTCCCTCCCCTTCGCTTGCCCCTCCCTCCCCTTCGCAAGTAATTGAAGGGTAAGAGAGGAGATTAATAGGATTCTTAGACGAAATTCGACCTACACTAATTTAATCTTGACTCTTCTTCCGCAAGCGCATTATTCATTCTTGCAGCAAATATCTCATGAGCGTCTGCAATGTGCCAAGCACTGCTATAAAGGCAAAGTCACACCATGAACAAAACAGTCAAAAAAGAAAATTAAATGAAAAATCCCTGCCGTCCTGGAGCTAGCGTTCTAGTGGGGGAAGCCGGATAATAACATCAGTATGAAGGGTAGATGGAGCCATGTGCTATGGAGGAAGAAATGAAGCAAAGAAGGGCGATTGTACAACTTAAAATAAGATAAGGGAAACCTAATTGAGAAGGTGAAAAATTTTAAATAACAGGTTATTAAAGTAATACAGCCATATGCAAGCCGTTTTTTTTATACCATCTCTTCTTTAATCTCTTTTAACACCAGGAGATAGTTGAACCCCAGATTTAAGTCCCAATTCTCAACTTCCTGTCTGTGCTACTTGGGCAAGCTGTTTAATCTTTCTGAATTTCGGTTTGTCATCTGAAAAACAGGGGTTATAATTCTTAATAGGATTTAAGGAAGAATTAGATGTGAAAATGCTTGTGTTTAGTGCAGCTAAATCTTTCATAAATGGTAGTTATAGTTAGATACGAGGAAATGATAGAAATAATTTGTCCACATATAATCTGCTCTAATGGCAAGGCCAAACTTTCAGCTTGATCTATCAGACTCCAAAATGCCCTGCCTCCTCTTTTAGAAAAGGGAAATAAATGTTGGGAAATGACGAGAAGTTTATGATTCTACTGCCATTGATTTTCTAATGGTGGAGTTGCAACCAAAAAAAAATACTTCTTTATTTGAATGTTTACTATGAGCTAAAAACTTTGAATGCATTAGTTTAATCAACTCAACAACCCTATTATTCCCACTTTCAGATGAGGAAACTGAACTTTAACAAGGTTAAGCTTACTACCAAGATTTTTTTCTAGCTAACGGAAAAGATTAGCTAACAATGAAGTTATTGGGTTTTCATCACCTTATTACAATGGTGAATTTAGCATCATTAATGATGGAAAACTCAGATATTATGTGTCTCCTGCTGGGGTGTCAACAATAAATAGTGTAAGGATAAATACAAATTAAAAAAAAAAAATCTTTTCTGGTACAAAATGGGAAAGAGACTCCCCCTCTGGTACAATGTGGGAAAGAGACTCCCCGTTCTTTATCTTTCAGGATTTACTTTAGTAATATTGTAATTAAAAGTTTTCCCTGTCCCTTTTATAGTATATGTTAAATTTCCCTTAAGGGTTAAGTAAGCCCCTTGGAAATTTCACCACTCAAGAGTGTTTCCTCAAGGATAGAAATCATTTATTTGAAATATGGTCAAGGAAGCTACTGCCCCCATCTCTCAGTTTCCAAGGAAGAGATAAACTTAGGAAGGGGAAAGGGGTAGGAGGTGAGGATTGTAGAGGATGGGGGGATTGTCAGATAGGAGGCCTCCTGGTTCCAAATTGTAAACCTACCTCCAATCCTAAAGATATAAAAAATATCTTAAATATGTAGGTAATGAGTTGTACCTACTTAAGTACATAAAAAGGATAGCTTTCTTTCTATCTTTGCAATTTCTTTAGTGTATTTCCTGTGTTGTATGACATTCTGAATTAATGTTGATTCAATAATAAAAATATTTTTCTTTTGCTTCTACCTTTGTGAAGAGGTTGCCTGGGTTGGGAGAAGATGCGTTTTTTAATTATATTTCCCCAACAGTAGACACCAACTTTATGTATTCTTAACAACAACAACAAAAATATTTGACATGAACCTAATTAGATTTACGAAATAGGATAGAGGATCAAGCTAAAGTAAAACAAAAGGCTGCAAATAGATTCAGATGATGGACAACTGGCCTCTTTCTTTCAACAAATCAAACAAAAGGTTCTAGACTGAAGAGTTTTGAAAGACATACAACCAGAGTTAGAGCCCAACACAAAGGACATTTTGGGGAAAATGTCTAGATCTTAACATTGCAATTCTAGAATCCCACCTTTGCCCAGGCACCCTGAGTAGAGTCTCCTCAAGGGGACGGATTAATCAATTTTGTTTTGATTTTTTTCCCCCTGATTTCACTCTATGCAGACCCTGGGCCTGTTTTCCCCTCAAATCCATTCTCACATTTCCCCTACTCTTTTCAGTGTGCAGCAGGAGCTTGTCCCATGCAGGCTGCATGGCCTATACTCCTCTCCTGGCTGACTTCCAAGCTGGGCTGCCCTACTGAGGAAAAAGAACAGGGGATTTCCCACTCTTCAGGCTGTCTGCCCTGACTGGCTTCAACTTCTAGTGGAAGATCCTAGCCCCGGGGCTCTGTTAACACTGTCTCCTTCTGCCCCTCCAGTATAAGAACAGCAGCAGTTTCTTGGTATTACTCATTTACAGGCTGTTTCCCTCTTATCTATTTCATTTTCTATTTCCAAAACAGTTTTATTTACACACCATACAATCCATCCAAAGTGTGCAATCAGTGAATCTTAGTATATTCACAATGTTGGGCTTTCATCACTACCATCAATTTTAGAGCATTTTCATAGCTCCAAAAAGAAAAAAAATGCTCCTTATACTCCCATATAACTGACACAGCATTGGTGTGGTATCTTTGTTACAATTAACAGAAAAACATTAAAATATTTCTGTTAGCTCTAGTCTATAGTTTGCATTAGGTTCGTTTTTGCATGTACTACCCTATTATTAACGCCTTGTAATTGTGTATAGATTTGTTCTAATTCATGGAGGAACAATCTTGTATTTGTACTACTAACCACCTTCATGGTCCACAACAGGGTACACTATGTCATACAGTCCCTTGTTTCATCCTCTAGCTTTCTTTCTAGTGATATACACAACCCTAAACTTCCCCTTTCAGCCATAATCACACATGCGATTCAGTGCTGCTATTTAGACTCATGATTATGTGCTACCTTCATCTTCATCCATTTCCAAACATTTACAATCAACCTTTTAAAAAAATTCTGCACAAATCAAGCAACAGCTCCCATTCTCTATCCTCAGTCTATCTTCTGGTAACCAATATTCTAGATATTAAATCCATGTGTTTAGGGCGGGCCACGGTGGCTCAGCAGGCAAGAATGCCTGCCTGCCATGCCAGAGGACCCAGGTTCGATTCCTGGTGCCTGCCCATGTGAAAAAAATAAAAATAAAATAAAATAAAATCCATGAGTTTGCTCATTATATTTAATTCATATTAGTGAGATCATACCATATTTGTCCTTTTGTGTCTGGCTAATTTCACTCGACATAACGTCCTCCAGCTTCATCGATGTTGTTGCATGCATCAGGACTTAATTCCTTCCTACAGCTGCATAATATTCCTTTACATGATGTCCCACATTGCAATTATTCATAGATCAATCACAGTTAAACAATTTCAGGTATTTCCTTGTAGCTATTCAACTACACAAGGAAATAGGGTGGTGCAATGGTGGCTCAGTGGCAGAATTCTCACCTGCCATACCAGAGACCCAGGTTCAATTTCCAGTGGCCTGCCCATACCAAAAAAAAAAAAATTATATATATATATATATAATAAAACAAATACACCAGGAAATAAAAGAAATATCTATGCAATGAGTCAGTCATAATCATTTGTTAAATCCTTATTTATCAGTTAAAATTGTGTTAAAAAAAAGGGATGCTGGATTTCATCAAATGCCTTTTTCGTGTCAACGGACGTGATCATGTGTTTTCTCCCTTTGATTTGTTAATGTTTTCTATTACACCAATGGATTTTCTTGGGTTGAACCACCTTTACATACCTGGGATAAAACCCACTTGATCAAATAAAGTGTCAATGGCTGAGAGAGTCCAAACAAAGTCGAGAGGTTATCCTGAAGGTTATTCTTACACATTAAATAGCTATCACCTATTTAGTTAAGGTGTAATGGAGAGGCTGGAGGGAACTACCTGAAAATGTAAAGCTGTGTTCCAGTAGCCATGTGTCTTGATGATGATTGTATAATGATATAGCTTTCACAATGTGACAGTGTGATTGTGAAAGCCTTGTTCTGATGCTCCTTTTATCTACCTTGTCAACAGACGGGTAGAACATATGGAATAAAATAAATAATAGGGAGAACAAATGTTAAAATAAATTCAGTTTGAAATGCTAGTGATCAATGAAAGGGAGGGGTAAGGGGTATGGTATATAAAATTTTCTTTCTTTTTCTGTTTTTGTTTTATTTTTCTGTTGTCTTTTTATTTCTTTTTCTGAATTGATGCAAATGTTCTAAGAAATGATCATGATGATGAATATGCAATTATATGATGATATTGTGAATTACTGATTATATATGCAGAAAGGAATGAGCATATATTATGAATGTTTGCATTTGTTTCTTGTAATTTCTTTTTAATTAATTAAAAATTATATAAAAAAAGAAAGTAAGGGTGTGGGATAATAGTGAAACGGATATAAAGTTTTATCAAGCTGAATATATTGATATGAGTCCTCTAAGCAGAGATTCTGTATTCATTATTGTAGCTAGAGGGGTTAGAAAGAGCATTAACAGTTTGGAAGTTTGGCTGAAACATGGATCCAAAGGTGACCGACATTACCTGAGGTTGAAATGCCAGAACTGCTCTGGTATAATGTAGATGAGCAGATCCAGAGGCTTAGAGAGATTAGAATGTTAAAGTGGATTTATCGTGGAAGACCTGCTCCCACACCCTCAGGAAAGTCCAAAGAACACATCTTTCACCAAACCTTGAGAAATAAATCCATGAGACTAGCTCTATCATCCTTGAAGAGCTCTGTAGTTGTCCTTCTCTGTAGGTCAGATAGTACTGTGGGAACTAACTGCTGTCAATGAGCAGGAATCCTTAAGTACAGTGAGGATGATTAGAACCCAAGTTGGCAGAAGTCATGTGGCTACAGTTACTCACCATAGACAAGGTGGGCATGGCCACCCTCATGGACTGCAGACTCAAAGCAGCAGTCAAAATAATCTGACTCGCAGAGACTTGTGGCGTTGGCCAGTAGATCATGGGGTACCTAGAAGTAAAACAGATGGACAGTCTACTAAATTCTTGTGTGAATTCTATAAGCAGAAGAGTTCTAGGTCAAGTGAACAGGAATCCAGTTTGAATTATGAAAACACAGAGTCATAGCCCCTTAATCAGTTACCAAACTTGAGACAGTTTACAGATCAGAGCCCCTCAAATGAGGGGAGGGCTAGGTACACTTGGGGAGGACCCTTTTACGCTGCCCAAAATTTACACTGTTAACCTTCCTCCCAGTCTTCCCCAAAGAGGCCTATGGCATTTTACAAGGGTGGCTGTGCTCTGGGGAAAAGGAAATGATCAGATATTTGGGGAATTATTGGACACTGGGTCAGAAGTGACACTAATTCCAGGAGATCCAAAATATTACTGGTCCACCAATCTGAGTAGTGGCTTATGGAGATGAGGTGATGGATGGAGTTTTAGCACAGGTCTGTTTCACATTGAATCCAGTGGCTCTCCAGACCCATTCTGTGGTCATTTCCTCAGTTCCAGCATGCATAATTGGAATCGACATACTCAGCAACTGGCAGAATCCCTACATTGGTTCTCTAACTCATGGAGTGAGGACAACTATAGTAGGAAAGGCCAAGTAGAAGCCACTAGAACTGCCTGTACCTAGCAAAATAGTGAATCAGAAGCAATACGGTATTCCTGGAAGGATTGCAGAAATTAGTGCCCCTTTTAAGGACTTGAAGGATGCGTGGATGGTGATTCCCACCATATCCCCGTCAACTCTCCTATTTGGCCTATGCAGAAAACAGATGGGACTTGGAGGATGACAGTGGATTATCACAGATTTAACCAGGTGGTCATTCCAATTGCAGCTGCTGTTCCAGATGTGCTATCATTGCTTGAGCAAATCAACACACTGCCTGGAACCTGGTATGCAGCTATTGATCTGGCAAATGTTTTTTTGTCAATAGATATCAGTAAGGACAACCAGAAACAGTTTGCATTTAGCTAGCAAGGCCAGAAGTATACCTTCACTGTCCTGCCTCAGACATATATCAACTCTCCATCCCTGTGTCACAATCTTATCTATGGGGACCTTGATTATTTCTCCCTCCCACAAGACATCACACAGATCCATTATACTGATGATATCATGTTGATTGGGCCTAGTGAGCAAGAAGAAGCATCTACTCCAGACCTATTGGTAAGGCATTTGTGGATCAGATGATGGGAAATAAATCCAACAAAAATACAGGGGACTTCCACCTCACTGAAATTTCCAGATGTCCAGGGGTGTGGGGCATGTTTAGATATCCCTTCTAAGGTGAAGGATAAGCTATTGTATCTGGCCCTCCTAGGACCAAAAAAGAGGCACAATATCTAGTTGGCCTCTTTGGATTTTGGAGACAGCATATTCATCATTTGGGTGTGCTACTCCATCCCATTTACTGAGTGACCAGAAAAAAATGCTAGTTTTGAGTAGGATTTTGGAGCAAAGCCTTATTATCCACAGAAGATAACTGTTCTCCTTTTGAGAAACAGCTCTTAGCCTACTACTGGGCCTTAGTAGGGACTGAACATGTAACCATGAGCCACCAAATTACCATGAGACCTGAGTTGCCTGTCATGAGCTGGGTGTTGTCTGATCCACCAAGCCATAAACTTGGGTGTGCACAGCAGTTCTCCATCATAAAATGGAAATGATATATTAGAGATAGGGCTCGAGTTGGTCCTGAAATCACAAGTAAGTTACTTGAGGAAATAGTCCAAATGCCAACTGCTCTCACTTCTGCCACATTACCTTCTTTCCCAGATCAGAGCTAAGGCTTCTTGGGGAGTTCCTTACAGTCAGTTGACTGAGAAAGAGAAAACTTGGGCCTGGTTTGCAGATAGTTTCTGCACAATATGCAGGGACCACCTGGAAATGGACAGCTGCAGCACTATAACCCCATTCTGGGATGTCATTGAAGGACAGTGGTGAGGGGAAATCTTCTCAGTGGGAAGAACTTTGAGCAGTATACCTGGTTGTTCATTTTTCTTGGAAGGAGAACTAGCCAGAGGTACATTTGTATACTGACTCATCGGCTGTTGCTAATGGTTTGGCTGGATGGTCAGGGACTTGGAAAGAGCATGATTGGAAAATTGGTAACAAAGAGGTCTGGGGAAGAGGTATGTGGATAGACCTTTCTGACTGGGCAAAGAACATGAAGATATTTGTGTCCCATGTGAATGCTCACCAGAGGGTGACTTCAGCAGAGGAAGGTTTTAATAATCAAGTGGATAAAATGACCCATGCTGTGGATACAAGTCCTCTTTCCCCAACCACTCTTGCTATTACCAAATGGGTTCATGAACAAAGGTGGTATGGTGTTAGGGGTGGAGGTTATGCATGGGCTCAGCAACATGGACTTCTACTCACCAAGACCAACCTGGCTATAGCTACTGCTGAGTACTCAATCTGCCAGCAGCAGAGACCCACACTCAGCCCTCAGTATGGCACCATTCCCCAAGGTGATCAGCCTGCTACCACCCCTGCCCCAGACTGCAAGGTATTACCACCTAGTTGGCACAGTAACTGGGTCTTCAAAAGGCCATTCTACCGTTCTATCAACCCAGCCGCCTCTGGATGATGGGGAACATGGTAAGAGCAGAGAATTCCATGAACATGTGCCTATTTCCACACTTCATTTGTTATGAACTGGGTTCTGAGGAAGAGAAAATTCTTCCTCAGGTTGATTACATTGGACTATTTCCATCATGGAACGGGCAACAATTTGTTATAACTGGAATAGACACATATTCTGGACATGGGTTTGCATTTCTTGCATGCAATGCTTCTGCAAAAGCTACCATCTGTAGACTTATGGAATGTCTTATCCACTGTCTTGATATTCCACATAGCATTGCTTCTGATCAAAGAACCCAGTTTACAGCAAATGAAGTATGGGAATAGGTACATATTCATGGAATTCTCTGGTCTTACCATGTTCCCCATCATCCAAAGGCAGCTGGGTTGATAGAACGGTGGAATGGCCTTTTGAAGATCCAATTATGGTGCCAATTAGGTGGTAGTACCTTGCAGGGCTGGGATGGTGTTCCCCAGGAGGCTATGTATGCCCACTGTATGGTGCTGCTTCTCCTATAGCCAGGATTCATGGGTCCAGGAACAAGACATGGAAATGGGAGTGACACCACTCACTATCACCCCTGGTGATCCACTAGGAAAATTTTTGCTTCTTGTCCCTGAAACCTTAAGCTCTGCTGGTCTATAGGTCTTAGTTCCAAAAGGAGGAGTGTTCCTACCTGGAAATACAACAATGATTCCATTGAACTGGAAGCTAAGACTGCCACCTAGCCACTATATGCTTCTCATGCCATTAAATCAACAGGTATGAAAGAGGATTACTGTTCTGTCTTGGGTGATTGATCCTGACTATCAAGGGGAAATAGGACAGCAACTACACAATGGAAGTAAAGAACAGTTTTACCGGAATACAGGGGATGCCCTAGGGTGTCTTTTAGTACTACCATGCCCAGTGATTAAAGTCAAGGAAAACTGCAACAACTCAACCCAGGCAGGACAACCAATGGCCCAGAAACTTCAGGAATGAAGTCTGGGTCATCCCACCTGGCAAAGAACCACGGCCAGCTGAAATGCTTGCTGAGGATAAAGGAAACATGGAATGGGTAGTAGAAGAAAGTAGTGATAAATATGAACTATGACCATGTGATCAGTTACAGAAATGAGGACTGTGATCATATGAAAATGTCCTTCCTGTTTTGTTATGAGCATGTTTGCATTTATACATAAGCAAATATCTTGTTTTCTTCTTATCATATGATTAAGTTGTATTGTTCATGTTAAAGTGTTTAAGTCATAGGATATGAAGTTTAAGAGTGACTGTTACCTAAAGATTTGTACCCTATTCTGGAGAAATGTAGTTCATTTTTGGTTGTATGCAGTACAGTTAAGTACTGTTAGGCAAAACATATGTCTGTTACTGTGTTCTATTTGGAAAATTTTTTTTTTTTACGATCCCTCCAAACCCCCCTCTAATTTCACCATTTGTAACTTCAGTAATAATTCTGTGTTTTAGACTGACTTAAGGAGATATTATTAAAGAAGATGAAGAAATTGAATTTGTGTGTTAATTGCTTTTTTCCTTTCCATGGAGCAAATGATTACATATATTTGGATACTATATTATACCATTTTCCTCTGATAAGGTATATCATTAAAACAGAATGCATAGACTAGGAAATACCAGTTGGACCATGGGTATATAAAGTTGCAGTTCAAGAGTTCTTAGTGAGAAAATTACAGTTTTCATGATTCTGCATACTTATGTTTCTACATTACAGGGAGCATAATTGTTTGTTTTTTTAGTTAACTTCCCTCCAAATGATTTAGTTTTGGATTCTTTTATCTATTGTTGACCAAAAGCACACAATTGCTACTTGAGTACTCATGTTTTTGTTTTTATTATTTTATTTATTAAACATAACAACATACAAACACCAACATTCTTACCATATGATCATTCCATTCTTGATATATAATCAATAACTCAGAATATCATCACATAATTGTATATTCATCATCATGAATGATTTGGAAATTAAGTGTGTTTCAAGGTGATGTGTATAGCTGCCAAGTTGAGAAGGGGTGGACTGTGATGGTTAGGTTCTGGTGTCAACTTAGCCAAGTAATTATGCCCATTTGTCTGGTCAGGCAAGCACTGGCCTGACCATTGCTGCAAACATATTTAGTGGCTGGTTGCTAAGCCTGAAGGCCAGTGTATTAAATCATGTCAGTTTATTGCATCTGTAGCTGATTATATCTGCAATCAACTAAGGTCTGTTTCTCACAACAAGATAATGCAAACAGTGGAAAGGTTTTAAGAGAGAAGAGATACTCTTTCACTGTTTATTCAGCCAGCGAGTCTCTCCTGTGAAGTTCATCCAGACTCTTCATCGGAGCTGCCAGCTTCACAGCCTGCCCTAAGGAATTTGGACTCTTCCATTCCCATAGTTGAATGAGACACCTTTACAAGCCTCATCTTTACAGATCTCTCTGTTGGTTCTGTTTCTCTAGAGAACCCTGACTAACAAAGGAATGTAGAGGCTCAGGAATGGGGTATGTCTAAGGGTAGATTTTATTTCATGTATGGTTGACCCCGGGAGTCAAATGATGTCACTTAGTCTCTTTCTCTCTCCATCTTTAATCTCTGCTTGTCTGCTTCTCTTTGCAAATTGGCCTTATTCTCTCACACTGTAGCCTGGCTTTCTCCATGAAATCAGGTAAGAAAGCCTCAAATATCTCCAAACTTTCATTCTTTTAGCATCATCTTGCCAAAGGCTGGAGAGGGTGCTGATTGGTTTGGGTCAAGGATCCTCCCTGGGTAGGGAAGTGCAGGAAGTTTTTATCCATGGTTTCATTAAAACTTTGAGGAGTGAGGGAGGACTACCCAAGGCTTGGGGAGGTACTTTTTCAAATAAATATAGAAGAGCATCCTGGGCCAAAAAAAGGTACACACAGCTGCCGCAGTTGGTCATGCTTAACCCAGTTTGCGAAGCCCAACTCTGTAGAAATTCCAGTTTAAGGTAGGTATTTTCCATTGTCACCACCAGAAGACTTGGGTCCTTAGTGACCTAAACCTTCTTTGAACTCTCCTATATCTTTCCCCAATGCTAAGGCACAAAAACTAACATCCAGTCATGAGTACCCACATGGTGTTCAGGTGTGTATTGGCCACAGCAAATGGGATAATGAATAGACACCATTGCCACCATCAAGTTTAGTGTGCAAGATAAGCATTTAAAGAAAGAATTATAGCATTATACGGTAAGAACTGTAATAAGACAACTTCATCAAGTTGCTGTCTCATAGCGTTGTAATGAGCACAACTTCTAGAGCTCGACTGCCTAGATTTGAATCCCAATGATACCATAAGCTATTTGTTTTGACCTTGGGAAAGTTGCTTAATGCCTGTGTTTCCCCACCTGTTAAATGGGTACAATTACAGTGTATACTTCATAGGTCACAGCTGTGAGGACTATTTGAGGTAATTCTCGTTAAGCACTTAGCACGTGGTTAGCTCACAGTAATTGATGGATAGTGTTAGGCCTGTCAGTAGTAAAAATCGGTACTTAAAACCCAGGTCTCTTGAATTCCATGTTCAGGAATCCTTTTAGCTGGACAAGTTGCCTCTTCGGGGCCACACAAAAGATGAAGAACTGTGGAACTCAGAGGCATTTTCTTTCTCATTTCTAATAAAAAGCTTTAGTTTCACTTTGCCACCATCACTGGCTGCTGACTATTCTGAATCCACAATTCTTAGTTTCATGTCACAGGTCTCAGAATCCTAAGGTGTGTGTGAGAGGCTGAATCCCAAGGATAGATGGTTGGTAGGTATTTCACTGGGGAAGTTCATGCATTGTGGCTTTAGCCCCTAACTTTTCATTTTGAATGGAGACCTAACTACATGATATAGACTAAGAAGGATAAAATTCAATCTTTCTATTTGGAAGCAACACAAAGATGTAGAGCATCAGTTATACAAGGTCACTCCAGGTCCTCCATGTGGCTCAAACATAGCTGTGGCTGGTGCGCCACCAATGGTGGGACTCATTTTGAGAGACTTTGCCCAGTTTTCATCCCACATGGCTCTGCAAGTGAAATCGGTTGGAAGGAACATAGCTGCTGCTTTCCAAGGACATGCTTGCCTAAGGACAAGACCCCTTGGCTCTCTTTGCCTATGCTGGGCAAATGAGTACAACACTAGGACCATGCCAAGGATGCCCATTTGCAATGTACAGGGTGTCAGCAGACACCATCTATCTTTGCTTGGCTGAATCAGAAGGAAGTAATTATTCATTAGTTCTACTGTAATTGAGTTGTTTCCCTCACAGTAAACAGAGGGCTTACTTCTGGGAGTAAAAAAAGGCCGAAGTCCAAGACCTGGGGAGCATGTTCTTTTTTCTTTTTTTTAAATTAATTTTTAAATTAAAAAAAATACATAACAACAAACAACAAACAGTAATTCACAGTATCATCACAAGGCTGCATATTTATTATCATGATAATTTCTTAGAGCATTTGCATCAATTCAAAAAAGAAATAAAAAGACAACGGAAAAAAATCCATACATACCATACCCCTTACTCCTCCCTTTCATTGATCAATAGCATTTCAATCAACTAAATTGATTTTAACATTTGTTCCCCCTATTATTTATCTTTATGCCATATGTTTTACTCCTCTGTTGATAAGGTAGATAAAAGGAGCATCAGACACAAGGTTTTCACAATCACACAGTCACATTGTGAATGCTATATCATTATACAATCATCTTCAAGAAACATGGCTACTGGAACACAGCTCTACATTTTCAGGCAGTTCCCTCCAGCCTCTCTGTTATGCCTTAACTAAAACGGTGACATCTATTAACGCATAAGAATAACCTCCAGGATAACCTCTCAACTCTGTTTGGAATCTCTCAGCCATTTTGTCTCATTTTGCTCTTCCCCCTTTTGGTCAAGAAGGTTTTCTCAATCCCTTAATGCTGAGTCCCAGCTCATTCTAGGATTTCTGTCCCATGTTGCCAGGAAGATCCACACCCCTGGGAGTCATGTCCCACGCAGACAAGGGGAGGGCAGTGAGTTTGCTTGTTGTGTTGGCTGGAGAGAGAGGCCATATCTGAGCACAAAAGAGGTTCTCTTGTGGGTGACCCTTAGGTCTAATTTTAAGTAGGCTTGACCTATCCTTTGTGGGGCTAAGTTTCATATGAACAAATCCCAAGATTGGGGACTCAGCCTATAGCTTTGGTTGTCCACACTGCTTGTGAGAATATCAAAAATTCTCCACTTGAGGAAGTTGAATTTTCCCCCTTTCTCACTAGTCTCCCAAGGGGACTTTGCAAATACTCTTTTACTCATTGTTCAAATCACTATGGGATTTTTTTGGAGTATCACTCTGGACAAACCTACAAAATCTTATGCCCCACTCAAGGTTCCATGTACTTATGGTGTTCAATTAAGTGTCCACATAAGTTATATTAGGAACTGCACTAGTCAAAACATAAATTTTGTACCAAATGAACATTTTTTTGCTTTAATCTCACACATAAGTTAAAATTTAAAAATATGAATTACCATCTATTTTCAACACCCTGCAGTAATGACATTACTTTGTTCTTCCTCATGCAAAAACTTTTAAAATTTCTACATTTAGTCACTATCATTATACACTTTAGGCATTCCTAGATTATACCATCAGAGTCTTTATCATCTATCTTTCTTTGTGATTTAATTTGTGCCCCCAGCCCTCCTTCCTCTATTATTCTTACTTTCAGCTTCATTCAGTGTTCTAACATAATTGTATTACAGTAAGGTAGTATTGTGCTATCCATTTCTGAGTTTTTACAATCAGTTCTGTTGCACAATCTGTATCCCTTCAACTTCAATTACCCAATATCTACCCTATTTCTATCTCCTGATGGTCTCTGTTACCAATGAAATTCTCCAAGTTTATACACTAACGTCAGTTCACATCAGTGAGACCATACAGTATTTGTCTTTGTGTTTCTGGCTAATCTCACTCAGCATAATGTCTTTAAGGTCCATCCATCTTGTTACATACTTCATAACTTTATTCTGCCTTATAGCTGCATAATATTCCATCATATGCATATACCACAGCTTGTTTAGACACTTTGTTGATGGACATTTTGACTGTTTCCATCCTTCGCAATTGTAAATAATGCTGCTATAAACATTGGTGTGCAAATGTCCATTTGTGTCCTTGTCCTCATGTCCTCTGAGTAGATACCTAGTGTTCTAGTTTGCTAGCTGCTGGAATGCAACACATCAGAGACAGATTGGCTTTTAATAAAAGGGGATTTATTTAGTTAGTTCTTCAGAGAAAAGACAGCTAACTATCAACTGAGGTGCTTTCTTATGTGGGAAGGCACAGGGTGATATCTCCTGGCCTTTTCTCCAGGCCTCTGGGTTCCAACGACTTTCCCTGGGGTGAAATCTGCATCTCCAAAGGCCTGGGCTGAGCTGCGAGTGCTGAGATGAAGTATGCTGAGCTGCGGTATGCTGAGCTGCTTGGGCTGTGCTACGTTGCACTCTCTCATTTAAGCACCAGCCAATTAAGTCAAACATCATTCAATGCAGCAGGCATGCTTCCTAGCTGACTGCAGATGTCATCAGCAACAGTTGAAGTTCAACTACCATTGACTCATGTCCACAGCAACAGAACTAGGTGCCTTCACCTGGCCAAGTTGACAACTGAATCTAACTACCACACCTACCAATGGTATTGCTGGGTCATATGGCAAGTCCATACTTAGCTTTCTGAGGACCCACCAGACTTCCTTCCACAGCAATTGTACCATTTGACATTTCCACCAACAGTGGATAAGTGTGCTTCTTTCTCCACATCCTCTCCAGCACTTGTCATTTTCTGTTTTATTGATAATGGTCATTTTGGTGGGTGTGAGATGAATATCTCATTGTGCTTTTGATTTGCATTTCCCTAATAGCCAGGGGAGTTGAGCATCTTTTCATGTGCTTTTTGGCCATTTATATTTCCTCTTCTGAGAAGTGTCTGTTCAAGTCTTTTGCCCATTTTGTAATTGGGTTGTTTGTCTTTTTGTTGTCGAGTTGAACAATCTCTTTATGTATTCTGGATACTAGACCTTTATCAGATATATTGTTTCCAAATAGCGTCTCCAATTGTGTAGGCTGTCTTTTTACTTTCTTGATGAAGTTCTGTGATGCACAAAAGTGTTTAATTTTGAGGGGTTCCCATTTAGTTACTTTTTTCTTCAATGCTCATGCTTTGGGCGTAAGGTCAAGGAAACCACCTCCTATTATAAGATTTATAAGATATTTCCCTACATTTTCTTCTAAAAGTTTTATGGTCTTCAATCTAATGTTTAGGTCTTTGATCCATTTTGAGTTAATTTTTGTATAGGGTGTGAGATATGGATCCTCTTTTATTCCTTTGCATATGAATATCCAGTTCTCTAAGCACCATTTATTGAAGAGACTGTTCTGTCCCAGGTGAATTGGTTTGACTGCTTTATCAAAGATCAATTGTCCATGGATGAGAGGGTCTATATCTGAACACTCTATTTGATTCTCCATTGGTCAGTATATCTATCTTCATGCCAGTACCATGCTGTTTTGACCGCTGCAGCTTCATAATACGCCTTAAAGTCAGGTAGTATGAGAACTCTGACTTCATTTTTCTTTCTCAGGATACTTTTAGCTATTAGGGGCACTGTGCCCTTCTAGATAAATTTCGTTATTGGTTTTTTTATTTCTGAAAAGTAAGTTTTTGGGATTTTAATTGGTATTGCAATGAATCTTGTAAATCAATTTAGGTAGAATTGATATCTTAACAACATTTAGTCTTCCAATCCATGAACACGGTATGCCCTTCCATTTATTTAGTTCTTCTGTGATTACTTTTAGCAATTTATTGTAGTTTTCTTTGTATACATCTTTTATATTCTTAATTAAATTTTTTCCTAAATATTTTACTCTTTTGGTTGCAATTGTAAATGGAATTCGTTTCTTGATTTCCCCCTCACATTGTTCATTACTAGTGTATAGAAACACTACAGATTTTTGAGTGTTGATCTGGTAACCTGCCACTTTGCTGTACTCATTTATTAGCTCTAGTAGTTTTGCTGCGGATTTTGGGGGGTTTGGACATATAGTATCATATCATCTGCAAACAGTGAGAGTTTTACTTCTTCCTTTCCAATTTGGATGCCTTGTATTTCTTTTTCTTGTCTAATTGCTCTGGCTAGAACTTCCAACAGAATGTTGAATAACAGTTGTGATAGTGGGTATCCTTGTTTTGTTCCTGATCTTAGGGGGAAAGTTTTCAGTTTTTCTCCATTGAGGATTATGTTAGCTGTGTTTTTCATATATTCCCTTTATCATGTTGAGGAAATTTCCTTCTTTTCTGATCCTTTGAAGTGTTTTCAACAGGAAAGGATGCTGAATTTTGTTAAATGCCTTTTCTGCATCAATTGAGATGATCATGTGGTTTTTCTGCTTTGATTTGTGATATGGTGTATTACATTAATTGATTTTCTTATGTTGAACCATCCTTGCATACCTGGGATGAATCCTACTTGGTCATGGTGTATAATTCTTTTAATGTCTCAGCTGAATTCGATTTGCTAGAATTTTGTTGAGGATTTTTGCATCTATATTCATTAGAGACATTGGTCTGCAGCTTTCTTTTTTTGTAATATCTTTGTCTGGCTTTGGTATGAGGGTGATGTTGGCTTCGTGGAATGAGTTAGGTAGCTTTCCCTCCTCTTCAATTTTTTTGAAGAGTTTGAGCAGGATTGGTCCTAATTCTTTCTGAAATGTTTGGTAGAATTCACATGTGAAGCCCTCTGGTCCTGGACTTTTCTTTTTGGGGAGCTTCTTAATGACTGATTCAATTTCTTTACTTCTGATTGGTTTGTTGAGGTTGTCTATTTCTTCTTGAGTCAATGTTGGTTGCTCATGCCTCTAGAAAGTTGTCCATTTCATCTACATTGTCAAGTTTATTAGCATAAAATTGTTCATAGTATCCTCTCATTATTTCCTTTATTTCTGCAGGGTCCATGGTTATGTCTCCTCTTCCATTTCCGAGTTTATTTATTTGCATCCTCTCTCTTCTTTTTCTCAACCTCGCAAGAGTTCATCAATATTATTGATTTTCTCATAGAACCAACTTCTGGTTTTGATGATTTCCTCAATTGTTTTCATGTTATCAATTTCATTTATTTCTGCTCTAATCTTCATTATTTCTTTCCTTTCGCTTGCTCTGGGGTTAGTTTGCTGTTCTTTCTCTAGTTCTTCCAAGTGGACAGTTAATTCCTTGATTTTTGCCCTTTCTTTTTTGATATAGACATTTAGGGCAATAAATTTTCTTCTTAGCACTGCCTTTGCTGTGTCCCATAAATTTTGATATGTTGCATTTTCATTTTCATTTGCCTTGAGATATTTACTGATTTATCTTGCAATTTCTCCCTTGACCCACTGGTTGTTTAAGAGTGTGTTGTTGAGCCTCCACATATTTATGAATTTTCTGGCACTCTCCCTATTATTGATTTCCAACTTCATTACTTTATGAGCTGAGAAAGTGCTTTGTATGATTTCAATCTTTTTAAATTTATTGAGACTTGCTTTGTGACCCAGCATATGGTCTATCCTTGAGAATGACCCATGAGCACTTGAGAAAAAAGGTGTATCCTGCTGTTGTAGGGTGTAATGTTCTATAAATATCTCTTAAGTCTAGCTCATTTATTGTATTACTCAAATTCTCTGTTTCTTTATTGATCCTCTGTCTAGATGTTCTGTCCATTAATGAGAGTGGGGAATTGAAATCTCCAACTATTATGGTAGATTTGTCTATTTCTCTTTTCAGTGTTTGCCTCATGTATTTTGGAGCATTCTGGCTTGGTGCATAAATATTTATGATTGCTAAGACTTCTTGTTGAATTGTTCCTTTTATCAATACATGGCGTCCTTCATCTCTTTTAACTGTTTTATATTTGAAGTCTAATTTTTTGGATATTAGTATAGCTACTCCTACTCTTTTCTGATTGTTATTTGCATGAAATATCTTTTCCCAACCTTTCACTTTCAACCTATGTTTATTCCTGTAGACAGTATATAAATGGGTCTTGTTTTTTAATCCATTCTGCCTGTCTATGTCTTTTGATTGGGGAGTTTAATCCATTAACATTTACTGTTATTATTGTATGAGTAGTACTTTCTTCTACTATTTTGCCTTTTGGATTTTATATGTCATATCTAATTTTTCTTCTTTTTACCTTTACTGATAGTCTTCATTTCAACACCTCTCTCTCCTGTTTTTTCATATCTGCCTCTAGTGCTCCCTTTGGTATTTCTTGTAGAGTCAGTCTTTTGGTCACAAATTCTCTCAGTGATTTTTTTGTCTGAAAATATTTTAATTTCCCCCTCATTTTTGACGGACAATTTTGCTGGATATAGAATTCTTGATTGGCAGTTTTTCCCTTTTAGTAATTTAAATATATCATCCCACTGTTTTCTCGCCTCCATGGTGTCTGCTGAGAAATCTATGCATAGTCTTGTTGGGCTTGGTTGGCAGTTTTTCTCTTTCAGTAATTTAAATATATCATCCCACTGTCTTCTCACCTCCGTGGTTTCTGCTGAGAAATCTATGCGTAGTCTTATTTGGCTTCCCTTGTATGTGATGGACTGCTTTTCTCTTGCTGCTTTCAAGATTCTCTCTTTCTCTTTGACCTTTGACATTCTGATTAGTAAGTGTCTTGGAGTATGTCTATCTGGTTCTATTCTGTTTGAGGTATGCTGCACTTTTTGGATTTGTAATTTTAAGTCTTTCATAAAAATTGGGAAATTTTCAGTGAGAATTTCCTCCATTAGTTTTTCTCCTCCTTTTCCCTTCTCTCCTCCTTCTGGGACACCCATAACACATATATTCATGCACTTCATGTTGTCATTTAATTCCCTGAGTCCCTGCTCATATTTTTCCATTCTTTTCCCCATATTTTCTCTTGCTTGTCAGATTTCAGATGTTCTGCCCTCCAGTTCACTAATCTTATCTTCTGCCTCTTGAAATCTGACATTGTAGGTCTCCATTGTCTTTTTCATCTCTTCTACTGTGCCTTTCATTCCCATAAGTTCTGCAATTTGTTTTTTCAGACTTTCAATTTCTTCTCTTTTTTTTCATTCCTTACCTTCTTTATATCCTCCCTCAATTCATTGATTTGATTTTTGATGAGGTTTTCCATGTCTGTTCGTATATTCTGAATTAATTGTTTCAGCTCCTGTATGTCATTTGAATTGTTGGTTTGTTCCTTTGTCTGGGCCATATCTTCAATTTTCCTAGTGTGATTCATTATTTTTTGTGGGCATCTAGGCATTTAATTACCTTAATTAGTTTATTCTGGAGATTGTTTTCACTTCTTTTACCTAGAATTTTCTTGCTGGATGACTTTGTTGTCTATCTGTTCTTTGACATTCAGTTCAGCTTATTCTGGACCACTAACTTAGGTTTTGTTTAACAGAGCAGAATTTTTCAGTTCTTGTTTTCTTATTTCTTGCCCTGCTTATATGGTGCCTTCCCCCACCCCCACCCCACACTTAGGAGGGTCTACTTAGGTTATAGACCCCTGCCAGATATTCCCAGACCAAACTGGCCTCCTGTCAGGAGGAAAGAGTCACCTGCATCAGTTTTCCCTGAGGGTGAGACTCAGCAGTTTGAAAGACTTTCCTGTGAAGTCTCTAGACTCTGTGTTTTTCCTATTCTGCCCAGTATGTGGTACTTTTCTTCCTGTGTGTCCCACCAGCATAAGGTGATGCGGTACCTTTAACTTCAGCAGACTCTCCCAGCTGGGGGCATGGAGGAGACAGAGGAGAGGTTGTAGGCTGGCTTTATTGCTTCAATTTTCCAAACCCTGGGGTCTGAATTCCTTGAGGAATTCACCTGAGCTGGGCCCACCCCTTTTCTGGTGAAGGCACAGGCTCCAGACAATCTCTCAAACAGGCTTGTCTCTGCCTATGCCTGGGGCAGTTGCAGCCTGAGAAGCCCTGCCACTCTATTCAAAGGCAATCAAGCTTTTGTGCAAACACAGCCACAAAAAAGAAGGAGGAAAAAATCCTTCTCGGAGCCTGATCCCCATTCCTCAGGTTTGCCAATCAAGAGCATAAGTTGGTATGTTGCTTTGTGTATCTTCAGATCCTATATGCCCCCTCCTTTCCTTCAGGGCCCAGACCCTTTCAAGTATTATGTGCTATCTGATCCAAAAAACCTCTGGGTTTTTTTTTTTTTTTTCCTTTTTTCTTTTTCCATCAGCCCTGCCCCCTTGGCACTGGGGCAAAAATCAGCAATCTCCACTTTGACAAGGTTCAGCTGAGCTAAGGGCCTATTTTTAGTACTCAGAATTTGTGAATTAATTCCACAATTGGAGCTTAGTTGAGCTCAGCTCCTCCTACTAGTAAAATCCCTTTCCTTTCCCCTCTGGGAAGCAGCCTGTGGGGGAGGGGCACTGGACGCTGCTGCTTGGGGAATTCACGGTTCTGAGGGGGCTCACAGCCAGTCCAGCTGGTCCTGACTGGGGTATGCTGTGTGTCCAGTCACTGCTGTGTCCCCAGTAATTCTGTACTGTTCCTGGCTATTTAGTAGCTGTTCTGGAGGATGAACTAAATCCCACACCTCACTATGCCGCCATCTTGGCACTAGCATGTTCTTTTTTGAACTTCATTAATCCAAGGCTGTTGTGAGGCAGGTTAGATAGTGGGGGAGGGTGGGTGAAAATGACCCTAAACTACAAAATAAAAAGTTCCTTTTGATGCGCACATACCTACCTAGCCCCCACACTCTTAGCCCTCACTCAGGTTGGCACCTGAAAAAAACAAGAAGTGCAGCTTGTCAATTCCTTATTAGCATAGCTGGAGGGGCTCCTCTAGGTCCTTATACTGCAAGGATCCCGACCTCTGACTGCTTATCCTCCTCTGGAGAATGCCAGCACTCATCTGCGAAGCAGATGTACCTTAACTATTTTATGAACCTTCACTACACATTAAAGTTTTGAGATGTATGCACTGGCCAGTCTTTGGATTCTTTGACTGTAGGCATTGACTAGTCCTTGATTTTTTTCTATGGCTGAGTTTCCTGTGCCTGAGTCAAGAACTTCCATGGCATCAGCCCTTGGTTGGGGTCTAAACTTTTCCAAGAATTCCTATGGTTCTCTGGCATCCAGCAGAGAATTCCTAGAGCTCTGTGGCATCCCCCCTAGAACTCCCAGTATTCTCCAGCATCGAGCTTATTTAACTATTTGGCTGTACACACTGACTAGTCCTTGAATTCTTTTCTGAGACTGAGTCAGGAACCCTCATCGCACCAGCCCTTGATTGAGGACTCAATTTCTCTGAGAACTCCTGGGGCTTTCTTGCTTCAGATGGTCCACTGGACATGCCAAACCCAGGCCTCAAGACAGGTGTGGCAGGCACTAACTCAGCAAGGCAGAAGAACGGGTTTGGCAGGGCGGTTTTGAAATGACTCATTCTTAGACTGTCTTCTCCTTGTAAGATAGGATATTTTTGCTGAACTGACTTTATCAGCACAGGAAGTTTTCATTCTAACTTGGTGTGCCAAGCTGGAAAGCTGGAAACCAGAACATGGGTGACCGCTATTTGGCTTCATACTCTAGCAGAACCTGAGGTCATGCTTGGTTCAGAATGAGAAATACACATATGCACACACTCGTATGCTGATGCCTTTCTGATGCCCCAGGGCATGTGGTCTTTAGTGATTTAGCCTTTATGGGGAGAGAAGGGAAACATTAAGCATCTAATTTGTGTCAGCATTAGACAGTTTGCTTTCATTATGTTATCTGATGGGATTTGATTGGGAGGTTTATTTTCTTTTTTAACTGATAAGGAGACCCAAGTAGGTGCTGTAATCTGAATGATAGCTAGTTCAAGCAGGATTTGAGGCCAAATAGTCAAATCTAGTTCTTGGGTTTTTTCCATTGAACAGACTGCTGTATATTTGAGACCTTCTGTGCAGATTTGAAATTATTGTGTACCTCAGAAAAGCCATGTTCTCTTTCCTAATCCATTCTTGTAGGGGCAGACCTATTGTTTAAGGTGGAAACTTAGATTGGATTGTTTTTACAGAGATGTAACATGCCTGATTGTGAGTTGGACTTTTTGATTAGATGGAGATGTGACCCGGCCCATTTAGAGTGATTAGTTTACTGGAACCTTTTAAAAGGGAGACATTTTGGAAAAGCACAGTTGCTTCAGAGCAACATTAACACAGACAATTGGAGATGTTTGGAATGCCAGCATAGAGAGCAGAGGCTTATACACAGATGTTTGGAGATGCAGAGCATGGTAGACATCTCCATGTGCCTTCCTATGAGATGCTAAGCAAGCCAAAGCCCAGAGTTTTGCCCTAGAGAAACTAAGTAAAGCCCACAGACATCTAAAGAGAAAACCACTGGAATCAGAAGCTGGAAGCAACAGAACTGGGAACAAGGACCAGTAGATGCCAGCCACATGCCTTCCCATGTGAGAGAGGAAACCCAGACGCCATCCAGACCTTTCTTCAGAATCAAGGGATCTTTTTCCAGATATCTTAGTTTAGACATTTTTAAGTCCTTAGAACTATAAATTTTTAACTTAATAACTCCCCCTTTATAAAGGCCAACCCATATCTGGTACATGGCATTCTGGCAGCTTTTGCAAACTAATGAAGGCCTGAGCATAATCCATTCTTAGTTACTCCCTTACTGCTGCTGATGGGCCTGATTTCTCAGCTGAGTATTTCTTTCTTTTCTTTTTTTTTAAATTTTTTATTATCAAGCCCAAACAACATACAAACATGAATATTCTTAACATACAAACGTTCCATTTGTTTTGTACAATCAATGGCTCACAATATCATCACATAATAGTGTATTCATCACCATGATCATCTTTTAGAATATTTGCATCTCCCCAGAAAAAAAGATAAAAAGAAAAAAGAAAAAGCTCATACATACCATACACCTTACCCCTCCCTCTCATTGACCGCTACTATTTCCATCTACTTGATATATATTTTAACCTTTGTTCCCCTATTTTTTTCTATACCCCTTACCACTTCCTTTCATTGTTCACTAGTATTTCGATCTACTCAATTTATTTTAACATGTTCCCTCTATTATTTATTTATTTTTAATCCATATTTTTTTTTTACTCATCTGTCAATATTGTAGATAAAAGGAGCATCAGAACAAGGTTTGCACACTCACACAGACACTTTGCAAAACCTGTATCATTATACAATCATCTTCAAGAAACATGGCTACTGGAACACAGCTCTAAGTTTCAGGCACTTCCCTCTAGCTTCTCTAATGCACCTTAAATTAAAAAGAATATCTATAAAATAAGTAAGAATAACCTCCAGAATAACCTTTCGACTCTGTTTGAAATCTCTCAGCTACTGACACTTTATTTTGTCTCATTTCTCTCTTCCTCCTTTCAAATAAGAAGGTTTTCTCAATCCCTTGATGTTGAGTCCCATCAGCTGGGCATTTCGAAGCACTAACATGTAGCCCCCAACTGGATGGTCTTCCATATACAAGGGACAGTCCACAAAAAGGTAAATCTTATTGTATATAAATATACCTCAATAAACGTGACTTTTGCAAAAGTAGTGAGTATAATTTACCAAGAGTGCCTGCAAAAGAATAATAAAATGACCATCAAGTCAATAAAAAAAGACAAATGAAAAGGAAATGTTAATGTCCTTTACACTTGATCTAAGTCAAAAGGCCAAGAAGCGATTGTTAATGTCCTTTAAATATACTATGATACTCATCCTCACTTGTAATAAGATGAATTCAAATTAAAAGTCATTGAATTACCTTTTATTATTATCAGATTGGTAAAAAAATCCAAGAGATTGATAACATTTAGAATAAGCAAGATTATGAGTACATAGGAATTCTCATACATTACCAATATGTGAAAATTAAACAATGTCTACCTAATGATATTGACAGTGTCTATCAAAACTCTGTATGGATAAACCCTTTGAGTCAGCAATCTCATTTCTGGGAAGTTATCCTACAGTTACAAGTGCGTAAAATGATGTGTAAACAAGATTATTTGTTGAAGTAGTGTTTGAAAGAAAGAAAAAAAGTCTGGAAACCTCAGTGTCCACAAATGAGAATCTTATTAACTAAATTATGGGACATTCATACAGTGGAAAACTATGCAGCAATAGAAAAGAATGAGGAATATCTTTGGGTAACAATATGGAAAAATTGATAAAAGCAAGGTGCAAAACAATATATGCCATTATATTTAAAAAGGAGAAGAATACTACATAATTGTGTTATCATGTAAGTGCATTAAAAATCTCTCAAAGGAGATGGAAGAAACTAGAACACTGGTTGTCTGATGTGGTAGGTAGAAGTGGCAAGGTTATATTTCACTGAGTCCTTTCCAAATTTTTGTTGTTTAAACCTTATGAATGTATTACCTATTTAAAAATTAACTAAATAATTGTAGAAAAAAAAGACTCTTCATTAGAAGAAATGCCTCAAATGCCATGCTGTCTCCAAAACTGACACCATTGAACTCATCTCTCTTTCCCATCTCTCGTCCCTCAGAGCCTTGCCTTTGTGGAAAAGGGCAGAGTTGCTTTGCTTGGTCTACTTAGATTGCAAGTGATTCAACCTGCTGAATGTCACTAATATGGCTTCATGGGAAAGTGAAATTTATTCTGCTTGGGAACTAATCAGCTTGAGACTTTAGCCCTAAGAACCCCAAGGCTTCCTTTAAAATTTCCTACATTTGCTCACCAAAGAATGTCTGTTTGGCCTCCTGGCCTTCTGAGTTTAAGGAAGAAAATGTTTGTTTGATCCTAGTACTAGTACTAAAGATTCACAACCTGAGGGTAAGCAAAGATTTCTCAGAGGGGACACAGAAAGCAACAGCCATCTAAAAATTGGATAAATTACCCTGAGGAATGGGAGAAAGACTATGGAACTATTAAACTTTACCATCAGGGAATCCTCTAATACTGTGTCAGACTTTAGGGATACCCAAATCAATAGGCCATGCCTTCGATCATGAGGCTTAATCTTGTAAAGCTCATGTAGGTAGCATAGAAACTTAGACTACCTATAGGCATGCCTAAGAGTTACTTCTGGAAGACCTCTGTTGTTGCTCAGATGCGACCTCAGTCTCTCTAAGACAAACTCTGCAAGTGACATCATTGCCCCCCTCCTCGTGGAACATGACATCCAGGGGTGAAGGTCTCCCTGGTGACGTGGGAGATGACTCCCAGGGATGAATCCAGACCTGGTACCGTGGGATCAACAAGTACATCCTGACCAAATGGGGGGAAAGAAGTGTAATTAATAATGTATCAGTGGCAGAGAGAGTTCAAATAGAGTTGAGAGGCTACTCTGAAGGTTGCTCTTACACAAGCTTAGACCTTACTACCTGTCATAACCTGCCAACCCCAAACCTGGACCATTCCAGCCAATCCTAAAGAATACCTAGGGCAATTTATAAGATTCCACAAGTGTTCCAGGCACTAGAGTAACTTTCCAGAAACCTACAACCTCCAGATGGGTCCCTGGTCCAGCGAAGTTCTGACACCTAGCCCAGCCTCTCCAGAACATCAGATAGTTCCATCTCCCTACCCCATATTAGTGACAGACCCTTGCAATATAAAAAATTTAGAATTTCCATAGCCCAAACAACCCCAATGAGAGGTATGGAAAGATCAAAGGTGATGGTGGAATTATATATAGAAGATAGGACTTAACAAATGAATATGAATGCTGAATAATTAAATTGATATCTCTTTTAGTCTCCAGTATTTTAGAGCAGATAGAAGCAAAAACCTAAAATTGTGAAATTGTAACCTATGTCAAAGTTTGAAATATGTTCTACAACTAATTGTGGTGCTGTGCATGGAAATTTATAGCTTTTTTTTGTCTATATGTTATTTTTCACAAAAAAAGAAGGAAAAAGAAGTTTATTGTGATGATAAAAAAGTATTTAAGCCCTCTAGCCTCCTATATTCTGGAGCAGCTAGAAGGAAAAATGAGAGGATCATATGGTAGTCCATGAAAAACTCTGGGGACTATCCTGTAACCACTTTTTGAATGGTGCTTGAAAACTATTGCTTTTTTTATTTCCTTGCTTTGTATACCTATCATACTATACAGTAAAAAAAAGGTTTAAAAAATTGAATAAATTAGACTTAAGATTTAAATCTTCCACTCATAAAAAAAAGTTAAGAAAATAAAAGAAGATGCATCCATAATGTATAAGGAACTCTTACAAATCTATAAGAAAGACGAAAAATTTAATAAGCAAAGACTCGAACAGACACTTCGAAAAGGAAAATATACAAATGACCAATAAGCCCATAAACAAGTGCTCAAAATTATTAGTCATTAGGGAAATGCAAATTGAAACTACAGTGAGATGCCATTACAAACTCACTAGAATGGTTAAAATTTAAATGTCTGAAAATATCAAATGTTGGCAAGGATGTGAAGCAATTGGAACTCTCATACATTGCTGGCAGGAGTGAAAAATTGTACAACTACTTTGGAAAAATGTTTGGTGTTTCTCATAATGTTAAACATACACCTACCGTATGATCCAGGAATTCAATTCATAGGCAATTACCTAAGGGAAATAAAACATATGTCCACACAAATAGTTATACAAGAATGTTCAAAGAAAGTTTATTCATAACAACCTCGAACTGGAAACAAACCAAATGTTTATCCCAGTTAGAATGCTTAAACAAATTGGTAAAATGGAACACTACTCAAAGATAATGTATGAACTACTGAAACACACAACAACATGGCAGAACTCCACAGATATAAATGTCATGCTGAATGAAAGAAGCCAGACACAAAAGAGTGCACACAATGTTTCCAATTATATGAAGATTTGAAACAGGCAGAACTAATTTATGGTAGAATAAAATGAAAAACGTGGGTATGTCTGGGGGTATTAACTGAGACTAGGCACTAGGGAAATTGCTGAGATAATGGGAGTCAGAAGTATATAATTTGTTTCACTGGATCAAAATCAAGGTGGGAATAGGACTGTATTCCCTCCAGAGGCTCTGTGGAAGAATCTGTTTCTTTGCCTTTTTCAGGTCCTAGAGCTTTCCTTGCTTTCCTTGGCTTGTGGTCCCTCCCTCCAATTTCAAAGCCAGCAGTATAGTATCTTGTTTCAATCGTCACATAGCCTTCTTCTATAGTCAAATCTCTCTGCCTCCCATCTTATACGGATACCTGTGATTTCATTTTGGACCCCCCAGATAATCCAGGATGCTCTCCCCATCTAAAGAACCTTAACTTAATCACATATGTAAAGTCCCTTTTGCCATATGAGGCAACATTCACAGGTTCCAGGGATTAGGACCTGGATATCTTTGGGAACAATTATTCAGCCTACCACATGGACTATGGATTAAATAATAGTATTTTATCAATGTTAAAATTCCTAAATTTGATAATTGTATTCAGGTTAAGTAAGAGAATGTCCTCGTTCTTAGGAAAAGCACACTGAAACATATGGTGGTAAAGCAAGCAGTGTCTCCAGATTTACTACCAACTAGATCAGAAATAAATAAGTAAATAAGATGTATTTGCTGTACTAATCACAGTGTAATATAGGCCAGTCAACTCCCTTGAGTGGGTCACCTCCAAGCAGTTACTTAGGGATCTAGGTTCTGTTCTGGGGGAGGGAGTATCCTTTGCTTCCATCTGCATGGATGAAGAAGACAGAGTGAAAGTTTGTGTGGAATATTTTAAACCTGGAAATGGGGTATATCACATCTGCCTTCATACTACTAGCCAGAATTGAGTCTCACAGTTCCAACTACATGAATATAAATCTGGAAAATGTAGTCTTTCTGTCAGCCCAGAAGGAAAACAAAACAGTTCAAGGAACAGCTGCCTTTGACTGCCATAGTAGCTGATAAAGTTGACCAATTTATTTAAACTCTTATGAAATTTTCTTAATTATCAAATGGAGATAATACCTATCACATAGATTGTATTAATGATGTACAGTGCATGTGTAGCACAGCACTTGGCACATAGTAAGTCACAGCTTCTCATATCTCTCACAGTTCTGGTTATATCAGTTCTCTGACTGGCAGTGGAAATTTTTCATCCCAAACCTTTCATGTGGTACCCATTTACCCCTTGCCCTTTGCCCACCATAGATCAAGACCTTTGTGGTAGTTTGAAGCTGTTATGTACACCATTATGTTCTTTTTAAAAAAAAAAAAAAAACTTTTAAAATTGTATGATGTAACATATATACAAAGCAAAGGAAGAAAAAAGCAGTAGTTTTCAAAGCACTCTTCAACAAGAAATTATGGGATAGATCCCACAGTTTGTCAGGGGCCATCGTACCATCTTCTCAGATATTTTCTTCTAGCTGCTCCAGAACATTGGAAGCTAGAAGGAATAAATATTTTTTTTAACATCACTACAGACTTTTTTTTCTTTTTTGTGAAAAATAACACATATACAAAAAACAATAAATTTCAAAGCACAGAACAACAATTAGTTGTAGAACAGATTTCAGAGTTCGGTATGGGTCACAATTCCAAAATTTTAGGTTTTTACTTCTAGCTGCTCTAAGATACTGGAGACTAAAAGCAATATCAATAGGATGATTTAGCAATCATACTCGCTTGTTAAACCCTACCTTCCCTGTATAACTCCACCATCACCTTTGGTCTTTCTATCCCTCTCTTTAGGGGTATTTGGACTATGGCCATTCTAACTTTTTCATGTTGGAAAGGGTTGTCCACAATATGGCATAAGGAGATGGAACTAGCTGATGTTATGAAGAGGCTGGGTCCTCTAGATTTCAGCACTTATCTGGTCCAGGGACCCATCTGGAGGTTGTAGGGTTTTGGAAAGTTACTCTAGTGCATGGAACCTTTGTAGAATCTTATATATTACCATAGGTGTTAAGACCATGTTCTTTTAATCCATTTTTGTAGGTGTACACCTATTGTAGGTAAGAGCTTCGATTAATTATTTCAATCAAGATGTGCCCCACTTCATTCAGGGTGGGTCTTAATTCCCTTACTGGTGTTCTTTATAAGAGAACAAAACACATACAAAAATTAGATTAATTTAAGAGAAACTTATGGAAAATACCTCCCAGAAAAGCTGAGAGATACAGAAGCTATGTTCAGAAAGGAAGGCACCAAATCCAGAAGCTGGAAGCAAGAAACCACAGAGAGAAGGACCAACAGACGTTGCCATGTGCCTTGGTATCTGACAGAGGAGCCTAAGCACACTGGTGGCCGATCTTCAGAGAAGATATCCTCCTGTTGACATCTTAATTTGGACATTTTCACAACCTTAAAATTGTCAACTTGTAAGCTAATAAATCCCCATTGTTAAAAGCCAGTTCATTTCTGGTATATCGCATTTTATCAGCTTCAGCAAACCAAAACAACCTAGGAGCAGAGACCACCTGGCAGGATGTAATGTGAAAAGCAGTGGGTTATAGAGTGTTATTTGCATGATATGCCTCAGTATAGAGTCTGGACAGTGGAAAGACCCCTGGTCCCTCCTGGGGTTGCTAAGGTGGCCTCATTGTACTTAGCAACAGATGTTGGCATTCTACCAAACAATGCTAACTGTTTCAGTTTGTTAAAGCTGTCAGAATGCGGTATACCAGAAATGGATTGGCTTCTACAAAGCGGATTTATTAGATTACAAATATACAGTTCTAGGCTGTTGAACTGTCCAAATTAAGGCATCAACAAGAAGATATCTTCACTCAAGAAAGGCTGATCAAGTCCAGGGTTTCTCTGTCACATGAGAAGGCACACGGTGATGTCTGCTTTTCTCCTCCTCTGGGCTTCTGGTTTCAAATGGCTCTCTCAGCATCTTCAAGCATCTGTGTCTCAGCTTTCTCCAAAATGTTTCCATTTTAAAGGACTCCAGTAAGCTAATTAAGACCTATCTTGAATGGCCGGGGCTGCATCTTCATGGAAACAATCTAATCAAAAGATCCCACCCATAATACATCTGTCCAACAAGACTGGATTAGAAGAACTTCGCTTTTCTGAGGTATGCAACAGTTTCAAACCAGCACACTGACCAAGCTGTCTATGCTCTGCCCTCAGGAATTTAGTGGGAAAGGAAATGGTGGTGGTAGATCTCCTCCAGGAGAAGTGGTAGGTAGCAGTAGTCCAGAGCTTGCAACTTTCCCCATGCTCAATGCTTGTACGGGGAATACAGCTTAAGATGACCCAACCAAGCCTGTCCCCAAAGAGGCCCCACTAGGGACACCCTGGACCTCCTGATGGCCTGAGAAAAAGAATGGAAGGATTCATGTGCAGGTATAGGGTGAACTTCCACATAGAGTCATGCATGGCTATAGAAATGTCTCTTTCAGTAGGCAAATGAGAAATTGGGGTTGGAATTTAGGACCTGAAACTTGCATAGACCTTACTACATTTCCTGCACACACCCAAACAAGATTTGCCCCACCAAATGCAGATACTTGTTTGATCTTCCAGTCTGCAATCAGAATTGAGAAGTTCAGCAACTTTGTCAACAATGTAATTCATGATGGTGTAGCTAAATAATCCTATTTAGATTAGGAGATGTCAAGTTCTCTTGGTCTTACAAACTAGCAAAATTGGGAACACAGTCAAGATTCAAAACTGCAAATCAAACTTGGAATCTTCTTGAAACAAATAGCAGCTTTTATTGAAGTCTCAAAGTCAAATGGGTAACTTTCTTTTTTAGGCACTCACATGTTTTAATTTTTGTGAAAGAATTAAAAGAAAAAAAAACAAATTATACAGTCACAATGATAGATAAAATAATAATTAAAAGTCTCCTTTAAACAGCATAAAATGTGGTTTAATTGTTATAATCCAAATACATTTGGAATTATTATTTTGGTTTTTGACATGGAAAACAGCAACCATGGTTTTCATGAACACCACTAATCAGTCATTTTCAACTAGTAAATAAAGGCCAAAAAGTTTCACAATATTTCCAATTGAGGATTGCTTCTTTTTTTTTTTTTTTAGCCATCATTTGGTTATTCTTTTTTTTCTGAAAAAACATTGTTCTAGTTTGCTAGCTGCCAGAATGCAATATACCAGAAACGGAATGGCTTTTAAAAGGGGTGATTTAATGAGTTGCTAGCTTACAGTTCTAAGGCCGAGAAAATGTCCCCATTACAACAAGTCTATAGTAATGTCCAATCAAAGGCATCTAGGGAAAGATACCTTGGTTCAAGAAGGCTGATGAAGTTCAGGGTTTCTCTTTCAAGTGAGAAGGCACATGGCGAACACAGTCAGGGCTTCTCTCTCAGCTGGAAGGGCACATGGCAAACACGGCGTCATCTGCTAGCTTTCTCTCCTGGCTTCCTATTTCATGAAGCTCCCCGGGAGGCATCTTCCTTCTTCATCTCCAAAGGTCGCTGGTTGGTGGACTCTCTGCTTTGTAGTGTTGCAGCATTCTCTGCTCTCTCTGAATCTCTCCTTTTCCAAAATATTTCCTCTTTTATAGGATTTCAGAAACTAATCAAGACCCACTCAGATGGGTGGAGACATGTCATCCCCTAATCCAGTTTAACAATCGTTCTTAACTAAATCTCATCAACCAGGGAGATGATCCCATCACAGTCCCAAATACACAGCATTGAATAGAGACTATTCTACCTTTAAGAAATGGGATCCATATTAAAACATGACTTTTCTTAGGGGGCATACTTCCCTTCAAACCAGCACAAACATATATACAAAAAAATAAATAAATTTCAAAACACACTGTAACAATTCATTATAGAACAGATTTCAGAGTTTGGTATGGGTTACAGCTCCATAATTTTAGGTTTTTCATTCTAGTTGCTCCAAAACACTATAGACTAACAGATGTATCAATGTAATGATTCAGCAGCCGTACTCATTTGTTAAATCCTATTGTCTCTGTTATAACTCCATCTTCACCTTTGCTCTTTCTCCCAATCTTTATGGATATTGGCCTTGCCCACTCTAACTTTTTCTGTTGTTTTGTTTTGTTTTACAATCTATGGTTCAAAATATCATCATATAGCTGTGCATTTATCATCACACTCAAATGGGCAACTTTTGATCATTCTTGTGAAAAACCCTTCCAGCATTTCTGGGAGTTATTTGCAAGACTCTGGCTTCTTTACGGTTCAAATCTACATGAGTTGTTTCTTGAAGATGATTGTATAATGACATAGCTTTCACAATGTGACCGTGTGATTGTGAAAACCTTGTGTCTGATGCTCCTTTAATCCACCTTATCAACAGATGAGTAAAACATATGGATTAAAAATAAAAAAATAATAGGGGGAACAAATGTTAAAATAAATTGAGTAGATTGAAATGCTAGTGATCAATGAAACGAAGGGGTAAGGGGTATGGTCTGTATGAATTTTTTCTGTTTTCTTTTTATTTCTTTTTCTGAATTGATGAAAATGTTCTAAGAAATGATCATGATGATGAATATACAAGTATGTGATGATATTGTGAGTTATTGATTATATATCAAGAATGGAATGCTCATATGGTAAGAATGTTTGTGTTTGCATGTGGTTATGTTTAACAAATTAATTAATTAAAAAAAAAGAAAAGAAAAACAATCTACATGAGTGTGTTCAGAATTACTCTCCCCTCTAAGGCAGTATAGACTATACCAAAGTCCAAACAGCCTCTGCCCAGAATCAATGCTAGGCCCTGCTTAATTGTGTTGTGTTTGTTGACTGACACTATGAACTCCCAGACTCTGAACCTTACCTGTCTCTCCCATGGGCCTTTTCCATTTCCTCCTTATGTATTGATCTGTGGACTTGACTCCTTTCCACCAGTATCTGCCAGATCCTGGGAAGTCCTCTTTTCTTGCCACTTTTCAAAGGTATCTGCAGAATTTCTAAAATGATTTTTTAGGCATAACACTCTCTTTGGAAGGTGGTTAGGCAAGTATCCTCATTATACAACTTCAGAGAGCATCCCTAAAATTGTATTTTCGTGATCATGCCCCTTGAATTGTAAAAATTTGGGAACTCCGAAATTCAAAAAATTGTTATGAGGCTGTATTACCCTATGCCATGTTTTATCTGAAGTGGCTTGATGGGTAGGAGGCAGGTAAAAATCATGGGGAGGCTATAGCTCTCCCCAATTCACCCTGCTTGCCACCACTAACATGCCTGATTAGTCAGGGTTCTCCAGAGAAACAGAACCAACAGGGTATATATTACGTAATTACTATAAGAAATTGGTTCATGTGACAGTGGGGATCAGAATGTCTGAATTCTGTAGGGCAGGCCAAAAGTTGGGAATTCCAGTGAAAGTTTGGATGAATCCCAGGAGAAGCTGGCTGGCTGACATAGAGAACGAAATACTTTCTGATTGCCAAAATCACCAGTTTTTCCCTTAAAGCCTTCAACCAATTGGATGAGACTTTTCTTAGTTGCCTGTAGATATAATCAGCCATACGTGCAATCAACTGACTAATAAATCCACAAAATGCCCTCAGAGTAAAAATCAGGCCAGTGGTTGCTTAACCAAACAACTGGACACCATAACCTAGCCAATTTTCAGGCATGAAAATGTGTGGAGAAAATTTAAAATCAAAGTTTGAGGTGATTTTCAGTTACCACCAGAACTTTCCAAAGAGTCAAGAAGTGATATAGCAGCATTGAGTCTAAAACAAAGGTTAAAGAAGGTAAGAAAAAAGAAAAAAAACTTTCCTGAAGTATATCTGTATGGAAGGGCTCTTAGTTTCTGTCAGATGGTTTCAGGGTGGATGGCTCATGAAGCCCTGCTGGTAAAAAGGGTTTTTTTGCAAGAGGAAGGCAACAAGAGACAAGTGACGCAAGTTTTACATTCTAAGTCTTCCAAGTTCCAGTTATGAAGCTCCAAGAAAATGCTTAACTTTCCCATTGACTCTCCTGGTCTCTAAAATAGGGCCAGTGGCCCAGATACCTCACAGGGATTTTGTAAGACTAAAATAACAGAGCAATGTGCTAGTACAGTTAGGGGGTTGGCTTTTTTCCATTTTAAGTTTCAGTTTACCTAGAAACTTCTGGGCTTCTTGGAGTTCCCTCTAAAAATTTTGGGGAACCTGACAATTACTTAAAAATAAAATCATTTTTTCTTCTAATCTCTCCTTCTTCCTCCCAATACCTCCTAACCTGTGTCCAGAGTATCTGTATAGTTTTTTTTTCATTTGTATGCTGTATGGTGAGGTCACATTTCATTCTTTTCCCATTTGAGTTTCCTGTTATTGCAGCACCATCTGTTGAATTTTTGTTTGTTTGTTTATTTTTAGAGAAGTGCATGGGCCAGGAATCGAACCCGGATCTCCTGCATGGAAGGTGAGTTTTCTACCACTGAATCACACGTGCACCCCTCTGGTTCCCTTTTATAATGCAAATGCCCCTGGAGAAAAGATACAGGTGAATGTTTCAAGATAAAACCTTAACTCTCCATTAATACTTCAGATCAGAACAGGAATAAGGTCGAGGATAGGCCCACAGAAATTGTGCTAGTTTGAAGGGATGTACATCTCCTAGAAAAGCCATGATTTAATCCTAATCCCATTTTGTAAAGGCAACCGTTTCTTCTAATCCCTATTCAGCATTGTGTGTTTGAAACTGTAATTAGATCATCTCCCTGGAGATGTGATGTAATCAAGAGTGATTGTTAAACTGGATTAGGTGGTGACATGTCTCCACCCATTCGGGTGGGTCTTGATTAGTTTCTGAAGTCCTATAAAAGAGGAAACATTTTGGAGAAAAACGATTCAGAGAGAGCAGAGCAGAATGACATAGCCACAAGAAGCAGAGTCCATCAGCCAGTGACCTTTGGAGATGAAGAAGGAAAATGCCTCCGGGGGAGCTTCATGAAACAGGAAGCCAGGAGAAGAAGCTAGCAGAGGACGCTGTGTTCGCCATGTGCCCATCCACTTGAGAGAGAAACCATGAACTTTGTCAGCTTTCTTGAACCAAGGTATCTTTCCTTGGATGCTTAGATTGGACATTTCTATAGACTTGTTTTACTTGGGACATTTTCTGGACCTTATGACTGTAAACTAGCAACTTATTAAATTTCCCTTTTTAAAAGCCATTCCATTTCTGGTATATTGCATTCTGACAGCTAGCAAACCAGAACAGAAAGAAAAGGAAAACCTAGAGGAGGCTCAAGCTCTGGAAAAAAGCATAGAGACCTGAAAGCAGATGAGACATAAGGCAAACTTAGGCTGCTTCCCAATTTCACTAGGGGAAAAACCTGGTGTCATGGTCAGGTTCATGTGTCAACTTGGCCAAGTGGTGGTACCTGTTTGGTTGGGCAAGTGCTGGCCTGTTTGTTGTAATGAGGACATTTCATAGAATTAAATCATGATCATGTTAGCTGCATCCACAGCTGATTCCATTTGTAATCAGTCAAGGGGAGTGTCTTCTGCAATGAGTGATGCTCAATCTAATTACTGGAAGCCTTTTAAGGAGGATTCAGAAGAGACAGGCTCTCTTATTGCTTCGGCTGGCGAGCCTCTCCTGTGGAGTTCATCCAGGCTCTCCATTGGAATCATCGGCTTCACAGCCTATCCTGTGAATTTTGGATTCTGTATTCCCACGGTCACATGAGACACTTTAATAAATTTTGTATTTGTGAGTGTTCCCTGTTGATTCTGTTTCTCTAGAGAACCCTAATACACCTGGCATGGCAGGGCCATCTTTCTATAATTTTGTTATATGTGCCAATTCTTAACTAAAATTTTGGTGTGCTGGTTTGAAATGATGTATGGACCCTAGAAAAGCCATGTTTTAATCCTAATCCCATTTTGTAAAGGCAATGCTTCTTCTAATCCCTATTCAGCATTGTATGTTTGAAACTGTAATTAGATCATCTCCCTGGAGATGTGATTTAATCAACAGTGGTTGTTAAGCTGGATTAGGTAGAGGCATGTCTCCACTCATTTGGGTGGGTCTTGATTAGTTTCTGAAGTTCTATAAAAGAGGAAACATTTTGAAGAATGAAGGAGATTTCTGAGAGAGAAGAGAATGGCATAGCCATGAGAAGCAGAGGGTCCACCAGCTAGCGACCTTTGGAGATGAAGAAGGAAAATGCCTCCCGGGGAGCTTCATGAAGCAGGAAGCCAGGAGAGAAAGCTGGCAGATGACACCATGTTCACCATGTGACTTTCCAGCTGAAAGAGAAACCCTGACCGTGTTTGCCATGTGCCTTCTCACTTGAGAGAGAAACCCTGAACTTCATCGGCCTTCTTGAACCAAGGTATCTTTCCCTGAATTCCTTCGATTGGACATTTCTATAGACTTGCTTTAATTGGGACATTATCTCAGCCTTAGAAGTGTAAAATAGCAACTTATTAAATTCACCTTTTTAAAGGTCATTCCATCTCTGGTATATTGCATTCCAGCAGATGGCAAACTAAAACAGTTGGGATCATTTTATATTAATATTTAGTATTATTTATTAAGTAGTATAAATGTTACAAATATATTTTATTATAAAGAAATATTATAAATACATAAATAGAATATATTATATTAATATTTATTTATTGTACTAAATTTAGTCTCTTAACTGAACAAATCATTGATAGTGAGTTTTAATCTGGAATTGGAGAATTGTCTGGGGAATTTCAATGCTATATCAGCCCCCAGTTCACTCATGAGAAGTAGGATATGAAGTGACTAGGAAAATATTGAATGCCCAAAGGAGAAAAGCTCAGAATTGGCCCTTTTCTACTAGGAAAGGTGCCTTGCCATTCCTTATGGACTTTAAAGAAAATTGTTGTGACATATATAACACAGTAATTGTCAAAACATAAAACTTACCTAGTTAATTGTTAACCATTTTCAAGTATACAGTTTGGTGGCATTAATCACATTTATTTACAATATTGTGCTACCATCACCACCATTTATTACTAAAACTTTTTTATCACTCCAAACAGGAATTCTTTACCCATTTAGCAAAAACTGCCCCCTCACCTTTCCAGCCCCTGGTAACCTGTAATTTACCTCGTCTCTGAATTTGCCTTTTCTAGGTACTTTATGTAGATGAAGTAGCACGATAGTTTTCCTTTTGTGTCTGCCCTCTTTCACTCAACATGATGTCTCAGGGTTCATCCATTGTGTGGTATGTACCAGAATTTCATTCCTTTTTATGGCTTAATAATATTCCATTGTATTATTGTTCTAGTTTGCTACTGCCTGAATGCAATATACCAGAAACAGAACAGCTTTTAAAAAGGGGAGTATAATACATTGCAAGTTAACAGTTTTTAGGCCATGGAAATATCCCAATTGAAACAAATCTATGGAAATATACAATCTAAGGCATCCAGGAAAAGATACCTTGATTCAAGAAGGCCAATGAAGTTCAGGGTTTCTCTTTCAAGAGGAAAGGCACACGACGAACGTGGTTAGGGTTTCTATCTCTGCTGGAAGGGCAAGTGGCGAACACAGCGTCATCTGCTAGCTTTCTCTTCTGGCTTCCTGTTTCATGAAGTTCTCCAGAGGCATTTTCCTTCTTCATCTTCAAAGGTCGCTGGCTGGTGGACCCTCTGCTTCTCGTGACTATGTCATTCTGCCCTCTCAGAATCTCTCACTTTCTCCAAAATGTTTCCTCTTTTATAGGATTCTAGTAAACTAATCAAGACCCACCCGAATGAGTGGAGACCCACCTAATCCAGTTTAACACCCGCTCTTGATTGAGCCACATCTCCAGGGAGATGATCTAATTACGGATTCAAACATACAGTACTGAATAGGGATTAGAAGAAATGGCTGCCTTCACAAAATGGGATTAGGATTAAAACATGGCTTTTTTAGGGTGCATGTATCTTTTCAAACCAGCTCATTCCACCCTCTGGACCCTAAAAAAGACATGTTTTTCCCATACACAGAATACATTAATTCCATCACAGTATCGGAAAACTTTAAAGCATTTCAGTAGCAATCAAATGCAATACAAGGTTAAAACCAGTACAAAGTCTCATCAAAGTTAGTTACAAGCGTGGTCTGTGCTCGGGCAAATTCTCCTCTGTCTCTGGACCTTTGAAAACTCATAACAAGTTATTTGCTGCCAACATACAAAGGAGGAACAGTCATAGGATACATATACCCATTTCTATAGGGAGAAAGAAACACAGGGGTCATTGGACCCATACAGTTTCGAAATCCTGCAGGGCAAAGTCCATTAGATTTCAAAGTCTGAGAGTCATTTATCTTCAGGGCTTTAGAAAGTGGCAGCCCCACCCTTACCAAATGCCTATGCAGAGGGCTGCCTCTCTCCAAACGCAAACTTGGGGGATACTGGGGAGACCACCTTTTCCCTGGCTCTACCCTCTGCAAGGATCGGGGCTGTACCCAGGCTCTCTGCCATCTCCAGGGCACACATTCAACCCTTCCATGTGATGGTAGCCAGGCTCTCCCCAAACCCCAAGGAATGTGCTGCACTCTCTCCAAGACCTGAGGTGCAATGGCTCTCCTACTGCAAAGAGGTGGAAGGCCCTTCCCCTGTATTTGGGGCAAACTCACCCTCTCCACGGGCTTGGGTGGTCCGCTCTCCTGGACCGAGGCTTCTTGACTTCAGACCTCAACCTCCATGGTTTTGCCTCTGAAGTTATTATTCCTCCAATGTGTCCCTTCTCTGAACCCCCAGTCCAGACTGGCAGCAACTCTGTTTATACAGGTCCCACAGCACTCTTGTCGGCTTCTATGCGGTAGCCTTGGATCATGCCCATCAGACATAAGGAGTTTCCACAAATCCTACCTGGATAACTCCATGTCCAATACTGGCTTTCTCTGAAATGGCTGGCTGGTTCCACATTTGGCCAAGACCTCATTTGGGGCACCATTCTCTGGGGTCTCCCTTCCTGGAAGACCAGAATTTTCCAAAATATCAAATTCTAGTCTTTTTTGTAAGCAAGAGTTCAGTTCTCAGCTTATCTCTTTTCTGTTACATTTAACTATAAACTGTGAGGAGAAACCAGGCTGCACTTTCAACAATTAATTTGGAGATCTCTTCTGCTAAATATCTAAGTTCATGGTTCTTAAAATCAGCGTTCCAGCCAAAGCCACTCATCAATTTTGCCAGACTATCTGTCATTTTAAAACAAGGCTTATCTTCCTTCCAGTCTATAATAACACACGTCTCATTTCTGTCTAAGTCTTTATCAGAAGTGTCTTTAGAATCCACATTTCTATCAACAGTCTCTTCAAAGCATTCTAGGCCTTCTCTATCAAGCTTCTCACAACTCCTCCAGATTCTTCCCCTTATCCATTTAAAAAGCCATCCCAACATGTTTGGTATTTGCAAACTGCAGCAGCACCCCACCCCCCGGTACCAAAATCTGTTCTGCATTTTGCTGATCCATTCGTCTGCTGACAGACATGGGCGCTGCTTCTACTTTTTTGCTATTGTGAGCAATGCTGCTATGAACGTTGGTGTACAGATACCTGTTGGAGCCCCTGTTTTCAATTCTTTGAGGTATATACCTAAAACTGGAATGGTTGGGTCACATGGTGTGATGGTTTAGAGCTGTATGAACCCCAGAAAAATATGTTCTTAAATGTAATCCATTCCTGAGGGTGTGAACCCATTGTTCATAGGCCCTTTTGATGAGGTTATTTCAATTAAGGTGTGACCCACCTCAATCAGGATGGGTCTTAATCCTATTCTGGAGGTGCCTGTGTACCAAATTCTTGAAGGCAATTTACTGTAGAATAAATTCTTGAAGTTGAGACTGTTTCTGTTTTATTCTTTCAAGACTTCTCTGTCTCTCTACCTCTAAATTCTTGCATTCCTGAGCCAAGTTAGTAGGCAGACCAACCCATTTCTTTCTTTCTTCTCCTTGGAGATAATGTTCATGGTCATTAAGACATTTAAGGCATCGTAGACTCATCATCTTATATTATTCTGGTCATAAGCTGACTCACTTGGTAAAATGTTATCAGCATTCTGCTTTAGAATGTCATCCCATTCCTGCAAGTTAATCTGAAAAGGTCTGGTTAATGTAACTAGAAACAGAGAGTAAACTTTTGAGATGAGATCAACAGCAAGCTATTCCACCAAGGGCTTTAGGCTTTAATTGAATGAAAGCTGTTTGAGTGAAGAGATCATGATACATATTTTCTGGTTGTATTAAACATCTTTCCAATTATCCAGCTGTCACCTGAGGCCTAGAGAGTTTATTGAGGTTTATTTAGCTTGGGAGGATTTTTCCCCTCATCCCTACCACCCCCCAAAGAGTTTTGACTATCCAGATTTGGTATGACCATCACCAGAAGTCCTGCAAATTAATTGGTAAAGGTCTGAATATCAGTGCTCTTAAGTCTGAGCTAGGGCTCAGAAGAGGAAGACAGGAGGAGTTCAAAGAGCACTAGAAGCTCTGATTACCTAATTTCTGGGACTCCAAGAGTACTAATTTATAAAATAGATATATATGCTTATTTATCATTAAACAATTTGATTAGGGAAAACAGTGTTAGCAGCACTGGACTCCACGGCCAGTTATATGAAGTGGCTTCTTACCTCTGAGCTTCTATTTTCATTGAAAAATGCCACAGACCCTTGCCATTCTTCTCTCCTTTTCTGTTGCATTTCCCAGCAGACCAAGGCGAGGAGTCTGAAGCCTAGTTCTGTGATACAAAGTGTGTATTAAGGGTGTGTGGACTTCCTGCCAGGATAGTGTTTGGTGCTATCCAAAATATCTGAGGAGTACCAATGACAACTCGCTGTATGCAATGTTGACATTGGACTGTACAAAGTTTTTTTTTTAACTTTTTAAAAATTTTATGCTATAACATATATACAAAGTAAAGAAATAAAAAAGCAGTAGTTTTCAAAGCACTCTTCAAAAAGTAGTTACAGGATAGATCCCAGAGTTTGTCATGGGCTACCATACAATCCTCGCAGATTTTTCCTTCTAGCTGCTCCGGGATATAGGATGCTAGAGGGCTTAAATAATTTTTTGTCATCACAATCGACTTTTTTTTCCTCCTTTTTTTTGGTGAAAAATAACATATATACAAAAAAGCTATAAATTTCCAAGCACAACACCACAATTAGTTATAGAACATATTTCAGAGTTTAACATGGGTTACAATTTCACAATTTTAGATTTTTACTTCTGGCTGCTTTAAAATACCGGAGACTAAAAAAGGTACCAATTTAATGATTTAGCATTCATATTCATTTGTTAAATCCTATTTTCTCTGTATAGCTCCATGTTCTAGTTTGCTAGCTGCTGGAATGCAATACACACTCAAGGGAGTCACATCTCCAGGGAGATGATCTAATTACAGCTTCAAACATACAGTACTGAATGGAGATTAGAAGAAACAGCTGCCTTTACAAAATGGAATTAGAATTAAAACATGGCTTTTCTAGAGTAGATACAACCTTTCAAATGGGCACATTCCACCATCACTTTGATCTTTCCGTACCTCTCTTTAGGGGTGTTTGGGATATGGCAACTCTAAATTTCTCATATTGGAAGTGTCTGTCACTAATATGGGGTAGGGAGACGGAATTATCTGATGTTTTGGAGAGGCTGGGCTAGGTTTCAGGACTTATCTGGACCAGGGACCCATCTGGAGGTTGTAGGTTTCTGGAAAGTTACTCTAGTGCCTGGAACCCTTGTGGAATCTTATAAATTGCCCTAGGTATTCTTTAGGATTGGCTGGAATGGTCCAGGTTGGGGGTTGGCAGTTTATGACAGGTGGCAAGATCTAACTGAAGTTCGCGTAAGAGCAACCTCCAAAACAGCCTCTCGACTCTATTTGAACTCTCTCTGCCACCGATACTTTATTAATTACATTTCTTTTCCCCCATTTGATCAGGATGTAATTAGTGATCCTTCAGTGCCAGATCTGGATTCATCCCTGGGAGTCCTCTCCCACGTCACCCGGGAGGCTTTCACCTCTGGATGTCATGTCCCACCTAGGGGGGAGGGCAATGATTTCACTTGCAGAGTTGGGCTTAGAGAGAGTGAGGCCACATCAAACAACAAAAGAGGTCCTCCAGAAGTAACTCTTAGGCCATGCCTATAGGTAGTCTAAGTGTCTCCACTACCTACATAAGCTTCACAAGAGTAAGCCTCATGATCGAGGGTATGGCCTATTGATTTGGGTATCCCTAAAGTTTGACACAGTATCAGGAGATTCCCTGATGGTAAGGTTTAATAGTTCCATATTTTTCTCCCATTCCTCAGGGGACTTTGCCAATACTGGATTGTCCGAAGGTTTTTGGCAAGAGTTGCTTTCCAGGAGCATTTACTGTAGAAAGGTGAATGGGTACTAATGATACCACACCTTTTCCAGGACCAAGATTCTATAAAGACCTTTAGTTCTCTATTGGCTTCAATTAGACCAGCATCTTTTGCCGTGATACCAGATCTATGAAATGAATTCTATAAATGTTCACCCTTCAGAGGAGAAACAATGATTTTTACTTTGTGCCAGGTGCATGGTGATGTGCAACCATGAGCGGCCCCACAGAGACTGACCCCTCTGCCAATACTTTTTAATTATCAACCCACCATAGCGGGATGTTATACAGAATTGCATTAAGCTTTACAGAATTACAAGGCCTTCTTCTCATTCTGGGCTCCCTGTGTGTGGGTTGTTTAAATAAGCTCTCCAGACAGGTTGATTTAGATTGTGTATTACAGAAAATTTAGATTCTAGATACAATAAACTTCTCTGCCATTGGTCTCATGGAGTAGGTGAAGCTCTAGACAACATGCACTGTCATTTTTTGCTGTGTCTTCTGATTTACCTTGGTCCCTACCAGATCGGGTCATTAGCTTAGACTCGATGTGAAGAACCTTCTCACCTCCAGCTCCCGGGGAGCGCATTATCTGCTTTGTATTGCCTTCTAGAGAATTTCTTGAAGTCTCAGGGTCTCAAAAGAGTCTGTCCAAAGTTTGCTGTCAAATTTATCTTCATCATCACAAGTCACAGGTTACTGGGTGTTTATTGTATTGTTAAAACCATGTGGTACAATGAGACTCTGTTAATGTGAAAACCTTATATCTGATGCTCCTTTTAGCTACTATATCAACAGAAGAGTAGAACATATGGAAAAAAAATAATAGGGGGAACAAATGTTAAAATAAATTCAGTTTGAAATAGTGGTAAATGAAAACGAGGGATAAGGGGTATGGTACATATAGTTTTTTTTTCTCTATTATCATTTTATTTCTTTTTCCGTTGTCTTTTTATTTCTTTTTCTAAATCGATGCAAATGTTCTAAGAAATGATGAATATGCAACTGTGTGATGATATTAAGAATTACTGATTATGTATGTAGAATGGAATGATATGTTAATGTTTTTGTTTGTTCATTGTTAATTTTTTTTAATTAATAAAAAAAAAGTAGTTATAACCATAAAAAAAAAAAAAAAACCGTGTGGTACCAAAAAACAAAACCAAAACCATGTGGTGATGTTGAATGATCTCCAAGTCTGCGCAGGGCTCTCTGGCTCTTACCTCATGGTCCAATTTGAAATTTAAGTATTTCCTAACAGGAGCAAAAGGTTAGGAAAGATTGTCGAACTCCCTCCTCACTGACCTTGTGATGCTAGAGCAGTTTACTTCCCTGTTTGGTCCTGTCCCCCAACTTAAAAAAAAGGTTTGTATTGTGGTTATATATATATATTACCACATACATGTATATATATATATAAAACCACAAATATATATGTATATATATATACATACTGTATATATATCATAATTTCATATTTTAACCATTTGAAGTTTTAAAAAAATTTTGTTGTTGTAATGTATAATGCAAAATTTGTCATTTAATCATTTTTAAGTGTGTGATTCAGTGGCATTAATTATATTTATAATATTGTGCTACCACCACCACCTTCCATTGCCAAAACTTTTTTATCACTCAAAACAGAAGCTCTGCACCCATAAACAATAATTCCTCATTCCCGCTCCCTCTGGCTCCTGCTTACATCTAATCTGCTTTCTGTTTCAATGAATGTGATTACTCTATATATCTCAGATACGTGAAATCCATGTCTGGCTTATTTTACTCAACATTATGTCTTCAAGGTTAAATCCATTTTGTAATAAGTAGCAGAACCCTCTCAAGCTAAATAATATTCCACGCTAGGTACATAGCACATTTTATTTATAAATTCATCTGGTGATTGATGTTTGGATTGCTTCCACCTTTTGGCTATTGTGAACTATGCTGCTATGAACACTGGTGTATAAATACCTGTTTGAGTCCTTGCTTTCAGTTTTTTGGGATATATATACCTAAAAGTGGAATCTTTGGGTCCTATGGTATTAGTTTCTGAGGAATTCAACTTTCTGAGGAATCACCAAACTGTTTCCTACAGTGAGTGCATAATTTTACATTCCCACCAACAATGGACAAGGGTTCAATTTCTCCATATCCTCACCAACACATTATTTTCCATTTCTTAAATAAAAGCGATCCTGGTCTGTAGGACTTCAAGGCTTCTATTCAAGGCCCATTGATGAACTGTGTGTATATTCTTTAGGAATAGCATTAAATCAACTCTCAATGTCTTTTTGGATGGACATCAGATGGATCAGATATTACCATCATCATTGCAGAAAAAAGGGAAGTGATATTAGAGACAATAGAATTGGTACTTTAAACAGTGGAGTCCTATTAGGACTTTTCAGGAGTTGGATGAAATATCTCTTGCCCCCTAAGGATAAACAATCTGGAGAGATAATATGATTGGATACAGGTTTTTATTATTATTATTATTTAAAGTAGTGTATATTATGGCTTTAACATTAATCTTGAAAGTTTCAATGTAAATTGAGGGGGGAAATATCAACCACACGTCTACAACTGCCCTTAACACAGTATGTCACTGTTAACCCTCTGGTTGCTTGTTTCTTGTGCATCTGTTTTGTTTTTAAGGACTTTGGCCTTGAAATTATCAAAGCACCATGGATGGGAATTCTCCCATAATGAGCTTTTCTAAATGCCAGAGATGTATGTTAAGTGTTGCATATAATTTAACTCCTGCCTTTTAAAAACTTGGTATATAATTCACATACTATAATATTTGCCAACGTGTCCAATCCTGTCTTTTTAGATGAGGAATGGAGAACTGAAATAATCTTTTGTGTACATGAGAGTTGCAGAGGCTCAATATCAGTTTAAAATCTGGTTCTGTGTTGAAATGGGAGAGGTTGGAAGTGGATTACAGAATAGATAAAACAAGATGGGCCATCAGTAATATTGAAGCCAGCTGATTGTATGTGACTGTCCATTTTACTACTATAATTTTATATGTTAAAATTTTCCATAATAAAAGGTGAAAAACTACTTTTTATGCTTTGATGGCAAAAGTTTGCATATTTGGTTATTTAATGAATTTGGGTTTCTGATGTGAAAATCAAAACTTAATAATACAGTAACTTTATAACACATTTTGTAGTTTACAAAGCAGTTCCACATTTTATCTCACAACTCCCCTCTGAGGTTAAAAGATCAGATATTACCATCATCATTGCAGAAAAAAGGGAAGTGATATTAGAGACAATAGAATTGGTACTTTAAACTGGTCCTAGGGTCATGAAATTTAATGGCTTCTTCATTTTTTTTTAATAAAATGGAGCCAGCCTTATTACTTTTTCTCTGATTGTAAAAATAATATGTATTTTTTTAAAGTTTTAGAAAAATTAACAAAGAAAAATTTTTATTCCTTGTAACCCTACCATGCAGAGATAACTACTGCTAACATTTTGTATTTTATCCCTCCAAATTTTTTGTTTGTAATGTTTTTACAAAAATGAATTATAAAGGGTTTAAAATCTGCTCTTTCTCTTTAACAATGATGTACTCTAAACATGTTCCCATCAAGAAACATTGATCTGCATCTCTTATATGGTTCTATCACAATTTATCTAACCCGTCTCCTAGTGTCAGATATTTAGATGCTTCCAATTTTTCACTGTTATGCAGTACAGAAAGATAAACATTCTTGCACATACTCATGCATTTTTTCTCATTCATTATTTTCTTGGGATACATGACTAGGAGTGGAAAATATGAGTCAAACTTTTAGAAGGATTTTGGTACATTTTGCTGCCAATATCGGAAAGGTTGTGTGGACTTACATTCCCAATTAACCAATGATTTTTTTTTTCTTCTCCAATTTAAGGTTGCTTTTCTTGAGATATAATTTAAACACAGCAGCGAAAATAGAAAAATTACCCTCTAAGAACGAGCAATCTTAGAATGAACATTTTAGAATGAAAATTTTACCATCTTTAAAATATCACTTTACTTTTTTCTGAATGAAAAATTAATTATGGGAAAATTAATTTATCCTGTGATTAAGTTGAACGATGGAGCAAACCACCAATAAACAATTACTGTATTTGTTCTAAGGAACACTGATGAAACTTTAGGGAGGACAAGAATCACTGATTGATTGCTGGGCTCTACTAACTTAGAATCTAGGAATCTGGGGTCTAGGAACATGCATTTTTAAAAATATATTTTTATTGACAAAATAACACACAAACACAAGTATTCTTAACATACAAACATTCCATACATGCTGTACAATCAATGGCCCACAATATCATCACATAGTAGTATATTCATCACCATGATCATTTTTTAGAACATTTGCATCACTCCAGAAAAAGAAAAATAAAAAAGAAAAACTCATACATAACATCCCTGTTACCACTTCTTCTCATTGACCACTTGTATTTCCATCTACCCAGTATATATATATATATATATATGTTTTGTTTTGTTTTGCATGGGCAGGCATCGGGAATCGAACCCAGGTCTCTGGCATGGCAGGTGAGAATTCTGCCACTGAGCCACCTTTGCACTGCCCTACCCAATATATTTTAACCTTTGTTCTCCCTATTATTTGTTTTTTTATTCATATTTTTAACTCATCTGTTCATACCCTAGACAAAGGAAACATCAGACTCAAGGTTTTCACATTCATACAGTCATGTTGCAAATATTTTTATACAATCATCTTCAAGAAACAAGGCTATTGGAGAAGAGTGCTACAGCTTCAGGTACTTCCTTCTAGTCACTCTAATACACCATAAACTGGATATCTATATGATGCATAAATAACCTCCAGGATAACCTCTCGACTCTGTTTGAAATCTCTCAGCCACTAAAACTTTGTCTCATTTCTCTTTTCCCCCTTTTGGTCAAGAAGGTTTTCTCAGTCCCTGATGCTGAGTCCCAGCTCATTCTAGGATTTCTGTCCCACGTTGCCATTAAAGTTTTCACCCCTGGGAGTTATGTCCCACCCAGAGAGGGGGAGGGTGGTGAGTTTGCTTTTCATGTTGGCTGAGAGAGAGGCCACATCTGAACACCAAAAGAGGTTCTCTGGGGGTGACTCTTATGCCTATCCTTTGTGGGGATAAGTTTCTTAGGAACAAACCCCAAGATCTAGGGCTTGGCCTATTGATTTGGTTGTCCCCACTGCTTGCAAGAATATCAGGAATTCTCCAATTGGGGAAGTTGAATTTTCCCTTTCTCCTCATTCCCTCAAGGGAACTTTGCAAATACTTCTTTATTCACTGTTAAATCACTCTGGGATTTATTGAGGCATCTCACTAACCTGGACCAACCTACAAAATCTCATGCCCTATTCAAGGGAACAGGCATTTTTAACAGGTGCTTCCTTTCTCCCAAGTGACTCTCATATATGCAGTCTATAGAATTAGTTTCTAATGAGAAACTCTGGTTTAAAGAATACCCAGGCAGTTGGGTCCTGAATTTGCTGATTATGGGCTTTAGTTACCTTTAAATGAAATAATCACTTTCCTTCTCTTGTCTAGGCTTTGTCCGTCCCCCCTCTTCTACTCCACCCCACACTCACGCATCCCCGCCAATCCTCCTCACCCCCGCTTTTGTGGAGGAATCATTTTGTTTTCTGAGATGTCTTTTATAGCAGCCTGCCATTATCAATTACAGATAAATAGTAGATTTATAGAGTTTCCTCTTTAGGGCTCAGTTTTTTTTGTTTTTATCTAACCAGTTGAAGCTCTTCTGTTTAATGTTCCTAACTACTTAAGTCCCTGAAAGTCTCTTAATTTTTCCTATGAAAACTGAGATATTCTTTAAAGAGGTCCCAGAGGGTCTGTCGTAAGGAAAGATTGGATAAATGAGGCCGAATTCTCTTCGGCCTCTGAGGGGAAAGGATCCTCAGATGAGTTATCAGTTACCTATTACTAGGGCCCTTTGAAATTCAAATAAGATTTTCAGGCATTTACCTTCCCAGGAATACCTCCCCTTTGCCCAGTTTCAGGGACCAGCTTTCACTTTTCTTTTTGAGAGTTTATTTTTGACACAACAGCTTCATTTCCTATGGAACCTTCAGTTGTTACGCGCATGGAAGCGTGGCAAGGGCTTTAGACATGCGACCATAGCTGGCAGGTCTGGCCTTGGGAAAAGTGTGCTCATGGGGGGAGGCTTTGTCCTTGAGGCCTCCCTGCCACCCAGATGTCTGTCTGGGGTCCACTGTCAAGGACCCTGCTTTCAAGGGCCCCATTGGCAGTCCCTAAACACTCAGACTAGCACCCCGAGACCACCAGGGCTGACTGCCCAACTCTCTCTAATCTGCCCGCCCTTTGTGTCATCTGCACAGGGTCAGGTCCACTAAGACAATTTATGCAACTGCCTGCCTGTGGGAAAGAGCCAGATGAACAGTCCGCACCCTCCCACAGAGCCGCTTTCCCAGAGGCTGTCTGGATACTGTTCCATGTCATTTTGTTCATGTCTCTGTTCCATGTTTTCTGTTTCCACGTCTGTCTCCTCCACCAAGGCAGAGGCAAGGCTCATTTTTTTTTATTCCCAAACCTCTGCACAATGCGTGGAGCTAGGAAGAATGCAGAAATGGCTTGTAGGATAAGAAAAAGGACTGCAAATGTCCCCTAACTCTATCTTTGCTCTCTTGCTCAGGGGATGACTCCAGTGTGTGTGTGAGAGAGAAAGTGGATTTCTGGACAAACATGAGGGAGCAGAAGTCTTTATAGCCAGACATGTTTTAAATCTAAATCCTCTACTTACTCACTGTACAGCTTTGGCAAGTTCCTTAACCTGCCCAAGCTTCAGTATTCTGTCTGCAAAACAAGGATAAAAATACCACCTTTTTTTTAAAACATTTTTTTCTTGTGAAATATAACATATATACAAAAGCAATGAATTTCTAAGTACATTTTAACAAGTAGTTATAGAACAGATTTCTAAGTTTGGTATGGATTATACTTCCACAATTTCAGGTGTTTCCTTCAAGCTGCTCCAAGACACTGGAAACTAAAAGAAATATCAATATAATGCTTCAACACTCATACTCGTTTGTTAAATCCTAACTTCTCTGTTATAACTCCTCCTTCTCCTTTGATCCTTCTCCCAATCATTAGGGATATTTGGGCTACACCCATTCCAACTTTTTTTCATGTTGAAAAGGGGTGTTACATGAGACTCAGAGTCAGAGCTCTGAAGCTATGAACGGCGGCAGCACCCCACACAGGAACTGTTTAAAAAGTTGGAAAAGTGATCAGACATCGAGCAGAGATATGAATGAAGCTGACTGGATAGGACTAATATATCAGAAGAATGGGTAAAGGATGATATTGTCCATACCTTAAAGCTTCAACTTCTGTGTGAGACTAAAGGGAGGGATGTTTATGTGGTGCAAAATTTGTATTTTGGGTAATGCATTTCCTAACTTACTTATGGTCAGTTTAGTTGAACATCGTAAGTACAAGGAATTTTGAATAGGGAATGAGGTTTTGTTGGTCTGTCCAGGTTAGCGTGATGCCCCGATAAATCCCAAAGTGATACAGACAGTGAGTAATGAAGTATTTGCAGGGTCCCTTAGGGGAATGGGGAGAAAGGGAGAAAGATTCAATGTCCCTATTTGGAGAATTTCTGATATTCTCGCAGTCGGTGGGGATAACCAAATCAATAGGCTGAGCTCCCAATCTTGGGGTTCACCCCTAAGAAACTTATTCCTGCAAAGGATAGGCTGAGCCTACTTAAGATTGTGCCTAAGAGTCACCCCCAGAGAACCTCTTTTGTTGCTCAGATGTGGCTTCTTTCTCACAACCAACATGGCAATTGAACCCACTGCCCTCCCCCAGTACTTGGAACATGAGTCCCAGGGGTGTAAATCTCCCTGGCAACGTGAAAGAGAAATCCAGGGATGAGCTGGGACTAGTAGCAAGGGATTGAGAAAACTTTCTTGACTGAAAGGGGGAAGAGAGAAATGAAACAATTTTTAAGTTTCATTTAAATTACGTGTCAGTGACTGAGAAAATTGTCAATGGCTGAGAGATTTCAAACAGAGTGGAGAGGTTATCCTGGAGGTAATTCTTATGCATCATATAGATATTCCTTTTCAGTTCATGGTGCATTTGAGCAGCTAAAGGAAAGTACCTGAAATTATAGAGCTGTGTTCAAGTAGCCTTATTTCTTGAAGATGATTGTATAATGATATAGCTTTTGCAATGTGACTGTGTGATTGTGAAAACCTTGTGTCTGATGCTCCCTTTAGGGTATGGACAGTTGAGTAAAACATATGGATAAAAATTAAAAAATAATAGGGGAACAATGGTTACAATAAATTGGGTAGATGAAAATACTAGTGGTCAATGAGAGGGAGGAGTAAGGGGTATGTTGTGTATGAGTTTTTTTCTTTTATCTTTTTATTTCTTTTTCTGGAGATGCAAATGTTCTAAAAAATGATCATGGTGATGAATACACAACTATGTGATGATACTGTGAGCCGTTGATTGTATACTATGTATGGAATGTTTGTTTGTTAAGAATGTTTGTGTTTGAAGCCTGGGCTCTAAAATGCAGTCCATCCATATGATGGAATATTATGCAGCTATGAAAAGGAGTAAAGTTCTAATAAAATGCTACAGTATGGGTGAATCTTGAAGATATCAGTTAAGTGAAAGAAGCCAGATACAAAAGGACAAAAATTGTATGCTCTCCCTGATACAAAAAAATAAGAAAATTCATAGAATTTGAAACTAGAACACAGCTCACCAGGGCATGGGAAGGACGTAGGGAGTAAGAGTTGATGCTTAATTGGTACAAAATTTCTGTTTGAGGGTATGGAAAAGTTTTACTAACAGATGTTGAAAAAGGAAGTACAACATTGTGAACATAATTAACACTACTGAATAATAAATTTGAATGTGGTTAAAAGGGGAAATTTTATGTTGTCTGTATGGCACTAAAATAAAAATAAAACAGGCTTGGGCTCTGGTCCCAGCCCTGTCACTCTGAGGGCTGTGTGATGAGGTAAGGTGCTTAACTGCCTTATCTGTCAAGTGACTAACCTCTAGGGTTCCTTCCAGACCTAATCTTTCTATAGTCAGAGGACGTGAGATGGTCTTCTAGCCTTGACTAGGCCATGGCGTGGGGAGAATAACTTATCAAAGCTGTAACTTCCAGTTAGCATCTGACTGGCTGGCAGGGAGGGGGAAGAAGGGGAAGGACAGGCATAGGGAGGGAGAAAGGCAGAGGAAGACATCAGTCAGTCCATCACTGGCTTTCCCCCAGACATCCCATCTTTCCAGCCCTCCAACTGCTCTCCCAGCCTTCATAATGGCCAAAGGGAGTAAGATTTGATAACTGGGAGGTTAGAGAGGAACCAATGCTTTCAGAGAGCCTTTACCGAGGCCTAGAACCTTTATTTTTTCATTTTTTTTATTGAAAAAACATAACAACATATAAACACAAACATTCTTAACCTATGAACGTTGCATTCTTGATGTATCATCACATGGTTGTACACTCATCACCATGATCATTTCTTAGAACATTTGCATTACTCCAGAAAAAGAAATAAAAAGAAAAAAGAAAAAATCACACATGCCATACCCCTTATCCCTCCCTCTCATTGACCACTGATATTTCCATCTACCCAATGTATTTTAACCTTTGTTCCCCCTATTTTTTTCTATACCCCTTACCCCTCACCCCTCCCTTTCATTGATCACTAGTATTTCAATCTACTCAATTTATTTTAACATTTGTTTCCCTTATTATTTATTTATTTATAATCCGTATTTTTTACTCAACCTTCCATACTGTAGATAAAAGGGGCATCAGACACAAGATTTTCACAATCACAGTCACATTGTGAAAGCTATATCATTATACATTCATCTTCAAGAAACATGGCTACTGGAACACAGCTCTACAGTTTCAGGCACTTCCCTCCAGCCTCTCTAATGCACCTTAAACTTCTTAATGCTCACTCTGCCCACAGCCTTCCCACGGTGACTGTGAACCGGTTGGTTGCTTTTGTTTTTATTTTATTCTATTATTTTTTTAATGAGACAAGAAGAAACGTTTTGTTTTGATAAAAGTTAAAATTCACAAAAAAGTACTCATAATTATGAGCTCAAAGCATAGCCTAGAGATTCAAAAAGCAAAAATTAATGGACACAATGAGACTCTAGTAAGCGCACAGAGTGAGAGACTATAACGTATTCTTTCACAAAATAGATCCTGGTCGATAAATAATAAAGTAGATGATTTGAGTAACACTGTAGCAAGTTTCATCTAACAAATATAAGAGCCTAAAAGACCATTATTTTCAAACATTAAGACTTATATAATTTGACCATATACTGGAAAACAAAATCTGCATTAATTCTAATATACACACATTGGATAGGTCACATTCTACATGATAAAAGAGAGCTTCCTAAACAAAGCTTAAAAGCATGAAACAGATAAGGAGAAGACACTGACAGCAGGGAAAATAGGCAAGATGTAAATAGCCAAAGTGTATTCTTTAAAACTTCTAAAAATAAGAAAAAATAGAATAATAGACAAGAATATGGGCAAGTAATATCTGGAAAAATATGAAATGTCTGATCTAAATAGTTATGGAAAATGCACAGATCAGGATAAGACAATAATCTTGTACATTATGTTGGCAAAAATGTTAAAGAGTGATAATGGCCAGTATTGTGCAGGGAAATGGTCCCTTTCATACACTGTTGGCAGGTGTAAAAATTAGTACAGGAATGTTGAATTTAGAAAGAGGCAAAAAAAAAAAAGTGTGTATTTTTTTTTTTCCATTGTGAAAGCTATATCATTATTCAATCATCATCAAGAAACATGGCTACGGAACACAGCTCTACATTTTCAGGCAGTTCCCTCCAGCCTCTCCATTACATCTTGATTAACAAGATGATATCTACTTAATGCGTAAGAGTAACCTCCAGGATAACCTCTCGACTCTGTTTGGAATCTCTCAGCCATTGACATTGGTACCAGTTTATTTCGTTTTCATGGGTAAGATTTGTTTTTTTTTTAAATTTTTTTTATTAATTAAAAAAAATTAACAAACAAAACATTTAGATATCATTCTATTCTACATATACAATCAGTAATTCCTAATATCATCACATAGTTGCATATTCATTTCTTAGTACATTTGCATCGATTTAGAAAAAGAAAGAAAAAGACAACAGAAAAAGAAATAAAATGATAATAGAGAAAAAAGAGACTATACATACCATACGCCTTACCCCTCGCTTTCATTTACCACTAGCATTTCAAACTGAATTTATTTTAACATTTGTTCCCCCTATTATTTATTTTTATTCCATATGCTCTACTCTTCTGTTGATAAAGTAGCTAAAAGAAGCATCAGACATAAGGTTTTCACATTCACAGAGTCTCCTTGTGAAAGCTATATCATTGTTCAATCATCATCAAGAAACATGGCTACTGGAACACAGCACTACATTTTCAGGCAATTCCCTCCAGCCTCTCCACTACATCTTGAACAACAAGGTGATATCTACTTAATGCATAAGAATAACCTCCAGGATAACCTCTCCACTCTGTTTGGAATCTCTCAGCCATTGACACTTAGTCTCATTTCACTCTTCCCCCTTTGGTCAAGAAGTTTCTCGCAATCCCTTGATGTTAATTCTCAGCTCATTCTAGGGTTTTTCTCAGTCCCTTGATGCTGAGTCTCAGCTCATTCCAGGATCTCTGTCCCACATTGCCAGGAAGGTCCACACCCCTGGGAGTCATGTCCCATGCAGAGAGGGGGAGGGTGGTGAGACTGCTCGTCATGTTGGCTGGAGAGAGGGGCATGAGTCACCTCTTGGGGGTGACTCTTAGGCCTAAATTTTAAGTAGACTTGACCTATCCTTTGCAGGGTTAGGTTTCATATGAACAAACCCCAAGACTGGGGGCTCAACCTATAGCTTTGGTTGTCTACACTGCTTGTGAGAATATCAAGAATTCAACTTGGGGAAGTTGAATTTCTCCCCGTTCTCACCATTCCCTGAAGGGGACTTTGCAAATGTGTATGTTGTTTTGTCAATAAAAATATTTTTAAAAAAAGAAAGAAAAAGGTGTCAATATATGGAATAGGCGGATGGAACTTGCTGATGTTCTTGGAGAGACTGGCACCTCTAGGTTTCAAGACTTATTTGGCCTAGGAACCATCAGAAGGTTTTGGTTTCTGAAAAGCAAACTTACTGCATGCAACTTTTGTAGGATCTCAGAGCCTTGGGTGGCTGTTAGGGTTAACAGGAACGATGTAGGTTGGGGTTTGGCACACCATGGCAATTAGAAATATTTAGCTGAAGCTTGCATAAGAGTAGCCTCTAGAATAACCTCTTAACTCTATTTGAACTCTCTTCGCCACTGATACCTTATTTTATTACATTTCTTTTCCCCATCTTGATCTGGAAAGCAATGTCGATCCCACAGTGCCAGGGCCAGGCTAATCCCTGGGAGTCATGTCTCATGTTGCCAGGGAGACACACACCCTTGGATATCACGTCCCACATAGGGGAAGGGAATGATTTTACTTGCAGAGTTTAGCAGAGAGAGAGAGAGAGAGAGAGAGAGGCCATATCTGAGGAACAAAAGAGGTGGCTTAGCTTCTTGGCTAGAGAAATAAGTTTCATTAGAGCAAGTTTCGAGATCAAGAGCTTGCCTATTAGCTTGGGAGTCCCTGGTGTTTGAGTGTATCAGGGGTTTTCCAGGTGGGAAAGTTTAATAGTTTCATATTTTTTCCTCCAGTCCCTTAAGGGACTTTGCCAATACTTTTTAATTATCTGCCCAGCATACTCTGGGGTGTATTCAGATATTACATTAAGCTATACAGAATTACAAGCCCTCATTCCCATTCTGGGCTCCATGTTTTGGGTTGTTTAAATGAACTATCCAGATAGGTTGAGTTACATTGTGTGTTACAGAAATTTTAGGTTTTGGACAAAATAAAGCACTCTTCCTTTGGATTTCATAGAATAGGTGAAATTCTAAAATGCAGACACTGTCATCCTTTATTCTGTATTCTGATTTACCTTAGTCCCGACCAGATCAGCTTCGTACTTATATCTAATTGAAGCCTGATCCCTTTCTCAGTTTACCAGTTATTGTTGGTAGCAATGCTGACTTTAAGAGATGCATAGCTCTATCTCTGAGTCTGAGGTGTCACACAGGTACCCAAAGTTCCAGGGAAATACCAGGTTATACACATATACACAGTATCTCAGAATCTAGAAATGACACTTAAAGCTCAGGAATTAATGTGACTGCTATAAGAGCTTACAATCTAGGCCCTGATTTTCGTGTAAGTGTTTTTAAAAGAGATCATACCATATTTGTCCTTTCGTTTCTGGCTAATTTTGCACAACATAATCTCCTTAAGTTCATTCACCTTGTTGCAAGCTTCATAGACATTTTTTCTTTCTGTACATGCACAATATCCCATCATATGTATACACTTTCTGCTTTTTGGTCATTGTATACTTTGGCCACCTCCATCCATTGGATATTGTTTTAGTTTGTTAATGCTGCCAGAAATGCAATATACCAGAAATGCGTTGGCTTTTATAAAAGGAATTTATTAAGTGAAAAGTTTTAAGTTCTAAAGCAGTAAAAATATCCAAACTAGGGCATCCAGAGAAAGATACCTAGCCTCACGAAAGGGCCAATGACGTTTGGAGTTTCTCCGTCAGCTGGGAAGGCACATGGTGGTGTCTGCTAGCTTTTCCTCCTGGCTTCTCTCTTCAAATGGCTTCCCAGGGGCATTTTCTTTCTGAACCTCCAAAGGTCTCTGGCTGTGTCAGCTGTGAAGCCTTTTCTAAAATGTTTCCTTCTTAAAGGACTCCAGTAGGTGGATTAAGACCCACCTTGAATGAGCAGAGATACATCTCCATGGAAAACACCTAATTAAAAGGTCCCACCAACAGTTTCAAACCAGCACAGATATCATGGATAATGTCCACAATAAACACTTCATGTCTCACAGTATCCTCAGCTTATACAATCATAATTACTCTCAATTTTAGATACTTTTCATTGCTCAAGAGAAAAATAACAGATAAGCACACCTTCACCAAAGAGAAAACCCAAACCCCTCCCTTAACTATTTTCCCTGCCCCCCAGTTATTTACCCCTTGTATTGCTGTGGTACTGGTGATGTCTTCCTGTTAAATATAGGCCATAGCATGTGTGCCAGTTTGAAACTGTTGTGTACCCCAGAAAAGCCATGTTCTTTAATCCTGATTCAATATTGTTGGGCGAGATCTTTTTGATTAGATTGTTTCCATGGAGATGTGACCCACCCAGTTGTGGATGGGACCTTTTGATTAGGTGGTTTCCATGGAGATGTGTCTCTATCCATTCAAGGTGGAGTCACTTACTGGAGTTCTTTAAAAAGAAACAATTTTGGAAAAAGCTTCAGAGCCCACACAGTCAAAGAACTTTGGAGATGCAGAAAGAGAACACCCCTGGGGAGGCTGTTTGAAGAAGCCAGGAGAGAAGGCTAGCAGACATTGCCATGTACCTTCTATTCCACTTTTGGTATATTGCATTCCAGTAACTTTAACAAACCAAAACAGATTTTGGTACCAGAGAAGTGGGATATTGCTGTGGTTTGCAAATACTGAATATGTTGGAATGGCTTTTTATATGGATAAGGGAAAGACTCTGGAAGAGTTGTAAGGAGCTTGATAGAAAAGGCTTGGAATGCTTTGAAGAGACTCTTGGTAGAAATGTGGACTCTAAATATATTTCTGATAAGGCCTTAGACAGAAATGATTCATATGTCATTGCAAACTGGAAAGAAGGTGATCTTTATTTAAAAGTGGCAAAGAATTTGGCAAAATTGACTACTGGTTTTGAATGGAAGGCAGATTTTAAAAGCCATGAGCTGGGATACTTAGCTGAAGAAACTTCCAAATTGTGGAAAGCACAGCCTGGTTTCTCCCTGAAGTTTATAGTGAAAGGTGACAGGAAAGAGATAAGCTGAGAACTGAACTCTTGGGTACAAAGAAACCAGAAATTGATGGTTTAGAAAATTCTGGGCTTCCAGAAAGGAAGACCTCAGGGAATAGTGCCCCACATGAGGATTTAACCAAACATGGAAGCAGTCAGCAATTACAGGACAAGTCAGGATTGGAGATGGAGTTATCAAGAAAGGATTTAGGGAAAGTCCTATTGTCTGATGCGTATGATCCCAGTGTACTGTATAGAAAACCAACAAGAGTACTGTGGGATCTGTATAAATGGAACCACTGCCTGTATGGACTAAAAGGGACAAACTGAGGGAAAAATAACTTCAAAGGCAGAACCATGGAAGCTAGGGTCTGAAGCCAAGAAACCTCACGCCAGGAGAGTGATCTATCCTTGTACTTGGAGAGGGAGAATTCACCCCAAATGCAAAGGAAGGGACTTCCACCTTGATTCTCAGAAAGAATTTTGCTGCCACAGGCATCAGAGAGGGTGGAGGACATAAATCAGGAATTGCAGGCCGCTTGGCTCCCACCCCATATTTCTGGAGGGGTTGAGTGTGTGCCCTGGAGATAGCAGAGATCCCAGGTGCTGGCCCAAAGCTTGGAGTGGTAGGAGCTGAAAGGTGGTCTCCTCAGTGAGCCCCAGTGTTACAACTCTCTCTCCAGTTTGGAGAGAGCAGGGCAACTGCATAGGGCCTTGGAAAGGATGGGACCGCCACTTTCTAAAGCCCTGAAGATAAATGACTCTCAGACTTTGAAATACAATAGAATTTGTTCTGCAAGGTTTCGGAATTGTTCAGGTCTGGTGACCCCTGTTTTTTTTCCAATCTCCTTGTATGGGATTATCCCATGACTGGTTCTCCTTTGTAAGTTGGCAGCAGATATCTTGTTCTGACTTTTATAGGTCCAGAGCCAGAAGAGAATTTTACCTTAGGAAACACCATGCCTGTGGCTGACTGTGGAGATTTTGTCCTGTTTCTGTCCATTATTTTTGTATTGTTACTGAAATGGTTTAAGTCTTCTTGATATGTAAAGTGTATTAGTTTGCTAGCTGCTAGGATGTGACATACCAGAACTGGAATGGTTTTTTTTTAAGAAAAATATTTATTTAATTCCTGAAAAATCTCTTTTCAGGAACTGCAAACAACATGAAGTTCTAATACACCAGAAAAAAAGAATATTGGGTGATCCACTTATAACAATTTAAATTAAAATACTCAGAAATATTTCTGATGGTTCAAAACTACAACTTATGATTCCTTGTGAACTAATTTCACTGAGAAAAGTTGAAGTATAAGTCCAAAACTTGGGTAGGAATATGCTTAAAACTTTTATGCTTGAATATTTTTATGGAAGAAAATTCACAGCCCATTCAATAATCCTGAAGGAAAACCAGATTAAAAGTAGTTGGATATCTGTACATACTATATGTACAGATGTATAAATGAATACTTTCAGAGAAAAAAAAGGAATTATGTTTATTATTTACAGGTTACAAATCACTTATTTTTAAGGAAGATTAAAAAAAGGAGTTGGTAACTGGGAGCGGAGTCAGGATGCAAAGGGAACCTAAAAGTAGTAAAAACTAAAATTTTTTGCAGTGTAAGGAAATGCAAAAACTCCTATACTAAAAATCTTTAATTGTACAAAAACCAAAGTAGTCCAAATACTGCCCATTTATGATGATAAAAATTGAAACAGAAGTTCTAAACCCATTTTGTAAAAATTCTATTATAACATTCTAATATCCAGTTCATATTGTGCCTCTGAGTCAAGTAAGATTTAAGGTCAAGTGGGGAAGGGGGACCAAAATCACACAGAGTTTACCTTTTCTTAGGAGATGATAACAATGGTTTTTATAAAGGGGAATTTAATAAGTTACAAGTTTACAGTTCTAAGAAAGTGAAAGTGTCCAAACTAAGACAGGAACAAGAGGTTACCTTCACTCAGCAGGGGCCGATGGGTCAGGAACCCTTCTGTCAACTGGGAAGTCACATGGTTGGCATCTGCTGGTCCCTCGCTTCTGGGTTCTGCTGCTTTCAGTTTCTGTCCATGTGGGGGTTTCTCACTTTGCTTCTCTGGAGCTGGCTTTCATCTCTTGGCTTCCCTTGGCTGTCTCCAGGTTCTGGCTTGCTTAACATCTCATTGCAACATCTGCTTGGCTCCAAGCATCTCCAAATATCTGTCTCTGATGAAGCAACTGTTCTCCAAACATCTACATCTGCTCTCTCTGTGAAGTTTCTGCCCTTTCTCTCTCCAAAATGTTTCCTTTTTTAAAGGATCCCGGTAAACTAATCAAGACCCATCCAGAATGAGTGGAGTCATATCTCCATCTAATCAAAAGTTACTACCCACAATTGGGTGTGTCACATCTCCACACAGATAATTTAATCAAAGTTGCCACCACAGTTGGGCGGGTCACATCTCTGTGGGTATAATCTAATCACCTGCAGTGATTGCACCTGCAGTGTTGGATCAGGATTAAGAGAAATGGTTGCCCCCCCAAAATGGAACCAGGATTAAACATGGTTTTTCTGGGTTACGTAATACTTTCAAACCAGCACGTAATGTAATGAACGTATTTTGTATATGGAAAGAACATGTCTTTTGGGGGTCCAGAGGGTGGAAAGTGCCAATTTGAAATAGTTGTGTACCCCAGAAAAACCATGTTCTTTAACCTTCATTAAATACTGTTGGGTTGGATCTTTTGATTAAGTTGTTTCCATGGAGATGTGACCCACCCAATTGTGAGTGGAGACTTTTGATTAGGTGTTTTCCATGGAGATGTGTCTCTACCCATTCAAGGCAGGGTCTCCTTCCCTTCCAAATAAACTTGATATCTAGCTTTTCCAAGTCTTTAAAGTAGGATGTTGGGATTTTGATTGGTATTGTGTTGAATCTGTATATTGGTTTGGGTAAAATTGACATTTTAACGACATTTAACCTTCTAGCCATGAGCATGGAATATCTTTCCACCTATTTAGATCTCCTTTGATTTCTTTTAGCAGTATTCTGTAGTTTTCCATGTACAGGTCCTCTACATCCCTGGTTAAGTTTATTCCTAAATACCTGATTCTTTTAGTTTCTATTTTGAATGGATTTTTTCCCTCATAAAATATGAGGACATAATGCTGAGTGAAATAAGCCAGACACAAGTTATGTCCTCAGTTAGGACATTCCTTGTATATAGAAACATTACTGATTTTTGCACATTAATCTTGTATCCTGCCACTTTTCTGAATTTGTTTATTTATTTTTATTTTTTTATGTGGCTGTTTTTAGGTTTTTTATTTTTATTTTTTTAAATATTTTTATTGACAAACACACATACAGTCCATACATGCTGTACAATCAGTGACAATGATCAATATAGTTGTATATTCCACACCATGATCATTTTTAGAACATTTGCATTACTCTAGAAAAACAAATAGAAAAAAGTCATACATCCCATACCCCTTACCCCTGCCTCTCATTGACCACTAGTATTTCAGTCTACCTAATTTATTTTACCTCTTACCCCCTATCATTTATTCATTTTTTTATCCATATTCTTTTACTCATCTGCCTATACCCTGGATAAAAGGAGCACCAGACACAAATTTTGACAGTCACACAGTCACATTGTAAAAGCTATATCATTATACAATCGTCTTCAAGAATCAAGTCTACTGTGAATTTGTTTATTAGCTCAAGTAGCTTAGTTGTAGGTTTCATAGGATTTTCCAAGTATAGGAAAGTTTTATTACTTCCTTTCCAGTTTGGGTTCCTTTTATTTCTTTTCCTTATCTGATTACTCTAGCTAGAACTTCTAGCACAATGTTGTATAATAGTCATGACAGCGGGTATCCTTGTCTCATTCCTGATCTTAGGGGGAATGCTTTCAGTCTTTCACAGTTAACTATGATACTGGCTGTGGGTATTTCATGTATGCTTTTTATAATATTGAGGAAGTTTCCTTTGATTCTCACCTTTTGAAGTGTTTTTATGAGAGAAGGATGCTGAATTTTGTTGAATACCTTTTCAGCATCAATCGAGATGTTTGTGTGATTTTTTCCCTTTCAATCTGTAATGTGCTGTATTACATCAATTGATTTTCTTGCATTGAACTACCCTTGCATGCCTGGAATAAACCCCACTTCACTATGGCGCATTATTCTTTTAATGTGTCATTGGATTCAATTTGCTAGTATTTTGTTGAGAATTCTTACATTTATATTCATTAGGGGATTGGCCTGCAGTTTTCCTTTCTTGTAATGTTCAGTTTGGTATTAGAGTGATGTTAGCTTCATAAAATAAGTTAGGTAGCATTCCTTCTTCCTCAATTTTTTGGAAGAGTTTGAGCAGGACTGGGATTTAGTTCTTTTTGGAATATTTGGTAAAATTCCCCCTGTGAAATGAAATCAGAAGGAAAGATATATGATAAAGACTGAGATGGTATAATCTAGGAATTCCTAGAGTGTATAATGATAGTGACTAAATGTACAAATTTAAAAATGTTTTTGCGTGAGGAAGAACAAAAGAATCTCAATACTGCAGGGTGTTGAAAATAGATGGTAATTCATATTTTTAAATTTTAACTTATGTGTGAGACTAAAGCAAAAAATGTTTATTTGGTACAAAATTTATATTTTGACTAGTGCAGTTTCTAATATAACTTATGTAGATAGCTTTGTTGAACACCATAAGTACATGGAACCTTGAGTAGGGCATGAGATTTTGTAGATTTCTCCAGAGTGATGCCCCGATAAATCCCAGAGTGATATAAACAGTGAATAAAAAAGTATTTGCAAAGTACGCTGGGGGAATGGTGAGAAAGGGGGAAAATTCAACTTCCCCAAGAGGAGAATTCTTGATATTCTCACAAACAGTGGGGACAACCAAAGCAATAGGCTGAGCCCCCAATCTTGGGGTTTGTTCATATGAAACTTAACCCCAAAAAGGATAGGTCAAGCCTACTCAAAATCAGGCCTAACAGTCACCCCGAAGAGAATCTCTTTTGTTGCTCAGATGTGGCCTCTCTCTCTCAGCCAACATGACGAGCAAACTCACTGCCCTCCCCCTCTCTATGTGGGACATGACTCCCAGGGGTGTGGGCCTTCCTGGCAACGTGGGACAGAGATCCTAGAATGAGCTGAGACTCAGCATCAAGGGATTGAGAAAAATTCTAGAATGAGCTGAGACCCAGCATCAAGGGATTGAGAAAATCTTCTCGACCAAAAGGGGTAAGAGTGAAATGAGACAAACTGTCAATGACTGAGAGATTCCAGAGTATAGAGGTTATCTTGGAGGTTATTCTTAAGCATTAAGTATATATCACCTTGTTAGTCAAGATGTAATGGAGAGGCTGGAGGGAATTGCCTGAAAATGTAGAGCTGTGTTCCAGTAGCCATGTTTCTTGAAGATGATTGTATAATGATATAGCTTTCTAAATGTGACTGTGTGATTGTGAAAACCTTGTGCCTGATGCTCCTTTTATCTACCTTATCAACAGAGGAGTAAAACATATGGATTAAAAATAAATAAATAATAAGGGAAACAAATGTTAAAATAAATTTAATAGACTGAAATGCTATTGATCAATGAAAGGGAGGGTTAAGGGGTATGGTATGTGTGAGTATTTTTTCTGTTTTCTTTCTATTTCTTTTTCTGAATTGATGCAAATGTTCTGGGAAATTATCGTGATGATGAATATGCAACTATGTGATGATATTGTGAATTACTGATTATATATGTAAAATGGAATGATCATATGGTAAGAATGTTTGTGTGTGCATGTTGGTATGTTTAATAAATAAAATAAATTTTTAAAAAATTCCCCCTGTGAAGTCATCTGGCCCTGCACTTTTCTTTGTAGGAAGATTTTTTTTTTTAATTAAAAAAAAATTAACTAACACAACATTTAGAAATCGTTCCATTTGTAGGAAGATTTTTGATGACTGATTGAAACTCTGTACTTGTGACTGGTTTGTTGAGCTCTTTTTGTTCTTCTTGAGTTAGTGTAGGTTGTGTGCTTCTAGGAACTTGTCCATTTCATCTAAGTTATCTAGTTTGTTCGCGTAAAGTTGTTTAAAAAGATTTTCTTTTATTTCTTCAGGGTCTGTGGTAACAACCCCCTTTTCATTTTTGGTTTTTTTATTTGAATCTTCTCTCTTTTTTCTTTGAGAGGCTAGCTAGGGTCCATCAATTTTATTGATTTTCTCAAAGAACAAACTTTTGGTTTTATTGATATTGTTTTTGTTGTTGTTGTTCTCCGATTCATTTACAGCTACTTTAATCTGTGTTAGTTTTCTTCTCCTATTTGCTTTGGGGTCAGTTTGCTGTTCTTTCTCAAATTTCTCCATGTGAGCAGTTAAGTCCTTGATTTTTTTTTTTTTGTCTTCCTTTTTAATATAGGCATTTAGGGCAATAAATTTCCCTTACAGCACTGCCTTTGCTTCATCCCGTATGTATTAGTTAGGGTTCTCTAGAGAAACAGAATCAACAGGGAACACTTGCAAATATAAAATTTATGAAAGTGTCTCACGTGACCGTAGGAACGCAGAGTCCAAAATCCACAGGGCAGGCTGCAAAGCTGATTACTCCAATGGATGGCCTGGATGAACTCCACAGGAGAGGCTCACCAGCCAAAGCAGGAATGCAACCTGTCTCCTCTGAGTCCTCCTTAAAAGGCTTCCCATGATTGGATTTAGCATCACTAATTGCAGAAGACACTCCCCTTTGGCTGATTACAAATGGAATCAGCTGTGGATGTAGCTGACGTGATCATGACCTAATCCTATGAAATGTCCTCATTGCAACAGACAGGCCAGTGCTTGCCCAATCAGATGAACAGGTACCACAACTTGGCCAAGTTGACACCTGTCCCTAACCATGACACCGTACGTTCTGAAATGTTGTATTCTCATTTTCACTTGTCTCAAGATATTTACCAATTTCTCTTGTAATTTCTTTTTTTACCCCATGGGTTGTTTAAGAGTGTGTTATTTATTCTCCACATATTTGTGAAAGTTCTAGTTCTTTGGTGGTTATTGATTTCCAGCTTCATTCTGTTGTGGCCAGAGAAAATATTTTGAATAATTTCAATCTTTTAAAATTTATTAAGACCTATTTTGTGCTCCAACATACAATCTATCCTGGATAGCATTCCATGAGCTCTAGAGAAGAACATATATCCTGGCATTCTGGGGTATAACGATGTATATGTGTATATTAGGTCTAATTCATTGATCACATTATTTTAGGTTCTCTATTTCCTTGTTGATCCTCTGTTGGTTTGTTCTGTCTTTAGAGCAGAGTGGTGTTTTATAAAATCTCCCAGTATTATTGTTGAAATGTCTATTGCTCCCTTCAGTTTTGCCAGTGTTTTCCTCATGTCCTTTGGAGCTCCTTGATTTGGAACATAAACATTTATGAGTGTTATTTCTTCTTGGTGAATTGTCCCTTTTATTAATATGTATATCCTTCCTTGTCTCTTATGACATCTTTACATTTAAAGTCTATTTTATCTGATATTAGTATAGGTACTCCCATTTTTTTTATATAATACTGAGTTGTTTTTTATTTAAGGCAGATAAAAAAATCAATGTACTTAAATATAGCATTAGTTCCATTTACAAATACTATTTCCAAAATAATACTATTATCAAGGCCTAGGAAAATAACAAAACCAAATAAAGTTTTCTTTGAATACCTCTACTAAAGATAGCCCAGGTTTCTACATGGAAAAGTAAATGGTGGTATGGAAATATATTTTACTATGAAGCTTCTTTGAGGATATTTACAAAAAGTGGGATGTAACAAAAAATACGAAAATGTACTGAACAGTCATTTTAGACTACTTTGTACATTATCAAATGTTTCTAGCAAACAAATATTTTTATACAAATACAACTTGACTTCAAAACAAAAAAGGTTATGTAGGCTATATGGTATCTGGGGGAATTACCCAACTCCAAACTATTTGACAGTGACTCTACAAATATTTTGAGAAAATTTCTTAGGCATTCAACAACAAGAACAAAAAGAGTGCAATTAAATGTATGACTTTTGAAGTTTGATTATACAAATAGAGTAAACAACATCATTCCAGTTAATTTTCATCCTATGCAGTAAAAACACAGTAGGGTACCTATTTGGCCCAGAATTACTCCATTTTGTGTTTCTTGATAATGAAAAAAAAAAGTAATTTTGGAGAAATTTGAGGAAGTCATCCTCTATCACATGGAGAATACATTTCTAAATTGGTTTTCAAAATAAATTTTGTTTAATTTTTATAATTATTTCATGAGAATGAATTACTGAGAGATATGAAATGTCTCCTGGAGATATTTAAAATAGGCAGTAGAGCATAGTGGTTACGAGGGCTAAGATGAGCTCTGGAGCCCAATTGCCTGTGTTCGGATTCACATACTAACTATTTGACCTTTGACAAGTACTTATTTAATCTCCCCGTGTCTCAATTTCCTTATCTGTAAGATGGGGTTCATAGTGTAACTTACCTCCTGGTTGCTGTGAGGGTGAAGGAGCTAAAACATATAAAGAGCTTAGAACATAGGAGCACCACATAAATGCTATTATTCTCTCAGGGATATTTTTAGACCTATTTAAGGGAGTAGCTTCAGGAATTGCTCTCTTATTCTGTTCAAATGCAGGAATATTCTTTTCATTCGCTACCTCAAATTCAGTGGGCAGTGATAGTTTATTGATTATGTTTATACTTATCTGATCTTCACAATAACCCTGTAAGGAAGGTAGAGGCAAGAATTATTTTCATTTTATAAACTGAAGAACTTGAGGCTCAGAGAAAATTGCCATCTGTCCAGGTAGTATAGTTAACAAATAATAGAACCGATAATTAAATCCAGATTTTCAGACTCCGGATCTTTTGGTCTTTACATTATACTGCTTAGAGTTAAAAAAAAAAAAAAAAAGTTTACAATGATTACTACGGAATGTAGATTTCTTACAAGTGGTTGGTGGCAGGTCTTAAACTTTTTGGGGGAGAAAACTATTAGGAACCATTCTAAAAGCTATGAAAATGTCTAAACTTTAGCTAACTGCTGGAGGGGAAATGTAAAAAGAAATTTTACATTTACATTAATATAGGCATTTAGGGCAATAAATTTCCCTTTCAGTACTGCCTTCACTACATCCCATATGTTCTGAAATGTTGTATTCTCATTTTCATTTGTCTCAAGATATTTACCAATTCTCTTGTAATTTTTTTTTACCCTTTTCATTCTTTTATTTGCTCTGCTGATAATATAGCTACTTACAAACCGATTATTATCCATCCACTCCTCCCCTCAAAAAAATTCCTTAAAATAACTGATTTTAAAATATTTCAGATATATTTAAAGCCCTCAAATAGACTAAGGGAAGAAAATAAGGATACTGTTACCCATTCTTTGCTGTAGTACTAACTCACCCTGTGCTAACTTTATTATTTTTCTTTTTTGCATGGGCAGGCACCGGGAATCGAACCTGGGTCTGCTGAGCCACCGTCGCACCGCCCCAGCTTTCTTTTTAGTATATATTTAATTTTATTCTTTAAATTAACCTTGTGTAAAGATATATTGTATAATTAAACTTTAGATTTGCACCTGTTGAATGTCGGAATACAACTGGGACGTCATGGCGGGTTCAGTGGGAACATGAGAATTTAACCGCAAAGGTGAGCTATGAGAAGATACATAACAATTCAGCACTTAGAGCAACAGTTCCTAGTCCTAGTTTTATAACATCAATTGTCTCCAATTATCTTAAAGAATGTTGCAACATTTTCACAAAAGGTTGCAATTGAGTCTTTACACTGCAACTCCCAAAAGGTTAGAAATCACTGTTTTGGAGGGTTGATTCACCTAAATAAAATAGAAAGGTAAAACAGTCAAGCCCTCCTTTTGTAAACATCTAGAAACAACTCTTAAATGCCTGTATGGTCAGTTAAACAAATGTTTAAAGCCTTTATATTACAGTAAATGCTGGTAGTCTCTCTGTGATATTTCAAACTCAATCCTGTTTAGCTATCAACCTTACAACTCTTGTATGATCTGGTCAAGCTATGCAATATCTGACCTCTAGCATGCCTTTTTCTTGCTGTTGCTAATAATGGAAGATCAGGAAGGGGGAGCTAAATTAAGTGCCCTTATTGTACCAAAGGGAAGGAGTAGGAAAAAATTAAAATACCAGATATTGCTTATGCTACCAAAATTTATGCAAAGCTTCGTCCTGAATCTACTATGTGCTTTTATTATGCAGTTTCCTTTCCTGTACCTACTCATTATGAAGTTACTGATTCCTTCTATTTCCTTGTGTCTTTGCATCCTTATACATGACAACCTACAGAGAACAAAAGCTGTACCGTAAAATATCAGTTCATAAAATGAATTCCTTTCTTATTAAAGTTAGTTAATTGATAATTAAGGCTCTTCTTCCATATCGACTGGATTGGGAGACATAATAAAATGCTTTAGGCACACAGTGTTACGGGTGTATGCGTATATTTCCCAGTGGGCATCATCATTTTCATATGTAATGTAACGTTCTCCAATGTGAGTTTCACATTCTCTAAGATGAAGCCATGTCTGATAGTTGTGTTGCCAGGGATGACTCAGAGATTTGTCAACACTATAATGTTTTCTCAGCATCACTTAAAGTAGGTTATTAATTAAATCAATTGCTTCACCAGAAATTTCCCTCCATGGATTTGGTGGGTCCATAAGTGCAGCATTTTGGATTTTGTCATTTATATCTTCACCTTCATTGAAAAGAAATGTGGACAGTCAGCGCTGGATCCCAGAGCCCATGCAGCCGCCATGTCCCATTAAACCGGCATCCAGGCTAGTAAAGATGTTGAAAGATATCTTTGCCAGAGCAAGCAATGGAAAATACAGACTTCTGAAAAATATCTATTGAAAATGAACTTGAGATTGGGTCACGTCATCAACCTTCAGATTCCTGGGATAAGGATTACGATTCCTTTGTTCCACGCCTGTGGAGGACAAACAACCATGCTATATCTTATTCAGATTATATTCCCAGAATGCCCAGGGATATGAATGCATATTCATTGCATGGTCTCCAGATCATTCTCAGGTTCGTCAAAAAATGCTGTATGCTGCAACAAGAGCAACTCTGAACAAGGAGTTGGGAGGTGGCCACATTAAAGATGAAATATTTGGAACAGTAAAGGAAGACGTATCATTACATGAATATAAAAAAGACTTGCTTTCACAATCTTCCCCTGCCCGGCTGACAGCAGCTGCAGAAGAATTATGACAGATTAAAATTAATGAGGTACAAACTGATGTGAGTGTGGACGCTAAGCATCAAATACTACAAGGAGTAGCATTTCCTATTTCTCAAGAAGCTTTTCAGGCTTTGGAAAAATTGAATAACAGACAGCTCAACTATGTGCAGTTGGGAATGGATATAAAAAATGAAATCATTATTTTGGCCAACACAACAAACATAAAACTAAAAGATTTGCCAAAGAGGATTACCAAGGATTCAGTACGTTACCATTTCTTTCTGTATCAACATTCCCATGAAGGAGACTATTTGGAGTCCATAGTTTTTATTCATTCAATGCCTGGGTATACATGCAGTATAAAAGAACAGATGCTGTATTCTAGCTGCAAGAGCCCTCTGCTAGAAATAGTAAAAAGACAACTACAAATGGATGTAATCAAAAAGATTGAAGTAGATAATGGAGATGAGTTGACTGCAGACTTCCTTTGTGAAGTAGTACACCCCAAGCAACAGGCTCATAAGCAAAGTTTTGCAAAACCAAAAGGTCCTACAGAAAAAAGAAGAATTCAGACTAATTCATCGTCCAGCTGAAACTGAAGTCACTACTGATTGATACCATATATGAAACATTATAATGCTAGCTTTTTACAAGTCCAGCTTTTAGTACAGGAGACCTGAAATCACTTCAAGTTGATATAAAATAGGGGGGAAATTGTAATTTTTTAAAAATAGCACTTTTTACTTCTGTGTGTTTTTAAAATTAATGTACAGAAGACTCATGATTTCTATTTTCGAGTTAAAGCTAGAAAAGGGTTCAACATAGTCATATTTAATCTTGGCACACTTTTCATGGAGAGTAATGATTCCACACTTTCACCTGATTGACATAATTTTATAATTCTTAAAAGAGAAATACCTTAAAATATTCATACTTCTTAGTGAGTATGTTAAGGACTAGGTTAGATTATTTTTCAGGCTCAAAACTTCTTGTGCCTAGGAAAAGGTGGAAAGTTGCTTATTCTGAAGAGCAGTGCTAACTTTGTTAGACTGTGGGATCTGCAAGTTTTAAAAACATAGTGCTTTATTGCAGCAGTCGTTTCTGTTTGATTCCTTGTTTTTTTAACAGCATTGAAATTTCAATCAGCTTACCCTGAAACCTTAAGGGTACCAGATATTTTCTATACTGCAGATTTTCTGATGATATTGAAAGACATGATAAGACAGCCTTAGTAAGTTCTCTCATTAGTGCATTAGACTTTCCAGATCTAAAGTCATTTCACTTTTTCTCTCTCTCTCTCTCTCTTTTTTTTTTTACATGGGCAGGCACTGGGAAGTGAATAAAGTCATTTAATTTTAAGCACTATGAGACCAAATATTTATGTTCCGATTGAAATGTAATATTTTAAAGCAAACAAAACTGAAGCCAAAAATGTTTAAAAAGTTCTAAATATCAAGATTGAATTTTTACCTCTGAAACCATATATTTATGAGTGCAATGTGTTCTTTTTCACTTTAGAACAAATATTCAGATTTAATAAAATCATTTTAAGGTCAAAGTACTTAACAGCCTAACATAGATTATAAATTTAGTTTAAGAATTTTGTTTCAATTTAGATTTATTTCAAAACACACTTAACTTTTTTATATCATAGCATTTTCAGTTATAATCCTAGAGATATTTTGAGCCTCATTTTTCTTTGACACTTGAAATAGAGGGAGCTAGAACACTTCATCATGTTTAATCTGTTAAGCCTGCTGCAAGAGCCATAATTTTGAGGAATTGTTTTCTAAGCGAACTGAGTGGATCCAGGATTTGGAAATTCCTGATCTAAACCTTATGCTGCATAAAATGGCTGTCAGAAATGTACATTTCATAGTATAAATTATGAGGCACTCATTTTTAAACCTTATTATCTAAATTATATGCACCTTTCCAACATTCAATGTGTGTTCACATAAGCAAAGCATATTAGAATAATTATGGGTTGACAGATTTTTAAAAAAAATAGAAACAAGAGTATTTGTGTGGGGTTTTATTTGTTTACAAATAATCAGACTACAATATTTAAACACGCAAAATAATCCACAGTAATGTTGCACTTTTTAACTAAAGTACTCTTTAAGTTGTTCCATGGGTGCACACATAGATGTGACATACACACAAATTATTGCATTGGGAAGCCTGAAGCTATATTGCAGACCATAGGTGCAGCTGTTATTTTCAGTCAGGAAGAATGTTACCTGTCATGAGGGAATAAAATAATTCAGCAGTGAATGTTCTGCACCATCCATGTGTAATTATACTTTTAAATTCCACTACACTATAAAAAGGTAAATGGACATTCCAGAACAGAGATGTGATTATAGAGTCTTAAACTAAGCGTTATTGAATCAACGATTGCTGAAAATCAGTGATGCATTTGGTATAGATTATAACATTGTTGACAGTATGTTTTAGGTGGCATCATCTTAACACTAGATGGTGAATTAAGTATCCCCAGTTAATTTAGATAGCAGTAAAGTATTACATGACTTCTGTGGACATTTTATAAGTGCATTTTATATCACAATAAAGATTTTTCTCTTTAAGTTAAAAAAAAAAGAAAAAAAGGAAATGTACCTCTGAGGCTCACACAGATGATAACTCCTACTGACCACATATCCAAAGAATGGTTGTAAGCTTTGTTCCTGAGAACTTCAGGTGCTAAGTACGCTGGAGTTCCCACTGCAGATCTCCAGAATGACTTTTCACCAATGATGTGTGCAAAACCAAAGTTGCACAGCTTCACCTGAGGAAATGGCTCTGCTGATGCGAGTAGCACATTTTCTGGTTTTAAGTCACAGTGCACAATGTTCTTAAAATGTAGATTCCTCAAAGCAACAAGTATCTGTGTGACCATGAATTTAGTCATCCGTTCTGGAAGTCTACTTTTTTCACTGGATAGAATCATTTCTACATATCTCCATGCAGCTTTCCATTACTACAAAGACTCTGGTGCTTCAAACATACATTCCAAGTTTACAATCCCAGGATGATGCAAATTCTGTAAAATAGCCACCTCATTAAGGAGATGACCTTCCTGTTTCATGGGGAATCTCATCTTATCAATTACTTTAATAACCACATCCCTTCCAGTTTTTCTGTTTTCCTCCATAAACAATGCCAAACTGGCCTGAACTAAGCACCTCATCTGCAAAGATCTGGTGAACAGTACTAGTGTCCACATTCTCTTGGATGTGACAATTAGGTACAGAGATACTGGTAGACAAATCTTCATGATTTTTCCCTTGCCCCTGAGAAGTGTAAACACTTGCTTCAGACCTTGACAAATTGCTTTTTCCCAGCTCTGTGCTACATCAAGTTCAACTCCAGTGGCAGCAAGGACAGGATTATGAGAGCTGTCCCCATTATTTTCACCAACTAAGTATACCATAGTATCAGTGATGATCCCAAAACAGTGTGGGTTGCTGCCTTGGGAAATACTTGTGAGATCTCGAGGTGCAGATATGCAGAGAATTTCTGAAAGTGGGATTTCCTTATAATACTTTGATCCAGATTCGTTTTGAAACAATGTAAGACATTTGCTGTCAAGTGTCCAATAACGCCTTTTTCTCAGGTTATCCCTGCTGGTGTAATGCACCATCCATCCTTCCTTTACCATTGTGCTGCTCTTCCTCTTTCTGTGCTTGGTGGGTTGTATAACCCTCATTAGCAGAATATTATTGCTTGTTGAGGGATTGATTGTTTTAACAGCTTCTTCCTCTCTTTCCACATCGAGATCAGATGGATTCAGGAAGAACATTTTATCTTCTGGGGGAGATGGCTTTTCTATGTCGTCCAAGCCATGGCTACCATCACTGTTCGTGTCACTACTGTCAATGTCCATTGCCATGTCTGCATCTGTTTCCAAGTTGGAAGGTTCTCCATAGAAAGTAACCTCTCCAAGGAAGGCTCTTGGTACTTTTGATGTACGGTGTTTATGACAGTTGAATATGCAGTCTTCACACTGCATTCTTTGGCGAAATAGACCTTGCGGTACTGACAAATTGTAGGATGGCCATAAGAATGAACAGCAAATGTGTGTGGAACTTTTACTCTGCACATTACCATCTTTTCCATCCAGATGGGCCAGCCCTCCAAGAAGGAATTCTCTTACATGGTTCTTGGTGGAAAAGTGACTCTTTATTGGGAGGGTCTACACATTCAGTCTGTAGTGGCCTTGGAATTGAGAGGCCTGGCCCTGGCAGAGATATATTTGACAGTCATCTTTCTCTTACTCTATTACAGTTATTTGGAAACTTGCAGGCACATCATTTAGGATAATTTAATCCACAGTCTTCACATTTCAGTCTCTGACATACCAATCCCCAAAGCATCTCACTACAATAATCACAAAAAGCAGGAGCTTTCTAAGAATGTACACAGAGAGTGTGTGGACTAATCTGGAAGTCTTCTACTGTGGCCAAAGCTGAAAGAACAACTTCTACTAGGTCTCCTTCACGTATTTCCTCTGCTGAGGTAATTAGCTGCAAAATATTTTCCGACTTCATATCATGGCAAAAGAGAAGAATTTTATCATACACGCTAAAGAATCCACACTCTGGAAACTTGATAAACAATGAGGCACACAAGATCCTTGACCATGGATAGAGATACTTCCTGGGCTTCACTGGCAATGTTCCCCCATGTAAGGCCACACTGTAGTAGAAACGAAATTGTATGCACTGAGCCCCTGGAGTTGATGAGTAACTGCACTGAAACTTCCATTGGACAGTCATGCAGATAGTCCTGTCTTAGGACTTGAAAATGGAGAAGGAGTTGGAAGCACAGCAGAAAGAGTTGCAGGTAACACAGACTTCTGAGCTGATGGAGGGGAACTGTTTGCAGACATCTGCCTTTCTTTAATCTTTTAAAATAAATGTCAATTTTTTTTTTAAAAAAAAAGCTATGAAGAGGCTTGTAACTCACAGTGGTAAAAAAATTACTGGACTTTTGGATTTAGTTGAAAGCTCCTTTATTTCTTCTTTTAAGCAACCAATGCAAATAATTACAAGTTCCACAACCGTGAGCTGGATACAAAAAAGGTCCTATTTTCCTTAATCAGTCCCATCAAAAAAAAAGTCTTGTCCTTAGGATCACAACCAGGGATTAGGAAAGGATTTAACATCACTGAGTCATCCTCATCAAAACAGAGATGACATTGCTCATTTATTTACTAAGCATCTTCATTTTCTTTTAAGTCTATTCTTCTCTTTTAATTTCAGAAAATTATTGAATAAAAGTTTTTTTCTGTCAAGATGAAATCCTCTTGGTTTTAAAAATAATAAGTTCTTAGGATTAATCTATTCAATAGTTATCCTTCAGTTCACTGATTTGAGTGGATACTTGCTCAAATGTCCACACTTTAAATCACCTTCTTAAATGTCTTCAGTTTCACTTTGGTGGTTATATCGTTCTATGATGAAGTACAAAGCTTTTAAAATAGCATAAATTTATTTCAATTGATGAATGGGTCCATTGAGAAAAGTTGGTACTTTCTGAAATGTAGTCACCAGAGGTGGGCTCGGGTTGTCAGGGGAATCTGTGCGCCACCAGTGCCTGGGTCCTGAAGGAGGCGCCAGCCAGGCTTCACGTGCCTCACAGGATCCCACCTGCTGCCCCAGCACTCCTTCCTCCCTCCCTCCCCTCCTAGTTTCTTTTGCTTCAGGAAAAAAAAAAAAAGCATAAGAATAACCTGCAGGATAACCTCTTGACTCTGTTCGAAATCTCAGTCACTGAAACTTTATTTTGTCTCATTTCTTTCATTCCCCTTATGTTCAAGAAAGCTTTCTCAGTCCAATGATACTGGGTCCCAGCTCATTCCTGGAGCTCTGACCCACGTTGCCAGGGAGATTTACACCCCTGGGAATCATGTCCTATATGGAGGGGAGGGCAGTGAGTTTCACCTGCCAAGTTGGCTTAGAGAGAGAGGCCACATCTGAGCAATAAAAGAGGTTCTCTGGAATTTCTCCCTCAGTTTTTTTTTTTTTTTTTAACTTTTATTGTGTTAGCATATGTACAACAGAAAGTTTTCTATTTTAACCACTTTCATATGTACAATTCAGTGATATTAATTACAGCCATAATATTGTGCAACTATTATTACCATCAGTTGCCAAAACTTTTTTAGCACCCCACCCAGAAACTCTGCATCCGTCAAGCAGTATCTCCCATTCCCACCACCATGGTCATCCCTCCAACTCATGGTAAACTCTAATCCACATTCTGTCTTATGAATTTGCTTATTCTAGATATCTTTTATAAGTGAAATCATACAATATTTGTCCTTTTATGTCTGACATTTCACTCAACATGATGTCTTCAAGATTCATTCATGTTGTATGCAGCATATCAGTACTTTGTTTCTTTTTATGGTTGAACAATATTCCAATGTGCATATATATATATACATATATACCACATTTAGTTCATCTATTCATCTGTTGATGTCACTTGAGTTGCTTCCACCTTTTGGCTATTGTGAATAATGCTACTATAAACTGATGTACAAATACCTGTTTGAATCCCTGTTTTCAATTCTTTTGAATATATACTTAAAATTGGAATTGCCAGGTCATATAGTAATTCTGTGCTTAACTTCTATGGAACCACTAAACTTTTTTCCACAGGGGCCACACCCTTTTACATTCCAACCAACAATGATGGAAGATTCTTATTTCTCTGCCTCATTGTCATTTTTTCCATTTTTAAAAATAGCCATCATAGTGGTTGTGAAGTGGATTTGTGGTTTTTATTTGCATTTCCCTAGTGGTTAATGGTGTTTAGCATCTTTCATGTGCTTATTGGCCATTTGTATTTCTTCTTTGGAGAAACATCTTTTCAAGTCCTTTGTCCATTTATCAATTGGGGAGCCCAAGTCTTATCCTCCCAAGGATTCAGGTACATCTGGACATACCTGGGTTCTGGTGGGGTGGGCCTGCCAGAGTTCTATTTATAAGAGAACTCAAAAATCTTCCAGAAAAGGACCAATACCAAAGAAAGAACTAAGGTACAGAGGTTGTGTTAAAGACAACAGATAGGGCTTGAACAGGATTCAGTATATCATTATGTCTGCACTCTGCTTGTTTCCAGCCTGGTGGACTCACTCATCCTTTCAACAAATAGCTACTTTGTCCCTGAGTCCCATGACACCTGATAACACTGAGTAGAAACTAAAGGAGCTGCTTTTTCGTTTTTTAAAATAATCTCCTTGTAATACCAAGAGTGCAACTTTTCAGCAGCATGAATATCGATGCTAGGAGCAGGAGCATTGGCACAGGACCATCAACACCTTTGGTGCCCTTGATGCTGGATTTTGGTACCTCTGTGGCCTCAGGAAAAACATCAGCAGCTGCAGCGGTGGTGATAGAGTTTTGGGGAGGCAGTGGTTGACATGGCTGGGAGGGTTAGCTCAGAGCTGCTTATATCATGCAAGGAGACTGTGAATACTATATGGCAGCATCGCCCAAACTTTTGATGGACAACCTTGTTGGATAAAGAATTCTTGGCTGGAAGTCTCTCTCTTTCAGAGTCTTAAATATACCACTGCCTTCTTGCCTCCATGGTGCCTGTTGAGTAGACTCAACCTAGTCTTATGTTGCTTCCCTTGTATGTAGTAGATCATTTTTCTCTTGCTGCTTTCATGACTTTCTGCCATGTATATGTCTTGGAGTGGGTCTATTTGGATTTATTCTATTTGGGGTTTGTTGAGTTTCTTTGATTTGAATGTTTATGTCTTTTATAAGGGTTAGGAAGTTTCCCCCCATTATTTCCTCAACTAATCTTCCTAGTCCTTTATTATTCTTTCCTCCTTCTGGGAAACTGATGATTCTTATAATTGCATGCTTCATGTTTTCCATCATTTCCCTGAGATCCAGTCCCAATTTTTCCATCTTTATTGCCATTTGTTCTTGTGCCAGTTTGAAGCTATTATGTACCCCAGAAAAGCCATGTCCTTTAGTCCTCATTCAGTATTGCTGGGTGGGACCTTTTCTTATTGTTTTCATGGAGATGTGACCCACCCAATTGTGGGTGGTAACTTTTGATTAGATGGTTTCCATGGAGATATGGAGATGTGTCTCTACCCAGTCAAGGTGGGATTGGTTATTGGAGCCCTTTAATAGGGAACCATTTTGGAAAATGCTCAGAGCCGAGAGAGCCCATACAGCCAAGGATCTTTGGAAATGCAGAAGGAGAACCTCCCTGGGGAATCCTTATGAAATGAGAAGAGAAAGCAAGCAGATATTGCCATGTGCCTTTCCAGCTGACAGAGGTATTCTGGATGCATTGACCTTTCTTGAATCAATGTGTCTTTCCCTGGATGCCTTAGTTTGGGCATTTTCATGGCTTTAGAACTGTAAACTTGCAACTTAATAAATTCCCTTTTTAAAAAAAGCTGTTCCGTTTCTGGTACATTACATTCTGGCAGCGTTTACAAAGTAAAACAGTTTTCTTGTGTGTTTGAATGCAGTTGTCCCGTCTTCTTGTTCACTTATTCCTTCTTCTGCCCCCTCAAATCTGCTGTTGTGTATCCCTAGTATATTTTTAATTTGGTCTACAGTATCTCATCTCTGTGAGATCTGCTATTTTTTTGTTTATTCTTTCAAATTCTTCTTTATGTTGTTCTAGTATCTTCTTGATATCCTTTATATCATTAACCAACCCTTTGGATTTATTTAGGAGATTTTTATGAGCATCTTTATTAGTTGTTCCAAATTCTGTGCTTCCTTCAATGTTTTAATTTGGTCATTTGGCTGGGCCATATCTGCCTCCATCTTCACGTGCTTTGTGATTTTCTGTTGACTTTGAGATATTTGGTTATCTTGATAAGGTTATTTTGGAAGTTGATTTACTTTGCTTGTCTAGGGCTTTGTATTTGCTTGAGTCTGTGTTGAAGTTCTCCTTTTGCTTTTGGTTTGTCGATAATTCCCCGCCAAAGGCCCAGACCTCATCAGGAGATGTAGCTGTAGTTGATGATCGGTTGAAGCTAGGCAGAAAAGCAATTTGCCAGACTGTACTTTTGTGTCTCCCCAGCAGATGGCACTCTTGGGCCACCTCTTTCCCTCAGGCCTACCTCTGACTGTAGGAGCTGGCTGAGCAATATGGAGACCTGGTGCAATTCCAGTCAAGGCTGCTGGTCTTGCGCTGAAAGCCACCAATCGCGGGGCTGGGGATTGGGCTGTGTGCACCTCGGGTGGAGAATCCTCTTGCTGGCCAGGTAGATCTGCTTGTAGTGACTTTGTACTGTGTGACTGAGTATTTCAATTACCTCTGCCCTCAACCAATCTGGACAAACCTGGCAGAGCATTATGGCTTGGCTCCCTTCCTTGGCCACACATTTCTACCTGTGTGCACATCTGAGGACTCTGGGCCTTCATGGGGAAAGGGACACGGTAGTGGGACCCAACAAGTCTCTTTTGTTAGTCAATTGTCAGACCAGCTCCACTCTGCATCTCCCCCTCCTCTCAAAAGGCAGGCCCCCCAGTCTCTGCCAAAAACTAGGCAACCACAGTGGCCTGTCTCAGGGATCAGGGGCAGGCACTTTGTACTGGCTGGAAGGTCTCTGTGCATAGACAAACCAAGTCTGCTGGTGTCATGATCAGGTTCATGTGTCAACTTGGCCAAGTGGTGGTACCTGTTTGTCTGCTTGGGCAAGTGTTGGGCTGTCTATTTCTATGAGGACATTTCATAGAATTAAATCATGATCATGTCGACTGCATCCACAGCTGATTCCACTGGTAATTAGCCAAGGGAAGTGTCTTCTGCAATGAGTGATTCTTTTTTTTTTTTAATGGAAAAAAACAGTGTAAAATATCTTTATTTTTTATATTGATTACATGTGAAATGATAATGCTTTTGAGATATTGGGTTAAGTAAAATATGTTTATAAAGTTTAAAAAAAAGGAAGAAATTGTTAGGCAGGGATGAGCATAAAAGAGTCATGGACTATGAAGCATCTGAACTGAACCTTGAAGGATGAGTAGGATTTGGTGGGGGGAGGGACGAGGGGTGAACAGCCTACAAGAAAAAACCCTTCCTGCACAGACCTGAATTCTTTCTCATCATAGCTGTATTAACTTTCATTGTAGCACTGAAAAGATCAGGTACACTGGAATCAGAAGATTTAAGTTTGAAAACCCTATTACTACTGCTGAATGGTCTTGGTAGAATCACTTAAATCTGGGAATACGATTTCTCATCTGCAAACAGATACGAGGAAAATTCTAACTCATATGGCCGCAGTGAGACCCAGATTAGATAGTATGTTAAAGAGCTGTGTTATAAAGCGCCTTCATCATCCTCGCCTCTTTAGTGTTGCAGTATTGGCACATCTTCCCAACAATTTATTTCGAAAGGCCTGCTTTTCTCCTTTCACTGCCAATTTGGGCTCAGAAAGGCCTGTGTATTTAAATACACTTGCATATTCTTGAAAATGTCTCACTCCCATTCTTAATATCTCTTAAGCAGAAATCTAACTATTGTAGTTCGCCTTTTTGGGACCATGTTTAAAACCCCACCCTGTGTGTAGAGAATAGGGGTTTCTGCAATGAGTGATTCTTAATCTAATCATTGGAAGCCTTTTAAGGAGGATTCAGAAGAGACAGGCTCTCTTCCTGCTTCAGCTGGCGAGCCTCTCTGTGGAGTTCATCCAGACCCTCCATTGGAATTGTCAGCTTCACAGCCTGCCCTACAGATTTTGGACTCTGCATTCCCACAGTTACATGAGACACTTTTACAAATTTTATATTTACGAATATTTCCTGTTGATTGTTTCTCTAGAGAACCTAACTAATACAGCTGGCTTCTGTGTTCCCCGTGGGGACTCCTGGCTGTGGAGCTGAGAGGGAAGATCTTCCAAGCCAGCTGCAGAGGTTGGGAGGGGTGCAGGAGAACCTACTCCTTCAGAACCTGCTCCTTCCTGTGAGCCGCTGCTTGCCCCAGGTGGAGTCACAACCAAGCATACTCACTCCATTCTCTCCATACCAATTTTTCCACTTTTTCATCCAAGACCTCCCTATATAGGGTAGGAGACCCTCTCTGGTCACTCGCAGGCTGGAACTGCTGTCCTCCTCATTTTTCAGTTACTTCTCTAGCTGTTCTACAGGGCAGGGGTGAACTCAGCTTATCCTATTCCACCATCTTCCCTAATACCGACTAGTTTTTTTTAAATGCAATTTTATTGATATATTATATTTACATACCATATAATCATCCAAAGTGTACTTCAGTGGTTCATGGTATCATCATATAGTTATGCATTCATCATCATAATCAACTTCTTTTTTGTGAAAAATAACATATATACGAAAAAGCATAACTATGTGATAATATTGTGAGCCATTGATTGAAACTAGTCAAGAATGTTTGTATGTTTGTTTGTTGTTTACAATAAAAATATTTTTTAAATAAATAAATAAAAAGCAATGAATTTCAAAGCACACTGCAATAATTAGTTGTAGAACAGATTTCAGATTTTGGTGTGGGTTACAATTCCACAATTTTAGGTTTTTACTACTAGCTGCTCCAAGATACTGGAAACTAAAAGAAATATCAATATAATGATCCAGCAAGATCATATTCATTTGTTAAACCCTACCTTCTTTGTATAACTCCACCATCACCTTTGACCTTTTCCCCACTCTTTAGAGGTATTTGGGTTACGCCAATTCTAACTTTTTCATGTGGGAAGGAGCTGTCAATAATATGGGGTAGGAAGATGGAACCAGCTGATGTTCTGGAGAGGCTGGGTGCTCTAGGTTTCAGTACTTATCTGGTTCAGTGACAAATCTGGAGGTTGTAGGTTTCCAGAAAGCTAGCCTAGCGCATGGAACCTTTGTAGAATCTTATATATTACCCTAGGCATTCTTTAGGATTGGCTGGAAAGATTTTGGTTGGGGTTTGGTAAGTTATGATATGTAGCAATGTCTAACTGAAGTTTGCATAAGAGTAACCTCCAGAGTAACCTCTTGACTCTATTTGAACTCTCTCAGCCACTGATACCTTATTTGTTACACTTTTTTTCCTCCTTTTGGTCAGGATGACATTGTTGATTTCAAGGTGTGAGGGCCAGGCTCATCCCTGGGAGTAATATCCTACGTTGCCAGGGAAAGTTTCAGCCCTGAATGTCATGTCCCACGTAGTGGGGAGAGTAAAGATTTCACTTGCAGAGTTAGCCTAGAGAAAGGCCATGTCTGAGCAACAAAAAAAGTCCTCTGGAAGTAACTCTTAGGCATATCTATAGGTAGGCTAAGCTTCTCTGCTACATAAATAAGCTTCAGAAGAACAAGCCTCAAGATCAAGGGCTTGGCCTGTTGATCTGCCAATACCACCTAGTTTTGCAGTGAAGACAGACATGAAAGCTTTCAACACAAAACTTAATACTAAGTGCCCTATCATGAAGGTTATTATTACTCTGACTTATTATAATGTCTGCTCTCCTAATTTTTAAACAAAAATGTAGTCATTCATTCATTGACAGCCATTTATACAAATGTATAATGAGTTGGTTACCTTGACAAATGTATGCACCAATGTAACCACCACAGTTAAGACAAAGAACAATTCCATCAACTCAAAATGTGCCCTGGTGTCCCTTCCCAGTCAATCCCTTATCAACCACCTCTCACTGCAGCCCCAGACATCATTAATGGCTTTCCATCACTATCTTAGTTTTGCCTATTTTTGAACTTCAAATAATTGGAATTATACAGTATATATTTTTTGTCTGACTTCTTTTGCTCAATATAATGGATTTTTAAAATATATTCATCATGATTATTTTTTAGAACATTTGCATCTATTCAGAAAAGAAATAAAAAGAAAACAGAAAAAAATTCATACATAGCATACCCCTTACCTCTCCCTTTCATTGATCACTAGCATTTCAATCTACTAAATTTACTTTAACATTTTTTTCCTCCTATTCATTTATTTTTAATCCATATGTTTTACTCATCTGTCGATAAGGTAGATAAAAGGAGCATCAGACACAAGGTTTTCACAATCACACAGTCACATTGTGAAAGCCATCAATATAATGTTTTTAAGACTCATCCATGTTGTACTAGTACTTCATATCTTTTTATTTCTGAGTAGATTCCATTGCATGGAAATACCACAATTTTTTTTATCCATTCCCCAGTTGATGGACAGGTTGTTTCCATAATATAAATATTACAAATAAAGCTGCTATAAGCATTCATGCACAAGTATTTATATGGATATATGCTTTCACTTCTTTGAAAATACCTAGAAGTGGAAAGTCTGGGTTTTATGGTAAGCATATGTTTAAATTTTTAAGAAATGGGGCAGTTTTAGTTGTCAAGTCTATGTCCTATGTCAAGAATTCTTTCTCCCCATTCCTGTGATTTTGTTGGAAAGAGCTCTGTTTTAAGAGTCAGAAGTCTGGGGCTTGGTAAGTATAGCTTGGTCCCAGGACCTGGATTTTGTAAAAGGGGTCATTTGCTTCCCATAGCATCTTTTCCCTAATCTTTAAATTGGGACTAACAAGTGAGTATAACAATAAAAACTGGAAGTAGTTCCAAAGTCCGTAAACAGAAGACTGGTCAAGTAAAATACATCCATAAATTGGAATCCTAGACAGCTGTTAAATAGGATTTAATAATGTGGAAAGCTCTTGCCAACATACTCTGAGTGAAAAAAATAGCAAGATAGAGAGGCAGGTAAAGTAGATCTCATTTAGGTAAATTATATGATTAGAGATATATAGAAGATACATTTACTAAAATTTTAATGGTGGTTATCTGTGAGTAGTGGGACATAGGGTGATTTTTACTGTCTTCTTTATAATTTCCTATATTGTTTAATTTTATTTGCCATAAGCATGTATAATTACAAATAAAACAAACCATTTAAAACAAACAATAAAGCCTAATACAACCTGTTTTTCCAGAGGATGAGATGAGAGAATGAGCGGATATGTTGAAAAACTCTGAAGTGTTATGTACACTTTAGGCATTAGTGCTAATACTAGTATTTATTATTCCAGTCTTCTCTGAAAGCATCCTGGAAATCATTAAAAGTAAGTAATGATCATTGCAAAGAAACACAGTAAGGCTGAAGGTGGTGAAAGGGCAAACTCCTTAGAGCTGAAAGAAATCTGGAGTAAGAGCTGGGCATAAGTTTCTTTCTGAGCCTTGGGCTTAAAACTTGGCTTTCTTAACATGTGTCTCCTTGGATGAGTTATTTACACTTTCATTCTCCATATCCTTATCTGCAAAATGGTAATAATAATACTGATCTCATTTTGCCATGAGGATTAAATGAATCGAAGTACTTAATGTGGTTGATGTCTGGGATGTAGTAAGGATTAATCAGGTATTCATTTCCCTTTCTTTCTTAGCTCTACCTGAAGTGTAGAGAGCAAGATGCCGTATGCATAAGAGATCCATTTCTTTTGCAGAAAGAATGAAAAGAATGATTGTAAAATAGGAGGGGCTGTAGACATTTTTTTGCATGAGGGAGAAGTAAGGAGTTGGTGTTTACTTGGAAGGCTTTTTGGCTTTGGTAAACTAAAGAGGCAAAGAAAAGAAGAAGAAAAAAATAAAAAGAAGAATGGACTACTTATGATCATATCTAGGCTGAGTGAAGTGAAATAACGACCGTCAAGTTTTCTTTTGTATTGTCCCTTTCACCACGGGAAAAAAGACCCAGGGCAGAAGACATTCCATTCAGATGAAAAGATAGTACAATAGGCTGATGCATCCTCATTTGTGTATTTGGGCAGGAAATAGATCAGAGGAATTAGGGAAAAAACCCAAGTGTGGTGGGTTCTTGTCCTTTCCCATCTTGATTTCAGATAGACGTTGAAAGTAGAGATACTGGTCATTGCTGTAGGTTTTTTCTCAAACTTCACCCAGTCACCTCCCAGAGAAACTGCCCCCACCCCCAACCCCAGATACATTGGAGATTGTATTTCATTCTCCTGGAGTCACTTCCAGGTATGTTTCTGTGGTCAGAACAGAAAACAGGAGGCAGCATGGGTAATATTTTAATATTCTTTAGTGTTTGTTTACTAACAAAGAGAATCCAGGATCTTGTAGCTGTTAAAAACTCTGAAATGACTGTCATAATCTGTCCCTCATGACACTGTTCTTCTGAAACCTGATGGCAAATCATTTAGAGCCTGAGTCAAGTCCCCTTGAAGGTTCTTTGGGCATCCGAACCCTCTCTAGATAGACTCTTCTCTCCTGCAGCCTCATTATCTACTGCTCATTGGGCACTTGAACATATGCTGCTTTGCACTATTGGGTGCTTTAATATACTTATTTATTTAAATGTATGCCCTTGTAATATCTTAATAGTTTACATTTATCAGCATTCATGCTCACCTCATTTAAAAATCCAGTCCTGGGAAATAAGTGCAGAATGGAAATTTTGACTTGTGATTATTATATTTATGCAAAGGCTAGTTGTAATTTTAGATTAAATTCTGAACACTTTTTGTTTTGTTTGATTATTATTTTTTTTTGCTTAATGTCAGCATTCCCTATATAAAGATGAGGAAACTGAAGTCTAGAGAGAAGCTAAGTTATTTATCCAAGGTCACACAGCACAAGAATAAGGGCTCTCTTTTTGGGCATAACCCAGCCTTGTTCATAGAAAGCCAGCTGAGGCTTGCTGGCTCATTTGAACAGTACATCTGACTGTTCGCTCCTTCCTAGGTTTTGCAGCTTGCAGTTGTAGGCTGCTGACATGGGGAGGTGAATGTGCAGAACTGAAATAAACTCATATTTGACCAGCCCCCAACTATCCAATTTTCTTTAAATATCTCATATAATTAATGCAAATTAAGGACTATAGTTAGTGACATTGCAATATTCTTTCACCAATTGCAATAAAAGAATTATACCAAAGCTAAGAGTCAATAACGGGGTATATAAGGGGTATAGGATTTTTTTTTTTTTTTGGAGAAATGAGAATGTTCTCATATTGATTGTGGTGGTGAGTGCATACCTATGTGATTTTACCAAAAGCCATTGATTGTACACTTTGGATGTATTGTATGGTGTGTAAATAAAACTCCTTTAGTCAAACAAATAAATAATTGTATGTTAATACTAAAAAAAGTATCTCAATATTTTATTATATTATCATTAAAAAAATGAAAGTACAGATAAAAAATGTAAAAATCCCCATCATTCCCCACTCAGAAACTGTCATTGTTAATAGTTTGAGTATATCCTTCCAGATATCTTTCTCACACTCATCATGCTTCTCTTGGAAATTGGATCATATGCAAACTACTGTTCTGCTGTATATTATATGGCTTAAGAACATATTGTAAATATCTTTCTATGTTAGCAGAGATAATTTTATCACATAACATTTAATGGATTAACCAGATCAAAAAATAATTTGACCCCTTTATTTCTTTAAATACTGAAAAGTACAAAAAAGAAAATTAAAATTATTATTTTATTAAAATAAAAATTTAAAGTATTATGAATACTTCTTTATTGCTATTTCCAATCTTTTGCTATACAATGAAGTTCACATAGTGTACTAATTCCACAACCTGCTCTTTTCACTTAACATAGCAAAGGCAGGATTTATGGTGAAAATTCTTCTTCAAATACGTGCTTGTAAAACTTTAAAAATACAAAAAAAAATGTAAAAAGAAAAGAGACATCTATAATTTTTCTGTGGGATGATACACTCAGCTGTGACATACTGAGATATTTCCTTCCACTTGTTTTATATGCTTATTTTAATGAACTATATCTATATTTTTGAAAATACAATGATGCAGCTTTTAAAAACTGATGTCAATATAAGGATTTTTTTGTGTTATTAAACATTGGTCAAAATATTTTTAACAGTTACATAATATTCTACCTTATGGACACAAAGTAATTTAAAAACATTATTTACACATTCTTCATGATTGCCACAGTAATCCATTCTCACTGTAAAAACTGAAGCAACACTTCATTTTGAAGATGAAATTTCCCCATACATTGGGTAGCAGATTTAACAAAAATACAGGGTATCCAATTGCTATCTGGGACATATTTATACTAAAACATCAATCGTTATTCAAATCTAACTGGGTTCCTGTATTTTACCTGGCAACCCTACCATAAAGCACCTCTTGGGTTTAACCATTGGTTCTGCCAGATATTTTGCTATGAAGATATTCCACACATACACACTCATATGTTTTTAGGACAAACACAAATGAGATCGCAGTATATAAACAGTTAAACAGTTTCCTTGTTTTCTCTTATTAGTCAGTCTTCTACATAAGTATCCCATAGTATAAATGCAGTACAATGTAATCAAAGCCTTACTGATGGCAAGTAGGATTGCTTCTAATTTCCAATGTCATAAATAATTCTGCAGTAATTATCCTTGCGCATATATCTTTACTCACAACTTCCAGTTTGCCTGTATGATATCTAAGACAGAGTGTTCACATTTAATATTTTAATAGACACTGCTATATTGCCCTCCAGCAAGATTTTATTCAATTAGTACTCCTACCAATATTGTACGAAATTGCCTTTTTCTTCATAACTTCTAGAACATTGGCTATTATCAATCTTTCTGAAACTGATAGATAAAAATGATATTGTATTTAGGTTTTAATTTGCATTTCTTGATTATTCATGGAGTTTATAATATCTTCATACATTTACAGCCCATTTATGTTTTTTCTTTTATCAACTGCCCGTTTTACTTGCCAATTTTTCTTTTAGATTTTCCCATTTTTTATTTATTTTATTTTATTTATTTTTATTTATTATTTTATTTTAATAGCTTTTTATTTATTAAATAAAGAATTTGCATTTTGTCCTTTGTGTTGTAAATATCCTCAAATTAATGTTCTGTCTTTTCACTTTATGGTATTCTTTTTAATTTTTGCAATAATGAAGTTAAAAAAGTTCTATGGCTGCAAAACTATCAATCTTTTCTCTTTTCATGATTGGAGAGACCACCTCTCTAAGATCACTAAAATATTCATTCAGATTTCTTTCTAGTTCTTTATGGTGTTCCTCTCTTTTTTGTGATAAATTCATGTGAAATTATATTGGTGAAAGGAATTGCAATAACTTCTGACATCAATTGCAATGTAATTCATAAACTAACTACCTGGAATTAGGTCAATTTTTACAGGCTAAGAATCTCATTTTTGGGGTGCAGGGGTGATTCAGTGGTAGAATGCTTGCTTGCCATGTGAGAGACCTGGGTTCCATTCCCATGTACAAAAAAAAAAAAGAACCCCCTGTTTTACAAGACTGCCCTGGTTTTAGACACTAGCCTCAAGTCTGGTAGTTTCCAGGCCACCTGTACTTCTGAGCAACTGGTTACAAATTTGGGAGTTCCCACCATCCCCTCAGGTTTGATAATTTGCTAGAATGACTCACAGAACTCGTGAAAAAGCACTATACTTACGATGAGAATTTTATTATAACAAAAAGACTACGAATAAGAAGCCCCAAAAAAGAGATGGAAGAGTAAGGTCAGGGAGATTCTCAAACGCTAAGCTTCTACTTGGAGTCAGGACTCACCACTCTTCTGGGCACATCAATGTGTATCATTAATCAGGGAAGTGCACCTGAGCTTCAATATTTAAAGTTTCTATTAGGATTTCTGTACCTAAGCATGATTCACAGACCTAATGCCCCTCCCCTCTCCAGAGGACAGGCTGAGACCTGTCTAGCCAAAGTCCCAACCTTCCAATCACATGGTTGATCTTTTTGGTCCCATCCTAAGACTACTGAACTGGTTGATCCCAGTCATGGTGTTAGCACAAACTCTCAGGCATGACCAGGAAAGCCCACTATCAATAGCAAAGATACTCCTATCACAGGAAATTCCAAAGATTTGGAATATCTTGGAGACAAAGGCCAGCCAAGTTCTATATTATACAACAGGGTGAAGCAGGGATTTGTCTACCTCTACCCAGATTTCTTTTCTCTCTCTGTCTCTTTTGGTGACAATTCTCCTATTAGTGGACATTTAGGCTATTTTAAGCTTTTCGCTATTTTAAATATTATGCTGCTTCTATGAAATGACCGTTTATATACATAGGATTTTTTGGCTAGAGCATATGAACATATTTAAGACTTTTTAATACCAATTCACCTTAGTTCATGTCAATTCACTTTTTTTTAACATTTGTTCCCCCTATTATTTATTTATTTTTAATTCATATTTTTTTACTCATCTGTCAATATTGTAGATAAAAAGAGCATTAGATAAGGTTTTAACACTCAGTCACATAGCGAAAACTGTATCATTATATGTTCACCTTCAAGAAACTTGGCTACTGGAACATAGCGCTACAGTTTCAGGCACTTCCCTCTAGCCTCTCTAATACACCTTAAATTAAAAAGGGAATATCTATAAAATGCATAAGAACAACCTCCAGGATAACCTCTTGACTCTGTTTGAAATCTCTCAGCCTCTGACACTTTATTTTTTCTCATTTCTCTTTCCCCTTTCAGTCAAGAAGGTTTTCTCAATCCCTTGATACTGAGTCCCATCTTATTCTAGGATTTCTGCCCCATGTCGCCAGGGAGGTTTACACCCCTGAGAGTCATGTCCCACGTAGAGAGGGGGAGGGCGGTGAGTTTGCTTACTGTGTTGGCTGAGAGAGAGAGAGAGGTCATATCTGAACAACAAAAGAGGTTCTCTGGGGTGACTCTTAGGCCTAATTTTAAGTAGGCTTAGCTTATTTTTTGTGGGGATAGGTTTCATATGAACAAACCCCAAGGTTGGAGGCTCAGCCTATTGATTTGGTTGTCCCCATTGCTTGTGAGAATATCAGGAATTCTCCAAATGGGGAAATTGAATTTTCCCCCTTTCTCGCCATTCCCTCAAGGGGACTTTGCAGCTTTTTATTCACTATTCAAATCAATCATCTATCATTCCTTCTGGTTTCATTTGTGGCTCCAGCCCTTCTCCCTCTACGATTCTCACATTCAGCTTCACTGAGTGTACTAACATTATTGTACTACAATTAGGTAGTGTGGTAGTTAGATTCAGGTGTCAACCTGGGTAAGTGAAGGTGCCTAGTTTATTGCTGTGGACATGAGCCAATGGCATGTGAACCTCATCGGTTCCTGATTATATCTGCAGTTGGCAGGAGGTGTGCCTGCTGCAGTGAATGATGTTTGATTTAATTGGCTGGTGCTTAAATGAGAAAGCTCAACTTAGCACAGCCCAAGCAGCTCAGCATACCTCATCTCAGCACTCGCAGTTCAGCCCAGGCCATTGTAGATACAGAAAGGAATCAATCACCCTGGGGAAAGTTGTTGGACCTCAGAGGCCTAGAGAGGAGGCCAGCAGAGATTGCCCTGTGCCTTCCCATGTAAGAAAGAACCTCAGTTTAAAGTTAGCTGCCTTTCCTCTGAAGAACTACATGTTAACCAAATAAATCCTTTTTTATTGAAAGCCAATCTTTCTCTAGTGTGTTGCATTCCAGCAGCTAGCAAACTAGAACAGGTAGTATTCTGCTATCCATTTATGATTTTTTTACAATCAGTCATATTGCACAATCTGTAATCCTTCAGCTCCAATTACCCAAAATCGACCCTATTTCTATATCCTGATGGCCTCTGTTCTTAACTGAAGTTCTCCAAGTTCATTCATTAATGTTAGTTCACATCAGTGAGGCCATACAGTATTTGTCCTTTTATTTCTGGCTATTCTCACTCAGCATAATGTCCTCAAGGTCCATTAATGTTGTTACATGCTTCATGACTTTATTCTGTCTTAACAGCTGTGTAATATTCTATCATATGTATGTACCACAGCTCGTTCAGCCACTCGTCTGTTGATGGACATTTGGGCTGTTTCCATCTCTTGGCAACTGTAATTAATGCTACTATAAATATTGATGTACAAGTGTCCATTTGTGTTGTTGCCCTCATGTCCTCTGAATAGATACCTAGCAATAGTATTGCCGGATGATATGGCAATTCTATCCTTAGAATTCTGAGGAACTTTCACAGCTGTTGTACCATTTTACATTTCCATGACAGTGGATAGTGTGCCTCTTTCTCCACATCCTCTCCAGCACTTGTCCTTTTCTGCTTTATTGATAATGGCCATTCTTCCAGCCTATGTCTTTTGATTGGGGAGTTTAATTCATTAACATTTAGTGTTATTACCATCAGGGCAGTACTTTCTTCTACCATTTTGCCTTTTAGATTTTATATGTCATATATAATTTTTCTTTTTTTTTTTACCTTTACTGATGGTCTTCATTTTTACACTCTTCTCCACACCTCTCTCTCCTGTCTTTTCCTATCTGTCTCTAGTGTTCCCTTTAGTATTTCTTGCAGAACCAGTCTCTTGGTCACAATTTCTCTCCGTGATTTTTTGCCTGAAAATATTTTAATTTCCCCCCTCAATTTTGCTGGATATAGAATTATTGGTTAGCATTTTTTCTCTTTTAGTATATTAAATATACTAAAATTGTCTTCTTGCCTCCATGGTTTCTGCTGAGAAATCTACACATAGTCTTATTGTGCTTTCCTTGTATGTGATAGAGTGCTTTTCTCTTGCTGCTTTCAAAATTCTCTTTCTCCTTGACATCTGATATTCTGATTAATAATTGTCTTGGAGTATGTCTATTTAGATCTATTCTGTTTGGGATATGCTGCACTTCTTGGATCTGTAATTTTAAGTCTTTCATAAGAATTGGGAAATTTTCAGTGATAATTTCCTCCATCAGTTTTTCTCCTCCTTTTCCCTTATCTTCTCCTCCTGGGACACCCACAGAGTGTATATTCATGTGCTTCCTGTTATTACTCAATTCCCTGAGCCCCTATTCATATTTTTCCATTCTTGCCCCTAAATTTTCTTTTGATTGTTGGATTTCAGATGTCCCATCCTCCAGTTCACTAATCCTATCTTCTGCCTCTTGAAATCTAACATTGTAGGTTTCCTTTGTTTTTGTTTCATCTCTTCTACTATGCCTTTCATTCCCATGAGTTCTATGGGAATTTGTTTTTTCAGACTTTCGATTTCTACTTTTTGTTCATCCCTTGCCTTTGTTATACCCTCCCTCAATTCATTGATTTGATTTTTGATGAGGTTTTCCATGTCTGTTTGAACATCCTGAATTAATTGTTTCAACTCCCATATCTCATTTGAGTTGTTGGTTTGTTTCTTTGACCAGGCCATATCTTCAATTTTCCTAGTATGATTCGTTATATTTTGCAGATGTCTAGACTTTTAATTTTCTTAATTAATTTATACTGGGGGCTGTTTTCACTTTTTCTGTGTAGGATTTTCTTGCTGGATGACTTTGTTGTCTAGCTGCTTTTTGACATTCAGTTCAGCTTATTCTCGAACTCTAGCTTAGGCTTTTTTCTTTTTCTTTTTTTTTTTTTTTTGACTTTCCATAAGGGGATTTAGTTAGTTACAGATTTACAGTTCCTCAGAGAAAAGGCAGTTAGCTTTCATCTGAGTTTCTCTGTCACATGGGAAGTCACATAGTGATATCTGCTGGCCTTCAATCCTGGCTTCTGGGTTCCAACTACTTTCCTTGGGGTATGTCCTTTCTGCATCTCCAAACATCTGGGTCTGAGCTGCTCTCTTCGGACTCCTTCTTTTAAGCCTCAATAATTGTGGAAGGCACTCCCTTAGCCAACTGCAGATGTAATCGGCCATAGATGAATTTCACATGCTGATGATTTATAGCCATAGCAAAAGAACTGGGCACCATCATCTGGCCAAGTTGACCCCTGAACCTAACTACTACAGATGTATATTCAATACATATATATGAATTAATTAATCTTGAGAAACCAAAAAATAAAATAGAAAATAATATTTCTATAAGGACCACCCATAAAAATGTAAGATTCATATGATGTTCAAAGCTCTAGTAGCTCTGCTGTAGAGTTTTTGGGATTTTCAGTCAAACAGTATCATGTCATCTGGAAACAGTGAAAATTTTACTCCTTCCTTTCCGGTTTGGATACCTTTTGTTTCTTTTCCTAGTCTGACTGCTCTGGTTAGAAGTTCCAGCACAATGTCAAATAACAATGGTGATGGGGACATCCTTGTCTTTTTCCTGACCTTAGAGGGAAAGCTTTCAGTCTTTCCCCATTGAGGATGATGTCAGCTGTGGGTTTTTCATATATTCCCTTTATCATGCTGAAGAAGTTTCCTTCTCTTCCTATCCTTTGAAGTGTTTTTATCAAGAAAGGATGTTAAGTTTTGTCAAATGCCTTTTCTGCATCAATTGAGATTATCATGGTGTTCTTCCATTTTGATTTGCTGATATGGTGTATTACATCAATTGATTTTCTTTTGTTGAATCAGGCTTGACTAGCTGGAATAAACCCCACTTGGTCATGGTGTATAATTCTTTTAATGTGCTACTGGATTCAATTTCTAAGTATTCTGTTGAGGATTTTTGCATCTGTAGTCATTAAAAAGATTGGTCTGTAATTTTCTGTTCTTGTAGTATCTTTGTTTGGCTTTGGTACTAGGGTGATGTTTGGCTTCATTGTATGAGTTAGGTACCTTTCCTTCATCTTCAATTTTTTTTAAGAGTTTGAGCAGGATTGGTATTAATTATTTCTTAAATGCTTTGTAGAATTCACATGTGAACCCATCTGGTCCTGGACTTTGCTTTTTTGGGAGTTTCTTGATGGCTGATTCAATCTCTTTACTTGTGATTGGTTTGATGAGGTCCTCTATTTCTTCTCGAGTCATTGTTGGTTGTTCAACTTTCATGGCCGTCATCCATTTCATCTAAGTTGTCACGTTTATTAACGTAGAGGTGCTCATACTATCCTCTGATTACCTTCTTTATTTCTGCAGGGTTAGTGGTTTTCTCTCCTCTTCCATTTTTTATCTTATTTATTTGCATCCTTTTTTTTTTTTTTTTGTCAACCTAGCTAAGGGTACATTGATTTTATTGATTTCCTCAAGGAACCAACTTCTGGTTTTGTTGATTTTCTTGATTGTTTTCGTGTTCTCAATTTCATTTATTTCTGTTCTAATTTTCATTATTTCTTTCCTAATTTTCACTATTCCTTTCCTTTTGTTTGCTTTGGGGTTAGTTTGCTGTTCTTTCTCTAGTTCTTCCAAGTAAACAGTTAATTCCTCGAGTTTTGCTTTCTTTTTTACTTTATTTGTTGGAAAGTTAGGCACTAGGAATTAAACCTGGGCTCTGGCATGGCAGGGAAGAACTCTACCACTGAGTCATTGTGACCCGCCCTCGTTTTTTTAAATATAGGCATTTAAGTCAATAAATTTACCTCTTAACACTGCCTTTGCTGCATCCCATAAATTTTGACATGTTGTGGTTTCATTTTCATTTGCCTTGAGATATTTACTGATTTTTCTCATAATTTCTTCCTTGACCAATTGGTTGTTTGAGAGTGTGTCATTTAGCTTCTATATATTTGTGAATTTTCTGGTCTTCTGCCTGTTATTGGTTTCCAACTTTATTTCATTATGATCTGAGAAAGTGTTTTGTATGATTTCAATCTTTTTAAATCTATTGAGGCTTGCTTTCTGACCTAGCATAAGGTCTATCCTTGAGAATGATGCACAGGCAATTGAGAAAAATATGCATCCTGATGTTGGGGTGTGTCATGTTCTGTAAGTGTCTGTTAAGTCTAGTTAATTTATTGTATTATTCAGATTCTCTATTTCTTTATTGATCCTGTATCTAGATGTTCTACCCCATTGATGAGAGCAGCAAGTTGAAGTCTCCAACTATTATGGTAAAAGTGTCTGTTTCTCCCTTCAATGTTGTCAGTGTTTGCCTCATGTACTTTGGAGCACTATGGCTTGTTACATAAAAATTTATGATTGTTATGACTTCCTTTATTATTTTTTTATTAATTAAAAAATTAACAACAAACAAACAAAACAATAAGATATCATTCCATTCTACATATATAATCAGTAATTCTTAATATCATCACATAGTTGCATATTCATCATATCTTAGAACATTTGCATCGATTTGGAAAAGGAAATAAAAGGCCAACAGAAAAAGAAATAAAATGATAACAGAGAAAAAAAAGTTATACATACCCTACCCCTTACCCCTCGCTTTCATTTACCACTAGCATTTCAAACTAAATTTATTTTAACATTTATTCCCCCTATTATTTATTTTTTTTCCATATGTTCTACTCTTCTGTTGATATAGTAGCTAAAAGGAGCATCAGACACAAGGTTTTCACATTCACAGAGTCTCATTGTGAAAGCTATATTGTTGTTCAAACATCCTCGAGAAACATGGCTACTGGAACACAGCTGGGATTTTGATTAAAACACGGCTTTTCTAGGGTCCATACATCCTTTCAAACCAGCACACAGTTTATATTCCAATTTTTTCATACATTCCAATAATTTCCCTTTGGGTCTTTTCTCCTCTCTTGCTGTATTCCATGCTGGATCATGTATTGCATTTAATTGTCATTGTCTGTTTAGTTGTTCTTTTTTTTTTTTTAATTGTTAGAAAATATATACAACATAAACTTGCCCATCTTGATCACTCCCAACCTATCACTCAATGGGATTAATAACATTTCAGTATTTTGGTACCCTCACCACCTTCCATTACTAAACTTTTCCCATCTCCCCAAACACAATGGCCTATATCCATTATGCATTAATTCCCTATTCTCCCTGCCCCTAACCGTGGCAACCCATACTCTAATTTCTGTCTCTACAGGTTTGCATATTCTCTAATATTTTCTTTGCAGTTACTATGGGGCTTAAATTTAACACCTTAAATCTACAACAACCTTGTTTGCTCTGTTACCAATTTAACTTCAATAGTATATACAAATTACATCCCTATACACCTCCATCGCCCACCTTTGTGTAGTTCCTCTGACAAATTATGTTCATACATAATCCCAAACCACTGATTTATCATGACATTTTATGCATTTGTCTTTTAGATCTGGTAGGAAGTAAGAAGTTGAGTTACAAACTGAAAATACAATAATACTGTCATTTATATTTACCCATGTCATTACCCTTACTGAGAAGTTTGTTTTTTTCACGTGGCTTCTACCTATTGTCTGCTGTCCTTTCTTTCAACCTGTTGAACTCTCTTCAGTGTCTTTTGTGGGGCCAGTCTAGTAGTGACAAATACCCTTAGCTTTTGTTTATCTGGGAATATCTTAATCTCTCCCTCATTTTTTTTTTCTTTTTTTTTTTTTGTATGCTGCCTGGTGGGGATCACATTTCATTCTTTTTCTATGTGAGTATCCTGTTATACAAGCACCATTTGTTAATCTTCCTTTTTGGCAGGGGGAAGTACATGGGCCCTCTCCTTTTTTTTTTTTTGGCATGGGCAGGCTCCGGGAATCGAACCTGGATTTCCGACATGACAGGCAGAATTCTGTCACTTAGCCACCATTGCCCGCCCTCTCCCTCATTTTTGAAAGACACTTTTGCCAGATATGGAATTCTTGGTTGGTATTTTTTTGCTCTCAGCAATTTAAATATGTCATCCCCACTGCCTTCTTTGCTCCATGGTGTCTGATAAGAAATTGGCATTTAATCTTACTGAAGTTCCTTTGTATAGGATAACAGTATTCTCTCGTGTGTTTCAGAATTCTCGATTTTGGCATTTAAAAGTTTGATTATAATATGCTGTGGCATGGGTCTGTTGGGTATTATCTTGTTTGAAGTTCACTGAGCATCTTGGATATGTATATTAAAGTCTTTTATTAAATCAGGGTAGTTTTCAGCCATTATTTATTTAAATATTCGCTGTGTCCCTTTCTCTCTTCTCCTTCTGGGAGTCCTATAGTGCACATATTGTTACACCTGATGGTATCTCACAAATTCCTCAGTCTCTGTTCATTTTTCTTCAATTTTTTCCTTCTTTTTACTTCTCAGATTGAATGATTTTAATGGTCTTGTCTCCCAGTTTATTGATTCTTTCTTCTGCCAGCTCCAATCTGCTGTTGAATTCCTCTGAGGAATTTTTTTTTTTTTTGGTTTTCCCCTTCCATTCTGTTTCTTTTTATTTTTTATTTATTTATTTAAAATATTAAGAACTAACATATATAATTAGTAATTCACAATATCATCACTTAGTTGCATATTCATCATTTCTTAAAACATTTGCATTAATTCAGAAAAAGAAACAAAAAGACAATAGAAAAAGAAATAAAGTGAACACGGGGAAAAAAAAAAGATTATACCTACCATACCCCTTACCCCTCGCTTTCATTTACCACTAGCATTTCAAACTAAATTTATTTTAGCATTTGTTCCCCCTATTATTTATTTTTATTCCATATATTCTACCTGTCTGTTGATATGGTAATAAAAGGAGCATCAGACACAAGGTTTTCACATTCACAGAGTCACACTGTGAAAGCTATAACATTGTTCAATCATCATCAAGAAACATGGCTACTGGAACACAGCTCTACATTTTCAGGCAGCTCCCTCCAGCCTCTCCACTACATCTTGAACAACAAGGTGATATCTACTTAATGCATAAGAATAACCTCCAGGATAACCTCTCCACTCTGTTTGGAATCTCTCAGCCATTGACACTTAGTCTCATTTCACTCTTCCCCCTTTGGTTGAGAAGGTTCTCTCAATCCCTTGATGTTAATTCTCAGCTCATTCTAGGATTTTTCTCAATCCCTTGATGCTGAGTCTCAGCTCATTCCAGGATTTCTGTCCCACATTGCCAGGAAAGTCCACACCCCTGGGAGTCATGTCCCACGCAGAGAGGGGGAGGGTGGTGAGACTGCTCGTCATGTTGGCTGGAGGGAGAGGCCACATCTGAGCAACAAAAGAGGCTCTCTTGGGGGTGACTACTAGGCCTAAATTTTAAGTAGACTTGACCTATCCTTTGTGGGGTTAAGTTTCATATGAACAAACCCCAAGATTGGGGGCTCAGCCTACAGCTTTGGTTGTCCACACTGCTTGTGAGAATATCAAGAATTCAACTTGGGGAAGCTGAATTTCTCCCCATTCTCACCATTCCCCGAAGGGGGCTTTACAAATACTTTTCCACTCACTGATCAAATCACTCTGGGATTCATCGGGGCATCACTCTGGACAAACCAACAAAATCTCATGTCCTACCTGAGATTCCAAGTACTTATGGTGTTTAATCAAACTCTACATAACTTATATTAGGAAATCCACTAGTCAAAATATAAATTTTGCAACAAATAAATATTTTTTACTTTAACCCCTCTGAGGAATTTTTCATTTCTGTTATTGTGGTCTTCAATTCTGTTTGGTTCCTTTTCATTTCCATCTCTCTACTGATATTCTCTTTGTGTTTATCCGTCATTTTCCTTTAATTCTTTGTCCATATATTCCTTTAGCTCTTTGAGTAGATTTAGGACCATTAAAGTCTCTGTCTGGGACATCCCAGGTCTCGCCCGCCTCATTGATGGTTTCTCATGCTTTAATCTACTCCTTTACCTGGGGCATTGTTTTCTGTGCCTTTGGGTATGTCTTTTCTGTGATTATGTATGTTGTAACCTGGACATTTTTTTATTTTAATGATGTGTTATTTCTGGAATTAGACTGTAAAGCATCTGTTCCTTAAGCTTGTATCAAGCTAGTGTTATGACAAACCTTTCCCTGAATGCCATGAACTGAAAAAAAAGAAGGGAAAAAGGAAATATCTCTTCCAATCTTTGCAGACCGACCCATTCAAGAGCACTCTTTCAGGGCTTATCTCTAAAATGTAGAGAATAGCTCCTGGTCAAAGTTTAGGGGCCTCTCTGATCCTTTCTGCATGTGTCCATCTTGTCATGGGCATGCAAATTCCCCTGTTTACACATGATATAAACATCCCTCTTTTCTAGGAAAAAGTTTTCTCATAGTCCCAGGTACTGCCCTGTACCTAAAGCAGCAATTCCCTGCCTCAGGTAGCACAACTTGACTACCCTCCCACAGTTTTCTGTAGGAGGGCCAGGTGAGCCTTCTATATAAGGGGCAAGTTCTGGGATGAGTCCCTTAGGTCACTACCAGACAGAATGGGCCAAATATGTATACTCTCACTATGTGCAAGAGAGTTACTCTGCTTCCTCTGGAACTAGGACCAGGAATCTGCATTCAGAGTGCTGCTAGCTCCACACACAGCTGGTGAGGGTGGGAGAGGGGACAGCCAAGCCACCAAGAGATCCTACTGCTTCTAAGTAGTCTTTTTCTTGATTTGGTGCTCACCCTGGTACTGCAGTCCTTTAACTTATTTTCTGGAACTTTGAGAAAGATGTTTCTGCCAATTCCTCGTGGTTGTTCAAAGCTTCTGTAGAGAGAGGGAGCCCTGAAGCATCTCACTTCTTCCAATGCTTTTAAGGTTTAGGAAGTCTATTCTCATCTAGAAATCAATTATTCACATATATATTGTCTTAATTTCTTTTTTATGACTTGATTCTTCGACTTCACCCAGAAGATTGTTTATTTTGAATGGAACCTGGAGAATCTCATGGAATACAAGGAAAGTTGAATCACCAGGTCTCAGGATGACAGGAACTTCTCGCATGCCTTCAGGACTCTCATCTTTGCTTTTTGTTGCTTTGCGGTTCTCCTCCTGCAGAGGGATGTTATTTCCTTTTCATGGATGCTCAAAAGGTGTTCCCTTTCCCTGTATTTCTATCACTCACTTTCAAGCAACAGCCCAGGCCTATTTCACTAACAACTATTGAGTTCCAATTCCAAATTTCTGAGAGAAAATCTGATTGGCTGAGCCTGGGTCAGGGGTCTCCTTCTGGTCCAATCAATGGGTGCTAAAGGGCACAGCTGTGAAGGGCAGACATTGCTGCTGGGGCCCCTCTTAGGGGGTTGTTAACAGTTTGCAGAGATAAGCCTTCATGGTTTGGATATGTATCCGAAAGATTTCTATTATAAGTCGCTATTGTCATATAGTGTGTCCGAAAGTCTATTCGTATTCTCTGAATCAGTTATGCTGTTCGGCATATTCTTAGACAGTCCTGGCTGGCTTGGCAATATTGAGTCTTAAGGACTTGTGGATCTGGAAGCAATCTAAGCTGCCATGATGAGATGGATCACTTTTCTCTAGACTTCTGAATGATCAAATGGACTAACTTCCTTAAGCAACAGTGTAACAGAACTGATTTTGGAATTTGGGGTTAGTTGAAATGTCTCACAGGAGACCACCAGCCCAAGAAACCAGAAAGATACTGGCTTATCTTGTCATATTACAGGCACTGGTGGCTCTAGGCAGAACGCTTATGATTCTGAGATGGTACCTAGAAGCCCTTTTGGAATACTGCTGTAGCTTTCCTTCCTTAGGAATGTGCTAATCAATTTGCCTCTGAACCAGTTATTCTCCAGGTCATCTTCCCAGCAAAAGAACTGTGGAGTCTTAAGGGTAGAACCACAGGGATTGTTAATAAACCCTCAGATTTAAGTGAAAATTCACATTTGTGTGAATCAGGGGGGTTTCTTGCTTGGGAAACATCTTATTTCCCCCATTTCACTGTGCCTTACCCCTGCACAGAACCATTCTCTTTCTTCATACCTAATGGGCTAGCCGCCTTGGTCAGTGTTTCATTACAGGGGTTAGAGGTGGGATGGTTTTTCATTGGGCGTGAATGTCCTGAGTATTACCGATTTTAGCATCCCTGGTTCTCAGGATATCAACCACTGAGGTACCATCCCCAGTCTCATAAAACCAAAAATGTACACACACACCCCTACATTTACAGAATTCCCTTGTGATTTAGTTTTACCTATTTGAGATATTGCCTACATGGACTGAAGTTCTGAACCATCTGAGTCTATTTGCAAGAATTCTTTATGATGAGGGCTGCTAAGGTGAGCTGATACTACTTGGGGTTGGCAAGGGTTCCAGTAACATTTTCTTCTTTTAAGATATTTGGTCAAGACAACCTTTTTTCTTTAAACTTTTTAATTGTGTAGTATAACATATATACAAAGCAAAGAAATAAAAAAGGAATAGTTTGCAAAGCACTTTTCAACAAGTAATAACAGGACAGATCCCAGAATTTGTCATGGGCTACCGTAAGACCTTTTCAAATTTTTCCTTCTAGCTGCTTGGTCAAGACAACTTTATTCCATGAAACGTCAAGTTAAAAAACTTCCTAGGAAATCTATTGCCTAACATTAAATCAGTTCTTGGATCAAATTTTCTGGTTTTTTTTTTTTTTTTATGCGTAAGGACCAAATTGAACTCAGTACAGAGAAAATGTAGGATATAGTGGATGAGTGTTGGGCTAGGAGTTGGGAAACCATTTACTTAGTGTGTGAACTTGGATAAGTCAATTCCCCTCTCTTGGTTTCAATTTTTTTCAGTAGTAAAATGTAGAGGTTGGACTAGTCAGTCTCAGTTCCTTTCAGCACCAATATTTAGATTCTGTTGTAAGCTTTCTATGCCCTAGTCCCATTATCCATAAGATGGGGACAATATGTGCTGAACACTGAGGTAGATTGTGGATTTTTCTTAACAGCACTGTGATGAAATATTCCAGTGTTATTCCCCCAAATTAGGCTCTGGCAATGATCCAACCTTCCCACATAGACCTCAGAGGCCCAAGAACATTTTCTCATAAATTGTCTACCACTTCATGGGAATGTATGCACAACTACGTGATGATACTGTGAGCCAGTGATTGCATACTTTAGATGGTTTCTAAGGTGTGTTAATATATTTCAATAACATTGCATCAAAATGTTTACCACTGTATAGCATGAGTTTGTTAAGTATTATTTAGTACTGTATGCTGTTACAGGTATGCATCCCATAAGATATTCTTGGCTGGAAAAAAAAAGTCACTACAGAGAGAAAGGCCACAACTTTCACATTTTAATAAAGGCCCAGAATGGGAAATGAAGTGGAAGAAGGGCAGATGAAGAAGGAATCCCTGCCTACTTGCATTACTGCCTAATACTACAGTTACCTCCTCCTGTTTATGAACTTAATACCAATTAGGATTTTATTGTGTGCTGCTTATGGGGCAGGCACTGTATTGAGTGGCCAATATACTTTTCCTTCATTTAATCTTCACAACAATCCTATCAGGGCAGGCACTATTTTTACCAATAAGTAGCAAAATGAGAATTCGTATTCCAAATGTGTACTCCAGAACAGAAGTGTTTTAAGTAACTGTCTTCTATTAACTCATATTTGGTTGTGCAGGAGGAGATAGACCGCTTCCACTTTCCAAAATGTGGACACTTCCCGCAGACACTACCAGTTACTTATTCCAGCCTTTTCTTGTTGAAATTGTTGAAAATTCAATTAGGAATCAGAAAGCTGGGTCAAGTTCGTCGTTGTGTATTTTTGGGCAAGGCATGTGGTCTCTGTGGCTATCACTTCCCCTATTTGTAAAACAGACAGTGAGCTTCTTGAAGGGTAGGAAATCATTCTTTACTCATCTTTTTCTTCCTTGGACCTAGCAGAGTGCCAGGGAAATGGTGGAGTTCAAAATATCTCTGCTGAAAAACCGAACTGCAAAGGGATAGATCAAATGTTTTCTCGTTTCCTTTCTCATTCTTTAATTCTTGAAATGGAGCCTTGACCAGGTAGGTGTAGCACATAGATAGTAATCCTTTGCCTCTTCCTTCCTCTTTTTTTTTTCCTGCATAGGTCAGGAATCGAACCCGAGTCTAAACCACCAATTCTCTGCCTTCTATTTTAAAAATAGAAGAAGACATGCTAAAATTCCCGTGACTTAACCTTTACTTTGAGAGATTTGGTCCTGAGGGGTAGCTGGAAGATTGTATGGTGTTCGAAAGGACCTGTGATTGACGTTTTGTGTCAAGATCTCCTTTACTTCCTGGTGACCCGATGCTACCGTTGCGCAAAAGAAACAGCACTTATAAACTACTTTGGCGGAGAATCAATGATCTAGAGCAGCACCCCTCCAGAAAAGCGGATCAGGAATTACACACGCAAACGAGCCAGTCCTGCGCGAGGGGAAGACCTACGGTTGGGATGGTTGGGTCCGGCGTGCAATTTGCTACTTGACCTTGCCATGGTCTCTGTCCCTCCCCAGACTTCAGTTTCCTCACCTGAAAATGTAGGAGTTCCCATCGTCGAAGGACGGATCTCCAAGCTTCTTCTCCAACCAGGGCATTTAACTCCTCCCCTTGTGGGTGGAGGCGGCGGGGCGGGGCGGGGCGGGAAGCGGTCACGGCAGGAGCTACTCCCAGCCACCCGACAGTCCCCTTTCTCCTTTCTATTTCCCCACTCCCTCGCTCCACCTCGGTGAGGTCACGCGGGAGACGTCACGGGGTTGTGACGTCACTGAGGGGCGGGCCTCCCGGAGAGGAAGGGGCGGGTCTAAGCGGACGACGCTTGCGCAGTGGGCGCGGCGCGGGAGGAGGCGGAGGCGGCAGAGAAGCGAGAGGCGGCGGCGGCGGCAGAGGCGGCGGCGGCGGCGGCGCTGGGGGGGGGTGGGAGGGGGGGAGCGCGAGAGTGAGTGAGTGGCTGAGTTTACCCTTATGAGGCGGTGAGAGGCCCGGGGCCTACCTCAAAGGAGCGAGGTCACAGCGCCGGCCAGCAGCGTGCTCCCTCCCGGTTCCCGGGCCCGGCGGCGCGGCAGCGGCTCGGTTGTGAAGAGGTGGGAAAGCTGGTGTCCGGCTCCCGCCATGGAGGGCATGGACGTGGACCTGGACCCTGAGCTGATGCAGAAGTTCAGCTGCCTGGGCACCACCGACAAGGACGTGCTCATCTCCGAGTTCCAGCGGCTGCTTGGTTTTCAGCTTAACCCGGCCGGCTGCGCCTTCTTCCTGGACATGACCAACTGGTGAGCCGGCCCCGCCGCGCCAGCTCTGGCAGCGGCCTCGGGGCCCCGAGGGGAAGGGAAGGGACACCCGAGCCTGGGGGCAGGGCGGGCCAAGCGAGCAATGAGGGGCAGGCCCCTCCCGGCGCAGGGAGGGCTTGTGGGGGTGCCTCCGGGACACCGGAGAAATTTGGGGGCTGAGCCCGAATGGAGAAAGGAGTACGAGGAGAATTAGGGGCCATGGAGGGTAGGGGCGAGTACGGAAACAAGATTGAGGGGGATTCCTGAGGCTGTGCTGATAATTAGGGCCCAAGGAACGTGGGGAAAGGAAGAGGACTTGGGCAAGGAAACATCAGGGTAAACCAAAAAGAAAGAGGGCTAGAGAGCTATGGGGTTGGCTGAGAGTAAAAAAAAAAAACACAGGAAAACTGGATTTGGGGAGTGGGAAAAAAGTTGAGGTTTGTAGTTAGGGACTATGGATACAGGAATTAGGGGAAACTCCGGGGAGAATTAGTTGCTGTAGACAGCCTGGGACACGGAAAAGTTAGGAGCCGAGTAGAACAGATCGTTTGTGTGTTTGTTTCCGTCCGAGGACAGAGGGGGAAAAGGGGAGAATATGGGGAGGACAAGTGAGTATGATGAGAGAGATGACTTCTGGAAGAGTTGTGCTGGGAGAAGTAGGAACTAGTAGTGGACCTACTATTGGAGGATAAGGAGTGCTAGACCCTGGGACAGGACCTGGGAAAACTTTAGGAAAAGTTGGGGAAGAAAGATTATCTGGGGGAGGGAATTTTCTTCTTTCTGAAGAGACTGGAGCTCTCGGAGGAGGATAAATTAGGGAACTTTGGGAAAGGTCTCCAGAATTCCCGAAATGAAGATGGGCTTATCTGAAATGAAGCTGGGTTGGTAGGTGTTTAGGAAAATGGAGAGCTCAGTTTAGGCTGGGAACCAGTTATTTTTGGCATGGAGTCACCTGGTGGTATAAGCTTGAATTGGGGCAGAGGACCAATGCATTTAGCGTAAAGGAGTTTCTTGGCTTTGGAAGTAGCATTTGCTATTTTTGATAAGCAGGGTTTCCCCTTGTTCTCTGAGGAGAGGTTGAGTTCTCTCAGGGTGAGGGATGAAGTGGGAAATATTAGACTTCCCTTGAAAGAATTTCAGGTGAAGCAACTAATCTTTGGTCAGAAAGCAATGGCGTGAGTGCCCTTTGCTCCCTCTCTTGGGCATTCAGTACCCTGGCGTGTGGAATCTTGTTTCTCATGGTATCACTTGCACAACCAACCTCCCCTTGTTTCATGTCCCTTGAATGCCTCAGGCAATGCTATAAAAGAGGCTGTCCGCCTGTTATCCCACTCCTCACCTGGCTCTCTTCCATGTTTGGTGTAGTTGTGGCCACACCAAAGTTGATACATAAGTTTTTTTATTTGCACTGTTATTGGTGGGGCCTATTTTCTTGAAAATTGATTGTTTGAGTAAAAGTGGGAATGAATTTCTTGATGTTTACATAACTCTTTGAGGCATTGGAAGGAAAAAATAATCTTTAGAATTAAAGAAGGCTTTGTGGCCCCCACTTGTATCTTTTATGTTGGGGTGATTTCAGGAAGAGACTACAGCTTACTGTAGATTTCTGAACACCAGCCTGTCTTGTTTAGTATGAGAATGACAGTGGCTAATGAACACCTGAGAAAAGCTATTACTCTGGTAAAATTTGGAAGTAAAGCCATGTCTTGAGTAGTGTTGTTTTTGTAGCCTGCTTGCTTCTCATCCTCAAGTCTTCCTTGTTTACTCTAGTTCAACATAGGAAACTTGGCATACTATTCTACCAGTTTAATAGGAAAGGATCATTTATTTCTCTCCACCTCCTTGTGAGTGGTACCATAAGTTTTTCATTCTTTAGAATGACTTTAGAGTCAGTTTTGATTAGTACTATTATTATAGATACAAAACCAATATAATGAATTTTATATGCTTGAGGTATGTGTGTTTAACATCTAAGATTTTTTGTTTTTATGTTGAACCACCTTGGATATCTGGGATAAATCCCACTTGATCATGGTGTATAATTCTTTTAATGTGCTGAAGGATTTGGTTTGTTCATATTTTGTTGAGAATTTTTGCATCTATGGTCATAAGGGATATTGGTCTGTAATTTTCTTTTCTTGTGGAATCTTTATCTGGCTTTGGTATGACTGTGATGTTGACTTTATAAATGTGTGAGATGTTATTCTCAAGATTTTGAAGCAGTTTCAAGAGTTTGAGCAGGATTGGCATTAGTACTTTCTTGAAAAATTGGTAAAATTCACCGGTGAAGCCATCTGGTTCTGTTGGGAGGTGTTTTTTTTTGCATGGACAGGCACGGGGACTCAAACCCGGGTCTCCTACATGGCAGGTGAGAACTCTGCCTCTTAGCCCCAAGGCCTGCCCTGGGAGGTTTTTCACTAGTGATTTCATCTCTTTGTTGTTATTAGTCTATTTAGATCTTCCATGTTTTCTTGAGGCAATGTCAATAGTTCGTGTGTCTCTAGGAGTTTGTCCATTTAACCTAGGTTATATGTTTGCTGGCATACAATTGTTCATAGTATCCTGTTATTATGTTTTTTATTTCTGTGGGGTTGGTAGTAACGTCCTCCCTTTCATTTCTGGCTTTAGGTATTTGTGTCCTCTCTTTTTTCCTCTGTTAGTCTAGCCAAGGATTGTTGATTTTACTGATTCTTTCAAAGAACGAACTTTTGGTTTTATTGATTCTCTCCATTGTTAAGTGTTTTTTTGTTCTCTATTTTATTTATCTCTCCTCTAATCTTTGTTATTTCCTCCCCCTTCTCCTTGGGTTTAGTTTATTCTTCTTTTTCTAGATTCTTCAGTCATGAGGTTAGGTCTCTGATTTCAGATCTTTTCTAATGTAAGCAGTTAGAGCTATAAATTTACATCTCAGCACTGCCTTTGCTTCATCCCATAAGTTTTGGTATGATCTCCTTTGATTTTAATTTGCCACAAGATAGCTTCATGATTTCCCATGGGATTTCTTATTTGACCCATTGATTGTTTAAAAGTGATATTTGATTTCCACATATTTGAATTTTCCATTTCTCCCTCTGTTATTCATTCTGTTGTGGTCAGAGAAGATGCACTGTATGACTTCAGTATTTTTCAATTTATTGAGATTTGTTTCATGACTTAATATATGGTCTTTACTAGAGAATGATCATGTGCACTAGAGAAGAATGTTTATTTTGCTGCTGTTAGGTGAAGTGTTCTGTGTATGGCTGTTAGGTCTAGCTACTTTAGAGTGTCATTCAAGTCCTGTATTTCCTTATTGATCTTCTGTATGCATGTTCTATCCGTTTTTGAAAGTGGTTTATTGAAATCTCCTACTATTAATGTAGAACTGTCTATTTTTCCTTTCCAATCCGTCAATATTTGCTTCATATATTTTAGGACTCTGCTAATAGATGCATATGTATTTATAATTGTCTGGTTGAATTGACCCCTTTTATCTGATATTAGTATAGTTACCCCAGCTCTCTTGGTTACTATTTCCATTATATGCTTTTTCCATCTTTTTACTCTCCATATACTTAGGTCTTTGAATTTAGGGTGGGTCTGTTGTAAACAGCATATAGTTGGGTCATGCTTTTTTATCCATTCTACCAGTCTCTGCCAGTAACTACTGATAATGCAGGACTTTCTCTTGCCATTTTGCTATTTGGTCTTTGTAAGTCTTATACCTTTTTTATCCCTCAGTTTTTGTTAATGCCTGCTTTCATATTTGATTTTGTTTGTACCATTTTGTGTCCCTTCCCTTTTCTTTGTGTACATATTTTTTATATATTTTCTTTGTGCCTACAGTGGGGCTTAAATTTATTATCCTAAACCTATAGCAATCACATTTGATTTGATACCAAATTAGCTTTAATAGCATACTCATATGTTGTTCCTATACCCTTCAATCACACCACCTTTTTTTTTGGGGGGGGGGGGGTGCATGGTCCAGGAATCGAACCCAGGTCTCCTGCATGGAAGGCAAGCATTCTACCACTGAACTACCTGTGCACCCTACCTTTTTGTTGTACTTGTTACAAATTATATTTTTATTCATTGTGTGTCCCCAACCCATAGTTTACTGTTACTTTTTTTACATTTGCGTTTTAGAACTTGTAAGAAGTGAAAACTGGAGTTACATACCAAGAAATACAATAAGAGTATTAGTATTTATAATTACCCATATGGTTACCTTTACTGGAGGTCTTTATTTCTGCTACTCTGATCTGCTGTCTAGTGTCCTTTTCTTTTTTGATGAAGAGCTCTCTAGTATTTCTTGGAAGGCAGGTTAAGTGATGACAAACTCCCTCAGCCCTTTTTTTTGAGACTGTCTTAATATCTCCCACATTCTTGGAAGATAGTGTTGCTGGATATAAAATGCTTGGTTGGCAGTTGTTCTCTTTTAGCACTTTAAATATTTCATCCGACTGCTTTCTTGCCTTCATGGTGTCTTCATGATGAGAGATTGGCACTTAATTTTCTTGAGTTTCCATTGTACATATCATGTTGCTTTTCTCTTGTAGCTTTCAGAGTTCTCTCTTTATCTTTGACATTCAGCAGTTTGACTGCTGTGTACCCGGCATAGTTGTCTTGGAGTTTATCCTGTTTGGGGTTCCTTAGGCTTCTTGAATGTGCATATTCATGTCTTCAGGTAAAGTTGGAAAGTTTTCTGTCATTATTTCTTTGAATATTCTTTCCTCCCTTCACTTTCTTCTCTTACCGGGACTCCATACATTTGATGATGCCCCTCATGTCTCTTAGACTTATTTCACTTTTTTTCTTTCTTCTTTTTGCTCCCCAATTATCTTCAAGTTATACAATGAGTTAATACTAAAGAAAATGCCTTTTACAGTTAAAAAAAATAATGTGACTTAAAGCCAAATTACCATTTAATTGCCTGAATTCCTAAGAAACTACACCTTCATTATTCCTCTGTTAGCTCCTACCCACTGTGGAAACCTAGGACATTTTTCATTGCAATTATGTGTTCTTCAACTTTAGGATTTCTGTTTAGTTCCCTTTTAAAATTTCTACCTCTTTATTGAGACTCTCATGTTATTCATTCATTGTTTTCCTGTTATCTTTTGCTTCTTTCTTTGGTTTCCTTTATCTCCCTGAGCACACAGAATCATTTTTTAAAAAGTTATTGTCCAGTATGTCCAAAGTCTGGTCTTCTTTGTTGATGGTTTCTGTAATTTTACCTGGTTCCTTTGGGTGGGCCATCATTTCCTATTTCTTTGTATTTTTTTAATCTTTTTTTGCACACTGTACATTTTAATATTTTAAAGTGTTAGCTCAGAGACTCTAAGCTATCTGCTCTTTAAGTTGGTATGTGATAACTAATGATGTGACAGATTTCTTTGAGTGCCAAGAGCCAACAAAAACAGACTGACACAAAAACACCTTTTACAGTCTTTGAATTGGCCGGTGTTCTCCTCTTTGTATCCCTCATATCAAGAAGAAAAACCCAAAATAAATGTGAAGTGCAGGGTCTTTTCTGAGCCTATGTCTTCTCTTCAGCTTCTGCTTGCTTGTGGCTTAGGAATTCCCCCATTTACAAGAATTGGAATGCTTCCTCTCCTCCCTATGAAATAGACTTTTCACTCCATCCTGGGTGCTCTGTTGTATGACTTAAAAGCAGGTAATTTTTGTGCAAAGCTGTCTTGACTTGTTTCTTACACTACTTTAGCCATCTCTAAGCTGCTTCTGCCACAAGATAAGTTCTCAGGGTGAGCCTGAGAAGAGTTTTCTGGTCCAGTCTGTAAGACTCCCCTCTAATAGACTGGCACCAATGCACGGATATCCCAGTATGTGGAGAGGGATTTTTTGCTGTATTGGCTACAGGGCAAGGGACCCATAATGGGAGTGTAGGCTGGCTCTCCACATCATTTGGGGTATGGGGTATGGGAGGGGCCAGTAAGGACACCATGAACTTCCCTACCATTTTCAAGGTGTGTTTTCTTGATTTGGCCCTTATTTAGTTACTAGGATCCTTTAGTTGTTTTCCAGAGTTTTTTTTTTTTTTTTTTATTAATTAAAAAAAGAATTAACAAAACAATTAGAAATCATTCCAATCTACATGTACAATCAGTAATTCTTAATAACATCACATAGTTGCATATTCATCATTTCTTAGTACATTTGTATCGATTTAGAAAAAGAAATAAAAAGACAGCAGAATAAGAATTAAAACAATAATAGAAAGAAAAAAAAACAAAAAAAACAAAAACAAAAAACCTATACCTCACATGCAGCTTCATTCAGTGTTTTAACATAATTGCATTACAATTGGGTAGTATTGTGCTGTCCATTTCTGAGTTTTTATATCCAGTCCCGTTGTACAGTCTGTATCCCTTCATCTCCAATTATCCCTTCTCTTTTTTTTTTTTTTTTTTAATTAACGGAAAAAAAGAAATTAACCCAACATTTAGAGATCATACCATTCTACACATGCAATCATTAATTCTTAACATCATCACATAGATGCATGAACATCATCACATAGATGCATGATCATCATTTCTTAGTACATTTGCATTGGTTTAGAAGAACTAGCAACATAACTGAAAAAGATATAGAATGTTAATATAGAGAAAAAAATAAAAGTAATAATAGTAAAATCAAATCAAAACAAAACAAAACAAAACAAAAACCTATAGCTCAGATGCAGCTTCATTCAGTGTTTTAACATGATTACTTTACAATTAGGTATTATTGTGCTGTCCATTTTTGAGTTTTTATATCTAGTTCTGTTGCACAGTCTGTATCCCTTCAGCTTCAATTACCCATTGTCTTACCCTGTTTCTAACTCCTGCTGAACTCTGTTACCAATGACATATTTCAAGTTTATTCTCGAATGTCCGTTCACATCAGTGGGACCATACAGTATTTGTCCTTTAGTTTTTGGCTGGATTCACTCAGCATAATATTCTCTAGGTCCATCCATGTTATTACATGGTTCATAAGTTTATCTTGTCTTAAAGCTGCATAATATTCCATCGTATGTATATACCACAGTTTGTTTAGCCACTCTTCTCTTGATGGAGATTTTGGCTGTTTCCATCTCTTTGCAATTGTAAATAATGCTGCTATAAACATTGGTGTGCAAATGTCCGTTTGTGTCTTTGCCCTTAAGTCCTTTGAGTAGATACCTAGCAGTGGTATTGCTGGGTCGTATGGCAATTCTATATTCAGCTTTTTGAGGAACTGCCAAACTGCCTTCCACAGTGGTTGCACCCTTTGACATTCCCACCAACAGTGGATAAGTGTGCCTCTTTCTCCGCATCCTCTCCAGCACTTGTCATTTTCTGTTTTGTTGATAATGGCCATTCTGGTGGGTGTGAGATGATATCTCATTGTGGTTTTGATTTGCATTTCTCTAATGGCCAGGGACATTGAGCATCTCTTCATGTGCCTCTTGGCCATCCGTATTTCCTCTTCTGAGAGGTGTCTGTTCAAGTCTTTTTCCCATTTTGTAATTGGGTTGGCTGTCTTTTTGTTGTTGAGATGAACAATCTCTTTATAAATTCTGGATACTAGACCTTTATCTGATATATCATTTCCAAATATTGTCTCCCATTGTGAAGGCTGTCTTTCTACTTTCTTGATGAAGTTCTTTGATGCACAAAAGTGTTTAATTTTGAGGAGTTCCCATTTATTTATTTCCTTCTTCAGTGCTCTTGCTTTAGGTTTAAGGTCCATAAAACCGCCTCCAATTGTAAGATCCATAAGATATCTCCCAACATTTTCCTCTAACTGTTTTATGGTCTTAGACCTAATGTTTAGATCTTTGATCCATTTTGAGTTAACTTTTGTATAGGGTGTGAGAGATGGGTCTTCTTTCATTCTTTTGCATATGGATATCCAGTTCCCTAGGCACCATTTATTGAAGAGACTGCTCTGTCCCAGGTGAGTTGGCTTGACTGCCTTATCAAAGATCAAATGTCCATAGATGAGAGGGTCTATATCTGAGCACTCTATTCGATTCCATTGGTCGATATATCTATCTTTATGCCAATACCATGCTGTTTTGACCACTGTGGCTTCATAATATGCCTTAAAGTCAGGCAGCGCGAGACCTCCAGCTTCGTTTTTTTTTCCTCAAGATGTTTTTAGCAATTCGGGGCACCCTGCCCTTCCAGATAAGTTTGCTTATTGGTTTTTCTATTTCTGAAAAATAAGTTGTTGGGATTTTGATTGGTATTGCATTGAATCTGTAAATCAATTTAGGTAGGATTGACATCTTAACTATATTTAGTCTTCCAATCCATGAACACGGTATGCCCTTCCATCTATTTAGGTCTTCTGTGATTTCTTTTAGCAGTTTTTTGTAGTTTTCTTTATATAGGTTTTTTGTCTCTTTAGTTAAATTTATTCCTAGGTATTTTATTCTTTTAGTTGCAATTGTAAATGGGATTCGTTTCTTGATTTCCCCCTCAGCTTGTTCATTACTAGTGTATAGAAATGCTACAGATTTTTGAATGTTGATCTTGTAACCTGCTACTTTGCTGTACTCATTTATTAGCTCTAGTAGTTTTGTTGTGGATTTTTCCAGGTTTTCGACGTATAGTATCATATCGTCTGCAAACAGTGATAGTTTTACTTCTTCCTTTCCAATTTTGATGCCTTGTATTTCTTTTTCTTGTCTAATTGCTCTGGCTAGAACCTCCAACACAATGTTGAATAATAGTGGTGATAGTGGACATCCTTGTCTTGTTCCTGATCTTAGGGGGAAAGTTTTCAATTTTTCCCCATTGAGGATGATATTAGCTGTGGGTTTTTCATATATTCCCTCTATCATTTTAAGGAAGTTCCCTTGTATTCCTATCTTTTGAAGTGTTTTCAACAGGAAAGGATGTTGAATCTTGTCGAATGCCTTCTCTGCATCAATTGAGATGATCATGTGATTTTTCTGCTTTGATTTGTTGATATGGTGTATTACATTAATTGATTTTCTTATGTTGAACCATCCTTGCATACCTGGGATGAATCCTACTTGGTCATGATGTATAATTCTTTTAATGTGTTGTTGGATACGATTTGCTAGAATTTTATTGAGGATTTTTGCATCTGTATTCATTAGAGAGATTGGTCTGTAGTTTTCTTTTTTTGTAATATCTTTGCCTGGTTTTGGTATGAGGGTGATGTTGGCTTCATAGAATGAATTAGGTAGTTTTCCCTCCACTTCGATTTTTTTGAAGAGTTTGAAGAGAATTGGTACTAATTCTTTCTGGAACGTTTGGTAGAATTCACATGTGAAGCCATCTGGTCCTGGACTTTTCTTTTTAGGAAGCTTTTGAATGACTAATTCAATTTCTTTACTTGTGATTGGTTTGTTGAGGTCATCTATGTCTTCTTGAGTCAAAGTTGGTTGTTCATGTCTTTCCAGGAACCCGTCCATTTCCTCTAAATTGTTGTATTTATTAGCGTAAAGTTGTTCATAGTATCCTGTTATTACCTCCTTTATTTCTGTGAGGTCAGTAGTTATGTCTCCTCTTCCATTTCTGATCTTATTTATTTGCATCCTCTCTCTTCTTCTTTTTGTCAATCTTGCTAAGGGCCCATCAATCTTATTGATTTTCTCATAGAACCAACTTCTGGCCTTATTGATTTTCTCTATTGTTTTCATGTTTTCAATTTCATTTATTTGTGCTCTAATCTTTGTTATTTCTTTCCTTTTGCTTGCTTTGGGGTTAGCTTGCTGTTCTTTCTCCAGTTCTTCCAAATGGATAGTTAATTCCTGAATTTTTGCCTTTTCTTCTTTTCTGATATAGGCATTTAGAGCAATAAATTTCCCTCTTAGCACTGCCTTTGCTGCGTCCCATAAGTTTTGATATGTTGTGTTTTCATTTTCATTCGCCTCGAGGTATTTGCTAATTTCTCTTGCAATTTCTTCTTTGACCCAGTCGTTGTTTAAGAGTGTGTTGTTGAGCCTCCACGTATTTGTGAATTTTCTGGGACTCTGCCTATTATTGATTTCCAACATCATTCCTTTATGGTCCGAGAAAGTGTTGTGTAAGATTTCAATCTTTTTAAATTTGTTGAGACTTGCTTTGTGACCCAGCATATGGTCTATCTTTGAGAATGATCCATGAGCACTTGAGAAAAAGGTGTATCCTGCTGTTGTGGGATGTAATGTCCTATAAATGTCTATTAAGTCTAGTTCATTTATAGTAATATTCAGATTCTCTATGTCTTTGTTGATCCTCTGTCTAGATGTTCTGTCCCTTGATGAGAGTGGTGAGTTGAAGTCTCCAACTATTATGGTATATGAGTCTATTTCCCTTTTCAGTGTTTGCAGTATATTCCTCACGTATTTTGGGGCATTCTGATTCGGTGCGTAAATATTTATGATTGTTATGTCTTCTTGTTTAATTGTTCCTTTTATTAGTATATAGTGTCCTTCTTTGTCTCTTTTAACTGTTTTACATTTGAAGTCTAATTTGTTGGATATTAGTATAGCCACTCCTGCTCTTTTCTGGTTGTTATTTGCATGAAATATCTTTTCCCAACCTTTCACTTTCAACCTATGTTTATCTTTGGGTCTAAGATGTGTTTCCTGTAGACAGCATATCGAAGGATCCTGTTTTTTAATCCATTCTGCCAATCTATGTCTTTTGATTGGGGAATTCAGTCCATTGACATTTAGTGTTATTACTGTTTGGATAATATTTTCCTCCAACATTTTGCCTTTTGTATTATATATATCATATCTGATTTTCCTTCTTTCTACACTCTTTTCCATATCTCTCTCTTCTGTCTTTTTGTATCTGACTCTAGTGCTCCCTTTAGTATTTCTTGCAGAGCTGGTCTCTTGGTCACGAATTCTTTCAGTGACTTTTTGTCTGAGAATGTTTTAATTTCTCCCTCATTTTTGAAGGATAATTTTGCTGGATATAGGAGTCTTGGTTGGCAGTTTTTCTCTTTTAGTATTTTAAATATATCATCCCACTGTCTTCTAGCTTCCATGGTTTCTGCTGAGAAATCTACACATAGTCTTATTGGGTTTCCCTTGTATGTGATGGATTGTTTTTCTCTTGCTGCTTTCAAGATCCTCTCTTTCTCATTGACCTCTGACATTCTAACTAGTAAGTGTCTTGGAGAACGCCTATTTGGGTCTAATCTCTTTGGGGTGCGCTGCACTTCTTGGATCTGTAATTTTAGGTCTTTCATAAGAGTTGGGAAATTTTCAGTGATAATTTCTTCCATTAGTTTTTCTCCTCCTTTTCCCTTCTCTTCTCCTTCTGGGACACCCACAACACGTATATTTGTGCGGTTCATATTGTCCTTGAGTTCCCTGATACCCTGTTCAAATTTTTCCATTCTTTTCCCTATAGTTTCTGTTTCTTTTTGGAATTCAGATGTTCCATCCTCCAAATCACTAATTCTATCTTCTGTCTCTTTAAATCTATCATTGTAGCTATTCATTATTTTTTCTATGTTTGCTACTTTATCCTTCACTTCCATAAGTTCTGCGATTTGTTTTTTCAGTTTTTCTATTTCTTCTTTATGTTCAGCCCATGTCCTCTTCATGTCCTCCCTCAATTTATCGATTTCATTTTTGAAGAGGTTTTCCATTTCTGTTCGTATATTCAGCATTAGTTGTCTCAGCTCTTGTGTCTCATTTGAGCTATTGGTTTGTTCCTTTGACTGAGCCATATTCTCAATCTTTTGAGCGTGGACAGTTATCTTCTGCTGCTGGCGTCTGGGCATTTATTCAGATTTCTCTTGGTGTTGGACCCAGCAAGGTTGTAATATTTTTCTGTGAAATCTCTGGGTTCTGTTTTTCTTATCCTGCCCAGTAGGTGGCGCTCGTGGCACACGTTTGTCTGCGGGTCCCACCAGTAAAAGGTGCTGTGGGACCTTTAACTTTGGAAAACTCTCGCCGTCCTGGGGGTTCGCTAGCCGAAGCGGCTTGAGCCGGCCCAGGGTCCGAACGCAGGGACGGTGTCCGAACGCAGGGAGGGTGTCCGAACGCAGGGAGGGTTGCTGGTCGCCGCAGCCAGGGAAAGAGCCCCTCCGAATTTCCTAGTCGGCCCTGGGCAACAAGCGTGGCGGGAGGGCGCCAGCGGCAGCGGCCCGCCCGAGAGAGTGCACGTTCCCCGGGAGTCACGGGTTTGGAAGGGGCCTCCCCCACCCGTCACCGTTCTCCGCGGCCTGGGGGTTTCCGATCCAATTCTCTCAGTTGGTCCGGGGGCTGCGCGTGGTGTGGGCGCCAGTCGCCTTGGTTTCAGGGGTCCAGAGTTTTAAGGAAGATAATTCTTCAGTTTTTGCTGGTTGTTCAAAGTTCCTATGGCGGAACAGCACCCTGATGTGCCTTGGGCTGCCATCAGTTTTAAGATTGTAAAAAATGAGGAGTAGGTGATGCCTAGTGTGGCTAAGAATCAATAACTTAAAAATATAGTTGGACCTTAAAATTTTAATTTATTTTTTTAAAATTAAAAAATAACTAAACCTGAAGATATGATTAGCATGTATACTGTACTGATGACATGTGATCTCTATATAAAATAAGGTATAGTACATTTCTCAGCAAAGGAGTGAACCATTAAAAAATGTGTTTGGGTTTTAAAGCAGATTACAACAATTTCTGCTTTAGTAGTTTCTTAGAAATTCAGGCAATTAAGTGATAATTTGGCTTTAAGCCACATTACCTTATTTTTTTTTTACTGTAAAAGACATTTTCTTTAGTATTAATTCATTATATAATGAAACATCTTCTGTGAACTGAAGGTAGGAAGGCTTACCACTCTTTTCTTTCTTATGAATCTAGTTAACTCCAAAGTAGTATTCTACCTTGATTCCTGTGTTAAGCTGCTTGTGTTCCTCTTAATGGATTTTTGTTTTAAACAAACATACATCATAATTACTAAAATCTAATTAAAATACATACATGCATGCATACAAATCAAATTATTTGTGTGTGCTGTTGAAGTAAATATTTAAATTTTAGAGATGTGTTGTTTTATGTGTCAGTTAATGTCTAATTTTGGAAACTGTTGAAATAGTTCTAACACAGGTAGGCACAATCTCCGAAATTGCTATGGTTAACCTGTTGATTTAGAGATGATTAACCTTCCTGTGACTCCATAAGTGTCTGCTTAGATTGTTGTAGTAAATAACCACCATTTAGTTGTTCGAAGAGTGTACAAGTAGTCTGGTAAATTAAAAAGTATTATTTAAAATGAAGACCACGTGTCTTCTAAAATGAAGCCAAGTTTGGAAAGACTATGCTTTTGTTTTTGAAAATAAGAATTTATTTTTTGTTGCTTTTGTTGAAAAACTGACTAACTTATTTTGGCTTTATAAATTTTCTACCCTGGTTAATAACAGTTTTGTTTTGTTTTTTCACTCTTAAGTTGGGTGTGCATTATGCAGATACTTTCTTTGTTTAATTTAGAACCAGGTATTGTTTTAGTTTGAGCATTTTTGCATTGTTTATACCTGAGCTGGCAGCTTTGCCACTGGAGATTTGTGAAACTCCCTTTGAACAAAGCAATCTATTTTCAGTTTCTTAGTGAGTGCATGAAATGAATAAATGTTGTGGTGAAAAGTAAACCAATGTCTGAAGCTAAAGTGAAATGATTATAGATTAATATGACTTTCTACACATGGAATGTCTTGGACAGACACTATTAGGCTGTGAATATAGAATTTGGAACCTAAAATTGTAAGTGATTGTCTAGTTCAGAATTGCACCTTCCAAGATAGCTCTCTGTCCTATTCTTGAATCCTTAAGGACAGAGATTTGCAGGATACCTTATTACAGCGTTTTGTTAGTTTTCTGGTTAGTTTCTCTTGTTGAAGTTTAAACTTTTTTTATTTGCTTATGTCCTTGGAGATGGAGACTATCTAATAAACACCTTCCTTAAGATGTCAGAAAACTTCTAGTAATTCCAGTCACTAAAAACTTTCAACCATTTAAAATTTAAACATTTAATTTAATGACTTTTCATCCTTTAATTCAGTTTAATTGCTTTTCCCTTACCCCCAGAGGAAACCAGCAGGGTTCAGAAGAGACCTTGCATAAGATTTAAACTTCTGGCTGTCAGAGTCACTTTTTTTTCTGTTGTTTTTGTATTAAAAATGAGTTACTCTTTAGTATTTGTGACAAGGGCAAATAACCCTTCTAGATGTTTAGAGGAATGCATTTAGAAGTGAGTTAAGTTCTGGCCTTATTTTTCAATAAAGGTGTAGATAAAATATCTTCTAGCATAAAGTCAACTTTGGCTATTTTTCTCCCTCCTCCTATTCAGTAAGCGAGTACTTTGCAGTTTTAGTGTTGCAACATCTTAGATTGCCTTGAGGAATCTTCAGGAAGCAGTATATATTTTTCAGAATACTACATATGCTCATCATGGTTGGAGCAGATGTTTTCTAGAAAAGTAACTCACGAAAACCGTTTTTGAAAATAATCTGTATTAACTATCAACATTATCAGAGATACCCTACTGAATAAAATAAAGGTATAACCACAAAGCAAAAAGTGAATTCACAATCTAGATGTGAAAATCACTTTCATCTCTTATTTGACTTCACAGTGCCTCCTTTCCTGGTTTTAACCATTTTCTTAGTCACTCCTGTGCTAAACGAATTTCTGATCTTCTTTCTGGTTTAAATGTTTGAATCTAGGAAAAGTCCCTTCATGTCAGAGATTAATCTCTTAGTACTGGTTTCCTTAAAAAAAAAAAAAAAAGAAGCTTGCCAAGCAACAGTGTTAGAAGAGGCCAAAGAAGAATTGTATAGTGTTAAGTAATAGGGTATATTTCTCAAAAGATTGGGAGTTCTTGCTCTGGACAATATTCAGGTAAATTTTCCTTTCTGTTTGTGTTCATTGAGTGGCAACCTCAACTTGGGGCTCTTGGTATAAAATAAAATAGTTTACAAATAGAACAGCAGATTTACTTTAGTTTTAAAGAAACTGTAAAAACTAATAAACTTCTTTATTGTTCTGCAGGAAATCTTTTATTGTACTATTACTGTGGGACTTGATATATATATATATATTTTCAATCTACTCAATTTATTTTAACCTTTGTTCCCCCATTATGTTTATTTTTTTGTCCATATTTTTTATTCCTCTCTGCATACCGTAGATAAAAGGAGCATCAGATGCAAGGTTCTCATAATCACACAGTCACATTGCAAAAGCTATATTATATTATTATACAGTCATCTTCAAGAGACATGACTATTGGAACATAGCACTACAGTTTCAGGTACTTCCCTCTAGCCACTCTTAATACACCATAAACTAAAAAGAAAACATCTGTATAATGCATAAGAATAACCTCCAGAATAATCTGGACTCTGTTTGAAATCTCTCAGCCACCAACACTTTATTTTGTCTTATTTCTCTCTTCCCCTTTTTGGTTAAGGTTTTCTCAATCCCTTGATGCTGAGTCCTACTTCATTCTAGAATTTCTGTCCCACATTGCCAGGGAGGTTTACACCCCTAGGAGTCATGTCCACAAAGAGAAGGGGAGGGCAGTGAGTTTGCTTGCCGTGTTGGCTGAGAGAGAAAGGGGTGAGGGGCTTGATATTCTGATCATAGATCAAGTTAGAAGTAATTTCTGGTATAGCCAGCATGGGCAGAGGTGGTTTCCTTATAACCTCCCAGCTTTCCGTTTTCCACCAAAAACTACTGACCAGGCAGTGTTTAAACAGATGAATTTTGGATAGACCCCTAGCAGGTGCTGTAATACAAAAGCAGAAGAAAACCTCTATCATAATTTGCTCTTTATAGGGAATATCAGGTGCCTCCAATTATCAGAGAAATGTTGCAGGATAATAGAGAGGAAACATTCACATATTAACACTGAGAATTAGCTGAGTAAGAATTCAGAACAGGTAGGAGGATTGAGTTGGATAGTTAGTGATTCACAAAGATGTGAATGCTTTGTTTGGACAAATTGCTTTTTTAGAAGTTGAGTTTTGAAATGGTTGAGGAATTTGAATTGATGGAAAACTGCATATTATTGTAGATAGAGTAGCTGAAGTGAAACTGGGAAGGAGCAAATGGAGCAGGGACCATCTAGAAGATTGGCTTGGCTAGAATGTGTTTATGGGTTCTGGAATGATAAGATACGGAGCTTAGTTTAAAGAAATCTTTTTTAGTTAAGATTTGTTTGTTTTGGAGTATTATTGAGGTTTTTTTTTTTCCCTTCATTGAGGTGAAATTGAGATAATGTAACAGTAATGATTTTAAAGTTAATTATTCAGTGGCATTTGAAACATTCATAATATTGTACAACCACCTACTCTATTTAGATCCAGCATATTTTCATCACCCAGAAGGGAAATCCTGCACCCATGAAGCAGTTGCTCCTCATTATCTCTTCCTCTCAGCTCCTTGTACCACCAGTCTGTGTTTGTCTCTATGGATTTAGCAATTCTGGATATTTCATATAAATGGAATTATACAATATCTGACCTTTTGTGTTTTATTTCTTTTACTGGTTCATCTACATAGTATGTATCAATACGTCATTTGCTTTTTATGGCTGAATAGTGTTCCATTGTCTGTGTATATACCACAATTTGTTTTATCTGTTCATCCATTGATGGACATTTGGGCTATTTCCACCTTTTGGCTTTTATGAATAGTGGTTCTGTGAATGTGTGTGTACACATACTTATTTGCATAATTGTTCTAAATTCTTTTACTAGGAGTGGAATTGCTGGGTAATATGGTAACTCTATGTTTAACTTTTGAAGAACTGCCAAACTGTTTTCCACAGTGGCTGTACTGTTTCAGATTCTGACCAGCAGTGTATATGATGGTTCCAGTGTCTCCATATCCTCACCAACATTTATTATTTTCCCTTTTTTTGTAGCCATCCTAGTGGATGTGACATGGTACCCAAATGTTATTTGATTTGCATTTCCCTAATAACTAATGCTATTGTGCATCTTTTTATGTACTTTTTGGCTATTTGTTTATCTTTGGAGCAATGCCTATTCAAGTCCTTTGGCCATTTTTAAATATGGTTTTTGTCTTTTTGTTGTTCAGTTGTAGCAATTTTAGATACTAGACCCTTATCAGATTTATAATTTGCAAATAATTTCTCCCATTCTATAAGTTGCCCTTTTTACTTTATTGATAGTCTTTCAGTGCACAAAATTTTAAAATTTTTATCAAGTCCAGTCTCTCTAGTTTTTCTTTTGTTGCTCATGAATTTGGTATTATGTTTAAGAATCCATTGCCAAATTCCATGGTCATGAAGTTTTGCCACTATGTTTTCTTCTAAGAGTTTTATTATTTCATTACTTATATTTAGCTTGTTGATCCATTTGAGTTAATTTTTTTCCTGCAAAATTTTTTTTTGAGTCTTCATTCTTTTGTTTAATCATTTACTCATTTAACAAACATTGAGCATCTCCTATGTACAGGCACTTGTTCATGGGAACATATTGTAAGCAAAATTGACATGGCTTTTGCCCTCATGGGATCTGTAGTCTTTAGGGGAGAGGTGAAAATGAATCAAATGATCATTCACCTGAGTCAAAAACAGAGTCACATGCTTTGAAGGAAAGATCCACGGTGTTATATGAGGAGGCACTGTCTTAACCCTGCAAGAGGCAAGAAGGGTGAGAGTGAACCGAGAGGAATGGAAGGAACAGCAATGAGGGAAGTAGTGTGATCTAATTTCTGAAGATGGCCAGTGCTGAGAGGTAGAGACTGGGGAGGTGTCAGGGTCCAGATCCCTGAGGGCTTGTAGGCCACTGTCAGGAGTCTGAGAGAACTGGGAAGCTGTTGAAAGTCTTTTCTTTTTATTTTTTAATTTATTTTTATTGACATCTTCACACACATACATTCCATACATGGTGTACAATCGGTGGCTCACAATATCATCACATAGTTGTGAATTCATTATGGTGATCATTTTTTAGAACGTTTGCATCACTCCAGAAAAAGAATCCACCTTCCCCCTCCCTCTCATTGACCATTAGTATTTCCATCTATCCAATTTATTTTACCCTTTGTCCCCTTATTTATTTATTTGTTCAATCCATATTTTTTTACTCATCTGTCCATACCCTGGATAAAAAGAGCATCAGACACAAGGTTTTCACAATCACACAGTCACATTGTAAATGCTATATCTTTATGCAGTTGTCTCCAGGAATCAAGACTGCTGGAACACAGCTCAGCAGTTTTAGGTATTTCACTCCACCCACTCCAATACACCATAAACTAAAAAGGGATATCTGTATAATGCATAAGAAGAACCTTCAGGGTAACCTCTCAATTCTGTTTGAAAACTCTCAGCCACTAAAATTTTCTTTTGTCTCATATGTCTTTCCCCTTTTGGTCAAGAAGGCTTTCTCAATTCCATAATGCTGGGTCCTGGTTCATCCTTTGGAGTCAGGTCTCACATTGCCAGGGAGATTTACATCCCTGGGAGTCATGTCCCATACAGTAGGGAGGGCAATAAGTTCACCTGCCAAGTTGGCTTAGGGAGAGAGGCCATACCTGAGCAACAAAAGAGGTTCTCTAGGGGTGACTCTTAGGCCTAATTTTAAGTAGACTTAGCCTGCCCTTTACAAGAATACGTTTCATAGGGGTGAACCCCAAGGTCGAGGGCTTTGCCAGTTGATTTCATTGTCCCCACTGCTTGCAAGAATATCAGAAATTCTCCAAATGGGAGGTTGAATATTTCCTCCTTCTCCTCAGTCCCTCGAGTAGAGTTTGCAAATACTTTATTCAGTGCCCAAATTACTCTGGGATATATCAGGGCCTCACACTAACCTGGACAAACCAAGAAAATCTCTCACCTTATTCAAGATTCCATGTACTTATAGTATTCAACTTAATTTCCTGCAAATTTTTTTGAGATATATTCACACACCATATTGAATTAAATTTTCGTATGTGGTGTCAGGTAGGGGTTCCAACTTCTTTCTGTGGAGCTTCATTTTGATCATGTTCTGGGACTAGCTTCTCACTGACTCACCATTAAATGTATACTTTACTCTGTCAGCCATCCCTTAAAGTTTGGCCAGAAAAGTATGCAGAGTTTTTTGGTGGGGAGAAGAATCTTATGGGTGTTCCATTGGTACCTCAAAACTTAAATGTGCTTTAATCATTTCATCCTTTTCCTGCCCCACTCTTTAACAGACTTTTCTGATTTTTTTCCTTTTCTTTTAATAGCTCCACTGTTCTCCCAGTCATCACGCTTGAACTGAGTTATTTCTGAGGCCCTCTCTTTAATGGACACCCCAGATTATTTGCCAGATCTAGTTCACTTCCCCTCTGAAGTGCATCTCTTTCCCATTCCTCCTGCCATCACCTTAGTTTGCAGATTGTCACTTCAGCACACTCACATGGATGTAGTCTCCAGATTGGTTTTTAACATCTGGCTCACTTCCTTCCAATCCATTTTGCATACATACCACTATTAGGTCAGTTTTCTAAATCACAACTTTGATCTGGAACCTTCTGTTCTCAAAACCGTTTATTAGTGCCTTGTTGCTCATTAGATAAGGGGCAGAAGGATTTGGCTTGACATTCAGGTCCCTCCGAAGATTGATACCACCTTAGTAAACTTCTACCTAACCAGGCATATATCTTCTTGTACTAAATAGTGTACTTCTCCGTGCTACTTTCAAACTGAACTGCTGCTTTCTCTTCTAAACTTTTGTTCTTCCTAGAACACACTTCTTTCCTGCCGCATGAAAATTGACACACTGATAATCATTCTTTTTAGTTGTGCTCTCTTCTCTGAATTCCACTTTTGCCCTTTTTATGACATTTGTCATATATACATATGTACCCTTGCAAGGAAAATGGTTCCTAATGATCTTTGTTTCTCCCTAAATATCTTATGCGATGTTTGTACGTAGTAATTGCTCAGTAAACATATGTTGAAGTAATGCATAAATGTAGATGGGATGTGGGGCTTCATTTTTGTGTAAATATTTAATGTCGTTGTAAGAAAAAGTCCTGTAAAGTAAGCCCATTTTCAGGCTTTTTGTAGGTTTAACTCAAGCACTAGATTTAAAAGTGGCTAGTAGTTCCATATGTGGCATGAAAACAGAATGAGAATTTAGGCAGCACCAAGAATATCATTTCTGGGAGCAGTTTGGGTCCTCCAAAGATTGGCCTTAGTTACCTAACTACCTTTCTAGGCCTGCCTCCTTCTATTGAATAACCATTATAATTCAGTTTATGAGGGAATTTATTATTCAGAAAAGTTAAGTGAGCAGTTATAGAGATGTGAATGAAGAAAAATATTTATAACTCTAAAGGTCTCTTGGATATTTGCCAGTGCGTTTCCTTTGAGGAGAAAATTAAAAAGTATTAAGTACATAATTCAGATAGTTCAGAAAAATCTAAACAGGAATTGCAAACTGAAGTGTCACATGGGTAGCATGAACAATTGAAATGTGTGAGCTGATACTTAATCTTAAAAGTCAAAAATTGCCATGCTTTAGTGGGAAGCCATTGTTTTTAAATTTTCCTTTTTTTTTTTTTCTAAGAGAAGCCAGATGCAGATTTTTATGAGAAATTTCCTGGTTTTTAAATGTTGGCAACCAGTTGAAATATTTTAAAAATACTTTGTGGGCAAGTAAAACACATCCGTAGATGGGATGTGATCCTTGGGACACTGATCTGCAGCCTCTGAACTAAAAGTGGAAAGTAAAAATCCTCTCCCTTTCCAGACATAACCAAAGCTAACAATTTCCTTTGTAGCTTTTAGAAACTTTATATATATAATTTTTATGTATAGATATATGTATTTAGAGAGAATTATAAAATATAAAAATATAAAAAAATACTTTTGTATGTTGGTTTTTTTTTTTTTTTTTTAACAGCAGTGTTAATACAATTTGAATAATTGTTCATTCTCTCCAGAGTAGTGGGTACCAGGACTCTTGTATCTCCTTGGCTTTAGTGGAAACTGAATTTATGTTGTCAGATACTTGGAGAGGCTGATAAGTGAAAATGTATTTTTAATTAACAATTCAGTGGTGGAATTTAATCACTTCAAATGCAGTACAAATCCTTCATTGAATTAAGTGACAGACTTTCATCCAGTATTTACATATAATTTGATGCTTTTAATTTTACTGAACTTATTTCTGTGATATTATCAAAGAACATATTCTGTAAGTTGAACTTTTTAGGAATCAAAATACAACAGTATTGAAGTTCACCAAAGAGTTTTTTTTTTTTTTTTTTTTACATGGGCAGGCACCGGGAAACGAACCCGGGTCCTCAGGCATGGCAGGCAAGTATTCTTACCTGCTGAGCCACCGTGGCCTGCCCTTTTCTTTATTGTTTTGTTTTTTTTTTTCCACCAAAGAGTTTTAACTTAGTTTACTAAATTACCTTGTCAGATGAAACCAGTACATTTTTCAATTTTTAGCAGAGTAATTGATTTTGTAAGTGGTAGTCTAATAATTTGCAAGTTAATGTATATCTTGTGAGAGGAAACCACTTTATTCCTAAATAAGGAGACTCTGCCCCACTGAATTTACTGTGTGTACTGGGTTTTAAAAAGCACACTTTTAAAAGTGAACAGTTGTGTTTTTTCAGTGAGTTTTGAGTGTCAGGTCTATAAAGTATTTCTGAGGGTTCGCACTTGAATTATATTGTGCTTGAGGTCATTGATTCATAACCTGTTATGAAGCAATAGCTGACTAATGATTGATGCTTGATGTGCTGTGTTTTCTGATCAGTGTTTATTTTCTAAAGTAAATTTTTCTTTTTTCTTTTTTTTTAATTCTTTGATGACAGGCCTTGAGAGAGTGGAAAGCATTGACTGGGGGATGGTGTTTTTTGTTTTTTGTTTTTTACATTTGTTCCCCCTATTATTTAATTATTTTTGATCCATATTTTTTACTTATCTATCCATGCCATAGATAAAAGGAGCATTAGACACAAGGTTTTCACAATCACATAGTCACATTGCGGAAGCTGTATCATTATGCATTCATCTTTAAGAAACATGGCTACTGGAACACAGCTGTACAGTTTCAGGCGCTTCCCTCTAGCCTTTCCATTACACTTAAACTAAAAAGGGGATATCTGTATAATGCATAAGAATAACCTCCTGGGATAACCTCTTGCCTCTGAAATCTTTCAGCCACTGACACTTTGTTTTGTCTCGTTTCTCTCTTTCCCATTTTGGTTGAGAAGGTTTTCTCAATCCCTTGATGCCGAGTCCCGTCTCATTCTAGGATTTCTGTCCGATGTTGCCAGGAAGGTTTACACCCCTGGGAGTCATGTCCCTTGTAGAGAAGGGGAGGGCAGTGAGTTTGCTTGCCGTGTTGGTTGAGGGTGAGATAGGCCACATTTGAGCAACTAAAGAGGTTCTCTTAGGGGTGACTCTTAGGCCTAATTTTAAGTAGGCTTAGCCTTATCTTTTGTAGGGATAAGTTTCATATGAATAAACCCCAAGATTGAGGGCTTGCCCTATTAGTTTGGTTGTCCCCACTGCTTGCAAGAATATCAGGAATTCTCCAAATGGGAAAGTTGAATTTTCCCCGTTTCTTGCTGTTCCCCCAAGGTGACTTTGCAAATACTTCTTTATTCACTGTTCAGATCACTCTGGGGTTTATCGGGGCATCACACTGGACAAACCTATGAAATCTCATACCCTATTCAAGGTTCCATGCAATTATGGGGTTCGATTAACCTGTCCATATAAATTATTTTAGGAAATACACTAGTCAAAATGTTAATTTTGTACCAAATAAACATTTTTTGCTTTAATCTCACACAGAAGTTGAAGTTTTAAAATATGAATAGCCATCTATTTTCAACACCCTGCAATATTGACATTCCTTTGTTCTTCCTCGTGCAAAAACATTTTTAAATTTGTGCATTTAGTCACTATCATTGTACACACTCTAGGCATTCCTAGATTATACCATCTCAGTCTTTATTGTCTATCTTTCCTTCTGGTTTCATTTTTGCCCCCAGCCCGCCTCCCTCTGTCATTCTCATATTCAACTTCATTCAGTGTACTTACATTATTGTTCTACAATCAGGTAGTATGCATTATTGTGCTTTAATCAAGCATTATTGTGCTATCCATTTCTGAATTAATCAGTCCTGCTGTACAATCTGTATCCCATTCAGCTCCAATTACCCAGTATCTACCCTATTTCAGTCTCTTCATGACCTTCATCCTTAATAGAAATTCTCCAGTAACGTTAGTTCATATCAATGAGACCATACAATATTTGTCCTTTTGTTTCTGGCTGATCTCATTCGCATAATGTCTGGAGGATGGAGTTTGCATAAAATCATAATGGGGAACCACACACTTATTTTTAAAGATAACTTGTGTTGTGACATAAATGTTTATTTATTTATTTATCTTGCATGGGTAGGCACCGGGAATCGAACCTGGGTCTCTAGCACAGCAGGCGAGAACTCTGCCACTGAGCCACACTGTTGCCCGCCCTTGTGACATAAAAATTTGTGTTCATTGCAGATAGTTTAGAAAGTATAGATAAGCAAGAAGAAACCAGAAATAAGCCATACTTCTAGGAAAAACAACAAATTCCACATCTCATCTTTAAAGGCTTCGTAGTATTCTACTTTATGGACACAGAATAATTTAATCCCTTTTTGTTGGATATCTAGATTGGTTTAATTTTTTTGTTAATATAACGTCAGCATTGAACATTCTTGTAGCCACATCTTTGCTCATATACTTAATTATTTCCTGAAGATCCATTCTTAGGATAGTATTGCTAGGCCAAAGATAAGCATGGTGTTTAGTGCTCTCAATAATTGCCAAATTGTCAGTCCCATAAAGTTTGGATTAATATGTATTTTTGCCACTAACGTGGAGTGACATTTTCTTTGAAATCTCATCAATTGTGTAAATAACAATTCACACAAATTTTTTTCCATTGAATAGGTAAAAAAATGTGATCCTGTGTTAGTTTGTTTTTTGTTGTTTCTAGTGAGTACTTTCATGTGGTAAATGTCCATTTGTATTTCTTCTGTGAATTGAATGAATGTGTCCTTTAATTTTCCATAGGCCTTTTTTTTTTTTTTTTAGAAATGGAAATATCTTTTTTTTTTCTGATTTTAAAAGTGGTAATGCTGAATACAGAAAGCCAGCAATTCAGAAATTTCTAAGGACAACAAGAAAGCTACTTGTAATACTACTTAAAGCTAACCTCTATCAGTTTGTGTTCACCTTTATGAGTATATAAAGATATTCATATGTATAAAGATATTCATATGTATATATACTATAAAATTAAATATAATCATATAATACATATTGCTTTATAACTACCTTTTTTGCTAAATATACTGTAGATATCTTCCCATGTCTGTTTTTAATGTCTATAAGTATTCTATTTCAAATATTCTGTGACTAATTTAATCAGTTATTTAGTGAACTGTTACAAAGATCTGTTCACTCACCTAATTTTCTTATATTTCTTTTTGTCTTTAATTTTTTTGTTGTGGCATATAACTCATTTATTTATTTAGGATCAGATTTTAGAAGTGGAATTGCTGAATCACAGATATGCCTTTCTGAAGACTTTTTTTTTAAAATGTTTTTATTGATAAACTTTAACATACAAACATTCTGTACATGGTGTACAATTAGTGGCTCACAGTATCTTCACATAGTTGTATATTCATCACCGTAATTATTTTTTAGAACATTTGTATCACTCCAGAAAAAGAAATTAAAAAAAACCTCATACATACTATAACTCTTACTCCCTCTCATTGACCACTAGTATTCCCATCTACCCAATTTATTTTAACCTTTGTCTGCCCCTATTTGTTTATTTTTTATCCATATCTTTTACTCATCTGTCCATACCCCAGATAAAAGGAGCATCAGACACAAGGTTTTCTCAATTACACAGTCACATTGTGAAAGCTATATACAGCTATACACACACACACACACACACACACACACACAGTTGTCTTCAGGTATCTTTCCTCCACCCACTCCAATGTACTATAAACTAAAAAGGGATATCTATATAATGCATAAGAATAATCTTCAGGACACCCTCTCAACTCTGAAATCGCTCAGCCACTGAAACTTTATTTTGTCTCATTTCTTCTTCCCCTTTTGGTCAAGAAGATTTTCTCGGTCCTTTGATGTCCGGTCCCAGCTCATTCTGGAATTTCTGTCCCACATTGCCAGGGAGGTTTACACTGCTGGGAGTTATGTCCCACGTAGAGAGGGGGAGGGCAGTGAGTTCACTTGCTGCGTCGGCTTACAGCCAGAGGCCACATCTGAGCAACAAAAGAGGTTCTCTAGGGGGTGACTTTACACCTGATTCTAAGCAAGCCTAGCCTATCCTTTGCAGGAATAAATTTCATAAGGGCAAAAGGGCTTGGCCCATTGATTTGGTTGTCTCCATTGCTTGTGAGTATATCAGAAATTTTCCAAATGGGGACTTTGGATATTTCCTCGTTTTTCCCCAGTGCCCCAAGGGGACCTTGCAAAACCTTTATTCACTGCCCAAATTACTCTGGGATATATTGGGGCGTCATACTAACCTGGACAAACCAACAAAGTCTCACGCCGTATTCAAGTTTCCAAGTACTTATGATCTTCACTTAAGCTGACTATACAAGTTAAAATTGGAAATGCACTACCCAAAATACAAATTTTACACCATATATCTCTCGTTTGATCTCACACAGAAGTTGAAGTTTTAAAATATGGATGATATCATCTTTTTACCCTGTATTCTAATTTACCTTAGTCCTATCCAGATTAGCTGCATTCATATCTCTACTTGAACTCAGGTCCCTTTTTCAACTTTTTAAACAGTTCCTGTTTGGGATACTGCTGATTTCATGTTAAAGTTTATCAATAAAAACATTTTTAAAAAAAGTCTTCAGAAAGGCATATCTGTGATTCAGCAATTCCACTTCTAAAAGCACAGAAGTGCTTTTAGAAATCAGACACAGCTTCTAAAAAGCTCTAATTCTGAGTCTTTTTGAAGGTTTTTGATAAAACATTGCCTGAGTGCCACCATGAAAGTTGTGTCAATTAGCAATTTTAACAATTAGGTATTAGAAATCCTGCTTTTGGGAATGTCAATATTTTATCTTTGCCAGGTAGATTTATATGATAAGTAGGTGAAAGGTATTGCTTGTTTTAGTTTGTATTTCCTTGATGCTAGTATAGTCTAATTATCCTATGTCTTTGTGTTTGTGTGTGCTGTGTATGATGGCTGTTTTTATATATTTAAGATTTTTTAGCTTAAAAAATAAAAAATGAACCGTATATGTTTCTTTTTTCACCCATAAGTATTAAATAGCAAATCCCAGCTATATAATGACTATTTGTTTAATTAAAATTTTTTTTACATCTTATTAAGGTATAATGTATGTTATAAAATTCACCTCATATTAAGTGTACAATTAAGTGATTTTTGGTAATTTTATGCAACCATCACTGTAATTCAGTTTTAGAACATCTCTTTAAAAAGATCCCTTGTAGTCAATCCTTATTCTCACCCTCAGTTGCAGGCAACCATCACTCTGCTTTCTATCTCTGTGGATTTGTCTTTTTTAGACATTTTATATATATATGTCAGCATACAGTATATGGCCTTTTGTGTCTGCTTTCACTTAGCATACTGTTTTCAAGGTTCACCCATGTTATATTTATCATGTATGGAAGTTACTCTGTTTTATTGCTGAATGTTATTCCATATATATTTTCGTTACCTGTAAATGTCCTTGCCTTTAGGGTCTTCATCATTTTTTTTTTTTCGCTGCTAAATATGGTTGTCTTTATTTTCTTTCTCCTTGACCAGACTTACTGCAAATATAAAACTATAGGACTGAAATTAACCCATCAAAATCAGCAGTAAGTTATGTAAATCATAAAGCTCTTAAAAAGTAATCAAGGGTACTGAAATTATTTGACAAAAATGAAGTTCAACCAACCAAGAAACCTTCCTGGAGTAAGGGAGAGGGCCAGAGGGGAAGCTTGGAGTTTAGAAGTCATGACATCAAAGTGCAGGCTAGAAATTTTACTTTAAAGAAAATAACATTTCTGAAGGTAACTCATAAGGGTGATAACAGCACTTGCAAATGGGATTGTGGGGAGGGAGAGAAAAGTGCATTTAGGAAAATGGAAGCATATCTTTACATTAAAATGAGACAAGAGTACTGACTTTATGTTATTTGTAATAGTGTATCTGCTATAGATGATTAAAAGCTGGTTGATAAAGGTTAATGATTCTTAAAAAAAACATTAGCATTGACCTTTTTTCTAGTAGCCCAGAACTCATTCATTTTGCATACTATAAAGAGTGAGGTGTGAGGAGTGTTAGCATTATGAAATGTTGCATCAAAATAGATGATTTATTTCCCCACATGTTTTTCAACTATAAAAAGACATCAGTGTTTTTAATGGACAAGGTTTAAAAAGATGTCATTTTGGTTTTCAGCACATAGAGTTATCAAAATCTGAAAAATGCTGCTACGGCTCAGACCTTGGCCTGCTTATCTCTGTGTACAACTGCTGTGACCTATGTAGACAGAGGCATATGGGACTTTTTCTTTCTGGCACCCTAATCTGTACTCATAGGCCTTGTATAATAGATACTGTCTTGGCAGAACTTTCCCCATGCAGCCCAGGGGCTGAGGTGTGGCAGGCTGGGAGCTGGCATTTTGGTGCCCCAGTGTTAATAATACAGGATAAAGTTAACTTGCTTAGCATGGAATCCAGCAGAAAGCTGAGATACATGTTGATCTTGATTGCTTTTAACAAGTTTCATGGGAGTCTCTCCTTTTGCTGGGGGCGAAATGAGTGCTGTGGGTTTGTTCGTTTAAAGAATTGATAGTCCACAGTTTTGTGTTAAACTCTCCCAGGCTGAGTTATATTATAGCCCTAGCTAGCTAAGATTAATGCCTGATTATCTTTTCCTGTCATAGGAGGTTTTATTTTGTTAGTTTGTTTTTAGGGCCATGAAGTTGAGGATTTATAACCCTGTCCTTAAATGTGTCTATTGAGTGCATTATGAACTAGTAAAGAAAAAGAGGATGGACTCTCCAATTGTCTTCTTTTCAATCAACTAAATAAAATCAAGGAAGTTTCACACGTTTGCTGGTACCATTAGATTGTGATTCTCCAGTGTGAATATTGGAAATATCTGTTCTGCTGGGGAGACTGCCCTACTTTTTGCTGTTTACTTAAATACAGTTCTTTTGACCCTTTTTTAAACAGGAGACTGCATCATGAACCCACTTTAAGAGATTATTTGGGTTGAATTGACCTGGTGAATATTTTGCCCTGCATTGTTGTCATGCTGAATTTAGGAAGTGAATGAAAGTGTGACACTGGCACTGGATTAAGTAACCCTCTTCATTCCTAATGCTCTGCAGACTGCTGTGGTCTTCAGTGGCTGGTGATATTGTCCATTTCTCTATGGGAGAACTCTGTCAGCATCCACGTCATTTTTTTTCTCTCTTAGAATCAGAATAATCTGAAGAAATAATTGATCCACTGCCATCCAGTCTTATTTGCCCTATTTCCTGAGGACCCTGCAGCTGTCCCAGATGCCCCTTAAAAAAATCTCTGTCCTCATTCCAAGTTCTAGACCTGGTGCTGGCTCTTCCTTTTAGCTTCTTCAAGCTTCCTGATACGTGCTTTGGCTTTGTGGAGCAAACAAAGTGTTGTATGCCTGGTGCAGTCTGGTCCTAGTGGAATCAGAACTTGTAAATGTTCTAGACATAGGTACAAATGAACTAGCTGGTTGATTCTTTTCTAGCTACTCGTATGTAGACATGTGGGCAGTGCTGGTGGTGTTGCTACCACTGTTGTGTTTCTGTGCCTGGCTCAACTTCCGTGGGCACTTTGAATGTTGCAGCAGGGCGCTGGGCTTTGAGGGGAATGCGGAGGCGTATTGATGTTCACACTTTAGCTCCAGGCTCTCCAAGAAGCGCGTGGCCTCTGGCAGGTGCTGCACATCGATCATCCACACTCACCCCACTGGGCCTCTCTGAGCCCTCTTCCTGCTGCCCACCCCCCACCCCCATCCCCCTGCAGACAGTCCAGCCTGTGGCATGCTTTCTTATCATTTTTAAATGGTTATTTATAAATTATGGTTAATAAAGTTTTTTTTACTTTATAACATATATACAACAAAATTTCTCCCTTTAGCCACATTTAGATATATAATTCAGTGATATTAAATACACTTACAATTTTGTTCTACCATCACCATTTCCCATTACTAAGACTTTTCCATCACCCCAGTGAAATTCGGAAACAGTGAGGCTTTAACTCCCCGTTTCCTACCTATAAATTATGTTTTGCACATTTTCCCAGTTTGCTGTTTTATTTGTATATATTATAAAAATAATATGTGGTTCATGTACAGATTTTAGTTTGTAAAACCCTCTTTCCCTACTTCATTCCCATTCTCTGAAGGTGGCCATTCTTTTGTTTCAGGGACATTCTGTGCATCTATAAGCGTATAGTTGATCAAAGTGGCTGGAAACACTTCCCTCTATTCTACGGGCAGATTTAAATACCTCTCCACTGTTTTTCTAAAAAGGACCCGTCTTCTGTATTGGCCATCGAAAGTCATAAAAACAGTGTCTGATAGATGTTAGACCAGTTGAAAAATTTTCTTTGTCACACTGCTTTAAAGCAAGCTGGGATATGTTTGGGTTTTTTTGGGGTTTTTTTGTTTTTAACATAGGCAGGCACCGGGAAGCGAACCCGGGTCCTCTGGCATCGCAGGCAAGCATTCTTGCCTGCTGAGCCACTGTGGCCGGCCTTGTGATATGTTTTTAAGTATCGACTTTAAGGCAGGTCTGGCAGACCCATTATCTCTTCAGTTGTCACGAGTCAAAATTTAACTAGGGAAGCATGATCTTTTGGTACACCATCTCTTATACAGGGATCTTATCTTCCCCTTCCATACCTTTTTCCCCCCCTCAAATGGGGTCTGCTATACATGCTTTTTTTCAGACTTGCTTTTTTGACTTAACTGTATACTGCGGACATCATTCTTTTTAATGGCTGCATGGTATTCCATTGTGGCTGACCATGTTTTATTTAACCACTTCCCTGTTGATGGACAGTTTCCAGGTATTTGCTTTAATAAAGCTGTTCTGGTACAGGTATCTTCATATACTGTAGATAAATTCCTACAATAGAATTGCTAAGCTTGGGCATATGGGCAGTAATAAATTTGCTCCAAAAATATTGTGCCAATATTCATTTTTACAATCAGTATATGAAAGTGCTTGTTTTGCCACACTTTTACCAACCCAAGAATTACCTATATTTTTTGTTTTCAGTCTGATGGATTAAAAATGTATTTGCTTTAGTTAGTATTACTGTAATTATGATTGAAGTTGGGCGTATTTCCATATCTTTATTGACTGTTTTTTTCCTTGACCTATTCGTGTATCCCCGTTCCCCATCTTTTTCACATTCATTTGTATGAGCTATATGCATTTAAGGTAATCAGCTCTTTTTAAGTTTTTTTATATCCTCTAGTTTGTCTTTTAATATGGTTTATATATTTTTTTATGTAGCACTTACTCCTATCTAATTGTCATATAAATATTTGCCTCTTTTCTTTATGGTTGTATATTTTACATAGAAGTCTTTAATGTAACTAGGACTTATTTAGAAATGTGATGGGAGGTAGATATCTGACGTGTTCCAGATGGTAGTTGCTTTTCTCACTTATTGAATAATTCACACTTCTCCCAATGATTTTGAAATTCTATCTTTATCATATATCAAATGCTTATATACATTTGGTCTGGTTTTTGCATATTTTCTTCTGTTGATTGATACTTGTGTCTCGTTTCTAGGGCTGGTATCAGTTTTAGTGTTTGCTTAAAAAGTATTTTTAAAGGGAAGTATATTTTCTTCTTATGATTTAATTTTCATTTTATCCCAGTTATAGGTAGTTTCAAGAATAAAGAAATACTCCCAGCCCCTTCTTCCTTATTTTACTCCCACAGGCAATCCCTTTCAAATCTTTCAGCTGATTTTTTGGGTTTTTACTACTTCTGTGGCTGCTTTTTTTTTTTTATATGATTAGCAGGTTGAAATATATTGACACACCACTCAATCCATCTCAAGTATACAATGAATGGCTCAGAGTAACACAGCATAGTTGTCCATTCATCACCACAGTCAATTTTAGAACACTTTCGTTAATCAAAAAAAAATTCCATAGCCCTTATTTCCCCTTATTATTGACTCTTAATATTAGTGTGGTTCATTTGTTACTGTTTGTTCTAGTTAGCTAGCTGCTGAAATGCAATATACCAGAAACAGAATGGCTTTTAAAAAAGGTAAATTTAATAAGTTGCTAGTTTATAGTTTTAAGGCCGAGAAAATGTCCCATTTAAAACAAGTCTATAGAAATGTCCAATCTAAGGCATCCAGGAAAAGATACCTGGGTTGAAGTTCAGGGTTTCTCTCTCAAGTGAGAAGGCACATGGCAAACACAGTCACAGTTTCTCTCTTGGCTGAAAGAGCACCTGGCGAGCAAGGCATCATCTGCTAGCTTTCTCTCCTGGCTTCCTGTTTCATGAAGCTCCGCGGGAGGCGTTTTCCTTCTTCATCTCCAAAGGTCACTGACTAGTGGGCAGCTTCTCATGGCTATGTCGTTCTTCTCTGGTTCTCTCCGAATCTCTCTCATTCTCCAAAATGTTTCCTTTTTTATAGGGCTCCAGAAACTTATCAAGACCCACCCAAATGGGTAGAGACATGTCATCACCTAATCCAGTTTAACAACCACTCTGGATTAAATCACATTTCCAGGGAGATGATCTGATGACAGTTTCAAACATACAGTATTGAATAGGGATTATTCTATTCTACCTTTATGAGATGGGATTTTGATTAAAACATGGCTTTTCTAGGGTTCATGCATCCTTTCTTACCAGCACACTGTTGATGGTAGATTATTAAAATATTACTGTTAACTATAACCATTGTTTGCAATAGGTGCATTTGTCCCACATGTCATTCAGTTATTAACTCCTTGTAATAGTGATGTACATTTGTTCCAGTTCATGAAAGAACATTTTCATATTTGTACTATTAATCAGTCATCATCCACCACAAGGATCACGGTATTATATAATACCATGTTTTTCCCTCTACTTTTCCTTCCAGTGTCATATATGACTAAATTTCTCATTTCAGTCATAATCACGTAATTTAGTGCTGTTAATTAAACTCAGCATAATGGGGGTACTATCACCTCTATCAATTTCTAAACATTGAAATTCAACCTAGTTAAAAATTTATGAACACATTGCACAACCACTCTCCATTCTGTACCCTCATTCTATTTCCTGATAACCCTGTGACTGCTTTTTTTTTTTTTTTTTTTCCTTTTTTCAGTTTTGGCTGTTATCTGTTGGCTTCCCACAGTGGAACATGAGGATTTAGCTCAGTTATAGCCAGTGCAGTGGTGAAAAGCTACTTATTAGCTATGTGACCCTGGGCAAGTTGCTTACTCTCATTGTGCCTCTGTTTCCTCGTATATGAAAGAACAACAATATCATTTTTTATCTGAAGTTTATATATGTTAGTATATGTAAAAACTTAGATCTCTGTCTGGCATGTAGTGACTATTAATTTCATTAACCCCATCTCAACATCCTACCATTTTGGTTATATGTTAAGTTGGTTAAATCAGTTTTCAGTGTTTGTGTTATAACTATTTAAATGCTGTTGATACCTGAGCCATTAATATACATGGATTTTCTTTTTCTGTATTTTCTTTGGCTGCCTGGGGGGTAGTAATTGTCCTGGTTTTTGGTTTGATCAGTCTCTTTGATTTTTTTTTTTAACTAAGTTATCTTTGGTCTCTTTACTAATAATGTAATCTCTTTTAATAGATTACAGGCACTTCAGGGGTTCAGTCAATTATATATTTTGAAAAAGTCTCTTCCAGAGTGTTTGACCTACTCTTATATGAACTGGCTGAGATGTAAAGCTCTCATGCTATTTCTTTCCTTTTTGTTGGAGCCCCTGTTTCCTAATTCCCACCTTTTGCCCACAACTTCCTGAGAGAGAGTGCTGGGGAGATAAAATTGAGAGGTTTGTATTCTAAAAATATTTTCATTTTACTCTGATACTTAGTTGATAACCCAGATTTGACTGGGTAACAATTTTGAGATTGGAAATATTCTTTCCTAAGAATTTTGATGGCACTGCTCCTTTGTCTTCTGTTTGTCAGTGATAATGTAGAAATGTGGTGGTGGTCCTATTCTTTTGTTATTTGAATGAATCCTTCCCTCTGGTAGCTTTTACTAACTCCTCGTTTCCCCAGTGTCCTGCAGTTTGATGGCAGTTCATTTCAGTATATATTTTCATACACTGTGCTTTAGTGAGTCTGAAAACTATGTCCTCTCATTCTTTGAAAATTTATTCCTTTTAAGTTTCCTTTCCTTCATTTTCCCTGTTCCTTTTTGGAATTCCTGTTTTTCAGATATTGGGCCTTTTGATCTGGTCCTCTAATTTTCTTTTCATTTTTTGACAAATTTTTGCTCTTTTTTCTGGGAGATTTCCTCAGTGTTATGTTCCAGACCTTAAGTTTTTTGTTTTTGCTTTCATATCTCTAATTTCTAAGAACTCTTTTTTGTTCACCTTAACTTATCTTTTCCATCCGAGGATATTGATAGAATTTTATTGTTTTTTTCTTCAAGTTCCTTTTTTCTGTTTGTTTGCTTAAGTCTTCTTCTTTCGCATTAGATGTTTTAACTTAATATATTGTGGTCTTGGCTACACTCCCCTGTTTATGAGTAGAACACAAAATTTGGATTGGAAACTATGGGCATGCCTTGTGGATATGTTGACTGTGGACGTACCACCCCCACCCATTTCCTATGACTGATCCTCCAGGGTGGTCAGTCATAGTATTTAGACTATATTAGGGGATCTGAGGCTTAAGGTTTTTTTTTATTACTGCAACTATAGGTTTACAGAAAAATCATGCAGAAGGTACACAGTTTCCTCTATACACACAGTTTTCCCTGTTAACAATTTGCATTAGTATAGTGCCTTTATTGTGGTTCATGAAATAATATTACTAGAATTATGCTCTTAATTTTAATGCACTGTTTATGTTGTGTTGCATAGTTCTGTGGGTTTTCATGTATATCATAACTTATATGCAACCTAAAATTTCCCTTTTCAAATATACAGTTCAGTGCTGTTAATTACATGTGCAAAGTTCTGCCTCCATCCCATCATCCAGTGCCAAAACATTTCATCACCCCAAACAGAATTTCCATACCGTTGAAGTTGACTTCCCACCCCCATCCCATGCTTGGCCCCTAGTAACCAATATTTTAGTTTCTGACTCCATGAATATGTTTATTCTGCTTATTTCATGTAAGTGAGATCATATAGTGTTTGTCCCTTTTTGTCTGGCTTACTTCACTCAAAATGATGTCTTCAAGGTTCATCCGTATTGCAACATGCGTTAAAACTTCATTCCTTTTTACAGCCAAATAATATTCCATTGCTTGTATAGACCACATTTTGTTTGTTTATTTCATCTATTAGTGGGCACTTGGTTGCTTCCACCTTTTGACAGTTTTGAATGTCACTATAAAGGGTGTGCAAATGTCTGTTTATGTCCTACTTTCAGTTCTTTTGGGAATATACCTAGGATTGAGATTGCCAGATCATATGTGATTTGGCATTCTCCTTTCTGAGGAATCACTAAACTGTTTCCACAGTGGCTGAAGTATTTTACGTTCCCACCAACAATTTATGAGTACCCTATTTCTCTACATCCTCTTCAGCACTTAGTATTTTCTGTTTGTTTGTTTTTTAGGTAACCATTCTAGTCCATGTCAGTTGATTTCTTATTGTGATTTTGATTTATATTTTCTTGATGGCTAATGACTTGAGCATTTTTCCATGTGCTGTTTGGTCATTTATATATCCTTTTTAGAGAAAAGTCTATTCTAAAGTCTTCTGCCCACTTTATAATTGAATCGTTTTTCTTTTTATTATTGGGTTGTAGGATTTTTTTATATATGTATATTCTGGATATCAAACCTTTATTGGATATGTGGTTTCTAAATGTTTTCTCCTGTTGATTAGACTGCCTTTTTATGTTCCTGGTAAAATCCTTTCAAGCACAAAAGTATTCAGTTTTGAGGAGGACCATTTATTTATTCTTTCTTTTGTTGCTTGTGCTTTGAGTGTAAGATCTAAGAAACCACCACCCTCCACAAGATCTTGAAAATGCTTCCCTATGTTTTCTTCTATGAATATTATTATCTTGATTCTTATATTTATATTTACCACTCCAAACAAAATGTGACTGCTACAAGAGCTTACAGCCTCAGCTCCTGTTTTATAATAAGCGTTTTCTAAATGAAACCGTACAATATTGCTCTTTGCTCTTATATTTAGATCTTTGATCCATTTTGAGTCAATTCTTATATAAGGTATGAGGTAGGGGTCGTCTTTCATTCTTTTGCACATGGATATCCAGTTCTCCCAGTGACATTTGTTGAAGAAACTGTTCTGTCCCAGTTGAGTGGACTTTGTAGCCTTGTCAGTAATCATTTGGCCATAGATATAGGGGTCTATTTCTGAACTCTCAGTGTGAGTCCATTGATCAGAATAGCTATCTGTACTATACTGTTTTGACCACTGACACTTTCGTAATATGCTTTAAAGTCAGAAAGTATGAGTCCTCCAACTTCTTTTTCAAGCTTTTTCTTTTTAACTATTCAAGGCCCCTTACTCTTCTAAATTTGATGATTGGTTTTCCTTTTTCTGCTAAGTAGCTATTGGAATTTTGATTGTGATTGAGTTGAATCTGTAAGTCACTTTGCCATCTTAATGATATTTAGTCTACCAATCCATGAACACAGAATGTCCTTCCCTTTATTTAGGTCTTTGAATTCTTTTACTAATGTTTTGTAGTTTTCTATGTGTACAAATCCTTTACATTCTTGGTTAAAATTATTCATAGATATTTGATTCTGTTAGTTGCTATTGTAAATGGATTTTTTTTTCTTGGTTTTCTCCTCAGCTTACTCATTACTAGTGTATAGAAGCACTACTGATTTTTATGTGTTGATCTTGTACCCCACCACTTTGCTGAATTCATTTATTAGTTGTAGTGGCTTTATTGCAGATTTTTCTGGACTTTCTACATATATGATTATCTCATTTGCAAATAGTGAAAGTATTACTTCTTCCTATCCAATTTGGATGCCATTTATTTCTCTTCCACTATAGTCTATAGTGGAAGCGAGAACTTCCACTATAGTCTTGAATAACAGTGGTGATAGAGCGCATCCTTGTCTTGTTCCAGATCTTAAAAGGAAAGCTTTCTGTTTTTCGCCATTGAATATGATCTTAGTTGTGTTTGATAAATGCCCATTATCATGTTGAGAACGTTTCCTTGTATTCCTAGTGCTCGAAGTGTTTTTGTGAGGAAATAATGCTGAATTTTGTCAAATGCCTTTTGTGCATCAATTGAGATAATCATGTGTTTTTCCCCCTTTGTCCTGATAATGTGGTGTATTTATGTGTTGTTATCTCTGGTGGGTGGGATTATTGTTGATTTTTATTTTTTTCTTTGTATTTTTATCTTTAATTCTTAAATTTTCTACAGTGATCATACATTAATTGTGTAATTAGGAAACAATAAATTACTAATAAGATAATCGTTAAAAGACCCTTGCATAAAAGCAGGCCTTGGGGACAGTGTACTCTTCTGTTACCCAAACCTACATCTGTCATAGTTGTACAATATCCTTTACCTCATTTAGGTAATCTGCTGTTGAAAACCCTAAATTGATGTGTGTGTGTGTGGGTGTGCGCACGTGTGTGATAACAGACTTCTCTCTGATTTATCCTCCAGTTTTTTATTTCAAACATGTAGATAAGTTAAAGACAAGCACTATGAATACCTGTATATTCTTCAGATAGATTCACCAATATTACCGTATTGCTATATGTGTTTTATCTGTTTTTCTAATTTTAAACACCTTTATTGAGAGAGGATTTACATACCATAAATTTTCCGGTTTTAACTATATATAGTACAATGTTTTTTAGTAAATTTACAGAGTTGTCCAACCTTCACTCCATTCCAGTTTTGTTCATGAAGATTTGTTCATGAAGATAGCTTTGCATCATGTTTTCTGTCTCTCTTTCTGGGACTTCTTGAGTATTATAACATTTTCACATTTCCTCTGGGTCCATGTTCCAGCGTCTTTGAAAATTTCAGCTAGCACCGAACCAAGTGATTGTTTACCACCTTAGTGTAAGTACCCATGAGTTGCACTGAGATGGGGGTAAAGAGCAAGTGAAATTTATTTCTAAATATGCCTCTTTAGTGGGAAATTGAATTCTTGAAAACGGTTGTAAAGGAAATGACTTAAGAAAAAATAGCACACTTTAAATTTTAATTTTTCTTTATTCTGCTTTCATAGTAATAGTTTTTTCCTATTTATGATGAATATTCACAGATATACAGTAAAGCAGAAAGAATAATACAGTTAGTAGCCATTGTATTAGTTGCTTGTCTGATAATGAATTACCACAAATTTAGTGGTTTAAGAAACTCGTATTGATTATCTTTCAATTCTGGAGGTCAGAATATCTAAATGGTTTCCACTGGGCTAATTCAAGGGGTCATCAGAACTGTATTCCTTCTGAAGGCTGTAGGAGAGAAACTGCTTATCTTTTCCCAATTCTAGAAGCTGCCTGTGTTCCGTGACTCATGACCCTCCCTGTTTCTCCATCTTCAATGCCACCGTGTTTGTGTCTCTCTCACTACCCACTAACTTAACGGTCAGCTGATTAGAATATTACTGAATGAAATAACCGTAAATTTTCTTTAAACCAGGCATTGTGCTAGGTGATATATATTCTGCATCATTGAGTTTTTTACTTTTTGTAGAAAAAAATTGAGAGTTAAGTACCCAGAAATAGTTCCTCATCAATAGATTATTAGATAGATTTTAATATTTTAGAGTAGAGGTCACAGAAATGTCACAAACTTGAGCATAAGAGTTTGGAGCTCTTAGCTGATATACCTATGGACACTGTTTTGAATGTAACTAATTTTAAGACTCTGAAGAGGAAAGAGGAAGGACCAGATACTAAAAAGATAGTAAGAATGACTATGTAGGTCTTTTGTAGAATGGAGAGAATCAAAATCCACCTAGAAATGGCCTGAAAGAGAAGATTTTGATTCTACTACTATACTATTTTGAGTCATGAAATATAAGGAATTTGATCACCTGGTTTAAATCTTGCCTGCCACTTAGCAGTTGTGTAACCTTGAGTTAAGTTATTCTTTTTGAACCCCCTTTTTTTCATCTGTGAAATGGGAAAATGCTATCTTTCAGAGTTGTTGGTCAGAATAAATGTGTAATGCTTGTGAAGTACCTGGCTCACTGCTTGAATCTCAGTAGTAGAAAGGTAGTAAATGTTAGTTTCATTTTTTTTCCTCTCTCTAGTAGTTCAGTTTAGTATTTAGCTGAGTAGTAAAGCAATGGGGCCTTAATGTTTGGGTGAGTGAATACATGAACATTTGGTAATACTTAGAAAGTTAGGAGACAAGTTGGTAGAAATGAGATTAAGTTAAAAGAAACATGCTTGGTGCTTTTTCTTTTAAACAATTGCAAAAACTTGTTTTTTGTTGTGTTGTGTTTTTTTTTTTTTTAATATTTTTATTGACAAGTCTTCACACACATACAGTCCATACATGGTATATAATCAGTGGCTCACAATATCATCACATAGTCATCATCACCATGATCATTTTTTAGCACATTTGTGTCACTCCAGAAAAAGAAACGAAAAGAAAAAAACTCAAACATCACATACCACTTATCCCTCCGTCTCAATTTATTTTATTTCTAGCTCCCCAATTTATTTTATCCCTTATCTCTCCTATTTATTTATTCTTTATCTATAATTTTTTACTCATCTGTCCATACCCTGGATAAAAGCATCAGACACAAGGTTTTCACAATCACATAGTCACACTGTAAGAGTTATATCTTTATACAGTCTTCAAGAATCAAAGCTACTGGAACACAGCTCAACAGTTTCAGGTTCTTCCCTTCACCCACTCCAATGCACTAAAAAAGGATATCTATAGAATGCATAAACTAAAAAAGGATATCTATAGAATGCATAAGAATAACCTCCAGGATAACCTCTTGCTTCTGAAATCTTTCAGCCACTGAAACTTTATTTTGTCTTATTTCTTTCTTCCCCCTTTTGATCAAGAAGGCTTTCTGAATCCCTTGATGCTGGGTCCAAGCTCATCCTGGGAGTTCTGTCCCATCTTGCCAGGAGGATTTACACCCGTAGGAGTCATGTCCCATGTAGTAGGGAGGGCAGTGTGTTCATCTGCTGAATTGGCTTAGAGAGCGAGGCCACATCTGCACAACAAAAGAGGTTCTCTGGGGGTGACTCTTAGGCCTAATTTTTTTTTAACTTTTTTTTATTGTATAGTATAACATATTTACAAAGCAAACAAATAAAAAAAAAGCAATAGTAGCTGAAGAATGCACTGATGGAGAAGTAGATTGGCGAATGATGGTCTATACTTACGAACAAAGGTTGTGCTGCTACAAAAAGGAACAAAGTCATGAGGCATGCAACAATGTGAATGAACATGTGAGACATTTGGTGAGAGAGTTCAAATAGAGTCAAGAGGCTACTCTGAGGCTGCCCTCCCCTCTATGTGGGACAAAACTGTTTTGTCCCAGTTTGGAGGATTTTGGGGCCTTGTCAAAAATCAGTTGACTAGAGATATGGTGGTCTATTTCTGCACTCTCAATTTGATTCCATTGGTCAGTGCTTGTATCTTTGTGCCAGTACCATGCTGTTTTGACCACTGTGGTTTTATAATAGGTTTTAAAGTCAGGGAGTGTTAATCCTCCCATGTTGTTCTTCTCTTTTAGGATGCTTTTAGGTATTCGGGGTCTCTTTCCCTTCCAAATGAATTTGGTAGTTAGCTTTTCCAAATCTTCAAAGTAGGTTGTTGGAATTTTTTATTGGTACTGTGTTGAATCTGTAGCTCAATTTGAGAAGAATTGCCATCTTAACTATATTTAGCCTTCCTGTCCATGAGCAGGGAATGTCTTTCCACCTATTTAGATCTCCTTTGATTTCTTTTAGCAATGTTATGTAGTTTTCCATGTACAAGTCCTTTACATTCCTAGTTTTAAGTTCATTCCTAAATACTTGATTCTTTTAGTTGCTATTTTGAATGGATTTTTTTCCTTAACTGACTCCTCCTCAGCTAAGTCATTACTTGTGTGTAGAAATGTTATGATGTTTGCATATTAATTTTATATCCCGCCACCTTGCTGAATTTATTAGCTCAAGTAACTTTGCTGTAGATTTCTCAGGATCTTCCAAGTATAGTATCATATCATCTGCAAATAATGAGAGTTTTCTTCTTCCATTCCAATTTGGATGCCTTTTATTTCTTTGTAGTGCCTGATTGCTCTAGTTAGAACTTGTGGCACAAAGTTGAATAATAGTGGTGACAGTGGGCATCCTTATCTTGTTCTTGATCTTGTGGGGGAAAGCTTTCAGTCTCGTTCCATTGAGTATGGTGCTGGCTATCAATTTTTCATATATTCCCTTAATCATATTGAGGTAGTTAGTTACCTTTGATTCCTATCTTTTGGAGTGTTTTTCTCAGGAAAGTATGCTGAATTTTGTTGAATGCTTTTTTTGCATCAATTGAGATGATCATGTGATTTTTCCCCTTTCAATTTGTTAATGTGCTGTATTACTTTAATTAATTTTCTTGTGTTGCACCATCCTTGCATTCCTGGTATAAACCCCACTTGGTCATGGCGTATAATTCTTTTAATATGCTGTTGTATTCAATTTGCTAATATTTTATTGAGAATTTTTGCATCTATGTTCATTAGGCAGATTGGCCTGTAGTTTTCCTTTCTTGTTTTATTTTATTTTATTATTTTTTTTATTTCAAACTAAATTTATTTTAACATTCGTTCTCCCTATTTATTTATTTTTTTATTTTTTAAATTTTTTTATTAACGGAAAGAAAAAAAAAAGAAATTAACACAACATTTAGAAATCATACCATTCTACATATGCACTCAGTAATTCTTTTTTTTATTTTTTTTAATTTTTTTTTATTTTTTTATTTTTTATTAACGGAAAGAAAAAAAAAGAAATTAACACAACATTTAGAAATCATACCATTCTACATATGCACTCAGTAATTCTTAACATCATCACATAGATGCATGATCATTGTTTCTTAGTACATTTGCATCGGTTTAGAGGAACTAGCAACACAACAGAAAAAGATATAAAATGTTAATATAAAGAAAAGAAATAAAAGTAGTAATAATAGTAAAAAACAACAACAACAAACAAACCAACAAGCAAACAAAAACAAAAAAAACCCTATAGCTCAGATGCAGCTTCATTCAGTATTTTAACATGATTACTTTACAATTAGGTATTATTGTGCTGTCCATTTTTGAGTTTTTATATCTAGTCCTGTTGCACAGTCTGTATCCCTTCAGCTTCAATTACCCATTGTCTTACCCTGTTTCTAACTCCTGCTGAACTCTGTTACCAATGACATATTTCAAGTTTATTCTCGAATGTCCGTTCACATCAGTGGGACCATACAGTATTTGTCCTTTAGTTTTTGGCTGGATTCACTCAGCATAATATTCTCTAGGTCCATCCATGTTATTACATGGTTCATAAGTTTATCTTGTCTTAAAGCTGCATAATATACCACAGTTTGTTTAGCCACTCTTCTGTTGATGGAGATTTTGGCTGTTTCCATCTCTTTGCAATTGTAAATAACGCTGCTATAAACATTGGTGTGCAAATGTCCGTTTGTGTCTTTGCCCTTAAGTCCTTTGAGTAGATACCTAGCAATGGTATTGCTGGGTCATATGGCAATTCTATATTCAGCTTTTTGAGGAACCGCCAAACTGCCTTCCACAGTGGTTGCACCATTTGACATTCCCACCAACAGTGGATAAGTGTGCCTCTTTCTCCGCATCCTCTCCAGCACTTGTCATTTTCTGTTTTGTTGATAATGGCCATTCTGGTGGGTGTGAGATGATATCTCATTGTGGTTTTGATTTGCATTTCTCTAATGGCCAGGGACATTGAGCATCTCTTCATGTGCCTCTTGGCCATCCGTATTTCTTCTTCTGGTAGGTGTCTGTCTAAGTCTTTTTCCCATTTTGTAATTGGGTTGGCTGTCTTTTTGTTGTTGAGTTGAACAATTTCTTTATAAATTCTGGATACTAGACCAGATTCTTTTTGTTGTTGAGTTGAACAATCTCTTTATAAATTCTGGATACTAGACCTTTATCTGATATGTCGTTTCCAAATATTGTCTCCCATTGTGTAGGCTGTCTTTCTACTTTCTTGATGAAGTTCTTTGATGCACGAAAGTGTTTAATTTTGAGGAGCTCCCATTTATTTATTTCCTTCTTCAGTGTTCTTGCTTTAGGTTTAAGGTCCATAAAACCACCTCCAGTTGTAAGATCCATAAGATATCTCCCAACATTTTCCTCTAACTGTTTTATGGTCTTAGACCTAATGTTTAGATCTTTGATCCATTTTGAGTTAACTTTTGTATAGGGTGTGAGAGATGGGTCTTCTTTCATTCTTTCGCATATGGATATCCAGTTCTCTAGGCACCATTTATTGAAGAAACTGTTCTGTCCCAGGTGAGTTGGCTTGACTGCCTTATCAAAGATCAAATGTCCATAGATGAGAGGGTCTATATCTGAGCACTCTATTCGATTCCATTGGTCGATATATCTATCTTTATGCCAATACCATGCTGTTTTGACCACTGTGGCTTCATAATATGCCTTAAAGTCAGGCAGCATGAGACCTCCAGCTTCGTTTTTTTTCCTCAAGATGTTTTTAGCAATTCGGGGCACCCTGCCCTTCCAGATAAATTTGCTTATTGGTTTTTCTATTTCTGAAAAATAAGTTGGGATTTTGATTGGTATTGCATTGAATCTGTAAATCAATTTAGGTAGGATTGACATCTTGACTATATTTAGTCTTCCAATCCATGAACACGGTATGCCCTTCCATCTATTTCGGTCTCCTGTGATTTCTTTTAACAGTTTTTTGTAGTTTTCTTTATATAGGTTTTTTGTCTCTTTGGTTAAATTTATTCCTAGGTATTTTATTCTTTTAGTTGCGATTGTAAATGGGATTCGTTTCTTGATTTCCGCCTCAGCTTGTTCATTACTAGTGTATAGAAAAGCTACAGATTTTTGAATGTTGATCTTGTAACCTGCTACTTTGCTATACTCATTTATTAGCTCTAGTAATTTTGTGTGGATTTTTCTGGGTTTTCTACATATAGTATCATATCGTCTGCAAACAGTGATAGTTTTACTTCTTCCTTTCCAATTTTGATGCCTTGTATTTCTTTTTCTTGTCTAATTGCTTTGGCTAGAACCTCCAACACAATGTTGAATAATAGTGGTGATAGTGGACATCCTTGTCTTGTTCCTGATCTTAGGGGGAAAGTTTTCAATTTTTCCCCTTTGAGGATGATATTAGCTGTGGGTTTTTCATATATTCCCTCTATCATTTTAAGGAAGTTCCCTTGTATTCCTATCTTTTGAAGTGTTTTCAACAGGAAAGGATGTTGAATCTTGTCAAATGCCTTCTCTGCATCACTTGAGATGATCATGTGATTTTTCTGCTTTGATTTGTTGATATGGTGTATTACATTAATTGATTTTCTTATATTGAACCATCCTTGCATACCTGGGATGAATCCTACTTGGTCATGATGTATAATTCTTTTAATGTGTTGTTGGATAGGATTTGCTAGAATTTTATTGAGAATTTTTGCATCTGTATTCATTAGAGAGATTGGTCTGTAGTTTTCCTTTTTTGTAATATCTTTGCCTGGTTTTGGTATGAGGGTGATGTTGGCTTCATAGAATGAATTAGGTAGTTTTCCCTCCACTTCGATTATGTTGAAGAGTTTGAGGAGAGTAGGTACTAATTCTTTCTGGAATGTTTGATAGAATTCACATGTGAAGCCGTCTGGTCCTGGACTTTTCTTTTTAGGGAGCTTTTGAATAACTAATTCAATCTCTTTACTTGTGATTGGTTTGTTGAGGTCGTCTATTTCTTCTTGAGTCAAAGTTGGTTGTTCATGTCTTTCCAGGAACCTGTCCATTTCTTCTAAATTGTTGTATTTATTAGCGTAAAGTTGTTCATAGTATCCTGTTATTACCTCCTTTATTTCTGTGAGGTCAGTAGTTATGTCTTCTCTTTCATTTCTAATCTTATTTATTTGCATCCTCTCTCTTCTTCTTTTTGTCAATCTTGCTAAGGGCCCATCAATCTTGTTGATTTTCTCATAGAACCAACTTCTGGTCTCATTGATTTTCTCTATTGTTTTCATGTTTTCAATTTCATTTATTTCTGCTCTAATCTTTGTTATTTGTTTCCTTTTGCTTGCTTTGGGATTCGTTTGCTGTTCTTTCTCCAGTTCTTCCAAGTGGACAGTTAATTCCTGCATTTTTGCCTTTTCTTCTTTTCTGATAAAGGCATTTAGGGCAATAAATTTCCCTCTTAGCACTGCCTTTTCTGCGTCCCATAAGTTTTGATATGTTGTGTTTTCATTTTCATTCGCCTCTAGGTATTTACTAATTTCTCTTGCAATTTCTTCTTTGACCCACTTGTTGTTTAAGAGTGTGTTGTTGAGCCTCCATGTATTTATGAATTTTCTGGCCCTCTGCCTATTATTGATTTCCAACTTCATTCCTTTATGATCCGAGAAAGTGTTGTGTATGATTTCAATCTTTTTAAATTTGTTGAGACTTGCTTTGTGACCCAGCATATGGTCTATCTTTGAGAATGATCCATGAGCACTTGAAAAAAAGGTGTATCCTGCTGTTGTGGGATGTAATGTCCTATAAATGTCTGTTAAGTCAGCTCATTTATAGTAATATTCAGGTTCTCTATTTCTTTATTGATCCTCTGTCTAGATGTTCTGTCCATTGATGAGAGTGGTGAATTGAAGTCTCCAACTATTATGGTATATGTGTCTATTTCCCTTTTCAGTGTTTGCAGTGTATTCCTCACGTATTTTGGGGCATTCTGGTTCGGTGCGTAAATATTTATGATTGTTATGTCTTCTTGCTTAATTGTTCCTTTTAATAGTATATAGTGTCCTTCTTTGTCTCTTTTAACTGTTTTACATTTGAAGTCTAACTTGTTGGATATTAGTATAGCCACTCCTACTCTTTTCTGGTTGTTATTTGCATGAAATATCTTTTCCCAACCTTTCACTTTCAACCTATATTTATCTTTGGGTCTAAGATGTGTTTCCTGTAGACAGCATATAGAAGGATCCTGTTTTTTAATCCATTCTGCCAGTCTATGTCTTTTAATTGGGGAATTCAGTCCATTGACATTTAGAGTTATTACTGTTTGGATAATATTTTCCTCTACCATTTTGCCTTTTGTATTATATATATCATATCTGACTTTCCTTCTTTCTACACTTTTCTCCATGTCTCTCTCTTCTGTCTTTTCGGTTCTGACTCTAGTGCTTCCTTTAGTATTTCTTGCAGAGCTGGTCTCTTCGTCACAAATTCTCTTAGTGACTTTTTGTCTGAGAATGTTTTAATTTCTCCCTCATTTTTGAAGGACAATTTTGCTGGATATAGGAGTCTTGGCTGGCAGTTTTTCTCTTTTAGTAACTTAAATATATCATCCCACTGTCTTCTAGCTTCCATGGTTTCTGCTGAGAAATCTACACATAGTCTTATTGGGTTTCCCTTGTATGTGACGGATTGTTTTTCTCTCGCTGCTTTCAAGATCCTCTCTTTCTCTTTGACCTCTGACATTCTAACTAGTAAGCGTCTTGGGGAACTCCTATTTGTGTCTAATCTCTTTGGGGTGCGCTGCACTTCTTGGATCTGTAATTTTAGGTCTTTCATAAGAGTTGGGAAATTTTCAGTGATAATTTCTTCCATTAGTTTTTCTCCTCCTTTTCCCTTCTCTTCTCCTTCTGGGATACCCACTACACGTATATTTGTACGGTTCACATTGTCCTTGAGTTCCCTGATACCTTGTTCAAGTTTTTCCATTCTTTTCCGGATATTTTCTGTTTCTTTTTGGAATTCAGATGTTTCATCCTCCAAATCACTAATTCTATCTTCTGTTTCTTTAAATCTGTCGTTGTAGGTATCCATTGTTTTTTCCATCTTTTCTACTTTATCTTTCACTTCCATAAGTTCTGCGATTTGTTTTTTCAGTTTTTCTATTTCTTCTTTATGTTCAGCCCATGTCTTCTTCATGTCCTCCCTCAATTTATCGATTTCGTTTTTGAAGAGGTTTTCCATTTCTGTTCGTATATTCAGCATTAGTTGTTTCAGCTCCTGTATCTCATTTGAACTATTGGTTTCTTCGTTTGACTGGGCCATATGTTCAATTTTCTGAGTGTGATCCGTTATCTTCTGCTGGCGTCTGGGCATTCAGTCAGATTTCCCTGGGTGTTCGACCCCACAGGTTGAAAGATTTTTCTGTGCAATCTCTGGGTTCTGTTTTTCTTATCGTGCCCAGTAGGTGGCGCTCGTGGCACACGTTTGTCTACGGGTTCCACCAGTAAAAGTTGCTGTGGGTCCTTCAACTGTGGAAAATTCTCACCGTAGGGGAGGTTCGGCAGCCGAAGCGTCTTGGAAGAATGCCAGCCGGCCTGGGGATCCGAATGCGGGGAGGGTCGCCGGCCGCCGCAGCACGGGAGAACGTCTGGCCAAATTAGCTAGTCGGCCCGGGGCACCAAGCGTGGCGGAAGGGCGCCAGCTGTCGCAGCCCGGGTGAGTGCACTATTCCCAGCCGACGGGGGAGTCACGTGTTTGGAAGGGATCCCCCGGTCACTGTTCTCCGCAGTCTGGGGATTTCCGACCCAACTATCTCAGTTGTTCCGGGGGACCTCGTGTGGTGGGGGCACCAGCCGCTGCGGCCTAAGGGGACCGCCTGTCCAATTCTACCAGCTGGCCTGGGAAGGTGGAAGGGAGGGACTCCGGTCGCTTGCCGTCCCACCCAGGAAAGCCCGTGCCCCTTGATGATCTCACCGGAGCTGGTTCTCCCAGATAGTCAGCCGTTCCAGGATAGGGTACGCCGTCCCTTTGCTCTCCCTCGTGGCTCCAGGAGCTGCTCTGTATTATCTCTACTCCCCCAGTAGCTGTTCTGGAGGAGGAAAGGTGAGGGCGGCAAGGCTGTAGAGGCTGGTGGTGGAGGAGCCGGTGAAGGCGGGGGAAGAGGGCACCGTTGTGGTTGGAGAGCGGCCGGAGCAGGAGGGGGAGGAGAGGGGAGAAGGGCGCCGCGCGGCGGGCCGGCGGAGAAAGAGAGGGGAGAAGGAGGGTGGACGGGTCGGCTGCTGTGGGGCGTGGGCGCTGCGTGGCGGGCCGGCGGAGAAAGAGAGGGGAGAAGGAGGGCAGGCGGGTCGGCTGCTGCGGGGCGTCCCCCTATTTATTTTTATTCCATATGTTCTACTCGTCTGTTGACAAGGTAGATAAAAGGAGCATCAGACACAAGGTTTTCACAATCACACAGTCACATTGTGAAAGCTATATCATTATACAATCATCATCAAGAAACATGGCTACTGGAACACAGCTCTACATTTTCAGGCAGTTCCCTCCAGCCTCTCGATTACATCTTGGATAACAAGGTGATAGCTACTTAATGCATAAGAATAACCTCCAAGATAACCTCTCGACTCTGGAATCTCTTAGCCATTGACACTTCATCTCATTTCACTCTTCCCCCTTTTGGTCGAGAAGGTTTTCTCAATCTGTTGATGCTGGGACTCAGCTCATTCTACAGTTTTTCTCAATCCCTTGATGATGAGTCTCAGCTCATTCTAGAATTTCTGTCCCATGTTGCCAGGAAGGTCCACACCCCTGGGAGTCATATCCCACGTAGACGGGGGAGAGTGGTGAGTTTGCTTGTTGTGTTGGCTGAAGAGAGAGACCACATTTGAGCAACAAAAGAGGTTCTCTTGGGGTTGACCCTTAGGCCTAAATTTTAAGTAGGCTTGACCTATCCTTGGTGGGGTTAAGTTTCATATGAACAAGCCCCAAGACTGGGGGTTCAGCCTATAGCTTTGGTTATCCACACTGCTTGTGAGAATATCAAGGATTCAACTTGGGGAGGTTGAATTTTCCCCCCGTTCTCACCATTCCCTGAAGGGGACTTTGCAAATACTTTTCCACTCACTGATCAAATCACTCTGGGAACCATTGGGGCATCACTCTGGACAAATCAACAAAATCTCACGTCCTACCCAAGGTTCCATGTACTTATGTTGTTCAGCCAGTTATCTATATACATTATATTAGGAAATGCACTAGTCAAAATATAAATTTTGTACCAAATAAACATTTTTTGCTTTAGTCTCACACATAAGTTGAAATTTTAAAATATTAATTACCATCTTTTTAGCACCCTGCAGTAATGACATTCCTTTGTTCTTCCTCATGCAAAAACATTTTTTAAATTTGTACATTTAGTCACTATCATTATACACTCTAGGCATTCCTAGATTATGCCATCTCAATCTTTATCATCTATCTTTGAGATTTCATTTATGCCCCCAGCCCTCCTCCCTCTGTCATTCTCACATGCAGCTTCAGTCAGTGTTTTAACATAATTGTATTACAGTTAGGTAGTATTGTGCTGTCCATTTCTGAGTTTTTATATTCAGTCCTGTTGTACAATCTGTATCTATTCAGCTCCAACCACCTAATATCTTACCCTATTTCTATCTCCTGATGGTCTCTGTTACCAAGAAAGTATTCCAAGTTTAATCACTAATGTCCGTTCATATCAGTGAGACCATAGAGCATTTGTCCTTTTGTTTTTGGTTAATCTCACTCAGCATAATGTCCTTAAGGTCCATCCATGTTGTTACGTACTTCGTAACTTTATTCTGTCTTACAGCTGTATAATATTCCATCGTATGTGTATGCCACAGTTTGTTTAGCCACTCTGTTGATGGACATTTTGGCTGTTTCCATCTCTTGGTAATTGTAGATAATGCTGCTATAAACATTGGTGTGCAAATGTCTGTTTGTGTCCTTGCTTTCATGCCCTTTGAGTAGAGACAGCATATAGATGGGTCCTGTTTTTGTAATCCATTCTGCAGTGTATGTCTTTTGATTGGGGAGTTTAATCCATTAACATTTAGTGTTATTACTGCATGGGTAGTACTTTCTTCTGTCATTTTGCCTTTTGGATTTTATATGTCATATCTAAATTTCCTTCTTTTTACCTTTACTCATAGTCTTCCTTTCTACACTCTTCTCCACACCTCTCTCATCTGTCTTTTCGTATCTGTCTCTAGTGCTCCCTTTAGTATTTCTTGCAGAGCTGGTTGCTTGGTCACAAATTCTCTCAGTGATTTTTTGTCTGAAAATGTTTTAATTTCTCCCTCAGTTTTGAAGGATAGTTTTGCTGGATATAGAATTCTTGATTGGCAGTTTTTCTGTTTTAATAATTTAAATATGTCATCCCACTGTCTTCTCACCTCCATGGTTTCTGCTGAGAAATCTACACATAGTCTTATTTGGCTTCCCTTGTATGTGGTGGATTGCTTTTCTCTTGCTGCTTTCAGGATTCTCTCTTTCTCTTTGACCTCTGACATCCTGATTAGTAAATGTCTTGGAGTACGTCTATTTGGATCTATTCTCTTTGGGGTACGCTGCACTTCTTGGATCTATAATTTTAAGTCTTTCATAGAATTGGGAAATTTTCAGTGATAATTTCCTCCATTAGTTTTTCTTCTCCTTTTCCCTTCTCTTCTCCTTCTGGGACACCCACAACACGTATATTCTTGTGCTTCATATTGTCGTTCAATTCCCTGAGTCCTGTTCATATTTTTCCATTTTTTTCCCTATATTTTCTTTTTCTTGTCGGATTTCAGATGTTCCACCCTCCAGTTCACTAATCCTATGTTCTGTCTCTAGAAATCTACCATTGTAGGTTTCCATTGTTTTTTTCATCTCCTCTACCATGCCTTTCATTCCCATAAGTTCTGTGATTTGTTTTTCAGACTTTCGATTTCTTCTTTTTGTTCCTTCCTTGCCTTCTTTATATTCTCCCTCAGTTCATTGATTTGGTTTTTTATGAGGTTTTCCATGCCTGTTCGTATATTCTGAATTAATTGTCTGAGCTTCTGTATCTCATTTGAATTGTTGGTTTGTTCCTTTGACTGGGCCATATCTTCAATCTTCCTAGTGTGGTTTGTTATTTTTTTGCTGGCATCTAGGCATTTAATTACCTTAATTCATTTATTCTGGAGATTGCTTTCATTTCTTTTACCTAGGGTTTTCTTTTTTTTTTTCACAAGGGCAACAGAAATTTAATTTAAAAAACAGAAACAAAACAAAAATGATACCACTCAAATGAAGGAAAGGACAGACCATTTAAGGAAAAAGAAAAAGACAATAAAAAGAGAGAAGCTGGACAGTCAGGGTCAGGGCTCTTGGCTGGAGACGTGCTTTGAGTAGGTCTCTTGCAGGTACTCCTTAAAGGATGTGGGGTTTTTCCAGAGTTCGGCAGCATGTGTGTGTTCAAAGGGCTTTCAATGTTGGGTTCTCCCAGCAGGCTCTGGATGGAGGGGAGGATGATCCTGACATCATACAAGGCAGACCACTTGTCCCCAGAATGTCCAGACAGATATCACACTGAATGTTCACATTGGGGTGGTAGCAGGGCGTGAAGAACTTAACCCTGGGCGCCTTGTAGGGACAGCCACTGGGTAACTCTAGGGAGAGCTCATATCTCAGGTCTTCATATACTGTGCCAGCTGCTCCTTGGATGGTACCCACCCACTTGAAAAGGTTGTCAGGGAAGGCAGAAATTCCTTTGTGGCCAGGCATCATGAGGGTCATCAACAACTCTGTAGCCTTTTGCCCATGGAGCCCTGGGTGACACCCCTGCTGTTCTCGGCGCCCTTGTGAGCAGCAGAGATGCTGGCAGCAGCTGGGTCGTGGTTCTGGGATACCATCCGGGTAGCACTGGGAGGGAGACACGAGCTTGGAAAACATGACTGCCCCCAGGCCCTTTTTAATTCTCCAACTTCACTCTTTGCTTAGATGATCATATATAATCTCTGGATGGCTGGTTCATTTTTATTCTTCAGGTCTTAGTTCAAAAAACATGTCTGCAGAGAAGTCTTTCCTAACCCCACATATAAAGTTAGCCTCTACTTTTTATGCATTTTTTTTTGGGGGGGGGGTGCATGGTTGGGTAATCAAACCCAGGTCTCCTGCATGGAAGGCAAGCATTCTACCACTGAATCATCCATGCACCCATTTATGCTGTTGATGTAAAATTTTTATTTCCTTTAAAGTACCTCTCATACTGTGTAAGTATGTGGTTCACATGTTTTATCTTTCTCCTTCAACATAGCACAAGCTTCTGGAGAGCAGGATGGTATCTTCTGTTCACTGATGAACATCCTTATTACTTAGTGCAATGCCTAGTACTCATTAAATATCTGAACCAGCCTCCGAAAGAGAAGGCTGCACCCACTGGCATTGCCACGCAGGAGAGCAGTGGACGCAGCCATGGTTGCGGAGTATGGGACAAAGGCTTCAAGGACGGAGATCCGTGAGCGCAGCAGTCCTACCTAGGGTTTTCTTGCTGGATGAATTTGTTGTCTATATGTTCTTTGACATTCAGTTCAGCTTTATCTGGACCTCTAGCTAAGGCTTTGTTTAACAGAGGAGAATTTTTCAGTTCTTGATTTCTTGTTTCTTGCCCTGCTTGTATGGTGCCTCCCCCCCCCCCCCCACCACCCTTAGGAGGGTCTACATAGGTATTATAGACCCCAGCCGGATTTTCCCAGACCAAACTGGCCTCCAATCAGGAGGAAAGAGTCACCTGTGTTAGTTTTCCCTGAAGGTGAGACCCAGCATGTTGAAAGATTTTCCTGTGAAGTCTCTGGACTCTGTTTTTCTTATCCTCCCCAGTATGTTTTCTTATGCTTTTCTGCCTGCAGGTCCCACCAGCATAAGATGATGTGGTACTTTTAACTTTGGCAGACTCCTCCTGCTGGGGGCTTGGTGGAGGTGGAGGAGAGGTTGTAGGTTGATTTTAAGGACTTCAAATTACCAAAGCCTGGGGTCTGAATTCCTTGACGGAGGGATTCCACCTGAGCTGGGCTTCACCCCTCCCCTGGGAAAGGCACAGCCTCCAGACAAGCCCTCAAACGAGCTTGTTTCTACCTATGCCTGGAGCAGTTGCAGCCTGAGAAGTCCTGCTGCTGTATCCAGAGGCAGTCAAGCCTCTGTAGAAACACAGCCACAAAAACCTGTTTCTTTTTTTTTTTTCTTTTTCCGTCAGCCTTGCCCCCTTGGTGCTGCGGCAAAAATGAGCGACCTCCGCTTTGACCATGTTCACCTGAGCTGGGGGCCAATGTTTAGTAGTCAGAATTTGTTAATTAATTTCACAATTGGCATTTGGTTGGGCTCAGCCCCTGCTGCTGGTAAAGTCTCTTTCCTTTCCCCTCTGGGAAGTAGCCTGTGGGGGAGGGGCACCAGCCACCATGGCTTGGGGAACTTACGGTTCTGGGGGGGCTCCCAGCTGGTCCAGACTTGGGTACGCTGTGTGTCTGGTCACAGAAGTGGCCCCAGGAGCTGTTCTGTACTGTTTCTGGTTATTTAGTAGTTGTTCTGGAGGACGAGCTAAAACGTGCACATTGCTAAGCCGCCATCTTGGCCCAGAAGTCTCTCTAGTTTTCCTTTCTTATATCATCTTTACCTGGTTTTGGTATTAAAATGATATTAGGTTCATAAAATGGTTAGAGTTCCTTTTTCCTCAATTTTTTGGAAAAGGTTGAGCAGAATTGGTGTTAATTCCTTCTGGAATGTTTGATAAAATTCCCCTGTGAAGCCATCTGGCCCTGGGCTTTTCTTTGTATGAAGATTTTTGATGACTGATTGAATCTCTTTATTTGTGATTGGTTCATTGATATCTTCCACTTCTTCCTGAGTCAGTGTAGCTTGTTTGTGCCTCTCCAGGAATTTGTCCATTTCATCTAGGTTGTCTAATTTGCAGGCATGTAGTTGTTCATAATATCCTCTTATGACTTCTTTTATTTCTTCAGGGTCTTTGGTAATGCACCCCTTCTCATTTCTGATTTTGTTTATTTGCATTCTCTCTTTTTTTCCTTTGTCAGTCTTGCTGACATTGAAAATTGATAGTGGTTCATCAACTTTATTGATTTTTCTCAAAGAACCAACTTTTGGTTTTGATTCTTTCTGTTGTTCTTTTGTTTTCTCATTCATTTACCTCTGCTTTAATCTTTGTTATTTCTCTTCTATTTGCTTTGGAGTTAGTTTGCTGTTCTTTCTCAACTTCCTCCAGGTGTGTTGTTAAGTCCTCAATTTTTGCTCTTTCTTGTTTTTTAATATAGGCATTTAGGGCAATAAATTTCCCACTCAGCATATCCTTTACCACATCCCATAAGTTCTGATGAGTTGTATTCTCATTTTCATTCATCTCCAGATAGCTACTGATTTCTCTAGCAATTTCTTCTTTGACCCACTGGTTGTTTAAGGATGTGTTATTTTATCTCCATTTATTTGTGAATGTTCTCATTTTTTCATGGTTCTTGAGATCCAGCTTCATCCCATTGATGGTCAGAGAAAGTGCTTTGAATAATTACAATGTTTTTAAATTTATGAAGACCTGTTTTGTGCCCCAGCATATGATCTATCCTGGAGAATGTTCCATGAGCACTAGAGAAGAATGTATATCCTTGTGCTTTGGGGTGCAATGACCTAAATATATCTCTTAGGTCTAATTCATTTATCAAGTTATTTAACTTCTCTGTTTCCTTGTTTGATCTTCTGTCTGGTTGTTCTATCTATAGAGGAGAGTGGTGTATTGCAGTCTTCTACCATTATTGTTGAAACATCTATCACTCCCTTCAGTTTTGCCATGTACTGTCTCATGTACTTTGGAGCTCCTTGATTGGGAGCATAAATATTTATGATTGTTATAGCCTCTTGGTGAATTAACCCTTTAATTGGTATACATTGTCCTTCTTTGTCTCTTATGATGTCTTTACATTTAAAGTCTATTTTGTCCAATATTAGTATAGCTACTCCTGCTTTCTTTTGGTTACAACTTGCATGGAAAATCTTTTTCCATGCTTTCACTTTCATCTGTTTGTATCCTTGTGTCTAAGATGAGTCTCTTGTAAGCAGCATATAGCTGGATTATGTTTCTAAATCTATTCAACCAGTTTGTATCTTTTTAACTGGTATGTTTAGTCCATTAACATTCAAATTATTACTGAAAAGGCATTTCTTGAGTCTGCCATCTTATCTGTTTTTATTTTATTTGTCAGATTTATATATTCTTTTCCCTCTTTTTCCTTGTGTTCTTTAAATTACCTTAGTGGTACTCTTCACTTCTGTCCCCTCCTCCAGACCTCCCTCTCTTGTCTTTTTTTTTTTTCCAGCTGGTAGAACTCCTTTTAGTATTTCTTGTAGGGCCGGTCTCTTTTTCACAAATTCTTTCAGGACTTCTTTGTCTGTGAAAACTTTAATCTCCCCCTCAATTTCGAAGGACAATTTGGCTGCATACCACATTCTTGGCTGAAAGTCTTTCTCTTTCAGGATCTTGAATATATCATACCACTGCCCCCAGAGTGGTAGTTGAGTAGTCTGAACTCAGTCTTAGTTTCCCTTGTATGTAGTAGATTGTTTTTCTCTTGCCACTTTCAGGATTTTCTGCTTCTCTTCAAGATTTGGTAGACTGATTAGTATGTGTCTTAGGAAAGGCCTTTTTGGATTTATTCTGTTTGGAGTTTGTTAGGCTTTGTTGACTTGTACATTTATGTCCTTATGAGGGTTGGAAAGTTTTCCCCCGTTAATATCTTCAGCTACTCTTCCTAGCCCTTTGCTCCTGTCTTCTCCTTCTGGGACACCAATGATTCTTATATTTGTGCACTTTGTTTTGTCTATCATTTCACTGAGCTCCCATTCAATTTTTCCATTTGCTGTTTTAGGTCTTCAAAGTCAATTATCCTGTCCTCTATATCACTTATTCTTTCTTTTGTCTCTTCAAATCTGGTGTTGTGTGCCTCTAGTATGTTTTTTATTTGGTCAACAAAGTCTTTAATCTGTGTAATATCTACTATTTTTTTGTTTATTCTTTCAAATTCCTCTTTACACTCTTCTCCTGTCTTGTGTTCTCCTTTATATCATTTGCTATCCCACTTATTTTATTAAGTAGAGTTGTATGAACATCTTTGATTAGTTATTCTAACTTCTGTGTCTCCTCTGGTATTTTAATTTGGTGGTTAGGTAGGACTCTATCTGTCTGCATTGTGATATGCTTAGTGATCTTCTGCTGTCTTCGTGGCATGTAAATATCTTCATTGATTTACTTTTGGGAGTTGATCTCTTTCAGTAGTCTAAAGCCTTGTGTTCACAGGATGGTTGTACAGCAGGGAGCAGAGTATGGGGTGGGGCGCACAGTGCAATGATTTGTTTTAGGGCAGGAATGGGCGCAGGTTTGAGATATTAACACTGATGCTTGTGAACATGAGTGGCCAGAGAGGATGTAGCTGTGCAGGTATACCAGTTTGGGGGGCGTAATCCTGGTGTCCACTGGTCTAAGGCATGGGGCCCTTTGTGTGCATGCATAGAGTTGTGGCAGCATGTTGGCATTATGCCTTTGTGGATTGGGGGCAGATGTGACCCGGCTGCGCAGGTTGGCCCTTTCTCATAGCTGGGGAGTGTGGTTGAGGGCTGGCGCCTGCGCATTTCTGGGACTGCTGTAAAGTGCAGTTCCTAGAGCTAAATGACGTGATTGGGTGCCCGTGCTCATGCGGAACCCGGGAGTGCCGTAAATGGATCCAGATGCACAGAGCTCAAGTGAGATAGAGTGAGGCTGTGTGACATTATAGGCAGGGGAGCAGGCGTACCGTATTTATGGAGATTAGTACCCACAGCCTTTATGCACTGGCAATAGCCTGGAGGAAACAGGGAGGGGAAGGTAGTGCTTGGGAGGGGTGGGCAGAAGTTGTGGGTTGGGCTGCACTTGTGATTGGTGTGTGGGGCAGCCTTATGTGCACTGGAGACTGGTGGGGTGGGTTGCCTGGAGCGCAGGGAATGGAAGTGGGTGATGGGGTTCAGATGAGCAGGTGTGGGGTATGAGATGGGTCGTCAGTCACAGGGCTGCGGTGGTGAGGATAGCATGCCCAGGAAACGTGAACTGGCTTACTTTCTAGTCACGCGTTGCCATCCGTGCACTCCCGTGGGCTCCACACCTCCACACCAGGCTCCAGCTCTCTGCCTCTCAGTTCCTTGGCCTCTGCAACCTGGGCTTCTCCATGTGGTACAGAAGGCTCTCCCAGGTCAGCCTCACTCCTGAATTGTTGCCTCAGTTGCCCTCCTGTCCCTTCTCTAACTTTTCTATGCAGTTGCCCTCCTGTCCCTTCTCTAACTTTTCTATGGAGCAAGGCTAATCTCAAGCTAGTCTAGTCGGCCATCTTCCCGGAAGTCCTCCTCTCCCCAGGCTTCTTGTTTCATGAGGTTCTCTCAGGAGTGTTCTCCTTTTTCATCTCCAAAGGTTGCTGGTTGTTGGACTCTTGTCGTTCTCATTACTCTGCTGTGGCTTGGAAGTTTTTCCAAAATGCTTCCTTTTCAAAGGATTCCAGTCAACTAATCACATCCCACCTGGAATGGGTGGAGTCACATCTCAGTCTAGTGAAAGGTAAATACCCACAATTGGGTGAGCCATACTCCCATGGAGATACTCTAATCAAAATGTTCCAACCTACATTATTGATTAGGGATTAAAAGAAGCAGTTGCTTCTGTAAAACTGGATCAAGATTAAAACATGGCTTTTCGGGGACGCATAATTCTTCAAACCAGCACACCTATCTTTTGCAGGAATAACTTTCATAGGGGTGAACCCCAAGATCAAGGGCTTGGTCTGTTGATTTGGTTGTCACCACTGTTGGCAAGAATATCAGAAATTCTCCAAATGGGGAAGTTGAATATTTCCTCCTTTCTCCCCAGCCCCCCAAAGGGACTTTGCAAATCCTTCTTTATTCACGCCCAAATTAATCTGGAATATATCAGGTCATCACATTAACCTGGATAAAATTTCATACCCAGTTCTAGATTCCATGTAGTTATGGTGATCAACTGAACTGTCCATACAAGTTAAATTAGATAGTGTACTACCCAAATTATAAGTTTTGCACCAAATATACATCTTCCCTTTGGTCTTGCACAGAAGTTGAAGTTTTAAAATATGGACAATATCATCCTTTACCCTGTATTCTGGTCTGTCTTAGTCCTATCCAGATCACCTTCCTTCATATCTCTTTTTCTGTTATTAAACAGTTCCTGTATGGGGTACTGCTGACTTTCATAGCTTCAGAGCTCTAACTCTGTATCAGCTGCCACATAAATACCCAGAACAAAAACTTGTTTTTCATTGAATGCATCAGGCATTCATAAGGGTTCTTGAGGTTATATTTGTAAAAAAAAGCTTAGCAGTGAGGATTTGGGCAAGATAGAAAGTACCTGGAGTGAGTTTATGAAATAGTATTTAGGGGGATGATTACTCTTATTTGGTTGAGACTAAGAAGAATGGGTACTTTTAATATTGTGGCACACTCTTAATTGAGTAAAAGGTAACTGAATATCTTTGCCCACAAATCAGTGTAGAAAGTGTAGCTGATGGTAATGGGGTACAAGTAGGGGATAGGATTCTTAAAGCAAGTGACCAGGAGTTTGCAGACAAACAGAATATAATAAATAACAGCAAAACTTAGGGATTTTGAAGCATCTTACATCAAGCCCAGTGCCTGGCATGTAGATTTTTTTCCCCTCCCCAAATCTCTTCCCTTTTAGGGTTTACCTTCTTGTGCAAGCTATACTCAAATATAGTAGTATTCAGCTCTATACTCAAATTCTGCCTTAACTTGCAGATCTGATTGGTCCTTAGTGTAGTTTTATCAGTTTTGTTAGCTGAGTCTTTTTGCCATCATTCTCAGTGCTGTGGTCTTGGTTCAAGCCTTTCTTCTTCATGCTTGAAGAACAAAAATATCCACTAACCAGTCTTCTTCCTCCTATTTTCCTTTTTCAAATTATTTTCTGCATATCTGCCAGAGTTTATCTTTTAAGAAAGGAGATTTGATCGTGTCACCACCATGCATAGAAACATTTAGGTTCTATGAATGATCGCAGCACATTATTCATAATTGTCCAAAATTGGGGGGTGAGGGGGAATATCCATCAAGCAGTGAATGGGTATGCACAGTATAGTATATCCAAAAAATGGAATATTTCTCAGCAATGAGAAGGAATGAGGTATTTATTGATGAATAGTACCACATGAATGAACTTCAGGAAGCATTATGTTAAGCGGAAGAAGTCAGACGTGCAGTAACACGCATGCCATTTGTATGAAATGATCAGAAAAGGCAAATCTTTAGCAAAAGAAGGTAGATTTTTGGTTGCCTGGGCCTTGGGTTGAGACAGTATATTGAATATAAATGGGCATGAGGTTTTTTTGTTTTGTTTTGTTTTAATAAATAGTATATGACTCAGAGTTATGTTGTATTTTTCCTCTCTCTCAAAACTTTTTTTTTAAGGGCTGAGACTGTTATTTATTTATATATTAAGTGTAAACTTTTAATTTTGAAATATTTTCAGTCTTACAGGATAGTCGCAAAAATAATACACACCCTCAGAGAACTCCAGTATATCCCTATTCCCCCAGACACCAGTTTTACCATTTTATCACATATAACCTATCATTCCGTCTATCCATCCATCATTCTGTGAATCCATGTATCAGCCTATCCATCTGTCTGTTTATTTATCAGACCAGTTTTCTGAAACACTTGAGTATAAATTGTATACAACACTTCCTCCCTCCCTCCCTCCCACATATATATATGTAAACTTTCCCACCTCAACCACTCCCAAGCGTACAATTCACTGGGATTATCACATTCAGGAGTTACAGTATCCTTACCACCTTCTATTACTAAAACTTTGTCATCACCCAAAATAGAAACCCTACAAACATTTCTCATTAACTCCCCATTCTCCCTGGCCCCCATCCCTGGCAGCTTATACTCTAATTTCTGTCTTATGCGCTTGCATATTTTCTAGTACTTTTTTTGCATTTCATGAGGCCTAAAGTTAACATCCTGAATCTATAACAGTAACCTTGTTTGCTTTGACACCAACTTAACTTCATAGTATACACAAATTTTTTATTCCTCCATTCCTCCACCTTCATGTAGTTCTTGTCAAAATTGTATACGTATGAATCTAAAATCACTGAGTTTTCATTTGCATTTTAGAATCTGTAAGAAGTAAAAAGTGGAGTTATAACCCAAACTGGACACTACTAGCATTTATATTGACCATTATTGCTACCTTTACTGGAGATCTTTATTTCTTCTTGTGACTTTGAGCTATTATCATATTGTCCTTCTTTCAACCTGCAGAGTTATCTTTAGCATCTCTTGAAGGGCCAATCTAGTTATCACAAAGCTTCTCAACTTTTGTTTTTTTGTTTATCTGGGAATGTCTTAATTTTTCCCTCATTTTTGAAAGACAATTTTCCTGGATATGAAGAAAGTGGTTTTTTTGCTTTTCGCACTTTAAATGTGCCATTCTGCTAACTTCTTGCTGCCATGGTGTGCTGATTTGACAGGATTTATGTACCCTACAAAAGCCATGTTTTAATCCTGTTCAGTCTTGTGAGAACAATGGTTTCTTGTAATCCCTATACAGTACTATAGGTTGGAACTTTAATTAGATTATCTCCATGGAGATGTGAACCAATTAAGTGTGGGTATTAAACTTAATTAGATGGAGGTTTGTCTCCATCCATTCCAGGTGGGTCTTGATTACTTTTCTAGAATCCTTTAAAAGAGGAAGCATTTTTGGAAAAGGCTTGAAATTCTGAGAGCAGAGAATGACGACAGAGTGCCACAGACCACAAAGCAGAGCATCTACTAGCCAGCGATTTTTGGAGATGAAGAAGGAAAATGCCTCCCAGGGAGCTTCATGAAGCAGGAAGCCTGGAGAGGAAGCTAGCCGTATCTGCCACATGCTTTTCCAGATGAGACAGAAATCCTCACCATTTTTGCCGTGTGCCTTTCCACTTGAGAGAGAAACCCTGAATTTCAATTCAAGAATCAGCCTTCTTGAATCAAGATATCTTTCCCTGGATGCCTTAGATTGGACATTTCTACGACTTGCTTTAATTGGAACATTTTCATGGCCTTATAACAATAAACTTGTAACTTATTAAATTCCCCTTTTTAAAAGCCATTCCAGATCTCCACCATATTGGCCACCTTGGTCAGTGGTAGTCATATACTCTGTATAGGATGAGCTGACTCTTGCCTTCTCCAGCATGTCCATGTTCCCCTATGCCCACTATCTGGTGTCCCTCATGGCACTGAAGTACCTGCTGGGAGCAGAGGCAGTAGCATTGAGGAATCCTCTTTCAAGCTGATTTCTGCCATGCTCCACTGTTTTGGTGGAGGAATTTTATCCTTTGTACTACTTGCAGAGCCTCCTTTGAGATTTCTTGTAAACCGCACTGATATATTACTGGCATCTTCAATCTGGTATATTATGTATTTTTGCCCATATGACCTAGTTTGCCAGGACTATTCTTTCCCTATTCAGCTCTTGGCTGCAGGAATGAAGGAAGTGACCAGAACTTGGAAAATAGTAAGTAGGTGGAGTCACCCATGCTAGTGGCTATTACAAAAATGGCCAGGTAATCATGATAGCTGTTGAATGGGCCCGAGGTGCAGATGTTACCATTATAACAAATTCTGAAGAGTTGATAAAAGAAGGTTGGAAACCAGAAACCGAAGAATGACTGAAATTGTCTTACCCTGCCAAGGTGACCCTATTGGGGTCAGTTATCTTCACATTCTAACACACCAAGTATCTGTCAGTATCAAAGCATATTGTCACGTTCTCTTATACCATTTTTTCTTGTGACCGCAAAGATAACCGTGATGCTCAAAAGACTTCTGATTTGCCTTTTGCTTCTTTTGAGGATACATTGAGTCAGATGCTTTTTGTCAGGCAGCAACAGTTTTCATCATGTGGGAAGAAAAGTGAAATTAAATTACCTTTCAGTGGCACTGGTTCATCTACTTCAAAACCTATCATTGATGCTTCAGATAAAGTTAAAAAGAATCACACTATGAAGACTGAGTAAATTTACTTGGTGAGCTCCAGAAGGGAAAAAAAAAAGTTTTTCTTATTTTCTTGTCAGATTGTGATAATATTTCTATATAAATGATGTGAAATAAAGATTATATGTAAAGAATGGAAGTGACAAAAAGGAAGAAAGAACTCCTTTCTGTTTGAAGGAGACTGCTCCTTTCTGGATTGTAATTCTTGAGTGCTATGAGTGTATCATGTGAAATTATTTTTCTAAGTTAATGTAAAAAATTCTGTTGTGATTATTTTAATAATTTTATATTGATAAAATAAGGCTAGAGTCTTTTTAAATGTTAGAAAAAGTAAACCTAACATCATTGCAAAGTAACAAAAATTTAAAACTTTTTGGTTTTTTTAGGTATTTTCATGCTTATTTTCTATTTGAATCTATTTGAGCTTTAGTCAGCAGAATTAAACATATACTTCCCTTTACCGTTATAATTCCTAGGTATGGAAAGCAATTTCTATTTAATTTTGAGCACTGAAAAATATAAACTTTTCCTAAAACACTTTATATTGTGAATGAAAACCAATTATTAGTTTATATTTCAAACATAAACATTGTATTCTGCCCACATTAACTGGAAAATATCTGAAATTTAATTTTTTTATAGTGATGATATATTTTTCACTGAGAACAGATTTTAGTATGACTTGATATAAAGCCTGTTTTTTGCCCTTGTTTAAAAAACTAGTGTTTTTTTCCCCTCAAAAGAAAATCAGGTGTGTAATGTTTAATGAATTACAAATCCTATGTTTTGTTTTGTTTTTCATTTAGGAGCTTATTTTTCCATCTCTCCTTAAAACACATTTGTTTTAGTTGTAGGAGAAATTAATATTTTCAGCATTTCAAGTATTTTTAACTTTTCTTTGATCTTAGTTTCTTTGAATACAATGGTGGTAGTTATCTTGATGACTCAACAAAAGGTATCATCTCAGTTTAAGAATTTCCCCCTATCTCCTTTATAGTGAGTACCTTTTCATCTTCTGGTTGAATGTCTTTCACTAGTTTGCGTGTGGTTATGTTGTAATATAATCTACATTTTCATATATTATTAAGTTTGCTAAATTAGAAGTAATTATCTTTATGTGAAAATGCTCAGCTATAAATGAAAATTGTCCTTCGACAGTCAATAGTAACCAGCTAACAAGGGAGAAACAAATCAAGTCCTCAGATGGTGGTCCGTTTGAATGAAAAATGATGACATTCAATTTGGTTCCTCATTGGCAAAACAAAACCAAAACAAACAAGAAAGAGAATTAAGTGATGTCAGATTTTCTTTCTTTTGTGATTTAGAAGTCCAGCTATAACTTTAAAACTCTGTGATATGATTTCTTCTTCAAGACCCTGAACCTACGACCTGCAGAGAATTAGGAAATACCAGGCATTTCATGGTCACTTAGAAGTGTTCAAATCACATACAAGTTAGAAGTTGTTATTTTATAAAATTTATTTTTATTAAAAAAAACTTTTTAACAGCTATAGATGACCAGTAGACACTATATTTTTACTTGTTAAAAAACAAAAAGTTGGGCCGCGGTGGCTCAGCGGGCAAAGTGCTTGCCTGCTATGCCGGAGGACCTCGGTTCGATTCCCGGCCCCAGCCCATGTAACGAAAAACGGAGAAACAAAATACAATAAAACAAGAAAATGTTTAAAAGATGTTTCCCTTTCTTCCTCTCTTCCTTCCTTCTATCCTTCCTTCCTTCTCTCTGTCTTTCCTTTAAAAAAAAAAAAAAAAGTTTTTTTTGAGGGAACTTTGGTACCCTTAAAGTGCTAAGAAGTTTAATTTAAATATGGTGACAGACCAGAGTAATGCCCTGAATGATCAGGATGCTGAATATGCAATTATGTGATGATATTGTGAATTACTGATTATATATGTAGAACAGAATGATCAAAAGTTAGAATGTTTGTGTTTATTTGGTGTTTTTTGGTATTTAAAAAAATTTTTTTTAATTAATTAGAAAAAAAAAAAAACCTGAGCAAAAAGAAAAAGAATGCTAAGAAGTTGAATTTAAATATGGTGACGGACCAGATAAATCCCAGAGTGATTTCAATGGTGAATAAAAAGTATTTGCAAAGTCCCCTTTGGGGAATGGTGAGAAAGGGAGAAAAATTTAACTTCCCTAAGTTGAATTCTTGATATTCTCACAAGCAGTGCGGACAACCAAAGCTATAGGCTGAGCCCCCAATCTTGGGGTTTGTTCATATGAAACTTAACTCCACAAAAGATAGGTCAAGCCTACTTAAAATTAGGCCTAAGAGTCACCCCCAAGAGAGCCTCTTTTGTTGCTCAGATGTGGCCTCTCTCTCCGGCCAACACAACAAGCAAACTCACCACCCTCCCCCTGTCTACATGGGACATGACTCCCAGGGGTGTGGACCTTCCTGGCAACGTGGGACAGAAATCCTAGAATGAGCTGAGACTCAGCATCAAGGGATTGAGAAAACCTTCTCGATCAAAAGGGGGAAGAGCGAAATGAGACAAAATAAAGTGTCAGCCCTGAGAGATTCCAAACAGAGTCCTGTTTGAAGGTTATTCTTAACGCATTAAATAGATATCATCTTGTTATTCAAGATGTAATGGAGAGGCTGGAGGGAACTGCCTGAAAATGTAGAGCTGTGTTCCAGTAGCCATGTTTCTTGAAGATGATTGTATAATAATATAGCTTTCACAATGTGACTGTGTGATTGTGAAAACCTTGTGTCTGATGATCCTTTTGTCTACCTTATCAACAGACAAGTAAAACATATGGAATAAAAATAAATAATAAGGGGAACAAATGTTAAAATAAAGTTAGATTGAATTGCTAATGATCAGTGAAAGGGAGGGGTAAGGGATATGGTAGAAATGGATTTTTTTTCTGTTGTCTTTTTATTTCTTTTTCTGAATTGATGCAAATGTTCTAAGAAATTATCTTGATGATGAATTTGCAACTATGTGATAATACTGTGAATTACTGATTATATATGTAGAATGGAATGATCATAAGAATGTTTGTGTTTGTTATATTTTTTAAAAATTAAAAATTAATTTAAAAAGTGATATCAAAATAAATAAATATAGTGACAGCATTTACTTTGGTAGCCTTAGAGTGCTAAGAAGTTTAATTTAAATATGATGACAGAAAGCATTTAATATTGAAGTTCTGTACCAATGAGAAACTGATACTTAATCTTACGATTTTTTTTTATGTGAAGTAAGTATTTGCATTTTTTCCCCACTTTTATTCAGTTTGTTTATTCTGTATACAACATAGTGTGAGTTAATCTCCACTTCATATTTTGTCAAAATACTGTCTTCATCCTTTGATCACATCAAGTGCTGCACACACTCCAGCCAAGTATACCCACCACTAAGAAAGAGCAGAACACTTCATTAGGGGAAGCATGGAAATCAGATTTCTGTTCTAAATCTGAGCAAAAACTAATTAAATTTAAAAAATTACTATGAAATAAAAAAAAATGATCCAAAGAATTGAGTTGTTCTAGTCATCCCATTATAACATACAGTACAAAGTTATGTAATAAACATAGATTGACAAATTATTGAATGCATTAAATGGCAACATTTCCTTGAGGAGGCTGCTCTCTCAGGCTTTACATACCTGAAAACTAGTTAGAGAGTATCTGCATTTCCTAACATCAGAAGCTGCGGTCTTCATGAAGACAAAGGTCTTTAAAACAGTTTAGTGCTTAGTGTTTTTTTTTTAACTTTTTTTTATTGTATAATATAACATATATACAAAGCAAAGAAAGAAAAAAGCAGTAGTTTTTTTGTTTTTTCTTTCATGGGAAAAAATAAGGTACTTTATTGGATTAAAAAATAAAGATATAAATAAATGTCTAAGATATAACCACTAAATAAAGCATTATTAAAACAGCATAGTGCATTATTATCCCAAATTTGAAAAAATATTAAACATGCACAGAGATACAATGAGAATTCGTCACAAAAATATCAATAATAGCTTTTCCATTAATCGTCAGATGATGGATGATTGTGATTTCTTTTTAACTTTTATAATGTATAGTATAACATATATACAAAGCAAAGAAATAAAAAAGCAATAGTTTTCAAAGCACTCTTCAACAAATAGTTACAGGACAGATCTCAGAGTGTGCCATGGGCTACCATACCGTCATCCCAGATTTTTCCTTCTTGCTGCTCCAGAACATTGGAGGCTAGATGGAATATATATATATATATATATATATATATATATATATATTATCATCATTTTTTCTTCTTTGTGAAAAATAGCATATATGCAAAAAGTAGTAAATTTCAAAATACACTGCAACTATTAGTTGTAGAACAGATTTCAGAGTTTGGGATGGATTATAGTTCCACAATTACAGGTTTTTCCTTCTAGCTGCTCCAAGATACTGGAGACTAAAAGAAATATCAATATAATAATTCAGCAGTAATACTCTTCTCTAACTCCACTTTCTCTTTTGATCTTCTTTACAATCTTTAGAGATATTTGGACTATGCCTATTCTAACTTTTTCATGTTAAAAAGGACTGTTGCTAATATGAGATGTGGAGATAGAACTAGTTGATATCCTGGAGAGGCTGGCCCCTACTTAATCTTATTGAGGCTCTCTTGTATATGGCATGTTGCTTCTCTCTTGATGCTTTCAGAATTCTCTATCTTTGACAATTGACAGTTACTTTACTATATGACACAACATGCGTCTCTTTGGGTTTGTTCTGTTTGTAGTTCTTTTAGCATCTTGGATGTGTATAATCATGTCTTTTGTTAGATTTGGAAATTTTTCAGCCATTATTTCTTTGAGCATTCTTTCTGCCCCTTTCCTCTTCTGGAACTCTGCCATTGCTTGGTATGCTTGATGGTGTCGAACAGATCTCTCAGGTTCCGTTAACTTTTAAATTCTTTTTTCTTTCTGCTCAGAGTGAGTGATTTCAGTAGTCTTATCTTCAGGTTCACTGATTCTTCTGCAAGCTCCATTCTGCTGATGAGAACCCCTCTAGGGAAATGTTTATTACTGTTATTGTGGTCTTCAGTTCTATTTGGTTCCTTTTCAAGATTTCTGTTTTTTTATTTACATTCTCCTTGTGATCATGTATTATTTTCCCGGTTTCCTTTAATTATTTTTCCATTAGCTCTTTGAGTGTATTTAGGACACATTTTCATGGTCTTTGTTTGATATGTTTCGGATCTGGTCCTCCTTGTTGGTTTCTAATGCTTTATTCTACTGCTTTGCATGGGCTATCATTTCCTGTGTCTGTGTATCTTTTATTGTGCCTCAGTATTTTGATATTTTAATGTATTAACTCTGGAATTTAGACAGTGAGACAACTGTTCTTTAATCTTGTATACAGCTAGTGTTATTGAAATTTCCTTGAATCTTTAGAACTTAAAAAAAAGAAAGGGAAAAAAACAACACCTTTTCCAGGTTTTGAAAATTGGCCTGTGGGGAGGTTCTCCTTCAGAATTTATCTATACAATGAGTTTAGAGAATAATCTGAGGCAAAAGTACTCCCTCTCCTTTTCTGGGTTTTGTTTTGTCCTGGGCATCTGGCCCTCTCAATTCCCCTGTGTACATGGATCCAAATGTCCCATTCTCCCCAGGAAACTGCTTCCTGTTAGTCCCAGGCACCACACAGGATGTTCTAACAGGCAACAGTCCTTTGCGCTGTAATTTGCCTAGTCCTTTGCCGCTGCAGCTTGACTATTTTACAGTGTAGGAGAGCTCTTTCAGCTGCTTCTATTTGCAAGCGAGTTCTGGAAAGACAAGTGTGCAGTAAGTGTCTTGGTTCAGTCCCTCAGTCTGCCACTAGACAGGTTGACACAGACAACCACGCATCAAGTATGTCTACTCTCTCCAGAACCGGTACCAGAGATATGTACTGGGTGAATGCCCTGATTCTTTGTGGAACCCTTGTGAGGATATGGGACAGGCCAGTAAAAAGGGTTTTCCCTTGCCTTTTTCTTGATTTGGCACTTGTCTTGTTCCTCTAACCTTTTAACTGTTTCTGGAGCTTCGAGAAAGATGTTTCACCACTTTTGCTGGTTGTTCAAACCTTCTGTATGGAACAGATCCCTGGAAGGATTTACTGTAACATCTTGATCATGGTGGCTGTCAGCGTGAGGGATCTTATTGGAATGATGAAAATATTCTTGATACATGATGATTTTCTAAAATATGATTGTACAGTTCATTAAATCTATTAAAAATAATTGAGTTGTGTAATTGAAATGAGTGAATTAATTTTTAAGTCAGTAAAGTACTTTTTAAAAAACCTTTAAGTTCTCTTTTGCTTTTAGGAGTAAAGCCAGATTTCTTAATGAGGCACATTGCTCCCATCTTAATTAAATTTTAACTTTAACCTTTCCAGCTCTGCTGTCTCTTTTCACAAAGAGTATACCAGGCATACAGACTTTATCCCTGAAAGATACCATGCACTTTTGAATTAATTAGAATCCATTTGTTATATATTGCAAGTAACAAACTCATTTCAAATGAGATAATGCTAAAAGGAGAGTTTATTTAAAGGATGCTGTGTTACTCAGCACCTAAGTACAGAAATGTATTTGGGCTTCAGGAACAACTGGAACCAAAGACTCAGAATACTTTTAGGTTTCTTTCTGTTTGTTTTATTTTCGTGTTTTTAGTGGTCTTCTATTTCTGTTGAGGGGAATCATGACTTTCAAAAGCTCTTAAATGTATAATTTATAGACCAGCTGCTATGAGAGGAACACTCAGTTCCAGTACCTAATTCCCTGCCCCTCCCCTCCTTCACCTAGTCAACTCTGGGATCACCTCGTTTTGTACTCATTTTGTGAAAGTGAGGGCATTGCCTAAAGCAGTAACAGCAGCAAATGACCTCATTCTCCTTCTGTCCCACATCACTTCCAGCTGTGGTGCTTATTCTCATGAATCCCCATTCAACCAGCTAAAAGGACCCTGGGTGATAGCCATGCTTTCCCTAGTTTGGTCTTTATTGATCCAGATATAAATTTTCATGATTTACTAATATCTGGGTTAAATTATGTATTTTTTGTTGTTCCCCTCCCCCCGCCATATAATCTCGGTATACAATGTTGAGAGCAAAACCAGATAAAAAGGAGATAGGAAAAATATTATGTATTGGGGACTAGTTTATCCATTGAACAAATATTTAATGAGCCCCTGATTGCACCAGGCACTGTTCTCAGTCCTGAGCATATAAGCAGAAAGAATGCATAGCACATACCATTTATTTTATTGGGGAGAGGCAATAAGATAGAAATCGCTTGTCACCTGTTCAGCTCATTTCACTAGAAGGGTACTAAAGACCTTGGTCTTGCTACCCTCAGAAAGATTCCCCATGTCTGATGTCCTTCAGGGCCATCCCTGAGAGGATCATAGAGGATGTAGGGATGGGATAGGGCATGGTTTCCTTTGTTGGGCTATTCTGCTTTAATCTTCCACTTTTAATAAAAAGTGCCATAATTACAAGCCTCTGACAGTAGACTCCCTTAAAATTTTAGTTCACTCCTTGTCCAGTTCATATTGAGACATTCTGTTTAGTAATAATAAACTCTGATAATATTATGGTTCAAATTTTTAGTGTTCAGATTTGTTCTGGGTATTAATTAGGCCTGGGCCAGGTCTCTTAGTTCTGTTTATTTTTCTGGTTTAAAGGTCTCTCCCTCCCTCAGGGATGGATAGAAAATTCTGTTGGAAGCATTCTCAGTTCATCTGTGAAATGTCTCTTTAAACCTAGTGGCAGAGTGCTATTTTTACTTTCTATTTGGAAAAAAAGTAATAGCTGCTGATGATAGTTAGAAGGGTCAGTTCTAAAAATAATAAAAGGATCAATAAATAACCGTGAAAAGAAGAAAGAAGAAACAATCTTGGACTTGCCATGGCTTGCTATGGATAAATTTTGGTATGGACTTTGTTGTGTCTCTTAATGAGATTTACCACAGATTCTTTTCTTTTATCGTGTTATATTCATGTGTTAAACCCATGAGTTAATTTTTAGGTTGAAAACATTGACAATCTTTGTTAACCCCAACTTCCACTCCCTACATGCAGCCATCTTTTTCTTTTAATGAAATTCTCAGTTTCTTCCTAGGCTTTGAAATTCATGGCAGTCACAAATACCTCTTCTGATCTTCTTTTAGGTCTTTGCCATAGATTTCCATGTAATGCCCTAGTTAGAAATGGCATCTATTTTGTTGATTCTTTATCAGTCAGACTACCTTTTTAGTCATTTGGAGATATTAAGGCCTCCCTGGCAACATCACTGGCCCTCTACAGGTGACTGAAACTTTCTGTGGTTCTAGATAAGTATCGCCTGAAGCCCTAAGAAGCAGTTGCTCATACCTGACTGAAATGGCTCATTATTCTGTCTTCCTGTTTTAATTTGTATTCTAATTACATAGGCAGCTCTCTTTTTTTCATAAATATTTTGAGTTTCTCATTTGTTCACAGATGGAAAGATAATATACCTTATTTCCCTGAGAATCTGAGATATTACTTAGACTTCTGGCCTTCTTTCTAGTTGTCTTCCATCATATTTTTGGGTGATGTTCCTGGCTGTATATTCAGTATAGATGGTTTTCCTTCATAAAACCAGTAATTTACTGACTTATGTATGTCTATAAAGTATATTAAAATGTTCTATTTGTAAGTATGTGCAAGGTAAGTTGTTTGGTAACTATCAGGAATTCAAATTGAGAGGGTTACCATTTGCTTACTGAATTCCCCATGATGGTAATTAATATGTTCTTAAGAAAATCTGTTCTGTTTTAATAATTGACTGCCTAGCCTGGACCAAGTTATTTTACCTGTCGTGACCTCAGTGGCGTAACCTATACAATGTAAAGGTTGGATAATGTTGAGCCTGAGTTACAAATTGCATTTCATCGGGGAAAGCATATTGATGTCACCAAATTCTTCTACTACAAATCAGGTTAACCTGATTATCAGTGCAGTTGAAACTGTACTGTGCATTAGGCCCAGCTTTCACCTCAGACAGGAATAGTTAGTTACCTTGGGCTGATAGCCTCTGTGTGGAGGCTGTTGGTTTACCTTTGTTTGAGTGTCCGCTGTTTGCTATAGTCTGTTAGACTGCAAGATTTGTGAGGGCAGGGCCTTGCTATTTGCTGTTTTCCTCTCTGCTGTGGCCTAGCCCTTGGCCAGTATCCTAGCACAGGGATATATGCTCATTAATTAAATATTTGTAGAATATTTTGAATGACTACTAACTCAAGGCATTTACATACATTGCCTCAAGTAATCTTCACAGCCAATCTTATTGAGGTAGATGGCGTAAACCCAGTTTGATAAATGAGCAAACTGACAAAGAAGCTTAGCCACTCACTCAAAGCCCCACAGCTGAGAGTAGGAACAGACTCCAAGTAAAGCCCAGCTCCAAATAAAGCGTGTTCTTTTTTTCCCAACTGTTACACTGTCTCGCTTTGTCCTCCAGGGTGCTTTTATCTATCTGAAATCAGATTAAAAAAATTTTTTTGAGTGAAGGGAAGTTTAAACCTGAAAGTTTTAACTTTCAGGCTAGACTGAATACTAGGTCAGTGTTCTCCCTTTCCCGTCACCTCAGCCAGCTTGATTTCATGTAGAATTTGTTGTTGGCTAATAATAGCTGAGTGTTTTGTTTTGAACGGGAATACATGATATCATTTCTACTTGTTCTGACACTAAATTGGTCCTTTCTTGCTGTTGCTCTGTTCTGTGGGCTAGTAATCTAAATGGCCTGAGCTCCCAGGAGCTGTGGGTCCACATTTGGAGCTATGTACCTGGGTGAGGGGTTAAGGTACTACCAAGCTAAGAGTGCACCTTCCAACTTGAATTTAGGAAACCAGTTTGCTTTGTCATCCTCCACTCCTACTTCCTGCCAGGATTCCAGTTCACTACTTTCAATTTCAGTTTTGGGCTTTAAAATGGTTTCTTAAAAAAAAAAATTATTTCTTAACCTTTCTCTGGCTGAGTTACCGGTGGAACACAGGTATGAAAGAGCAGCTTTGTTGGCTTTGGCTGTGAGATGGATTGGAATGTGTGATTCTGTTCAGTTAGAGGCTGGTTTTTGTGTTTGCTAGTTCATTCTAACAAAAGGGGGCTAGATCTGCCTAAATAAGATAGCTTGACTTTTTACTTGTTAGTGGTCTTATTGCAGTGGTCTTCATGTTAGAGTCAAGTTGTGAAATATGACCTAGGGTGGGGATGAGACTTGGCTGTTGTCCTCAGTGCAGAAATAATTTCTTCTCTTCCAAGCATATTTTATAGCCAGGTGAACAGAAACACAATTCATCAGCCTACGTACCGGACACCTGAGGACACATAGTCTTTAAAAAAATGTTTTAAAAAGAATGAAATGTTAGGTTGTATTGTATGGTGTATGAATAAAACTTTAAAACTGAAAAGGAAAAAACGGAATAAAATGAAAAGAAGGCTCATTTTTCTTTCCCTCATTTTATCCCTGATCCTTAAGCCTGAGGCTTATTCCAAATGTGCTCCTAATCCTGTTTGTAGGGACTGGCCTTCCCCAGGTTTGACCATACTTTGGATCACTGTCAACTAGATAGGAAGTTGTTGGGAAGACTAAAATCCAAGCCTTCTTCTTGAACGGGTCCGTAAACAGGAGCAGTTTGGCCTCTCTCCCAGCTCTGCACCATGTAAATTTTAGTTAGCACACACACGACAGGCAAGCAGTTGGTAGTGTTGTAATTCCAGTCATTACTGACTAATGTGACAGGCCGCTGTTGCATGGGACTTGATCTGAGGTAGCTGCTCTAAATATGGTTTTACTTTCCCGCATTTGCAAACACCTGGAGGAGCAGGTCGGTCCCCAGCAGAAAAATATTTGCTTTAATAGCATGTCTGTTGAGCAGTCATGTAGTTGTGCTGTCAGAGCTTGATTTATGCTATATTTATGTGTAATTAAAAACAATCTACTGTATCCATTGACTTATGGTTGGGGTATGTTTAGAAAAATGCAATTTGGTTTGTTGTCTACTGCAGGCACTGGGAATGATGTCACTGACTTGAGTAAGAACAGAAGAGAAGCATTTAATGTAATTACCAACAGTTTCTTTGATCTTTGTAATAAACACAGCTTACTTCAACCCCTTAGTGGCCTTTGGCTTCTGGCATTGTTGTACCAACTGTCAGTCATGTGATTCTGTTCGATTGATGACTCTGGTTTGTGTGCTTGGTAGCTCCTTATAACAAAAGTGTATTTGTGAGTAATTAAAAAGAACACCAACATTTACAAAATGGTACTTCCAAAAAAGAAACTATAAATAGTACCTAAACATCTAAAAAGATATTCATCCTTTCTCATAATAAAATAAAAGCCTCACTAAGATATTTTTTACCTCTCAAACTGGCAGAAGTCCAGAATATTGGAGAAATGCTGTTGATCAGTAAAAGAGAAAATAGGCTCTCTTATACATTCTTGGTGGAAGATTCAAGTGTACAACTTTATTGAAGGCAGTTTATACGCATCTTTTAAAATTGCAAGTGCCTGTGTACCCTCTGACTCAGCAGTCTCATTTAGAAGAATATCCCATGGATGTACTTGCATGTGTTAAAAATGATGTGGTGTTCAGATTATTTATGGGAGAGTAAAAAAAGATTGGAAACACTCAAAAGTAGACTGGTAGATTAAATAATGATGCATCTACATAGTAGGTACAATTGTAAAATAAACAATAAAAAAACTTATGTACCGACATAGAATTGTCTTCACAATATAGTTCTAAGGGAATATAGCAAAGGGCAGTGTATAATATGCTACCAATTGTCATGTCTTCTCTGAGGGGCTGCCTGCTACTGCATGAAAAAACCCTGAAAAGTAGAAGATGCTAGATCTTTCCAACCAATCAAGGTAATAGGCTGACCAGACTAGCAGGTCTAAACTAAGTTACAGGGCCTTACATGGCATCAGGTCATATTTGTTTATATGGTCATGAGGAAGTTCTGGAAGAATAGATAAGAAAGTAATATGAACGGCTACCCCATGTGTGAGTTTTGATGAAAGGGAGTAAAATCGATCATTTTCACTGTATGAAACTTTGAACCATATGCATGTATTACTTTTTTAAAAATTACAATATTTTTTTAAATGGAAAGTTTCTTTGAATTCCATAGTCTCGGTTAACAGAGGAGATCTTTGTTAATTGACTTCCTTACCTATACTTACTATACTTGTTGGTGAGGAGGAGATTTCCTCATATTGGTGTTGATGGTACTCATGTTTGTTACCTTCTGTGTGGAATACCTTGGGAAGAAAATAATGTTGGTTCTGGTGTTGTTTCTTTTAATTCCTCAGCCAGAATCAGTAGATCTGAAAATCGAAGCACAGCGAGCCTGAGGATCTTTGACACGTTCTAAGAAACCAGTTTCTTCCTTTGGTTTAAGGATTAATATCTTAGGATAATGTCCTCTGTACAGGATTGAGGTCTGTTGCCTTTTCTCTTTATTTGTAGGAACCTGCAAGCAGCCATTGGCGCCTATTATGACTTTGAGAGCCCAAACATCAGTGTGCCCTCTATGTCCTTTGTTGAAGATGTCACCATAGGAGAAGGAGAATCCATACCTCCTGATACACAGTTTATAAAAACATGGCGGATCCAGAATTCTGGTAAATGTATTTATTATGGGCAGTTTTCCTTTGCCCAGTTTTCTTTTCCTTAATAGTTAGAAGCAAGGAGGAAATGTTTTAAATTAAATTATGTGATTCTTTGAGTTTTTCCTTATGCATGATACCGTATTTTCTTGTGGTGACGTGATGAATAAACATTAATAAAATATTCCATGCCTTGGATTAGGAAGAAGAATATAGGTCTTCTGCTTCCACACCACCTACGACTTTGACAATATCTAACCACAATTTGATATTTATTTGGTATAAAGGTTGGAACCAACAACTAGGCCTGTAAATGGTGGTAGTATTGTCTCCACATGTGTGGTTCTCCTGCATCATTTTATATCTCCTGTAATTAATCTTCCAGTCATTTCATGCAGGTTGGAAGAGATACGTTTTTGGATAGAACAAGATAATTGGAAAGAGCTGTGAGCACATGTTCCTTTGAAAGCCCATTTCTTTGGAACCAAAAGGATAATTCTCTAAAGTTTCATTGGGATATCTATCTGAGGAATTAATATCACTTTAAAAAATAGGGTACAGAGTTTGGGGATTTACTCAGAATGGGAAAGATGGAAAAATTGGTAAATTGTTTAAAAAGCAACTACATTGTTTTGAATGTGATGCTTAAAAAAAAACTAGAAATCTAAGTGAAACATTGATAATGCTGTTTTATTTGTTAAATTCTTTTCTAATGACTTTTTTCATTTGGATGGGTTTGTATCTGTGTTCAGTGACATCTGATGACAATTTATGCTGATTGGGTGAGGGTGTTTGGACTTCCTTTATTGGTGACGTTCAGAAAAATTCTGAGAGATGGAAAACTAGGCAAATAGGAGTATTTTAGCTATCAGAATGAGGGTGTGCATGTTTGTGTTGGGTACCCTATCTGGTAAATTAATCTGATGTGAGATGTTGTAAAACTCTGAGGGCTTAGGCAAACATAGAAAACTAACTTTTTCTTGATTTGGTTTACTATTTAGTTATTTACAGTTCAGTTCCTTATTGTGGGGAAAGACTAGCTAAGCTAGCATTTTATGTAAGAATGAATGTACCAGTTGTTATTCTTAGTTCTTCTGGCATAATTTGAAAGGAAGTTTCCCTTGGTGGCAAGTTTGGTGTGTCTCTGACCAAATGCACATAAACTGGACTGACCTAGTGTTGTAGATGACTCGATAGCTTTGTAAAATTTTCATTAGCGTCCTTTCTCATTCGATTGTAACAGTGGTGCATTGGTAGTATGGTAGGCACGTGGTAACATTGGAAACTAGCCATATTCTGTATTATAAAAAATATCTTTACTTGTTCCAAAGCTGATTTTTTTTTTACCTTACCTAATTCCTTTCTCACCTTTTAAAATTTTGCCAGTTTTTAACTGTCAAAATAGTCTCTTTTTCATCATGTTTCTTCTCTAAATTACTAAAACCTGTTGTTACTGATCAAAAATACTTTTAGAAACCTTTGCATGAGTTATCTTTTACAAGTGAAGCTTATTTGAAAATATGACTTATTCGAAAGCTTTATTTAAGTGAAGTTAAGACCTTGTAACTTATAGTCTGGCTTTTCATGAATTCTTTAGTGTTTTTAAATATTGAAAGTTGTTAGAGCATTGCCAAAATGTTTTAAATATTTTCTTGTTGCAGGATACCATTTTATATTTCAAAAAACCTCTTGATATAGCCACTCACTAGACTAGGAGTTTGGGGAAAAGTAGATAAATAATGGGCACAAGATCACATCAGAACCCCAAAAGGAGAAAGTCTGTTTTGGTGGTCCTGATTGCTTTACCTCCCTGCTTTTGCTTTGGAGGACTCCAGTTCAACACAGCCTCAGCCTGCAGCCTTTCTTCTTGTAAGAGAAAGTTCTTAGGTCTGAACTCCTCTTGAAAAGTTGGGCAGCATTTACTAGAGATTTTATCCTTGAAGATGCTTTGTACGACCGAGATTTTTATTCTTCTGGAAATTGTTCAACCATTTGTAAAATGATTTTATATCAACAAGCTGAGTATTTTCCATTTGATTAAGGAGAAACTGGCCTCCCATAACTGAGTAACAGGCATGGTATTAAAGAGAGAGAGGAGAGCCACATACATGTGCTGATTCTTCAGTATCATCCAAATCTGAATTTGTCCTTTCTGGAAATAGAGTAGTAACACCGAAGTAGGGCAGCCCTCAGCTATTTCTTCTCTGGCCCTTCTGTACTCTCCCCTAAGAGACAAGTGCATGCATAATTTATCTTCATGGTGCCTCTCTGTTGTCTTGTTTTAGTGGTATTTATATATACAACAAATAAGATTAATAGAAACTGCATATAGCTGTCTCAACAGCTTTTCTAAAGAAAGTAGGTTTCATACATTTTTTAAAATTAAACTCCTAGTATGATCCTTGAGTTCAGACCATAGAGAGCCAAAACTGAGAAATTTAATGACATAGATGCAGAATCTAAACTTTTGTAGTATCTAACTTTTGTCACTATAGAAGTATTGGAGAATTGAGTAGGAAACCTTTCAATTGGAGGTTAAAGTGAAAATTTGAAACTGTCCCTTTGCTTTAAAGATGTGAGCAGACAAAATTCTTTATACCAACACTGATGTTTGTCAGTTGTTACACCACTGTAGTGAAAGTTAAGCTGCACATGTTATGGTAACCCTAGTATTTTCCTGACTTTGATGAGTAGTTGTGATTGTCATGAGGGAGGTGCTTGGATATATTACTCAAGAGCTAGCTTTATTTTTAGCTACATAGAGGTGAATCTGAAACAAATTAGGAAGAGAACTTAGAAAAGAACAACCGTTTCCCCCATTTTTTCTTTTGAGCCCTTAATTTTCTACCTTTCTCTTCAGCATAACTATAGAAGAGGTAATTCTGCTTCAGTCATTCAACAAATTTTATTATTTTCCATTCAGTTTAGTTAGGTATGGGAGCAAATGGTGACAAGATCACTGAAGGGTGCCTACCTTCACAGAGCTTAATTTGAAATGCAGTATGCAAACTCAGAGGAGATTGAAAAAATTGGAGCTTTTCATCTCCTTTTGGATTACTATTTTTATATTTCTTATTGTCTCAAAACTGTATCTGTAATCACTTATATCTAATAAGACCCAGGATTTCTGGAACCTATGTACTTTTATTTGATTTTTGTGAGCTCTCTATCATCTCAAAATTGCCATATAACCAGACGAACACCCGGAGCCGTCAGGAGTGCTCGGACAGGGAAATAGGGACAAGAAAGTAAACCAAGCCACATTCCTTGAAGGTGCTACCCTCATGCGTGCTGGCCCTGCCCTGCGACCTGCAATTCCCCTCACACCCTGTGACCCATACCAGCCCCACCCCAACCTCCCTCCCACACATCTTCTGTTTACACCCCTGCCCCTCCCCTCCCAAGATCCGTATACCCCCTCGTCCAGTGCCTTGACCCCCACCTCCCCCTCCCTGCCCCCTGCAGGCAGTCACCTGTGCATCCGGGCTCCAGGCACTCACCTTCATAACAGGGCCACACCTCACTCAGCCTATACAGTCTTCAACCTCGCCTGTCCCCCCCACCGAGCTCTGCACATGCACACATCAGCATCTGGCCCTGAAACATGTGCATGTGCACATGCATGCGCCCACTCAAACCACACCCCCTCAGCCCTGGACAAGCTCAAACCAGCAGATCTGGGCCATATCCACCCTCAGTCCACTCAGGCACAGTCTTGCCCCGCTGCTCTGAGCTCTGCACGTGATAACCAGGGTCCTGCCCCGCAGAATGACGCACCGACACAGCAATATCCTCTCTGCTGGGCACCCACGTACCTGTGCACTGACCTCTTAACCCCTGTCCCGTGCATGTGCACACCCTTGCCCCACCCTACAGCGCACGTGCCCTTCTCTCACACCTGGCAAGTGCTCTTGTGCACATCTGTGCCACATAGTTTCTGTCCTGCATAAGCCACCCCACACCGGCAGACCCATGCCAGGGCCCCACCCCCAACACATCCCACAACCTCTGCAACCTGTGCTCCACCCCTGCTCACTCACGCATCTACATCCTGGGTCCCTTGGGCCTCTCCCTCTGTGCAAGAACACACCTGCACCCTGCCCTCCCTGTGCCCCGACCTCTGTGCCTTGTACTCCATACCATGACATCCATAACCCACATGATTCACACGCCCACCCACATCCTGCCCATGTACTAGCCCTTGCACATCCACTCAGCCCCTTATCCGCCTCCTGCCACACCCTACCTCTGTGTCCTGCACGCTGCACCCTGCTCCTTCATTCCAAGACCTATCTGAGCTGTACCTCGCCCACACAGCCTCTGCATCACACTTCCACAACCCCGCAACCTGCACCTCACACTTATGGGCACCAGTGTAGTGTCCCTAACCTGTGCATATACCTCTGTTACAATCTGTCACCAGAGTGTTGTGCCCCTCCCCACACCTGGCATCCTGGTCCAACCTGTTCTGTAAGTACAAAGCTTTAGACTACAGAAGATATCAACTTCCAAAGTAACCTTATCAAGATATTTACATGTTGTGAAGATAACAGGATCACTAACCATATGAAGATGCAGACAGATATAGCCCAGTCTAATGACCAGATTAAAACACCTGAGAAGACACAGATTTTGGAACAACTAATCAAAGGTTTTCGTATAACTCTATTAAATAAAATTGGTGAGATGGCTAATGGCATAAAGGAGATCAAGAAGACACTAGAAGCTCTCTTTCTCCGCCGGCCCGCCACGCGGCGCCCACGCCCCGCAGCAGCCAACCTGCCTGCCCTCCTTCTCCCCTCTTTCTCCGCCGGCCCACCGCGCGGCGCCCACGCCCTGCAGCGGCCGACCCACCCGCCCTCCTTCTCCCCTCTCTTCCCCCTCCTGCTCCAGTGGCTCTCCAACCACCACGGTGCCCTCTTCCGCCTTCACCGGCTCCTCTGCCACCAGCCTCGACAGCCTTGCCGCCCTCACCTTTCCTCCTCCAGAACAGCTACTGGGGGAGTGGAGACAATACAGAGCAGCTCCCGGAGCCACGACGGAGATTAAAGGGACAGCGTACCCCATCCTGGAACGGCTGACTATCTGGGAGAACCAGCTCCGGTGAGAACACCGAGGGACGCGGGCTTTCCTGGGCGGGACGGCAAGCGGCTGGAGTCCCTCCCTTCCTCCTTCCCAGGCCAGCTGGCAGAATTGGGCAGGTGGTCCCCTCAGGCCGTGGCGGCTGGCGTCCCCACCACGCGAGGCCCCCCGGACCAACTGAAAGAGTTGGGTCAGAAATCCCCAGACTGCGGAGAACGGTGACCAGGGGGTCCCTTCCAAACACGTGACTCGCCGGTCCGCTTGGGAACAGTGCACTCTCCCGGGCTGCGAGAGCTGGCGCCCTTCCGCCACGCTTGGCGCCCCGGGCTGACTAGGAAATTTGGTCGGGCGCTCTTACGTGCTGCGGCGGCTGGCGACCCTCCCCGCGTTCGGACCCCCGGGCCGGCTGGCACTCTTCCAAGACGCTTCGACTGCCAAACCTCCCCTACGGCGAGAGTTTTCCAGAGTTAAAGGACCCACAGCAACTTTTACTGGTGGATCCTGTAGACAAATGTGTGCCACGAGCGCCACCTACTGGGCAGGATAAGAAAAACAGAACCCAGAGATTTCACAGAAAAATCTTACAACCTGAGGGGTCCAACACCCAGGGAAATCTGACTAAATGCCCAGATGCCAGCAGAAGATAACGGATCACGCTCAGAAAATTGAAAATATGGCCCAGTCAAAGGAACAAACCAATAGTTCAAATGAGATACAGGAGCTGAAACAACTAATGCTGAATATACGAACAGAAATGGAAAACCTCTTCAAAAACGAAATCGATAAATTGAGGGAGGACATGAAGAAGACATGGGCTGAACATAAAGAAGAAATAGAAAAAACAAATCACAGAGCTTATGGAAGTGAAGGATGAAGTAGAAAAGATGGAAAAAACAATGGATACCTACAATGATAGATTTAAAGAGACAGAAGATAGAATTAATGATTTGGAGGATGGAACATCTGCATTCCAAAAAGAAACAGAAACTATCGGGAAAAGAATGGAAAAATTTGAACAGGGTATCAGGGAACTCAAGGACAATATGAACCGCACAAATATATGTGTTGTGGGTGTCCCAGAAGAAGAAGAGAAGGGAAAAGGAGGAGAAAAACTAATGGAAGAAATTATCACTGAAAATTTCCCAACTCTTATGAAAGACCTAAAATTACAGATCCAAGAAGTGCAGCGCACCCGAAAGAGATGAGACCCAAATAGGCGTTCCCCAAGACATTTATTAGTTAGAATGTCAGAGGTCAAAGAGAAAGAGAGGATCTTGAAAGCAGCGAGAGAGAAGCAATCCATCACATACAAGGGAAGCCCAATAAGACTATGTGTAGATTTCTCAGCAGAAACCATGGAAACTAGAAGACAGTGGGATGATATATTTAAGTTACTAAAAGAGAAAAACTGCCAACCAAGACTCCTATATCCAGCAAAATTGTCCTTCAAAAATGAGGGAGAAATTAAAACGTTCTCAGACAAAAAGTCACTGAGAGAATTTGTGACCAAGAGACCAGCTCTGCAAGAAATACTAAAGGGAGCACTAGAGTCACATACAAAAAGACAGAAGAGAGAGATATGGAGAAGAGTGTAGAAAGAAGGAAAGTCAGATATGATATACATAATACAAAAGACAAAATGGTAGAGGAAAATATTATCCAAACAGTAATAACTCTAAATGTCAATGGACTGAATTCCCCAATCAAAAGACGTAGACTGGCAGAATGGATTAAAAAACAGGATCCTTCTATATGCTGTCTACAGGAAACGCATCTTAGACCCAAAGATAAATACAGGTTGAAAGCGAGAGGTTGGGAAAAGATATTTCATGCAAATAACAACCAGAAAAGAGCAGGAGTGGCTATACTAATATCCAACAAATTAGACTTCAAATGTAAAACCGTTAAAAATGACACAGAAGGACACTATATACTAATAAAAGGAACAATTAAACAAGAAGACATAACAATCATAAATATTTATGCACCGAACCAGAATGCCCCAAAATACGTGAGGAATACACTGCAAACACTGAAAAGGGAAATAGACACATATACCATAATAGTTGGAGACTTCAATTCACCACTCTCATCAACGGACAGAACATCTAGACAGAGGATCAATAAAGAAATAGAGAATCTGAATATTACTATAAATGAGCTAGACTTAACAGACATCTATAGGACATTACATCCCACAACAGCAGGATACACCTTTTTTTCAAGTGCTCATGGATCATTCTCAAAGATAGACCATATGCTGGGTCACAAAGCAAGTCTTAACAAATTTAAAAAGATTGAAATCATACACAACACTTTCTCGGATCATAAAGGAATGAAGTTGGAAATCAATAATAGGCGGAGGGCCAGAAAATTCACAAATACATGGAGGCTCAACAACACACTCGTAAACAACCAGTGGGTCAAAGAAGAAATTGCAAGAGAAATTAGTAAATACCTCGAGGCGAATGAAAATGAAAACACAACATATCAAAACTTATGGGACGCAGCAAAGGCAGTGCTAAGAGGGAAATTTATTGCCCTAAATGCCTTTATCAGAAACGAAGAAAAGGCAAAAATGCAGGAATTAACTGTCCACTTGGAAGAACTGGAGAAAGAACAGCAAACGAATCCCAAAGCAAGCAAAAGGAAACAAATAACAACGATTAGAGCAGAAATAAATGAAATTGAAAACATGAAAAGAATAGAGAAAATCAATGAGACCAGAAGTTGGTTCTATGAGAAAATCAATAATATTGATGAGCCCTTAGCAAGATTGACAAAAAGAAGAAGAGAGAGGATGCAAATAAATAAGATCAGAAATGGAAGAGGAGACATAACTACTGACCTCACAGAAATAAAGGAGGTAATAACAGGATACTATGCACAACTTTACGCTAATAAATACAACAATTTAGATGAAATGGACGGGCTCCTGGAAAGACATGAACAACCAACTTTGACTCAAGAAGAAATAGATGACCTCAACAAACCAATCACAAGTAAAGAGATTGAAATAGTGATTCAAAAGCTCCCTAAAAAGAAAAGTCCAGGACCAGACGGCTTCACATGTGAATTCTATCAAACATTCCAGAAGGAATTAGTACCAACTCTCCTCAAACTCTTCAAAATAATCGAAGTGGAGGGAAAACTACCTGATTCATTCTATGAAGCCAACATCACCCTCATACCAAAACCAGGCAAAGATATTACAAAAAAAGAAAACTACAGACCAATCTCTCTAATGAATATAGATGCAAAAATCCTCAATAAAATTCTAGCAAATTGTATCCAACAACACATTAAAAGAATTATACATCATGACCAAGTAGGATTCATCCCAGGTATGCAAGGATGGCTCAACATAAGAAAATCAATTAATGTAATACACCATATCAACAAATCAAACCAGAAAAATCACATGATCATCTCAATTGATGCAGAGAAGGCATTTGACAAGATTCAACATCCTTTCCTGTTGAAAACACTTCAAAAGATAGGAATACAAGGGAACTTCCTTAAAATGATAGAGGGAATATATGGAAAACCCACAGCTAATATCATCCTCAATGGGGAAAAATTGAAAACTTTTCCCCTAAGATCAGGAAGAAGACAAGGATGTCCATTATCACCAGTATTATTCAACATCGTGTTGGAGGTTCTAGCCAGAGCAATTAGACAAGAAAAAGAAATACAAGGCATCAAAATTGGAAAGGAAGAAGTAAAACTATCACTGTTTGCAGACGAAATGATACTATACGTCGAAAACCCGGAAAAATCCACAGCAAAACTACTAGAGCTAATAAATGAGTACAGCAAAGTAGCAGGCTACAAGATCAACATTCAAAAATCTGTAGCTTTTCTATACACCAGTAATGAACAAGCTGAGGGGGAAATCAAGAAACGAATCCCATTTACAATCGCAACTAAAAGAATAAAATACCTAGGAATAAATTTAACCAAAGAGACAAAAAACCTATATAAAGAAAACTGCAAAAAACTGCTAAAAGAAATCACAGAAGACCTAAATAGATGGAAGGGCATACCGTGTTCATGGATTGGAAGACTAAATATAATTAAGATGTCAATCCTACCTAAACTGATCTACAGATTCAATGCAATAGCAATCAAAATCCCAACAACTTATTTTTCAGAATTAGAAAAACCAATAAGCAAATTTATCTGGAACGTCATGGTGCCCCAAATTGCTAAAAACGTCTTGAGGATAAAAAACGAAGCTGGAGGTCTCGCAATGCCGGACTTTGAGGCATATTATGAAGCCACAGTGGTCAAAACAGCATGGTATTGGCATAAAGATAGATATATCAACCAATGGAATCGAATAGAGTGCTCAGATATAGACCCTCTCATCTATGGACATTTGATCTTTGATAAGGCAGTCAAGCCAACTCACCTGGGACAGAACAGTCTCTTCAATAAATGGTGCCTTGAGAACTGGATATCCATATGTAAAAGAATGAAAGAAGACCCGCATCTCACACCTTATACAAAAGTTAACTCAAAATGGATCAAAGATCTAAACATTAGGTCTAAGACCATAAAACAGTTAGAGGAAAATGTAGGGAGATATCTTATGAAGCTTACAACTGGAGATGGTTTTATGGACCTTAAACCTAAAGCAAGAGCACTGAAGAAAGAAAGAAATAAATGGGAGCTCCTCAAAATTAAACACTTTTGTGCATCAAAGAACTTCATCAAGAAAGTAGAAAGACAGCCTACACAATGGGAGATAATATTTGGAAATGACATATCAGATAAAGGTCTAGTATCCAGAATATATAAAGAGATTGTTCAACTCAACAACAAAAAGACAGCCAACCCAATTACAAAATGGGAAAAAGACTTGAACAGACACCTACCAGAAGAGGAAATACGAATGGCCAAGAGGCACATGAAGAAATGCTCAATGTCCCTGGCTGTTAGAGAAATGCAAATCAAAACCACAATGAGATATCATCTCACACCCACCAGAATGGCTATTATCAACAAAACAGAAAATGACAAGTGCTGGAGAGGATGCGGAGAAAGAGGCACACTTATCCACTGTTGGTGGGAATGTCAAATGGTGCAACCACTGTGGAAGGCAGTTTGGCGGTTCCTCAAAAAGCTGAATATAGAATTGCCATACGACCCAGCAATACCATTGCTAGGTATCTACTCAAAGAACTTAAGGGCAAAGACACAAACGGACATTTGCACACCAATGTTTATAGCAGTGTTATTTACAATTGCAAAGAGATGGAAACAGCCAAAATGTCCATCAACAGAAGAATGGCTAAATAAACTGTGGTATATACGTACGATGGAATATTATGCAGCTTTAAGACAAGATAAACTTATGAGGCATGTAATAACATGGATGGACCTAGAGAATATTATGCTGAGTGAGTCCAGCCAAAAACTAAAGGACAAATACTGTATGGTCCCACTGATGTGAACGGACATTCAAGAATAAACTTGAAATATGTCATTGGTAACAGAGTCCAGCAGGAGTTAGAAACAGGGTAAGACAATGGGTAATTGGAGCGGAAGGGATACAAACTCTGCAACAGGACTAGATACAAAAACTCAAAAATGGACAGCACAATAATACCTAATTGTAAAGTAATCATGTTAAAACACTGAATGAAGCTGCATCTGAGCTATAGGTTTTTTTTGTTGTTGTTTTTTACTATTATTACTACTTTTATTTCTTTTCTCTATATTAACATTTTATATCTTTTTCTGTTGTGTTGCTAGTTCCTCTCAACCGATGCAAATGTACTAAGAAACGATGATCATGCATCTATGTGAGGATGTTAAGAATTACTGAGTGCATATGTAGAACGGTATGATTTCTAAATGTTGTGTTAATTTCCTTTTTTTTTTTCTTTCCTTCCGTTAATAAAAAAAAATAAAAATAAAAAAAAGACACTAGAAGAGCATAAAGAAGAATTCAAAAGAATAAATAGAAAAATAGATATCACAGAGATTAAAGATGCTGTAGACCAAATAAAAAATATACTAGAGACACACAACAGCAGATTTGAGAGGCAGAAAAAATAAGCGAACTAGAGGACAGAACAACTGATTTTGAACACACGAAAGAGCAAATGACAAAAAGATGGAAAAATATGAATTGGATCTCAGGGAAATTGTGGACAAAACAAAGCACAGAAATATGAGAATCATCGGTGTCCCAGAAGGAGAAGAGAACAGTAAAGGGGTAGGAAGATTAGTGGAAGATGTAGTGGGGGAAAGCTTCCCAACCTTTATAGAAGACATAAATATGCAAACCAAAGAAGCCCAACAAACTCCAAATAGATTAAATCCAAATAGGCTTTCCCCACGACACACGCTAATCAGTCTGTCAAATGTTGAAGAGAAGCAGAGAATACTTAAAAAAAAAAAAATCAAGCAAAAAAACAGCCTATTATGTACAAGGGAAACCATATAAGACTGAGTTCAGACTACTCAGCTGGCACCGTTGAGGCAAGAAGGCAGTGGTACGATATATTTAAGAGAAAGACTTCCAGTCAAGAATACTGTACCCAGCCAAATTGTCCTTCAAAAGTGAGAGAAAGGTTAAAATTTTCACAAAGGCAGAGAGAATATTTCCTACAAGAAATATTAAAGGGAGGTCTTCCAACTGAAAAAAAAAAAAAAAAAAAAAGACAGGAGAAGGGAAGTCTGGAGGAGGGCACAAAATTGAAGAGTACCAGTAAGAGTAACTTAAAGGATGAAAAGAGAAAGAGGGAAAAGAATATATGGATCTGACAAATAAAATCCAAGGAATAAAAGATGGTGGATTCAAGAAATGCCTTTACAGTAATAACTTTGAATGTTAATGGACTAAATTTACCAATTGAAAGATACGGATTGACAGAATGGATTAAAAATATATCCAGCTATATGCTACTTACAAGACAGTCATCTTAGACACAATAAATTGAAAGTGAAAGGATGGAAAAAGATATTTCATGCAAGCTGTAACCAAAAGATAGCAGGAGTAGCTGTACTAATATCAGACAAAATAGACTTTAATTATAAAGTCATTGTAAGAGACAGAAGGACACTATAGATTAGTAAAAGGGACAGTTAACCAAGAAGAAAATAATCATAAATGTCTATGCTCACAATCAAGGAGCTCCAAAGTATATGAGACAGGCATTGGCAAAACTGAAGGGAGTGATAACGTTTCAGCAATAATAGTAGAAGACTTCAGTGCACCACTCTCCTCTATAGATAGAACAACCAGACAGAGGATCAGCAACGAAATAGAGAACCTAAATGATTTGATAAATTAATTAGACCTAACAGACATATATAGGTCATTACACCCTAAAATGCCAGAGTATACATTCTTCTCCTGTGCTCACGGGACATTCTCCAGGATAGATCATATGCTGGGGCACAAAACAGGTTGTTATAAATTTTAAAACGTTGAAATTATTTAAAGCACCTCTGATCACAGTGGAATGAAGCTGGAAATCAATAACTACAAAAACAACAAGAACTTCCACAAATATATGGAAATTAAATAACACATTCTTTAACAATGAGTGGGTCAAAGAAGAAATTGTTAGAGAAATCGGTAGCTATCTGGAGATGAATGACCGCAAGAATACAACATATCAGAACTTATGGGATATGGAAAAAAAAATGCTGAGAGGGAAATTTATTACCCTAAATGCCTATATTTAAAAAGAAGGAAGCAAAAGTTGAGGACTTAACTGCTCACCTGGAGGAACTTGAGAAAGAATAGCAAACTAATGCCAAAGCAAATAGAAGAAGAGAAACAAAAAGGATTAAAGCAGAGGTAAATGAATGGGAGAACAAAAGAACAATAGGAAGAATCCATAAAACTCAAAGTTGGTTCTTTGAAAAAATCAATAAAATCAATGGACCACTAGAAAGGCTGACAAAGAAGGAAAAAGGGAGAGGATGAAAATTTAAAAAACCGGAAGTGAGAGGGAGGTTATTACTACAGACCCTGGAAAAGGAAAAAAGAAAAAAGAAATCATAAGAGGGTACTATGAACAGCTATACACCAACAAATCAGACAACTAAGATGAAATTGACAAATTCGTGGAAACACACAAATAAGCTACACTGACTCGGGAAGAAATAGAAGATCTCAACAAACCAACTGCAAGTAAAGAGATTCAATCAGTCATCAAAAAGTCTTCCTATTGTTTGTTTGATTGTTTGTGTTTTTTGTTTTTTGGTTTTTTTTAATATATATATATTTTTTATTTATTATTATTTTTTTATTTTTTTCTCTATATTATCATTCTGTATCTTTTTCTGTTGTTTTGCTAGTTCTTTTCCTAAATCGATGCAAATGTACTAAGAAATGATGATCATACATCTATGTGATGATATTGAGAATTACTGATTACATATGTAGAATGGAATGATTTCTAAATGTTGTGTTAATTTTTTTAATTCATAAAAAAATTAAATAAACAAATAAATGATAGGGGAAACAAATGTTAAAAATAAATTTAGTTTGAAGTGCTAGTGGTAAATGAAAGCGAGGGGTAAGGGGTATGGCATGTATAATCTTTTTTTTCTGTTATCGTTTTATTTCTTTTTCTGTTGTCTTTTTTATTTTTTTCTAAATCGATACAAATGTTCTAGAAATGATGAATATGCAACTATGTGATGATATTAAGAATTATTGATTGTATATGTAGAATGGAATGATATCTTAATGTTTTGTTTGTTAATTTTGTTAAAAAAAAAAAAAAGTCTTCCTATAAAGAAAAGCCCATGGCCAGATGGCTTCATAGGGAAATTTTATCAAACATTTCAAAAAGAAGTAACAGCAAACCTGCTCAAACCTTCCAAAATTTTGAATAAAAAGTAATACTACCTAACTGATTTTATGAAGCAAATATCACCTTAATGCCTTAACTTAAACTGGATAAAGATGCTACAAGAAAGGAAAACTAAAGATTAGTCTCCCTAATAAATATAGATGTGAAAATTCTCAACAAAATATCAACAGATCAAATCCAAAAATACATTAAAAGAATTATACACCGTGACCAAGTAGATTTTATACCAAGAATGCAAGGATGGTTCAACACAAGAAAATCAGTTAATGTAATACAGTATATTAAGAAATTGAAAGGGAAAAATCATATGATCATACCGATTGATGCTGAAAAAGCATTCGACAAAATTCAATATCCTTTTCTGATAAAAAACACTTAAAAAAATAGGAATCATAGGTAACTTCCTCAACATGATAAAAGACATATATGAGAAACCACAGCCAGCCTAATACTCAATGGTGAGAGACTGAAAGCTTTCCCCTTAAGATCAGGAACGAGACAAGGATGCCCTATGTCACCACTGTTATTGCAACATTGTGCTAGAAGTTCTTGCTAGAGCAATCAGGCAAGAAAAAGAAATAAAAGGCATCCAAATTGGAATGAAGAAGAAAAACTTTCATTATTTGCAGATGACATGATACTGTACTTGGAAAATCCCGAGAAATCTACAGCAAAGTCATTTGAGCTAATAAACAAATTCAGTAAAGTGGTAGGTTATAAAATTAATGTATTGCCCTAAATGCCTGTATTTACCAGTAATGTTTCTATACACAAGAAATGACCTAACCAAGGAGTCAATTAAGAAAGAATTTCCACATTATGCTGAGTGTGATTAGCCAGAAACAAAAGGACAAATACTGTGTGGTCTCACTGATATGAACTGACATTAGTGAATAAACTTGGAATATTTCCTTGGTAACAGAGACCATCAGGAGATAGAAATAGGGTAAGATATTGGGTAATTGGAGCTTAAGGGATACAGACTGTGAAACAGGAATGGATATAAAAACTCGGAAATGGACAGCACAATATTACCTAACTGTAATACAATTATGTTAAAACACTGAATGAAGCTGCATATGAGAATGATAGAGGGAGGAGGGCTGGAGCATAAATGAAATCACACAAAAAAGATAGATGGTAAGGACTGAGATGGTGTAATCTAGAAATGCCTGGAGTGTGTAGTGATAGTGACTAAATGTACAAATTAAAAAAATGTTTTTGCATGAGGAAGAACAAAAGAATGTCATTACTGCAGTGTGCTGAAAATAGATGGTACTTAATATTTTAAAATTTCAACTGTGTGAGACTAAAGCAAAAAATGTTTATTTGGTACAAATCTATACTTTGACTAGTGCATCTTCTAATATAACTTATGTAGATAGTTGACTGAACACCTTAAGTACATGGAAGTTTGTATAGGACATGAGATTATCTTGGTTTTTCCAGGTGATGCCCTGATGAATCCCAGAGTGGTTTGATGAGTGAGTGGAAAAGTATTTGCAAAGTCCCCTTCAGGGAATGGCGAGAATGGGGGAAAACTCAACTTCCCCAAGTTGAATTCTTGATATTCTCACAAGCAGTGTGGACAACCAAAGCTATAGGCTGAACCCCTAGTCTTGGGGTTTGTTCGTATGAAACTTAACCCGACAGGCGATAGGTCAAGCCTACTTAAAATTAAGCCTAAGAGTCACCCCCAAGAGGACCTCTTTTGTTGCTCAGATGTGGCCTCTCTCTCCAGCCAACACAGCAAGCAGACTCACCACCCTCCCCCTGTCTACATGGGACATGACTACCACGGCTGTGGATCTTCCTGGCAGCGTGGGACAGAAATCCCAGAATGAACTGAGATTCAGCATCAAGGGATTGAGGAAAACTCTAGAATGAGCTGAGACCCAGCAACAAGGAATTGAGAAAACCTTCTGGACCAAAAGGGGGAGGAGTGAAATGAGACAAAGTGTCAATGGCTGAGAGTATCCAAACAAAGTCGAGAGGTTATCCTGGAGGTTATTCTTATGCATTAAGTAGATATCACCTTGTTATCCAAGATGTAATGGAGAGGCTGGAGGGAACTTCCTGAAAATGTAGAGCTGTGTTCCAGTAGCCATGTTTCTTGAAGATGATTGTATAATGATATAGCTTTCACAGTGTGACTTGTGATTGTGAAAACCTTGTGTCTGATGCTCCATTTATCTACCTTGTGAACAGATAAGAGGATCATATGGAATAAAAATAAATGATAGGGGGAACAAATGTTAAAATAGATTTAGTTTGAAATGCTAGTGATCAATGAAAGGGATCAGTAAGGGGTATGGCATGTAAAAAATTTTTTTTTCTGTTTGTTATATTTTTCGATTGTCTTTTTATTTCTTTTTTTGAATTGATACTAATGTTCTGGGAAATGATCATGATGATGAATATGCAACTATGTGATGATATTGTGAATTGCTGAGTGTATGTGTTGGGAATGTTTGTGTTTCTTGTAATTTTTTTTAATAAAAAATTAAAACAAGGAAGGAAAAAATCTAAAAAAAGAAAAGAAAAGAAAGAATTTCCATTCAAAATAGCAACTAAAAGAATCAAATATCTAGGAATGAACTTAACTAGGGATGTAAAGGACTTGTACACAAGAAAGTACATAACATTGCTAGAAGAAATCAAAGAAGATCTAAATAGGTGGAAAGACATTTCCTGCTCATGGATAGGAAGGTTAAATGTAGGTAAGATGTCAGTTCTCCCCAAATTGATCTACAGATTCAATGCAGTACCAATCGAAAGTCCATCATCCTACTTTGAGCACTTGGAAAACCTAGTGTCCAAATTCATCTGGAAGGGAAAGAGACCCAGAATGGCTAAAAGCATCCTAATGAAAGAACGAAGGGGGAAGATTAACACTCCCTGATTTTAAAACTTATTATAAAGCCAAAATGCTCAAAGCAGCATGGTACTTGCATAGAGATAGAAGTATTGACCAATGGAATTGAATTGAGACCACAGAAATAGACTGCCACGCTCTTTCTCCACCGGCGGCGCTCCCGCCGCCAGCCAGCCAGCCCTCCTCTCCCTGTTTCTCCGCCGGCTGCGCTCCCGCCGCCATCTTGACCTTCTCTTTCCCCTCCTGCTCCGGTGCTCCATCCGCCATCTTACCCTTCTCTTTCCCCTCCTGCTCCAGCACTCCATCCGCCATCTTATCCTTCCCTTTCTCCTCCTGCTCCGGCGGTTCTCCAACCACCATCGTGCCCTCTGCCACCTTCACCAGCTCCTCTGCCACCATCCTTGACAGCCTTGCCACCCTCACCTTTCCTCCTCCAGAACAGCTACTGGGGGAGTGGAGATGATACAGAGCAGCTCCCGGAGCCATGACGGAGATCAAAGGGATGGCGTACCCCATCCTGGAATGGCTGACTGTCTGGGAGAACCTGCTCCGGTGAGATCGCCGAGGGCCGCGGGCTTTCCCGGGCGGGACGGCAAACGGCCGGAGTCCCTCCCTTCCTCCTTCCCAGGCCCGCTGGCAGAATTGGGCAGGCGGTCCCCTCGGGCCGCGGCAGCTGGCGCCCCCACCACGCAAGGCCTCCCGGACCAACTGAGAGAGTTGGGTCGGAAATCCCCAGACCGTGTAGAACGGTGACCGGGGGTGGCCCATTCAAACACGTGACTCCCCGGTCCAGCTGGGAACGGTGCACTCTCCCGGGCCGCGGCGGCTGGCGCCCTCCCGCCACACTTGACGCCCCGGGCTGACTAGGAAATTCGGTCGGGCACTCTCCTGGGCTGCGGCGGCCAGCGACCCTCCCCGCGTTTGGACCCCTGGGCCAGCTGGCGCTCGTCCAAGCCACTTCGACTGGCGAACCTACCCCACGACGAGAGTTTTCCAAGGTTAAAGGACCCACAGCACCTTTTCCTGGTGGAACCCGCAGACAAACGGGTGCCACGAGCACCACCTACTGGGCAGGATAGGAAAGACAGAACACAGAGATTTCATAGAAGGATCTTTCAGCCTGTTGGGTCCAACACCCAGGGAAGTCTGACTAAATGCCAGACGCCAGCAGAGGATAACGGATCACGATCAGAAAATTGAAAATATGGCCCAGTCAAAGGAACAAACCAATAGTTCAAATGAGATACAGGAGCTGAAACAACTAATGCTGAATATACGAACAGAAATGGAAAACCTCTTCAAAAACGAAATCGATAAATTGAGGGAGGACATGAAGAAGACATGGGCTGAACAAAAAGAAGAAATAGAAAAACTGGAAAAACAAATCACAGAGCTTATGGAAGTGAAGGATAAAGTAGAAAAGATGGAAAAAACAATGGATACCTATAATGATAGATTTAAAGAGACAGAAGATAGAATTAGTGATTTGGAGGATGGAACATGTGCATTCCAAAAAGAAACAGAAACTATCGGGAAAAGAGTGGAAAAATTTGAACAGGGTATCAGGGAACTCAAGGACAATATGAACCGCACAAATATACGTGTTGTGGGTGTCCCAGAAGAAGAAGAGAAGGGAAAAGGAGGAGAAAAACTAATGGAAGAAATTATCACTGAAAATTTCCCAACTCTTATGAAAGACCTAAAATTACAGATCCAAGAAGTGCAGCGCACCCCAAAGAGATTAGACGCAAATAGGCGTTCTCCAAGACACTTACTAGTTAGAATGTCAGAGGTCAAAGAGAAAGAGAGGATCTTGAAAGCAGCAAGAGAAAAACAATCCATCATATACAAGGGAAACCCAATAAGACTATGTGTAGATTTCTCAGCAGAAACCATGGAAGCTAGAAGACAGTGCAATGATATATTTATATTACTAAAAGAGAAAAACTGCCAGCCAAGACTCCTATATCCAGCAAAATTGTCCTTCAAAATGAGGGAGAAATTAAAATATTCTCAGACAAAAAGTCACAGAGAATTTGTGACCGAGAGACCAGCTCTGCAAGAAATACTAAAGGAAGCACTAGAGTCAGAACCGAAAAGACAGAAGAGAGAGGTATGTCAGATATGATATATATAATACAAAAGGCTAAATAGTAGAGGAAAATATTATCCAAACAGGAATAACACTAAATGTTAATGGACTGAATTCCCCAATAAAGAGACATAGACTGGCAGAATGGATTAAAAAACAGGATCCTTCTATATGCTGTCTACAGGAAACACATCTTAGACCCAGAGATAAACATAGGTTGAAAGTGAAAGTTTAGGAAAAGATATTTCATGCAAATAACAACCAGAAAAGAGCAGGAGTGGCTATACTAATATCCAACAAATTAGACTTCAGATGTAAAACAGTTAAAAGAGACAAAGAGGGACACTATATACTAATAAAAGGAACAATTAAACAAGAAGACATAACAATCATAAATATTTAAGCACCGAACCAGAATGCCCCAAAATACGTGAGGAATACACTGCAAACACTGAAAAGGGAAATAGACACATATACCATAATAGTTGGAGACTTCAATTCACCACTCTCATCAACGGACAGAACATCTAGACAGAGGATCAATAAAGAAATAGAGAATCTGAGTATTAATATAAATGAGCTAGACTTAACAGACATTTATAGGACATTACATCCCACAACAGCAGGATACACCTTTTTCTCAAGTGCTCATGGATCATTCTCAAACATAGACCGTATGCTGGGTCACAAAGCAAGTCTTAACAAATTTAAAAAGATTGAAATCATACACAACACTTTCTCAGATCATAAAGGAATGAAGTTGGAAATCAATAATAGGCGGAGGGCCAGAAAATTCACAAATACGTGGAGGCTCAACAACACACTCTAAAACAACGAGTGGGTCAAAGAAGAAATTGCAAGAGAAATTAGTAAATACCTCGAGGCGAATGAAAACAAAAACACAACATATCAAAACCTATGGGACACAGCAAAGGCAGTGCTAAGAGGGAAATTTATTGCCCTAAATGCCTATATCAGAAAAGAAGAAAAAGCAAAAATGCAGGAATTAACTGTCCACTTGGAAGAACTGGAGAAAGAACAGCAAAGTAATCCCAAAGCAAACAAAAGGAAAGAAATAACAAAGATTAGAGCAGAAATAAATGAAATTGAAAACATGAAAACAATAGAGAAAATCAATAAGACCAGAAGTTGGTTCTATGAGAAAATCAATAAGATTGATGGGCCCTTAGCAAGATTGACAAAAAGAAGAAGAGAGAGGATGCAAATAAATAAGATCAGAAATGGAAGAGGAGACATAACTACTGACCTCACAGAAATAAAGGAGGTAATAACAGGATACTATGAACAACTTTACGCTAATAAATAGAACAACTTAGATGAAATGGACGGGTTCCATTCTGTGAAGTCAACATCACCCTCATACCAAAACCAGGCATATATATTACAAAAAAGAAAGCTACAGACCAATCTCTCTAATGAATATAGATGCAAAAATCCTCAATAAAATTCTAGCAAATCGTATCCAACAACACATTAAAAGAATTATACATCATGACCAAGTAGGATTCATCCCAGGTATGCAAGGATGGTTCAACATCAGAAAATCAAATAATATAATACACCATATCAACAAATCAAAGCAGAAAAATCACATGATCATCTCAATTGATGCAGAGAAGGCATTTGACAAGATTCAACATCCTTTCCTGTTGAAAACACTTCAAAAGATAGGAATACAAGGGAACTTCCTTAAAATGATAGAGGGAATATATGAAAAACCCACAGCTAATATCATCCTCAATGGGGAAAAATTGAAAACTTTCCCCCTAAGATCAGGAACAAGACAAGGATGTCCACTATCACCACTATTATTCAACATTGTGTTGGAGGTTCTAGCCAAAGCAATTAGACAAGAAAAAGAAATACAAGGCATCAAAATTGGAAAGGAAGAAGTAAAACTATCACTGTTTGCAGACGATATGATACTATACGTCGAAAACCCGGAAAAATCCACAACAAAACTACTAGAGCTAATAAATGAGTACAGCAAAGTAGCAGGTTGCAAGATCAACATTTGAAAATCTGTAGCATTTCTATACACTAGTAATGAACAAGCTGAGGGGGAAATCAAGAAACGAATCCCATTTGCAATCGCAACTAAAAGAATAAAATACCTAGGAATAAATTTAACCAAAGAGACAAAAAACCTATATAAAGAAAACTACAAAAAACTGCTAAAAGAAATCACAGAAGACCTAAATAGATGGAAGGGCATACCGTGTTCATGGATTGGAAGACTAAATATAATTAAGATGTCAATCCTACCTAAACTGATCTACAGATTCAATGAAATACCAATCAAAATCCCAACAACTTATTTTTCAGAAATAGAAAACACAATAAGCAAATTTATCTGGAAGGGCAGGGTGCCCCGAATTGCTAAAAACATCTTCAGGAAAAAAACGAAGCTGGAGGTCTCGCGCTGCCGGACTTTGAGGCATATTATGAAGCCACAGTGGTCAAAACAGCATGGTATTGACATAAGGATAGATATATCGACCAATGGAATCGAATAGAGTGCTCAGAAATAGACCCTCTCATCTATGGACATTTGATCTTTGATAAGGCAGTAAAGCCAACTCACCTGGGACAGAACAGTCTCTTCAATAAATGGTGCCTTGAGAACTGGATATCCATATGCAAAAGAATGATAGAAGACCCGTATCTCACACCTTATACAAAAGTTAACTCAAAATGGATCAAAGATCTAAACATTAGGTCTAAGACCATAAAACAGTTAGAGGAAAATGTAGGGAGATATCTTATGAAGCTCACAATTGGAGGCGGTTTTATGGACCTTAAACCTAAAGCAAGAGCACTGAAGAGAGAAATAAATAAATGGGAGCTCCTCAAAATTAAACACTTTTGTGCATCAAAGAACTTCATCAAGAAAGTAGAAAGACAGCCTACACAATGGGAGATAATATTTGGAAATGACATATCAGATAAAGGTCTAGTATCCAGAATATATAAAGAGATTGTTCAACTCAACAACAAGAAGACAGCCAACCCAATTACAAAATGGGAAAAAGACTTGAACAGACACCTACCAGAAGAGGAAATACGGATGGCCAAGAGGCACATGAAGAGATGCTCAATGTCCCCGGCCATTAGAGAAATGCAAATCAAAACCACAATGAGATATCATCTCACACCCACCAGAATGGCCATTATCAACAAAACAGAAAATGACAAGTGCTGGAGAGGATGCGGAGAAAGAGGCACACTTATCCACTGTTGGTGGGAATGTCAAATGGTGCAACCACTGTGGAAGGCAGTTTGGCGGTTCCTCAAAAAGCTGAATATAGAATTGCCATACGACCCAGCAATACCATTGCTGGGTATCTACTCAAAGGACTTAAGAGCAAAGACAGAAACGGACATTTGCACACCAATGTTTATAGCAGCGTTATTTACAATTGCAAAGAGATGGAAACAACCAAAATGTCCATCAACAGAAGAATGGCTAAATAAACTGGTATATACATACGATGGAATATTATGCAGCTTTAAGACAGGATAAACTTATGAAGCATGTAATAACATGGATGGACCTAGAGAACATTATGCTGAGTGAGTCCAGCCAAAAACTAAAGGACAAATACTGTATGGTCCCACTGATGTGAACGGACATTCGAGAATAAACTTGGGATATGTCATTGGTAACAGAGTCCAGCAGCAGTTAGAAACAGGGTAAGATAATGGGTAATTGCAGCTGAAGGGTTACAGACTGTGCAACAGGACTAGATACAAAAACTCAAAAATGAACAGCACAATAATACCTAAGGGTAAAGTAATCGTGTTAAAACACTGAATGAAGCTGCATCTGAGCTATAGGTTTTTTTGTTTTGTTTTGTTTTGTTTTGTTTTGTTTTTACTATTATTATTACTTTTATTTCTTTTCTCTATATTAACATTTTATATCTTTTTCTGTTGTGTTGCTAGTTCCTCTCAACCGATGCAAATGTACTAAGAAACGATGATCATGCATCTATGTGATGATGTTAAGAATTACTGATTGCATATGTAGAATGATATGATTTCTAAATGTTGTGTTAATTTCTTTTTTTTCCGTTAATTAATAATAAAAAAGAAATAGAGTGCCACATCAATGGTAAACTGATCTTTGACAGGGCCACCCAATCCACTGAACTGAGACAAAATAATCTTCTTAACAAGTGGGCCTGGGACAACTGTGTATCAATAGCCAGAAGAATGAGTTAGGGCCCTTGCCTTACACATTATACAAAAATTAACTCAAAGTGGATCAAACACGTAAATATAAGAACCAATACCATAAAGCACCTAGAAGAACATATAGTGAAACATCTTCAAGACCTAGTAATGGGAGGTAGCTTCCTAAACTTTACACCCATGACACAAGCAGCAAAAGAAAAAAATAGATAAATGGGAGCTCCTCTAAATAAAGTACTTTTGTGCCTCTAAAGAGAAAAAGTGAAGAGGCAGCCAACTCAATGGGGGAAAATATTTAGAAATCACACATTGGATAAAGGTTTGATATCCTGTATACATAAAAGAAATCATACAGCTCAACAGCAAAAGAACAAACAACCCAGTTATAAAGGGAACCAAAGATATGAATAGACATTTTTCTGAAGAACAAATACAGATGACTAAAAAGCGCATGAAGAGATGCTCATTCTCATTACCTATAAGGGAAATGCAGATCAAGACTACAATGAGGTATCATTTCATACCTATAAGAATGGCTGCTGTTGAACAAACAAGAAACTGAAAATGTTGGAGAGGATGTCGAGGAATTGGATACTTATGCACTGCTAGTGGGAATGTTTAATGGTACAGCTGCTGTGGAAGGCTGGCGATTCCTCAGAAAACTAAATATTAAGTTGCCGTATAACCCAGCAATACTAATACTCAGTATATGCATAGAAGATCTGAAAGCAGTGACACAAACAGAGATTTGCACACTGGTGTTCATAGCAGCTCTATTCACAGTCACCAAAAGATAGAAACAATCCAAGTGCCTATCAACAGATGAGTGAATTAACAAAATGTGGTATATATTTATGATGGAATATTATGCAGCAGTAAGGCAAAATAATATCCTGAAGTACATGACTAGATAAGCTTTGAGGATATAATACTGAGTGAAATGTATCAGACACAATAGGAAAGAGATACTGTACACTTTATGACCATGATAAAGGTAAAATTAGAGACTTAAGTTCAGAATATAGGGGACCTAGAAATACATAGAAGTTCGAGATGGGTGAACCATTAGCTAACGAGGTTGATCTCCAATGTAAAGGGAATAGATAGGAATGAAGGTAGTTCTCTAGTGGGTCTATAAGTAATATTATCATATTGAAGATGAACAAGATTGAAAGGGGTTGTATAGACCTATGTGTCCCACTGACTAACACTAGAAATATGAATTAGTTCTTGCAAGAATCACTAGAAATATGAATTAGTTCTTGCAAGAATTACTTCAAAGATATGATTCTTGTACAAAGAGTGTGTAAGTCCAGAGTTCTGGGGGAAAACTGCTGTTGCATACTATGAGCTATGTTCAAAAGGAAACCATCAGCACTACCACAGCAACAGCAGAGGTAAATAATGGGAATTAGGGATAAGAGTTAAGAGAAGGTTTAAATCTCCTGTTTGGCGAGGATGTGTTTATTGGTTTTCTTTCTCTTGGGAGCAATGAAATTATCTAAAATTGAATATGTTGATGGACTGTGGACTTTGGGCCCTCTACATGATGCCTGATGAATTCAGGTGGCTGAAGAATGCACTGATGGAGAAGCAGATTGGCGAACCATGGTGTATACTTATGAACAAAGGTTGTGCTGTACAAAAAGGAACATAGTCATGAAGCATGCAACGATGTGAATGAACATGTCGATGTTCATGTTTGGTGAGACAAAATAAGCCAGAAACAAAAGAACGTCAGTGATATGATCACCTTTAGAAAATACTTTCAAGAAAATGGGCCTAGATTGTAAGCCTTTAGAGCAGTTAAGTCCAGAGTAATGATTGTTATTTCTGGATTTTGAGAGGCTGTTTTACATATATAACCTGATATTTAGAGATAAGGACAAAGTCGAACAGGTTGACGCTAAAGTAATTCAGAACATAGAGATAAGAAAGATACTGTCTGTATTTTAGAACCATACATACTCTTTGAGACCAATGGAAGGAAGGTTTATTTGGTCTAGAACTGAAATTTTCGGTAGTGATAATCTAATTAAACCTATCTTTATAGCTCATTTGAACAATTCAAACACAGGGAGCCCAGAATAAGAAAGAGGTCCTTTAATCCTGTACAGATTATTGTAATGCCTGGATACATCCTAGAGTATATTAAGCAAATCATCTAAAAGTATAGCAAAGTCCCCTGAGGAATGGAAGAACGAATATGGAATTATTAAACTTTAGTATTGGGGAATTCCCTGATACTCTGTCAGGCTTTAGGGACACCCAAATCAAAAGGCCATACCCTAGATCATGAGGCCCACTCTTGTGAAGCTTATGTAGGTAACAGAGAAGCTTAAACTACCTGTAGGCATGCCTTAAAGTTACTTCTGGAGGACCTCTTTTGCTCAGATGTGTCCTCAGTGTCTCTAAGCCCAACTCTGCAAGTGAAATCATTGCCCTCCTCCTAATGTGGGACATGACATCCAGGGGTGAAAGTCTCCTTGGCCACATGGGAGATGACTCCCAGGGATGAATTCCGACCTGGCACCGTGGGATCAACAATTCCATCCTGACCAATAGGGGAAAAGAAGTGTAATTAATAAAGTATCAGTGGCAGAGAGAGTTCAAATAGAGTTGACAGGCTTCTCTGGAGGTCACTCTTACTCAAGCCTCAGTTAGACATTGCTACCTATCATAACTTGCTAACCCCCAACCAAGACCATTCCTGCCAATCCTAAAGAATAGCTTGAGCATTATATAAGATTCTGCAAAAGTTCCATGCACTAGGGTAACTTTCCAGAAACCTACAACCTTTCAGATAAGTCCTGAAATGAGAAGGGACCAACCTCTCCAGAGCATCAGCTAGTTCTGTCCCCTACCCCATATTATCATCAGCCTCTTCCAACATGAAAAAGTTAGAATGGGCATAGCCCAAGTACATTCAAAGAGGGGGAGAAAGATTAAAGGTGATGGTGGAGTTATACAGAGAAGGTAGGGTTTAAACAGTGAGTATGAATGCTGCATCATAGTGATATTTCTTTTAATGTCCAGTACCTTAGAACAGCTAGAAGTAAAAACTTAAAATTGTGGAATGGTAACCCATATCAAACTCTGAAATCTGTTCTACAACTAATTGTTAAGATGTACTTTGAAATTTATTGCTTTTTTTATATATCTTATTTTTCCTGAAAGAGAAAAATCAGAAAAGTAAGAGTATAACAAGGAAGATAGGTTTTATTTATTTATTGTTTTTCTTTTGACTTTTAAAAAACAGGAATTTAGTAAGTTGCTAGTTTACAATTCTAAAGCCAAGAAAATGTCCCAATTAAAACAAATCTATAGAAATGTCCAATCTCAGGCATCCAGGGAAAGATACCTTGGTTCAAGAAGGCCGATGAAGTTCAGGGTTTCGCTCTAATTTGGAAAGGCACGTGGCAAACACGACGTCATCTGCTAGCTTTCTCTCCTAGAGAAGATAGGTTTTAACAAATGAGTATGACTGCTTAATCATTATATTGATATTTCTTTTGGTCTCTAGTGTCTTGGAGCAGCTAGAAGAAAAAATGAAAAATCGTGGCACTGTAACCCATACTAAACTTTAAAATCTGTTCTATAACTACTTGTTAAAATGTATGTGGAAATGTTTTGTTTTTTTTGTATATATGCGTTATATTTCATAATTTAAAAAAAATGTTTAAAAATTGCCATATACTGTTTTGTCTTGTCTTTTAGAGAGATCTATCACCCATTAAACCAGTTTGTAACTGAGACTTAATTTGTAGCCCTATTATATTCTATTTCTCTAATCCTCATTTCAGGTATGCTTAGCCTGGTAGTCCAAATACTTTACCAGTATTTCTCTTCCTTCTGTATCAAGCATCAGTATCTTTGACCTTTTCAGGGTTACCTCAACTAACAGTTGTGGCTGTGAGAACTATAATATGGAAAACTATTGATAACTCTTAGAAGCCACGTGGCTGATTCTTTACTTCATAGCAAATAAGTACTTTGGAGTTGCTTCCAATTGTTTCTTTAAGAGATTTTCCAAATCTCTTACTCTTTCCAAATCTCTATTACTACAGTATTGAGTAGTAATAGTTATTTATCATTTGACATTTTACCAACTAACTTGGTTTCCCTGGAATATAGCAACACTCCCTCTTTTGTACATCTGAGATACCCAGCTGTCTCAGTTGCTCGTGATTGTCTGCCCAGTATAGCTGGGTCTTTTCTCCACCCAGATAGTCTTGTTTTTCCTTGCTTTCTTGGAAATTCAAAAACAGATACATTCTTGGGTTTTCATATAAACAGATATATCTTGTTACAGATATGGATGTGTGAGATTTAAAGAATTTGCCCCTATAACAGTAATTTAATTCTCTGAAATCATGGTCTTTAAAGAGATAGACATTTTTTAAGATGCTTCATTTTAGCAACTTGTTTTACTTGACCTAAGACAAACATGCTTTTGCCATCCCATAAGCCCCAGACACGAAATATAGAATTTCCATGCATTGCCAGTGTCTCGTCTACAATACTTCCAACAGTTATGGTTGCCTTTCCAGTGTTGACTAAAGACGGCAGATTTTTTTCCTTATGTAACAAGGTATGACAAAATATAGTAGCCCCTGTTTGACCTCAAGATCCAAAGGCCACAAAGAGCACTGTTCATTTTGGGACTGAGATCTCAGCAGTAGAGCTCTGGTTGCTTTTCTGTCTCTGGTTCCTTTTCAGTAATGAGCTGTCAGGTATATCACAACCAGCCTGTCACTACTGAGACATCTCAGTACTATAATTATAAGTATGCAATTATAAACATGTTATGTCCCAAGGGTCCTGCTGTATCTCTTGAGTATGGGTCATTTTATGGTTACCCCAGAAGAAATATCAAGTGACGAAACACAATTTTAAAATGAGAATAATATCATGGAAGTTAATTTCTGTGTGTTTCATTTTCTTCCCTTGATGGAAAAATTGAGAATTTTATTCTGAGTTTCAGCTTTAAAAGTTCAGGTGAAAATGAAAAGTATTATTTAAGTAGAAAAAACAGTCCTCCAAAGATGTGGGATGGTGTTTCATTTCAGGCATCATTCTTAGGTACTGTGGATTCAGTGTGATGTTTGGGTTTCCTTGGGGTCACCTGAAACATGTGTCTTCTTGAGGAACTGCCTTACTTTTGCCTTATATCTGTCATCTTATGGATAAGCTTTTGGTCGTGGGTTGTTGACTCTGATGATAATTCTTTCTGATCGGTTATATGAGATATTATAGCTCAAGGATGTGGGTAGGTTTATATATGTGTGTGAAGGAAAGAAGCCTCCTCTACAATTTTATAATAAAAATATACCCAATATAGAACAATTGGTTGCCTAACATTTTTTTTTCTTTTGCTTGAACTCAGGGGCAGAGGCCTGGCCTCCAGGGGTTTGTCTTAAATATGTTGGGGGAGACCAATTTGGACATGTGAACATGGTGATGGTGAGATCGCTAGAACCCCAAGAGATTGCAGATGTCAGCGTCCAGATGTGCAGCCCCAGCAGAGCAGGAATGTATCAGGGACAGTGGCGGATGTGCACTGCTACAGGACTTTACTATGGAGGTGAGTATATCCCTGTATAGCCCAGGATGAAGGAATTAAGGTAACATCTTACAACATCCCCTGTGTTGCTCATACAGCCTGTCAAATTGCATAACAGAGCGTAGTCTCTTTTAAAGAGTTACCTTATGCAGATAAAGATTTGCATTTAATGACTATCTAATTTATTTACCCCTTTTACTCTGGTATTTAATTTACGTTTACCTAAATATATGATGTATTTTGCGTTCTACGTAATGATTTAGTAGTTACTGTTTTTATTATATAATATTAGTTCTATATAAAAGACAGTATTTGTTCTCAGAATCTGTGTAGACACCAGTCATAAAAAAGAAAATACACAAAAATGTCTGTAATTCTCCCCACCTGATGATCTTTCAGGCTACTAACACCTCTTAGTCTTTCTGTTTATTGCCAAACATTTTGAACAGAGTGATTTATACTCAGTCACTTCTGTTCATTCATGCTCAGTGACCTCATTCAGTCACATGGCTTCATCTGTCACCAGTATACCATACACAGTGATGCTCAAATTTGTACTATTCCTATGGTCTTTTTTTGGAACTCCAAATCTGTTTTTTGTTTGTTTGTTTGTTTTTAACTGCTTACGGACAGAGCATTTGGACGTTGTCAGTTTCTGAATTTTTTTAAATTTATTTATTTATTAATTTAAAAAAATTTAAGAACAAACGAACAGAAACATTAACATATGACCATTCCATTCTACATATATAATCAGTAATTCACAATATCATCGCATAGTTGCATATTCATCATTTCTTTGAACATTTGCATCAGTTCAGAAAAAGAAAAAAAAAAAGACAACAGAAAAAGAAATAAAACGAAAACAGAAAAAAAAATATTATACATACCATACCCCTTACCCCTCCCTTTCATTGATCACTAGCATTTCACACTATATTTATTTTAACATTTGTTCCCCCATTATTTATTTTTATTCCATATGTTCTACTCGTCTGTTGATAAGGTACGTAAAAGGAACATCAAACACAAGGTTTTCACAATCACATAGTCACATTGTGAAAGCTATATCGTTATTCAATCCTCATCAAAAAACATGGCTACTGGAACACAGCTCTACATTTTCAGGCAGTTCCCTCCAGCCTCTCCATTACATCTTGACTAACAAGTTGATATCTACTTAATGCGTAAGAATAACCTCCAGGATAACCTCTCCACTCTGTTTGGAATCTCTCAGCCATTCACACTTTATTTTGTCTCATTTCGCTCTTCCCCCTTTTGGTCGAGCAGGTTTTCTCAATCCCTTGGTGCTGAGTCTTAGCTCATTCTAGGGTTTTTCTCAATCCCTTGATGCTGAGTCTCAGCTTATTCTAGGATTTCTGTCCACATTGCCAGGAAGGGTCATACCCCTGGTAGTCATGTCCCTCGTAGACAGGGGGAGGGTGGTGAGTTTGCTTGTTGTGTTGGCTGGAGAGAGACCACATCTGAGCAACAAAAGAGGCTCTCTTAGGGGTGACTCTTAGGCCTAAATTTTAAGTACGCTTGACCTATCTTTTGTGGGGTTAAGTTTCATAAGAACAAACCCCAAGACTGGGGGCTCAGCCTATAGCTTTGGTTGTCCACACTGCTTTTGTGAATATCAAGAATTCATCAGTTTCTGAAATTTGACATCTAGATAAAACTTGCTTCCATCTCTCCAAATCCATTAATATTATTGGCATCCACGGGGACAGTCTGGCCAGAAACCTTGAACTTATCTTTTGTTCATTTCTTTAACTGGACTCATGGGTTATAGGTCAGTGGCACTTTTGGAGTTATTTCAACCAGTTCTGGAATTAATGGCCTCATACATGTTTTTGCAACTAGTGGAAACTTTATCATTACAGCCTCAGTATTTTTTAGTGTTAGAGTATTTCATACTGCTTATGTTCATTCTTTACCTAAAACCTTTGTGCCTACTGTAATAAAGCCAAATACCTACGCATGGAACTTAAAGTTCCTCATGATTTGGCCTGGCCTTATTTTCACTCTCTATCTTCAGTCACCTCCTAACTCTCTCTTTCACAGCCAATCCCAGAAAATTCCACATACTATCATTTCTCCATGCCCTTGCTCATGCTGTTCCTATTGCCTGAAGTATCCTTTTCCACCCAGCAAGCTCCTGCTTATCATCAGAGTCCTGATCAAGTCACCTGTCCTCTTTCCCTCTTCGCCCTTTGCCCATTCTTCCCACTACCCCAAGGAGCTTTATCTCTTTCCCTTTCATTAATATTATATATATATATACTTGTGAAGTTATACTTACCATATTTTATTTTAGGTGTTTGTTTAATTATCCTTTTCTTCAACTAAATTATTAATTACTTGTTGAATAATAAATAATATGCTATTACATATTTTCAGAATACAGAGTAATTGTCTTCATGGTCTTCTCACCTTATTGTTCCTTCTGCTGGCCTTTATCCCCATGTCTGCGGATCTAAGTCTTACCCTCCCGTTCAGAATACCCTTCTCAGGCCAACTCCACTAAGTATGTTCTTTTTACCTGAGCCATTGGAAATAGTTTCCCCCCCACTCCAAACTCCCACTGCATTGTCTTTTACACCTCTTTCTTTTGCTTCTGTTTTTCTCTTTGCCTCTTTATTCCTAATTAATTTGATAAATGTCCATCACCTTTAAAATTAAGGCGATGGATGTCTGCTTTATCCTAGTAACTCTTTAAAAAGCTGAACCCAGTACAGAGTCGGGAGTGGTCTTCAGTAAATTTTTAAAAAATGAATGTCAGCTTTATGGGAGGGGGGGACAATATACACATGTTTTTAGCCATTTGATACAAATATAGCTTCTTTTTTTTTATCTTTTTTTTTTATTAATGGAAAGAAAGAAAAAAAGAAAAAAAAATAAAAATAAAAAAAAGAAATTAACACAACATTTAGAAATCATACCGTTCTACATATGCACTCAGTAATTCTTAACATCATCACCTAGAAGCATGATCATCGTTTCTTAGTACATTTGCATCGGTTGAGAGGAACTAGCAACACAACAGAAAAAGATATAAAATGTTAATATAGAGAAAAGAAATAAAAGTAGTAATGATAGTAAAAAACAACAACAAAAAAACCCTATAGCTCAGATGCAGCTTCATTCAGTGTTTTAACATGATTACTTTACAATTAGGTATTATTGTGCTGTCCATTTTTGAGTTTTTGTATCTAGTCCTGTTGCACAGTCTGTATCCCTTCCGCTCCAATTACCCATTATCTTACCCTGTTTCTAACTCCTTCTGGACTCTGTTACCAATGACATATTTCAAGTTTATTCTTGAATGTCCGTTCACATCAGTGGGACCATACAGTATTTGTCCTTTAGTTTTTGGCTGGACTCACTCAGCATAATATTCTCTAGGTCCATCCATGTTATTACATGCCTCATAAGTTTATCTTGTCTTAAAGCTGCATAATATTCCATCGTACGTATATACCACAGTTTGTTTAGCCATTCTTCTGTTGATGGACATTTTGGCTGTTTCCATCTCTTTGCAATTGTAAATAACGCTGCTATAAACATTGGTGTGCAAATGTCCGTTTGTGTCTTTGCCCTTAAGTCCTTTGAGTAGATACCTAGCAATGGTATTGCTGGGTCGTATGGCAATTCTATATTCAGCTTTTTGAGGAACCGCCAAACTGCCTTCCACAGTGGTTGCACCATTTGACATTCCCACCAACAGTGGATAAGTGTGCCTCTTTCTCCGCATCCTCTCCAGCACTTGTCATTTTCTGTTTTGTTGATAATAGCCATTCTGGTGGGTGTGAGATGATATCTCATTGTGGTTTTGATTTGCATTTCTCTAACAGCCAGGGACATTGAGCATTTCTTCATGTGCCTATTGGCCATTCGTATTTCCTCTTCTGGTAGGTATCTATTCAAGTCTTTTTCCCATTTTGTAATTCGGTTGGCTGTCTTTTTGTTGTTGAGTTGAACAATCTCTTTATATATTCTGGATACTAGACCTTTATCTGATATGTCATTTCAAATATTATCTCCCATTGTGTAGCCTGTCTTTCTACTTTCTTGATGAAGTTCTTTGATGCACAAAAGTGTTTAATTTTGAGGAGCTCCCATTTATTTATTTCTCTCTTCAGTGCTCTTGCTTTAGGTTTAAGGTCCATAAAACCATCTCCAGTTGTAAGCTTCATAAGATATCTCCCTACATTTTCCTCTAACTGTTTTATGGTCTTAGACCTAATGTTTGGATCTTTGATCCATTTTGAGTTAACTTTTGTATAAGGTGTGAGATGCGGGTCATCTTTCATTCTTTTACATATGGATATCCAGTTCTCTAGGCACCATTTATTGAAGAGACTGTTCTGTCCCAGGTGAGTTGGCTTGACTGCCTTATCAAAGATCAAATGTCCATAGATGAGAGGGTCTATATCTGAGCACTCTATTCGATTCCATTGGTCGATATATCTATCTTTATGCCAATACCATGCTGTTTTGACCACTGTGGCTTCATAATATGCCTTAAAGTCCGGCATCGCGAGACCTCCAGCTTCGTTTTTTTCCCTCAAGATGTTTTTAGCAATTCGGGGCACCCTGCCCTTCCACATAAATTTGCTTATTGGTTTTTCTAATTCTGAAAAATAAGTTGTTGGGATTTTGATTGGTATTGCATTGAATCTGTAGATCAGTTTAGGTAGGATTGACATCTTAATTATATTTAGTCTTCCAATCCATGAACACGGTATGCCCTTCCATCTATTTAGGTTTTCTGTGATTTCTTTTAGCAGTTTTTTGTAGTTTTCTTTATATAGGTTTTTTGTCTCTTTGGTTAAATTTATTCCTAGGTATTTCATTCTTTTAGTTGCAATTGTAAATGGGATTCGTTTCTTGATTTCCCCCTCAGCTTGTTCATTACTAGTGTATGGAAAAGCTACAGATTTTTGAATGTTGATCTTGTAGCCTGCTACTTTGCTGTACTCATTTATTAGCTCTAGTAGTTTTGTTGTGGATTTTTCCAGGTTTTCGACGTATAGTATCATATCGTCTGCAAACAGTGATAGTTTTACTTCTTCCTTTCCAATTTTGATGCCTTGTATTTCTTTTTCTTGTCTAATTGCTCTGGCTAGAACCTCCAACACAATGTTGAATAATAGTGGTGATAATGGACGTCCTTGTCTTGTTCCTGATCTTAGGGGGAAAGTTTTCAATTTTTCCCCATTGAGGATGATATTAGCTGTGGGTTTTTCATATATTCCCTCTCTCATTTTAAGGAAGATCCCTTGTTTTCCTATCTTTTGAAGTGTTTTCAACAGGAAAGGATGTTAAATCTTGTCAAATGCCTTCTCTGCATCAATTGAGATGATCATGTGATTTTTCTGCTTTGATTTGTTGATGTGGTGTATTACATTAATTGATTTTCTTATGTTGAAACATCCTTGCATACCTGGGATGAATCGTACTTGGTCATGATGTATAATTCTTTTAATGTGTTGTTGGATACGATTTGCTAGAATTTTGTTGAGGATTTTTGCATCTATATTCATTAGAGAGATTGGTCTGTAGTTTTCTTTTTTTGTAATATCTTTGCCTGGTTTTGGTATGAGGGTGATGTTGGCTTCATAGAATGAATCAGGTAGTTTTCCCTCCACTTCGATTATTTTGAAGAGTTTGAGGAGAGTTGGTACTAATTCCTTCTGGAATGTTTGATAGAATTCACATGTGAAGCCGTCTGGTCCTGGACTTTTCTTTTTAGGGAGCTTTTGAATCACTAATTCAATCTCTTTACTTGTGATTGGTTTGTTGAGGTCATCTATTTCTTCTTGAGTCAAAGTTGGTTGTTCATGTCTTTCCAGGAACCCGTCCATTTCATCTAAATTGTTGTATTTATTAGCGTAAAGTTGTGCATAGTATCCTGTTATTACCTCCTTTATTTCTGTGAGGTCAGTAGTTATGTCTCCTCTTCCATTTCTGATCTTATTTATTTGCTTCCTCTCTCTTCTTCTTTTTGTCAATCTTGCTAAGGGCCCATCAATCTTATTGATTTCTCATAGAACCAACTTCTGGTCTTATTAATTTTCTCTATTGTTTTCATGTTTTCAATTTCATTTATTTCTACTCTAATCTTTGTTATTTCTTTCCTTTTGCTTGCTTTGGGATTAATTTGCTGTTCTTTCTCCAGTTCTTCCAAGTGGACAGTTAATTCCTGCATTTTTGCCTTTTCTTCTTTTCTGATAAAGGCATTTAGGGCAATAAATTTCCCTCTTAGCACTGCCTTTTCTGCGTCCCATAAGTTTTGATATGTTGTGTTTTCATTTTCATTCGCCTCTAGGTATTTACTAATTTCTCTTGCAATTTCTTCTTTGACCCACTTGTTGTTTAAGAGTGTGTTGTTGAGCCTCCATGTATTTGTGAATTTTCTGGCCCTCCGCCTATTATTGATTTCCAACTTCATTCCTTTATGATCCGAGAAAGTGTTGTGTATGATTTCAATGTTTTTAAATTTGTTAAGACTTGCTTTGTGACCCAGCATATGGTCTATCTTTGAGAATGATCCATGAGTACTTGAAAAAAAGGTGTATCCTGCTGTTGTGGGATGTAATGTCCTATAGATGTCTGTTAAGTCTAGCTCATTTATAGTAATATTCAGATTCTCTATTTCTTTATTGATCCTCTGTCTAGATGTTCTGTCCGTTGATGAGAGTGGTGAATTGAAGTCTCCAACTATTATGGTATATGTGTCTATTTCTCTTTTCAGTGTTTGCAGTGTATTCCTCACGTATTTTGGGGCATTCTGGTTCGGTGCATAAATATTTATGATTGTTATGTCTTCTTGTTTAATTGTTTCTTTTATTAGTATATAGTGTTCTTCTGTGTCTCTTTTAACGGTTTTACATTTGAAGTCTAATTTGTTGGATATTAGTATAGCCACTCCTGCTCTTTTCTGGTTGTTATTTGCATGAAATATCTTTTCCCAACCTCTCACTTTCCACCTGTATTTATCTTTGGGTCTAAGACGCGTTTCCTGTAGACAGCATATAGAAGGATCCTGTTTTTTAATCCATTCTGCCAGTCTATGTCTTTTTATTGGGTATTCAGTCCATTAACATTTAGAGTTATTACTGTTTGGATAATATTTTCCTCTACCGTTTTGTCTTTTATATTATATAGATCATATCTGACTTTCCTTCTTTCTACACTCTTCTCCATATCTCTCTCTTCTGTCTTTTTGTATCTGACTCTAGTGCTCCCTTTAGTATTTCTTGCAGAGCTGGTCTCTTGGTCACAAAATCTCTCAGTGACTTTTTGTCTCGGAATGTTTTAATTTCTCCCTCATTTTTGAAGGACAATTTTGCTGGATATAGGAGTCTTGGTTGGCAGTTTTTCTCTTTTAGTAACTTAAATATATCATCCCACTGTCTTCTAGCTTCCATGGTTTCTGCTGAGAAATCTACACATAGTCTTATTGGGCTTCCCTTATATGTGATGGATTGCTTCTCTCTCGCTGCTTTCAAGATCCTCTCTTTCTCTTTGACCTCTGACATTCTAACTAATAAGTGTCTTGGAGAACGCCTATTTGGGTCTCATCTCTTTGGGGTGCGCTGCACTTCTTGGATCTGTAATTTTAGGTCTTTCATAAGAGTTGGGAAATTTTCAGTGATAATTTCTTCCATTAGTTTTTCTCCTCCTTTTCCCTTCTCTTCTTCTTCTGGGACACCCACAACACGTATATTTGTGCGGTTCATATTGTCCTTGAGTTCCCTGATACCCTGTTCAAATTTTTCCACTCTTTTCCCGATAGTTTCTGTTTCTTTTTGGAATGCGGATGTTCCATCCTCCAAATCACTAATTCTATCTTCTGTCTCTTTAAATCTATCATTGTAGGTATCCATTGTTTTTTCCATCTTTTCTACTTCATCCTTCACTTTCATAAGCTCTGTGATTTGTTTTTTCAGTTTTTCTATTTCTTCTTTATGTTCAGCCCATGTCTTCTTCATGTCCTCCCTCAATTTATCGATTTCGTTTTTGAAGCGGTTTTCCATTTCTGTTCGTATATTCAGCATTAGTTGTTTCAGCTCCTGTATCTCATTTGAACTATTGGTTTGTTCCTTTGACTGGGCCATATTTTCTATTTTCTGAGCGTGATCCGTTATCTTCTGCTGGCGTCTGGGCATTTAGTCAGATTTCCCTGAGTGTTGGACCCCTCAGGTTGTAAGATTTTTCTGTGAAATCTCTGGGTTCTGTTTTTCTTATCCTGCCCAGTAGGTGGCGCTCGTGGCACCCGTTTGTCTACGGGGTCCACCAGTAAAAGTTGCTGTGGGTCCTTTAACTCTGGAAAACTCTCGCCATAGGGGAGGTTTGGCAGCCGAAGCGTCTTGGAAGAGTGCCAGCCGGCCCGGGGGTCCGAACGCGGGGAGGGTCACCGGCCGCCGCAGCACGTAAGAGCGCCCAACCAAATTTCCTAGTCGGCCCGGGGCGCCAAGCGTGGCGGAAGGGCGCCACTGTTCCCAGGCTGACCGGGGAGTCACGTGTTTGGAAGGGACCCCCTGGTCACCGTTCTCCGCTGTCTGGGGATTTCTGACCCAACTGTTTCAGTTGGTCCGGGGGGCCTCACGTGGTGGGGACGCCAGCCGCCGCAGCCTGAGGGGACTGCCTGCCCAATTCTGCCAGCTGGCCTGGGAAGGAGGAAGGTAGGGACTCCGGCCGCTTGTCGTCCCGCCCAGGAAAGCCCGCGTCCCTTGGTGTTCTCACCGTAGCTGGTTCTCCCAGACAGTCAGCCGTTCCTGGATGTGGTACGCTGTCCCTTTGATCTCCGTCGTGGCTCCAGGAGCTGCTCTGTATTGTCTCTACTCCCCCAGTAGCTATTCTGGAGGAGGAAAGGTGAGGGCGGCAAGGCTGTCGAGGCTGGTGGCGGAGGAGCCGGTGAAGGCGGGGAAAGAGGGCACCGTGGTGGTTGGAGAGCCGCCGGAGCAGGAGGGGGAAGAGGGGAGAAGGAGGGCGGGCGGGCCGGCGGAGAAAGAGAGGGGAGATGGAGGACGGGTGGGTCAGCTGCTTCGGGGCGTGGGCGCCGCGCAGCGGGCCGGCGGAGAAAGAGAGGGGAGAAGCAGGGCGGGCAGGTCTGCTGCTGCGGGGCGTGGGCGCTGCGCGGCGGGCCGGCAGAGAAAGGGAAGAAGGAGGGCGGGCGGGTTGGTTGCTGCGGGGCGTCGGCGCCGCGCGGCGGGCCGGCGGAGAAAGAGAGGGGAGAAGGAGGGCCCAAATATAGCTTCTTAATTGTTCTCTAGTGCTTGAGAACAATAGTCTTGTATTTTTGTGTTTTTTTAGTGTTAAAAATAATATAGCCACTTGAGGCATTAAATTTTATACTTATAACAGATTTTTCAAATTCTAGAAGTAGGTGGAATATAAATCATAAATATACTAGCTTTGGGGCCGTAAAGAAATTAAAGCCATTGTTGGTCTTCACATAGCCTTCTCAGGGCTTTGTAGAATCCAGTACCTTTAAGGGATCTTACTAATTTCATAATTTCCAAGCAATTTATATATATGCAATGGAACCTTTTCCTTGATAAAAGCATGTATAGATATCTTCTCCTAAAAAAAAGGAAATGAAACTTGTTTACTTGCATTTGTGCATCCTTGGCCTGTTTTTCCCTGCCCTTCTCTTTCTGAGATGACCTCCAGGGCTCTGGGGAGTTTGCAAACCCTTCATCTGCTCTAGAAAAGAACATTTTACAAACTAGCATATTTCATTGAATCTAAATTACTGTTGGTTGTAAAACGCACCCTGATATTAGAGATAGTAAGTGATTGGCAGAAAGTGAATGAGTATATTAGGTATATCTTGTGTAAAATCACATCTGTGAACACACACTAAAAGTAAGCTGCCATACATCAGTCATGATTGGCTCTTCCAGGTTTTTCTGGCCACTCTTAGCCTGCTAATTCATTGCGTACATACAGTGTAGTGATGAGGGAGTACACAGTATGCCTGGGCATGACCTTGAAGAAGTTAAATAACTGCTCATGCCTCGTTTTTCACTAGAGGTTGTTTGTCTTTTCTGTTTTGTTTTGTTTGTATTGTGGATAGTTTCTTCTATAGTCTTTACTAGAAAGAATCCATTTCCTTTATTTTCATAGCAACATTTATGTTTTAGCTCATTTCTCTTCCTCACAAACAATGTTGGCTGTATTCAGAATGTTTTGTTTTGGTTATGTTCTCTGTTTCTCAACAGGGATGCCATTGATATGTTGTGTAAAGTGTGTTATGTGTGGCATATTGCAAGAGTTTTGCTCCCCTCTCACCTGTTCAACTTGACAACCAACCCTTTCCCCCACCACACAAATTTCCAGCTTTCTTGGTTGAGAACCACTAAATATATGATTCATTAGTAGAATTCTTTTTATTATATTTTACCGCCTTTGATATTCTTCACTCCTACCCCAAAGAATTTGTATCTTAAATAAGAGCTGCTGTTTGTTTAATATGTTAGGTATTGAATTGATTTTTTTGCATACAAATTACCTTATGACCAAAGTAGTAGCAATGTTTTATGGATGAGGAAACTGAAGGCCAGGAAGAATAAGTGATTTGCCTGTTGTCTAGTAAAAGTGACAAATTAATTTAAAATTGTAGGTTAAAGTTCTAAATTAAAAGTAATTTTATGATCTTTGTCATTAATTTTACTCTCACTACTATATGGGATTTACATAGGAAACTGGCTCCAGGGTGTTGATACTTGTTAGGAAATAGTGAGGGTAGACTTTATGTCCTCAAGTCCTCTCTTCATTTCTAGAATGAGTGGGGATGTAGGTGGGGCCTGAATTGGTGGGGTGATTTTTAGGTAGTTGCGTAAGTATGTTTGTTCCCCAAGGAGGTCCTGTCTGCTCGGAGGTACAGTTCCCATGGGATCAACAGCTCTGGGCAGAGTAAGCAGCATGAGTGGTTAGTTTTTCCCATTTTATCCCCAGCAGTAGACTGCCTCCCCTCTTCCTAGCTGTGTGTGTTCTTCAAAAATTCCACAGGAGAGATTTATCCCTGCACTGTTGTTTGTTCCCTCTAAATCAAAAGAAGCCTTGTTGGTTAGGTAAGGTAAGGTGGTGATACTCTGGTTTTCCCATGCTGATAGGAGTTTTCCCCACCTGGAAGTAGTTCTTGTTTAATACCTTTCCATAAGTCCCTTGGAATGTTTTGCGTATGTATTAAATATTTATATATTTATTCATTTAGTTTCTCAGAGGTTAGAAATGAGCCTTCCCGACGATCGGGAGAAGATGGCGGCTTAGTAAGACGCGCGGGTCTTAGTTCCTCCTCCAGAACAGCTACTAGGGGAGTAGAAACGATACAGAGCAGCTCCCGGAGCCACGACAGAGATCAAGAAGACAGCGTACCCCATTCTGGAATGGCTGACTGGCTGGGAGAACCCGCTCCGGTGAGATCGCCGAGGGGCGTGGGCTTCCCCGGGCCGGGGCGGCAAGCGGCCAGAGTCCCTCCCTTCCTCCTTCCCGGGCCAGCTGGGAGAATTGGACAGGCAGTCCCTTCAAGCCGCGGCGACTGGCGCCCCCCCCCACGCCCGGCGCCCCGGACTAACTGGGAGAATTGGATCAGAGATCCCCAGGCCACGGAGAACGGTGACCGGGTTCCCTTCCAAACACATGGCTTCAAAGTCCGGCTGGGAACGGTGCACTCTCCCGGGCCGCGGCAGCTGGCACCCTCCTGCCATGCTTGGCGCCCCGGGCCGGCTAGAGATTCGGAAGGGCGCTCTCCCGGGCTGCGGCGGCCGGCGACCCTCCCCGCGTTTGGATCCCCGGGCTGGCTGGCACTCTTCTAAGCCGCTTCGGCTGGCGAACCTCCCCCACGGCGAGAGTTTTCCAAAGTTAAAGGACCCACAGCACCTTTTCTGGTGGGACCCGCAGACAAACGAGTGCCACAAGCGCCACCTACTGGGCAGGATAAGAAAAATAGAGCCCAGAGATTTCACAGAAAAATCTTTCAACCTGTTGGGTCAAACACCCAGGGAAATCTGACTAAATGCCAGACACCAGCAGAAGATAACGGGTCACGCTCAGAAAATTGAAAATATGGCCCAGTCAAAGGAACAAACCAATAGTTCAAATCAGATACAGGAGCTGAGACAACTAATGCTGAATATACGAACAGAAATGGAAAACCTCTTCAAAAATGAAATCGATAAATTGAGGGAGGACATGAAGAAGACATGGGCTGAACAAAAAGAAGAAATAGAAAAACTGAAAAAACAAATCACAGAACTTATGGAAGTGAAGGACAAAGTAGAAAAGATGGAAAAAACAATGGATACCTACAATGATAGATTTAAAGAGACAGAAGATAGAATTAGTGATTTGGAGGATGGAACATCTGCATTCCAAAAAGAAACAGAAACTATCGGGAAAAGAATGGAAAAATTTCAACAGGGTATCAGGGAACTCAAGGACAATATGAACCGCACAAATATACGTGTTGTGGGTGTCCCAGAAGGAGAAGAGAAGGGAAAAGGAGGAGAAAAACTAATGGAAGAAATTATCACTGAAAATTTCCCAACTCTTATGAAAGACCTAAAATTACAGATCCAAGAAGTGCAGCGCACCCCAAAGAGATTAGACCCAAATAGGCGTTCTCCAAGACACTTACTAGTTAGAATGTCAGAGGTCAAAGAGAAAGAGAGGATCTTGAAAGCAGCAAGAGAAAAACAATCCATCACATACAAGGGAAACCCAATAAGACTGTGTGTAGATTTCTCAGCAGAAACCATGGAAGCTAGAAGACAGTGGGATGATATATTTAAGTTACTAAAAGAGAAAAACTGCCAACCAAGACTCCTATATCCAGCAAAATTGTCCTTCAAAAATGAGGGAGAAATTAAAACATTCTCAGACAACAAGTCACTGAGAGAATTTGGTCTCTTGGTCAAGAGACCAGCTCTGCAAGAAATACTAAAGGGAGCACTAGAGTCAGATACGAAACGACAGAAGAGAGAGATATGGAGAAGAGTGTAGAAAGAAGGAAAGTCAGATATGATCTATATAATATAAAAGACAAAACGGTAGAGGAAAATATTATCCAAACAGTAATAACTCTAAATGTTAATGGACTGAATTCCCCAATCAAAAGACATAGACTGGCACAGTGGATTAAAAAACAGGATCCTTCTATATGCTGTCTACAGGAAACACATCTTAGACCCAGAAATAAACATAGGTTGAAAGCGAAAGGTTGGGAAAAGATATTTCATACAAATAACAACCAGAAAAGAGCAGGAGTAGCTATACTAATATCAAACAAATTAGACTTCAAATGTAAAACAGTTAAAGAGACTAAGAAGGACACTATCTACTAATAAAAGGAACAATTAAACAAGAAGACTAACAATCATAAATATTTAAGCACCGAACCAGAATGCCCCAAAATATGTGAGGAATACACTGCAAACACTGAAAAGAGAAATAGACACATATACCATAATAGTTGGAGACTTCAATTCACCACTCTCATCAACGGACAGAACATCTAGACAGAGGATCAATAAAGAAATAGAGAATCTGAATATTACTATAAATGAGCTAGACTTAACAGACGTTTATAGGACATTACATCCCACAACAGCAGGATACACCTTTTTCTCAAGTGCTCATGGATCATTCTCAAAGATAGACCATATGCTGGGTCACAAAGCAAGTCTTAAAAAATTTAAAAAGATTGATATCATACACAACACTTTCTCAGATCATAAAGGATTGAAGTTGGAAATCAGTAATAGGCGGAGTGCCAGAAAATTCACAAATACGTGGAGGCTCAACAACACATTCTTAAGCAACGAGTGGTTCAAAGAAGAAATTGCAAGAGAAATTAGTAATTACCTCGAGGCGAATGAAAACGAAAACACAACATATGAAAACCTATGGGACGCAGCAAAGGCAGTGCTAAGAAGAAAATTTATTGCCCTAAATGCCTATATCAGAAAAGAAGAAAAGGCAAAAATGCAGGAATTAACTGTCCACTTAGAAGAACTGGAGAAAGAACAGCAAACTAACCCAAAAGCAAGCAAAAGGAAAGAAATAACAAAGATTAGAGCAGAAATAAATGAAATTGAAAACATGAAAACAATAGAGAAAATCAATAAGACCAGAAGTTGGTTCTATGAGAAAATCAATAATATTGATGAGCCCTTAGCAAGACTGACAAAGAAGAAGAGAGAGGATGCAAATAAATAAGATCAGAAATGGAAGAGGAGACATAACTACTGACCTCACAAAAATAAAGGAGGTAATAACAGGATAATATGAACAACTTTACACTAATAAATACAACAATTTAGATTAGATGGACGGGTTCCTGGAAAGACACGAACAACCAGCTTTGACTCAAGAAGAAATAGATGACCTCAACAAACCAATCACAAGTAAAGAAATTGAATTACTCATTCAAAAGCTTCCTAAAAAGAAAAGTCCAGGACCAGACGGCTTCACATGTGAATTCTATCAAACATTCCAGAAAGAATTAGTACCAACTCTCCTCAAACTCTTCAAAAAAATCAAAGTGGAGGAAAAACGACCTAATTCATTCCATGAAGCCAACATCACCCTCATACCAAAACCAGGCAAAGATATTACAAAAAAAGAAAACTACAGACCAATCTCTCTAATGAATATAAATGCAAAAATCCTCAATAAAATTCTAGCAAATCGTATCCAACAACACATTAAAAGAATTATACATCATGACCAAGTAGGATTCATCCCAGGTATGCAAGGATGGTTCAACATAAGAAAATCAATTAATGTAATACACCATATCAACAAATCAAACCAGAAAAATCACATGATCATCTCAATTGATGCAGAGAAGGCATTTGACAAGATTCAACATCCTTTCCTGTTGAAAACACTTCAAAAGATAGGAATACAAGGGAACTTCCTTAAAATGATAGAGGGAATATATGGAAAACCCACAGCTAATATCATCCTCAATGGGGAAAAATTGAAAACTTTTCCCCTAAGATCAGGAAGAAGACAAGGATGTCCATTATCACCAGTATTATTCAACATCGTGTTGGAGGTTCTAGCCAGAGCAATTAGACAAGAAAAAGAAATACAAGGCATCAGAATTGGAAAGGAAGAAGTAAAACTATCACTGTTTGCAGACTATATGATACTATACATTGAAAACCCGGAAAAATCCACAGCAAAACTACTAGAGCTAATAAATGAGTACAGCAAAGTAGCAGGTTACAAGATCAACATTCAAAAATCTGTAGCATTTCTATACACTAGTAATGAACAAGCTGAGGGGGAAATCAAGAAACGAATCCCATTTACAATTGCAACTAAAAGAATGAAATACCTAGGAATAAATTTAACTAAAGAGCCAAAAACCTATATAAAGAAAACTACAAAAAACTGTTAAAAGAAATCACAGGAGACCGAAATAGATGGAAGGGCATACCGTGTTCATGGATTGGAAGACTAAATATAGTTAACATGTCAATCCTACCTAAATTGATTTACAGATTCAATGCAATACCAATCAAAATCCCAACAACTTATTTTTCAGAAATAGAAAAACCAATAAGCAAATTTATGTGGAAGGGCAGGGTGCCCCGAATTGCTAAAAACATCTTGAGGAAAAAAAACGAAGCTGGACGTCTCACGCTGTCGGACTTTAAGGCATATTATTAAGCCACAGTGGTCAAAACAGCATGGTATTGGCATAAAGATAGATATATCGACCAATGTAATCGAATAGAGTGCTCAGATATAGACCCTCTCATCTATGGACATTTGATCTTTGATAAGGCAGTCAAGCCAACTCACCTGGGACAGAACAGTCTCTTCAATAAATGGTGCCTACATAACTGGATATCCATATGCACAAGAATGAAAGAAGACCCGTATCTCACACTCTATACAAAAGTTAACTCAAAATGGATCAAAGATCTAAACATTAAGTCTAAAACCATAAAACAGTTAGAGGAAAATGTAGGGAGATATCTTATGAAACTTACAATTGGAGGCGATTTTATGGACCTTAAACCTAAAGCAAGAGCGCTGAAGAAGGAAATAAATAAATGGGAACTCCTCAAAATTAAACACTTTTGTGCATCAAAGAACTTCATCAAGAAAGTAGAAAGACAGCCTACACAATGGGAGACAATATTTGGAAATGACATATCAGATAAAGGTCTAGTATCCATAATTTATAAAGAGATTGTCCAACTCAACAACAAAAAGACAGCCAACCCAATTACAAAATGGGAAAAAGACTTGAACAGACACCTATCAGAAGAGGAAATACAAATGGCCAAAAGGCACATGAAGAGATGCTCAATGTCCCTGGCTGTTAGAGAAATGCAAATCAAAACCACAATGAGATATCATCTCACACCCACCAGAATGGCCATTATCAACAAAACAGAAAATGACAAGTGCTGGAGAGGATGCGGAGAAAGAGGCACACTTATCCACTGTTGGTGGGAATGTCAAATGGTGCAACCACTGTGGAAGGCAGTTTGGCAGTTCCTCAAAAAGTTGAATATAGAATTGCCATACGACCCAGCAATACCATTGCTACGTATCTACTCAAAGGACTTAAGGGCAAAGACACAAACGGACATTTGCACACCAATGTTTATAGCAGCGTTATTTACAATTGCAAAGAGATGGAAACAGCCAAAATCTCCATCAACAGAAGAGTGGCTAAACAAACTGTGGTTTATACATACGATGGAATATTATGCAGCTTTAAGACATAATAAACTTATGAAGCATGTAATAACATGGATGGACCTAGAGAACATTATGCTGAGTGAGTCCAGCCAAAAACTAAAGGATAAATACTGTATGGTCCCACTGATGTGAACGGACATTCGAGAATAAACTGGGAATATGTCAATGGTAACAGAGTCCAGCAGGAGTTACAAACAGGGTAAGATAATGGGTAATTGGAGCTGAAGGGATACAGACTGTGCAAGAGGACTAGATACAAAAACTCAAAAATGAACAGCACAATAATACCTAATTGTAAAGTAATCATGTTAAAACACTGAATGAAGCTGCATCTGAGGTATAGGTTTTTTTTTTTTTTTGTCTGTGTGTTTGCTTGTTTGTCTTTTTTTTTTCTATTATTATTATTTTTATTTTTTTCTCTATATTAACATTCTATATCTTTTTCTGTTGTTTTGGTAGTTCTTTTCCTAAATCGATGCAAATGTACTAAGAAATGATGATCATGCATCTATGTGATGATATTAAGAACTACTGATTGCATATGTAGAATGGAATGATTTCTAAATGTTGGGTTAATTTCTTTTTTTTCTTTAATTAATAGAAAAAAAAGAAGAAATGAGCCTTCCCTTGTTAAGCTACCAAACGATAATATTGTATTTATCCCATATGTTATGAAATTTAATGTATAATCTTATATAAATTACATTGATTGTTTATTTCCTAAAACTTTTGTGAGTTTTCTTTCCAGCTTCTTCATTTTATAGCATGTCCTCCCTAGCCAGGTTATATAAGACTTTGTTTCCTTATTCTTCTGTATTTTAACTAGACATGTTATAAAAGTTCTGGCTTCATACAGATTTTCCCTTACTAGATCTACCCACATACGTTTGTTAGACGCTATTTTGCCTGACATTTTTCCTAGTTCTCTTGCCCTTTTGCCTATTGATCCCCACCTTTAGAGCTTTTCTCTTTTTTCTTGTACTTAAGAGGCTGCCTCATTTGATTTTAGAAGATTCTTCAAAAGATGCTCTGTTTCAGTTCTGACCTCTACTTTCTGTAGTATCAGAAATATGAGTAGCCTTTGCAAATGATAGCATATTTCTTGTTTTACTAAGAGAAATGCCAGCCCGAGCTGATTGTGACTTTTATGTGAAATGTAAATGAGATCTGAAATTTTTAAGTACATTTATGTTCATGTGCTCATATATGAAGTATAGAAGTTGATAGGCTGTTTCAACCCGGAGAACAAAGCCTACCACCAGGCAGTAGTGATTGCTTGATGATCATCTCCAGGTAGTTCCACATGAGGCAGTGGTAATGTGAAAGGCTGTACTATTTACAGTTATCTCTTAGATGCAGTTATGTGAATCTTTAATCTCTCAGGAGCATAGAAAATCAAAAAATCAGGTGAAACAGTGAACCCTCTTGTAAAAAGTGCAGCAGTTAATTAGTTTTTTAAATAGTTTGGTCATTCTTAACGGGCCAAAAAAAATCGACAACAGCGAAAAGATAAGGATTTGGTAGAAGGACAAAAATATAATGAAAGTTTGAAAATAAAACCTTCTTTTTTCTTATGGTAGGTAACCAGAGCCCCTTTGTTCAGAGAAACTTCAGGGATTCTGAATTTGATTGCTAGTTCTTTTTTTTTTTTTGACCAAGTATAATTCTTTATTAAAATATGAATAAACTTACTGTTAAAAAGAAAATAAGTAGTTGTAAACCATTCACCATTTTAAAGATGAAAAACTTAGACGTATTTTGGTTTTTTTTATATATATCTATTCTGTATGACGGGGTCACATTTCACTATTTTTACATGTGAGTATCCTGTTATTGCAGCACCATTTTTGTATTTTTGTTTGTTTGTTTTGCTTGTTTGTTTTTTGGAAAGTTCGTGGACTGGGAATGGAACCCAGGTGTCCCACATGGCAGGTGAGAATTCTACCTCTGAATTACCCTTGCACCCTCTGACATAATTTGCTTTTTTGTTTCGTTTTTTTTTTTTAAAGATAAAATCCTTTACTTTTCTTTATGTGGTATCAGACAAACTTTTTCAGGCTTTGTTCTCCTGTATATTTAAATGTATTTGCCTTGTGCATGCAGGCTTGGCAATCAGTGTAGTCTGTTTTTCTGTTTTCTTGCACCCTCTTCTGCCACAGAGTTTCTGCTTCAGTTCAGCTAACTACCAGGATGGGGCAGAACAGCAGTTTTTCCCTTCTTGAGCTGTCTTTCCAACCCTAAGAGTTAAGCCCCTGAAAGTTAAATTATGTCAGAAGAGGTACAACCCTAGATTAATATACCCCTGCCACACAGTCAGTCTCATAGGAGTTGCTTTAACCCGTCGTTTTAAAAAAGGAGAAAATTCCCTGATTGACAGTAGGAAGTTCTAAAAATTGATTATATTTGTGTATACATTGGTAGGGTCTGTGGCTCTAAGGCCGGATTGAGTTAAAAAGTATATTAATTGCTTAGAAATGGCCTATCAAAGTAAAACATTTATATGTAGAACTTGCACTTCCTTGATTCTTATGTGGCAGCAATTTTAATATGCCTTATTGGTTGAATGATCTTACAGGTAAGAGAGATAGAGCCATTATCATATTAAGCGAACACATTGATGCTGTATGGCGGGGTCACATTTCATTATTTTTACATGTGAGTATCCTGTTATTACAGCACCATTTTTGAATTTTGCTTGTTTGTTTTTTTTGTTTGATTCATCCTAATTTCAGAAATATTAAAAACAAGGAAAAAATGTATGCCTGAAATTGAGGAAATAATGTATGTTTTCCCTACACAGAAATGCTTACGTATTTGTTGAAAATGTTTCAGATGAGAGGTTTTTAAGAAGGTTTTGCTGAATTACTGTGTGATGGAAACTTGTATAAGTACCATTGTGCACATTTGCCAGTTGTGCTGGTTTGAAAGGATGTTGTACCCTAGAAAAGCTATGTTTTAATCAAAATCTCATCTCATAAAGGTAAGAATAAGCACTATTCAATACTGTATGTTTGAAACTGTAATCAGATCATCTCCCTGAAGATGTGATTTAATCAAGAGTGATTGTTAAGATGGATTAGGTGAGGACATGTCTCCACCCATTTGTGTGGGTCTTGATACGTCTCTGGAGTCCTATAAAAGAGGGAACATTTTGTAGAATGAAAGAGATTCAGAAAGAGCAGAGAAGAACGACATAGCCATGAGAGGCAGAGAGCCCACAAGCCAGCAGTCTTTGGAGATGAAGAAAGAAAACACCTCCCAGGGAGCTTCATGAAACAGAAAGCCAGAAGAGAAAGTTAGTAGATGATGCCTTGCTTGCCAGGTGCCCTTCCAGCCAAGAGAGAAACTGTGACTGTGTTCGCCATGTGCCTTCTCACTTGAGAGAGAAACCCTGAACTTCATCAGCCTTCTTGAACCAAGGTATCTTTCCCTGGATGCCTTACTTTGGACATGTCTATAGACTTGTTTTAATTGGGACATTTTCTCAGCCGTAGAACTGTAAACTTGCATCTGATTAAATTCCCCTATTTAAAAGCTATTCTGTTTCTGGTATATTGCATTCCGGCAGCTACCAAACTAGAACACCACTGGATCAGACCAGAGTATATCTCTTTCACATAAAGAAGTAAGTAAAACGGAACCTTAACCCTAAAGGAAGAAAATACTTCCTTGCCTCCCATTTAAATCATAGTGAATACCTGATTTATCAGTATGTACTATATAAAACTACAGAACAATGTGGATTATTATTTTTAACAGAGTGATGATTAGTGTTTAAAGTAATTGATATATATGCTTTTCAACTTTTCTGATATCTTAATTACTGCTCTGAATATAGCTATAACTTATTTTTAGGATTCAGCGGCAGGACTTCTCAGGCTACAACTGTCCCAACATATGCAGAAACAAGCTTGTTTGAGAGCTTGTCTGGAGCCTGTGCCTTCCGCAGGGGAGTGATGGGGCCCAGCACAGGTGGATCCCCTTCCTCAGGGAATTCAGACCCCAGGGTTTGGAAATTTGAAGTGATTAAAGCCAGCCTACAACCTCTCCTGTGTCTCCACCACGCCCCCAGCAGGGAGAGTCTGCCAAAGCTAAAGGTACCATATTACCTTTTGCAGGTGGGACCTGCAGGCAGGCAAGTGCTACATACTGGGCAGAATAGGAAAAACACGGAGTCCAGAGACTTCATAGGAAAGTCTTTCAACTTGCTGGTTCTCACTCTCAGGGAAAACTGACTCAGATTACTCTTTCCTCCTGACAGGAGGCCAGTTTGGTCTGGGGAAATCTGGCTGGGGTGTATAATACTTAAGTAGACTCCTCCTAAGGGTGGGGGGTGCGAAAGGGCACCATACAGGCAGGGCAAGAAACAAGAACTGAACAATTCTGCTCTGTTAAGCAAAACCTAAGCTAGTGGTCTAGAATAAGCTGAACTGAATATCAAAGAACAGATAGACAACAAAGTTATCCAGCAAGAAAATCCTAGGTAAAAGAAGTGAAAACAACCTCCAGAATAAACTAATTAAGGTAATTAAATGCCTAGATGCCAGCAAAAAATAACAAATCACACCAGGAAATTTAAAGATATGACCCAGTGAAAGAAATAAACCAACAATTCAAATGAGATACAGGAGTTGAAACAATTAATTCAGAATATATGAACAGACATGGAAAACCTCATCAGAAATCAAATCAGTGAATTGAGGGAGGATATAAAGAAGGCAAAGAATGAACAAAAAGAAGAAATCAAAAGTCTGAAAAAACAAATCTCAGAACTTATGGAATGAAAGGCACAGTAGAAGAGAAGAAAAAAACAATGGAAACGTACAATGCCAGATTTCAAGAGGCAGAAGATAGGATTAGTGAACTGGCAGATGGAACATCTGAAATCCGACAAGCAAAAGAAAATATAGGGAAAAGAATGGGAAAACATGAGCGGGGACTCAGGCAATTGAATGACAACTTGAAATGCATGAATGTACGTATTGTCGGTGTCCCAGACGGAGAAGAGAAGGGGAAAGGAGGAGAAAAACTAATGGAGGAAATTATCGCTGAAAATTTCCCAATTTTTATGAAAGACTTAAAATTACAGATCCAAGAAGTGCAGCATCCCCCAAACAGAATAGATCCAAATAGACGTACTCCAAGACACTTACTAATCAGAATGTCAGAGGTCAAAGAGAAAGAGAATCTTGAAAGCAGCAAGATAAAAGCAATCCATCATGTACAAGGGAAGCTCAATAGGACTATGTATATTTCTCAGCCGAAACCATGGCGGTGAGAAGACAGTGGGATGATATATTTAAATTACTAAAAGAGAAAAGCTGTCAACCAAGAATTCTATATCCAGCAAAATTGTCCTTCAGAAATAAGGGGGAAATTGAAACATTTCCAGACGAAAAAATCACTGAGAGAATTTGTGACCAAGAAACCAGCTCTACAAGAAATACTAGAGCACTAGAGGCAGATACAAAAAGACAGGTGAGAGAGGTGTGGAGAAGAGTGTAGAAATGAAGACTATCAGTAAAGGTAAAAAAGAAGAAAAATTAGATATGACATATAAAATCCAAAAGGCAAAATGGTAGAAAAAAGTAGTGCCTGTACGGTAATAACACTAAATGTTAATGGATTAAACTCCCCAGTCAAAAGACATAGACTGGCAGAATGGATTAAAAAACAGGACCCATCTACATGCTGTCTACAGGAAACACATCTTAGACCCAACGATAAACATAGGTTGAATGTGAAAGGTTTGGAGAAGATATTTCATGCAAATAACAATCAGAAAAGAGCAGAAGTAGCTATACTAAAATTCAACAAATTAGACTTCAAATGTAAAACAGTTAAAAGAGACAACGAAGGACACAATGTATTCATAAAAGGAACAATTCAACAAGAATACATAACAATCATAAACATTTATGCACCGAGCCAGAATGCTCCAAAATACATGAGGCAAACACTGAAAAGAGAAATAGACACATCTACCATAGTAGTTGGAGACCTCAATTGCCCACTCTCATCAATGGACAGAACATCTAGACAGAGGATCAATAAAGAAACAGAGAATTTCAATAATACAATAAATGAATAGACTTAACAGACATTTATAATACATTACACCCCATAATCAGCAGGATACACCTTTTTCTCAAGTACGCATGGATCATTCTCAAGAATAGACCATATGCTGAGTCACAAAGCAAGTCTCAATATATTTTAAAAGATGGAAATCATACAAAACACTTTCTCAGATCATAAAGGAATGAAGTTGGAAATCAATAATAGGCAGAGTGCCAGAAAATACACAAATATGTGGAGGATCAACAACACACACTTAAACAACCAGGGAGTCAAGGAAGAAATTACCAGAGAAATTAGTAAATATCTCGAGGCAAATGAAAATTAAAACACAACATATCAAAACTTATGGGATGCAAAAAAGAAAACTTATGGGATGCAGTAAAGGCAGTGCTAAGAAGGAAATTTATTGCCCTTAAGTGCCTATATCAAAAAAGAAGAAAGGGCAAAAATTGAGGAATTAACTGTCCAGTGGAAGAACTAGAGAAAGAACAGCACACTTACCCCAAAGCAAGTGAAAGGAAAGAAATAGTGATGATTAGAGCAGAAATAGATGAAATTGACAACATGAAAACAATTGAGAAAATCAACAAAATCTGAAGTTGGTTCTATGAGAAAATCAGTAAGATTTATGGACCCTTAGCAAGGTTAACATAAAGGAGAGAGAGGATGCAAATAAATAAAATCAGAAATGGAAGAGGAGACATAACCACTGACCCCACAGAAATAAAAGAAGTAATGACAGGATACCATGAACAACTTTATACCAAAATGTAGATGAAATGGACAACTTCATAGAAAGGCATGAACAACCAACATTGACTCGAGAAGAAATAGATGGCCTCAACAAACCAATCACAAGTAAAGAAATTGAATCAGTCATTAAGAAGCTCCCCAAAAAGAAAAGTCCAAGACCAGATGACTTCACTTGTAAATTCTACCAAACATTCCAGAAAGAATTAGTACCAATCCTGCTCAAACTCTTCAAACAAATTGAAGAGGATGGAAGGCTACCTAACTCATTCTACAAAGCCAACATCACCCTCATACCAAAGCCAGACAAAGATATTACAAAAAAAGAAAACTACAGACCAATCTCTCTAATGAATATAGATGCAAAAATTCTCAACAAAATTCTAGCAAACCGAATCCAGCAGCACATTAAGAGAATTATGCATCATGATCAAGTAGAATTCATCCCAGGTATGCCAGGATGGTTCAACGTAAGAAAATCAATCATGTAATACACCGTATCAACAAATCAAAGCAGAAAAACAATTTGACAAAATTCAGCATCCTTTCCTGTTGAAAATACTTCAAAGGATAGGAATAGAAGGGAACTTCCTCAACATGATATGGGAATACATGAAAAACCCACAGCTAACGTCATTCCCAATGGGGAAAAACTGAAAACTTACCCCCTAAGATCAGGAGCAAGACAAGGATGTCCACTATCACCACTGTTCTTCAACATTGTGTTGGAAGTTCCAGCCAGACCATTTTACAAGAAAAAGAAATACAAGGCGTCAAAATTGGAGAGGAAGAAGTAAAACTCTTAACCGTTTGCGGGTGATATGATACTATATGTCGAAAACCCTGAAAAATCCACAGCAAAACTGCTAGAGCTAATAAATGAGTACAGCAAAGTGGCAGGTTACAAGATCAACACTCAAAAATCTGTAGTGTTTCTATACACTAGTAATGAACTATCTGAGGGGGAAATGAAGGAAAAAAATTCCATTTACAATTGCAACCAAAGAATAAAATATTTAGGAATAAATTTAATTGAAGAGACAAAAGACCTATACAAAGAAAACTATAAGAAATTGTTAAAAGAAGTGACAGAAGCCCTAAATAGATGGAAAGGCATACTGTGTTGATTGAAAGACTGAATATAGTAAAGAAGTCAGTTATACCTAATTTGATTTACAGATTCAATGCAATACCAATGAAAATCCCAAAAACTTACTTTTCAGAAATAGAAAAACCAATAACCAAATTTATCTGGAAGAGCAGGGTACCCTGAATAGCTAAAAGTATCCTGAGGAGAAAAAATGAAGTTGGAGGTCTCATGCTACCTGATTTTAAGGCATGTTATGAAGCTACAGTGGTCAAAACAGGATGGTACTAGCATAAAGATAGATATACCGACCAATGGAATAAAATGGAGTGTTCAGATGTATACCCTCTCATCTATAGACAATTGATCTTTGGTAAGGCAGTCAAGCAAAGTCACCTGGGACAGAACAGTCTGTTCAATAAATGGTGCCCGAGAACTGAATATGTATATGCAAAAGAATGAAAGAGGACCCATATCTCACACTCTATACAAAAATTAACTCATAATGGATCAAAGACCCTAAACGTTAGACCTAAGACCATAAAACTGTTAGAAGAAAATGTAGGGAAATATCTTATAAATCTTATAATAGGAGGTAGTTTCCTAGACCTTATACACAAAGCATGAGCACTGAAGAAAAAAAATAAATGGGAGCTCCTCAAAATTAAACACTTTTGCGCATCAAATAACTTCGTCAAGAAAGTAAAAAGATAGCCTACACAATGGGAGACACTATTTGGAAAAGAAATATCAGATAAAGGTCTAGTACCCAGAATATATAAAGAGATTGTTGAACTCAACAAAAAGACAGGCAACCCAATTACAAAATGGGCAAAAGACTTGAACAGACACTTCTCGGAAGAGGAAATACAAATGGTCAAAAGACACATGAAAAGATTCTCAACTTCCCTGGCTATTAGAGAAATGCAAATGAAAACCACAATGAGATATCATCTCACACCCACCAGAATGGCCATTATCAATAAAACAAAACGACAAGTGCTGGAGAGGATGTGGAGAAAGAGGCATACTTATCCACCGTTGGTGGGATTGTCAAATGGTACAACCGCTGGCTGTGGAAGGCAGTCTGGCAGTTCCTCAGGAAGCTAAATATAGAATTGCCATATGACCCGGCCATACCATTGTTAGGTATCTACTCAGAATACATGAGGGCAAGGATTTCACAATCACACAGTCACATTGTGAAAGCTGTATCATTATACAATCATTTTCAAGAAACATTGCTATTGGAACACAGCTCTATATTTCCAGGCAGTAGACAAAATAATGAGACAAAATAAAGTGTCAATGGCTGAGAGATTCCAAACAGAGTTGAGAGGTTATTGTTGCAGTTATTCGTACACATTAAATGTTTATAACAGCATTATTTACAATTGCGAGGAGATGGAAGCAGCCAAAATGTCGATCTACAGACAAGTGGCTAAACAAACTGCTATATACATACAGTGGACTATTACACAGCTGTAAGACAGAATAAAGTTAGGAAGTATGTAACAGCATGGATGGACTTTAAGGATATTATGCTGAGTGAGATTAGCCAGAATCAAAAGGACAAATACTGTATGGTCTTACTGATATGAACTGACATTAGTGAATAAACTTGGAGAATTTTGTTGGTAACAGATGGTCAGTAGATAGAAATAGGATAAGATATTGGGTAATTGGAGCTGAAGGGATACAGATTGTGCAACAGGACTGATTGTAAAAACTCAAAAATGGATAGCAGAATACTACCTAACTGTAATACAATAATGTTAGAGCACTGAATGAAGCTGAATGTGAGAATGATAGAGAGTGGAGGCCTGGGGGCACAAATGAAATTAGAAAGAAAGACGATAAAGACTGAAATGATATAATCTTGGAATGCCTAGAGTGCATAATGATAGTGACTAAATGTACAGATTTTAAAAATGATTTTGCATGAGGAAGAAGAAAGGAATGTCATTACTGCAGGGTGTTGAAAATAGATGGTAATTGATATTTTAAAATTTTAACTTATATGTGAGACTAAAGCAAAAAATGTTTATTTGGTACCAAATTTATATTTTGATTAGTGCATTTCCTAATATAACTTACATGGATAGCTTAATTGAACACCATAAGTACATGAAACCTTGAGTAGGGCATGAGATTCTGTTGGTTTTCCAGAATGATGTCCTGATATATCCCAGAGTGATTTGGACAGTGAATTAAAAAAATATTTGCAAAGTCCCCATCAGGGAATGGTGAGAAAGGGGGAAAATTCAACTTCCCCAAGTTGAATTCTTGATATTCTCACAAGCAGTGGGGCAACCAGAGCAGTAGGCTGATTCCCAAATCTTGGGGTTTGTTCATATGAAACTTAACCCCACAAAGGATGGGTCAAGCCTACTTGAAATTAGTCCTAAGAGTCACCCCCAAGAGAACCTCTTTTATTACTCAGATGTGGCCTCTCTCTCTCACCCAACACAACAAGCAAACTAACTGCCCTCCCTCTCTCTTTGTGGGACATGACTCCCAGGGACGTGGACCTTCCTGGCAGCGTGGGACAGAAATCCTGGAATGAGCTGAGACTCAGCATCAAGGGATTGAGAAAACCTCAACCAAAAGGGGGAAGAGTGAAATGAGACAAAATAAAGTGTCAATGGCTGAGAGATTCCAAACAGAGTTGAGAGGTTATCCTGCGGGTTATTCTTACACATTAAATCGATATCACCTTGTTAGTCAAGATGTATTGGAGAGGCTGGAGGGAACTGCCTAGAAATGTAGAGCTGTGTTCCAATAGCCATGTTTTTTGAAAATGATTGTATAATGATACAGCTTTCACAATGTGACTGTGTGATTGTGAAAACCTTGTGTCTGAAGATTCTTTTATCTACCTTATCAACAGATGAGTAAAACATGGAATAAAAATAAATAATAGGGAGAACATATGTTAAAATAAATTTAGATTGAAATACTAGTGATCAATGAAAGGGAGGGGTAAGGTGTATGTAGGTATGAACTTTTTTCTGTTCTTTTTATTTCTTTTTCTGAATTGATGCAAATGTTCTAAGAAATGGTCATGATGATGATGAATATGCAACTATGTGATGATACTGTGAATTACTGATTATATATGTAGAACAGAATGATCATAAGTTAAGAATGTTTGCGTTAGTTTGTTGTTACATGTATTTTTTTAATTTAAAAATCAATAAAAAAAAGAAAATAACAACTTTTTGTCATCTAAAACAGGAACTCTGTACCCATTAATAACTCCCCATTCCCATTCCCCCCAGCCCTTGGTAACCTCCAGTCTATTTTCAGTCTCTGTAAATTTGCTTATTGTAAATATTTTATTTTAAATGGAATCATACAATATTTTTCCGTTTGTGTCTGGCTTATTTCACTCAACATGGTATCTTCAAGGTTCATCCATATTGTCATATGTGCCAGGACTTCATTCCTTTTTACAAAACAATGTTCCATTGTATGTATATACCACATTTTATTTATCTGTTCATCTGTTGATGGACATATGGGTTGCTTCCATCTTTTAGCCATTGTAAATAATGCTGTTATGAACATTGATATGCAGATGCCTGTTCAAGTCCCTGAAGGGTGGGATTTTGATTTATTCTGTTCTTCCTCTTATTTATTTATTTTTTAATTTACTCTTAATATAATTATTGATTTCTTAATTTAGTTCTATGATTTTTTATTATTTGTTTTCTGTTCTCTTAGTTGAAGTCTGTTTCATCAGTTGTATCACTAAACTTATTATTTACAGTTAAAGTATTTTAAAAATGTGTCTTGTTACATGATTTATTGTAGAAAATAGAAAGAACAAAGGAAAACATTCATTTTACCGCCTAGATACAAACCCAGTTAATTTGTTCTATTCCACCTAGTTTTTTATATCCAGATGTTTTTCAAATTTGGTATTGTGCTACATATAGTCATATAACCTACTTTTTTTCCCTCTAATATTTTGGAACCTTTCCTGTTGTCATTAAATACTTTCGGAAATAACAGTGTTTAGTAGTTGCGTACCAGTCTACCGGATTACTAAGATAGTTATTTTTGCTGGGATGGAGCAAGGCATAAAAATAGTGAACAGATAATAAAATATATTAGACTGCCATTTAGAAAACAGAATCTAGGCTGCTCATTTAGAAAGAACAATTATAATTTCTTTGGCTCACGCATAGTTAAATTCTTAAACGTTCTTTTTTTATTAAATAGGGAAAATAGATAAGAGCATGATCTCTGAAGTCAGATCACCGGAGTTTGAATTTTAGTTCTACCATGTAATAGCTGTGAGACTTTCAGTAAACTGTTCTACCAGTTTATGAGTCAGTTTTTTCATCTGTAAAATAAAATAGTACCTACTTCATCAGATTTTAAAAAGAAAAAAATTTTTTTGTTAGAGAAATTATAGGTTTATAGAAAAATCTTGCAGATTATACATAGTTCTCACCCTCCACCTCCTCCCCCATTATTAACACCTTGCATTAGTATGGTATCTTTCTTATAATTGATGAAAGAATATTGTAATTATACTATTAACTGTGTAGTCCACAGTTTGCTTTAGGGATCACTGTGTTTTTTAGTTCTATATGTTTTTGTTTTTTGTTTTTAATTTTTATTCTATTAATATGTATAAAACTTAAAATTTCCCCTTTAACCACATTCAAATATATATTTCCTTGCTATTGATTACATTCACAATGCTGTGCTACCATCACTACCATTTCCATCACTCCAAACATAAACTGCATACCATTTAAGCATTAATATAATATACCAATTAAGTATTAGAGTAGTTAATGTGTATTTCATATATACCCTTTATTGTGTTGAGGATATTTCCTTCTACCTGGTTTTCTAAGTATTTTTATGAAGAAGGAAACTGGGTTTTTTCATATACCTTTTCTGCATTAATTGAGGTTGTCATGTGTTTTTTTTCCCTTTGTCTTATTAATTTGGTATATTTTATTAATTGATTTTCTTACATTGAGCACTCTTGCATATCTGGGTTATACACCACTTGATTATGGTGTGTAATTCTTTTAATGTGCTGGTGGATTTGGTTTGCTAGTATTTTGTTAAGGATTTTTGCATCTATAGTAATAAGAAATATTGGTCTGTAATTTTCTTTTCGTGGGTCTTTATCTGGCTTTCATATTAGGGTGATATGGGCCTTATGCAAGGAGTTAAGAAGTATTTCGTTTTTAAGATTTTGAAAGAGTTTGAACAGAATTAGTGTTAATATTTTTTTGAAAATTTGGTAAAATTCACCAGTGAAACCACCTAGTCCTGGGCTTTTCTTTCTTGGGAATTTTCTGATTAGTGATTTAATCTCTTTACTTGCTGTTGGTTCCTTTAGATCTTCTCTGTTTTCTTGAGTCAGTGTAGGTAGTTTGTGTGTTTCCAGGAATTTGTCCATTTCATCTAGTTGTTCATAGTATCTTGTCATTTTCCTTTTTATTTCTATGGGGTTGGTAGTAATGTCCTGGTTTTAGTTATTTGTGTCCCCTCTCTTTTTTTCCTTTGTCAGTCTAGCAAGAGGATTGTCGATTTTATTGATACTTTCAAAGAACCAACTTTTAGTTTTGTTGATTCTCTCTATTGGGTTTTTGTTTTTTTTTATTCTCTGTTTCATTTATCTCTGGTCTAATCTTTATTTTTTCCCTTCTTCTCCTTCAGTTTAGTTTGCTTTTCTTTTTCTAGATCCTTCAGTTGTGAGGTTAGGTCTCTGATTTCAAATCTTTCTTCTCTTCTCATGTAAACATTTATAGCTATAAATTTCCCTTTCAGCACTGCCTTCATTGCATCCCATAAAGTTTTGGTATATTGTGTTTTCATTTTCGTTTGCCTCGAGATAACTTCCTAATTTCCCATGGAATTTCTTATTTGACCCATTGATTATTTAAAAGTGTGTCATTTAATTTCCATATAGCTGAATTTTTCATCTCTCCCTCTGTTATCCATTCTCTTGTGGTCAGAGGAGATGTACTATATGCCTTCAATATTTTTTAATTTATCGAGATTTTTTTTGTGATTTAACATATGGTATTTACTGGAGAATGATCATGTGCACTAGAGAAGAATGTATTTTTTGTGGCTGTTGGGTGAAATGTTCATATAGGTCTATTAGATCTAGCTGGTTTAGAGAATCATTCAAGTCTTCTATTTTGTTATTGCTCTTCTGACTGGATGTTCTATCCATTATTGAAAGTTGTATATTAAAATCTCCTACTATTAATGTAGAACTATTTCTCCTTGGCCATCAGTCAATATTTGCTTCACATATTTTAAGGCTTTGCCATTAGGTGCATATATATTTATAAAGTAACTACTGATAATGTAGAGCTTTCTTCTGCCATTTGTTATTTGGTCTTTTAAGCCCTTTTTGACTCTCAGTTCTTTCATTAGTGCCAATTTCCATATTTATTTGTTCATACATATTATGCCATTTTGAATCCCTTCTCTTTTCTTTCTGAATATAGTTTTCATTTTCTTTATGGTTACCATAGGATTAAAATGTAACAGTCCTATTTGATTTGATAACAACTTATCTTCAATAGCATACACATACACTGTCCCTATACCACTCTGTCATCCCCCCTTCTTTTGTACTTATTACAAATTATATTTTTTGTATATTGCATGTCCAAGACCATTGGTTTATAATTATTTCTTACACATTTACATTTGTAATGAGTCCTTGTAAGATGTAGGAATTGGAATTACATAAAAAAATATTATGCATTAGTACTGACATTTTAAAAAAAACATTTTTATTGTACAAAACAAACACAAACATTCTTGACATACGAACATTCTGTACGTGGTGTACAATCAGTGGCTCACCATATCATCACATAGTTGTATATTCATCACCATGAACATTTTTTTGAACATTGCATCTCTCCAGCAAAAGAAATAAAAAAGAAAAATGAAAAGATTCATACGTACTGTACCCCTTACTCCTCTGTCATTGACCAGTAGTATTTCAATCTACTAAATTTATTTTAACTTTTGTTCCCCCATTATTTGTTTATTTTTATCCATATTTTTTACTCATCTGTCCATACTATAGATAAAAGGAGCATCAGACACAAGGTTTTCACGATCACACAGTCATATTGCAAAAGCTATATCTTTATACAATCATCTTCAGGAAACATGGCTGCCGGAACACTGCTCTACAGTTCAGGTACTTGGCTCTATCCACTTTAATACACCATAAACTGCAAAGGGGATATCTATATAAAGTGTAAGAATAACCTCCAGGATAACCTCTTTTTTTGACTCTATTTGAAATCTCTTCAGCCACTGACACGTTATTTTGTCTCATTTCTCTCTTCCCACTTTTGGTCAAGAAGATTTTCTCAATCCTTTGTTGCTAAGCCCCATCTCATCCCAGGATTTCTGTCCCACCTTGCCAGGGAGGTTTACACCCCTGGGAGTCATGTCCCATGTAGGGGGTGGGGAGGGCAGTGAGTTTGCTTGCCGTGTCAGCTTAGAGAGAGGCCACATCTAAGCAACGAAAGAGGTTCTCTCGGGGTGACTCTTAGGCATAATTTTAAGTAGGCTTAGCCTCTGCAGGGATAAGTTTCACAGTAGCAGACTCCAAGATCAAGGGCTCAGCCTATTGATTGGGTTGTGCCCACTGCTTGTGAGAATATCAGGAATTCTCCAAATGGGGAAGTTGAATTTCTCCCCCTTTCTCACCATTCCTCCAAGGGGACTTTGCAAATGTTTCTTTATTTCTGTTCAGATCACTATGGAATTTATTGGGACATCACAGTAACCTGGACAAAAAAACAAAATTTCATGCCCTATTCAAGGTTCCATGTACTTATGGTGTTCAATTAAACTGACCATACAAGTTAAATTAGGAAATGTACTAGTCAAAATACAAATTTTGCACCGTATAAACATTTCTCCCTTTAGTCTAACAGAGAAATTGAAGTTTTAAAATATGAATGACGATCTATTTTCAACACCCTGCAATATTGACATTCCTTTGTTCTTACTCTTGGAAAAACTTTTTTTAATTTGTGCATTTGAAGTCACTATCATTGTACACTTTAGGCATTCCTAAATTATACCATCTCAGTCTTTATTGTCTATCTTTCCTTCTGGTTTCATTTGTGCTCCCAGCCCTTCTTCCTCTGTCATGCTCACATTCAGCTTCATTCAGTAGTACTGGCATTTATCATCAGCCGTATGGTTACCTTTTCGGAGTTCTTTATTCCTTTACCATTTTGATCCACTGTCTTATGTCCTTTTTTTTTCAAATCTGAAGAGCTCCCTTTGGTATTGCTTGTATGGTAGTTCTGCTCGTAATTAACTCCTTAATCTTTTGTTTATTTAGGAACATCATAATCTTACCTTCATTTTTTAAAGAAAGTCTTGTAGGATATAATATCCTTGCTTGGCAATTGTTTTCTTTCAGTGGTTTAAATATTTCATCCCGCTGCCTTCTTGCCTGCATGGTTTCTCATGAGAAATCAGCATTTTATCTTACTGAGATTTCCTCTATAACTCATTGCTTTTTTTTTCTTGCTACTTTCAGAACTATTTTTTTTTTGCCCTTGCATGGTTCTCTTTGGGGTTTGTTGGGCTTTTCAAATGTGCATATTCGTGCCTTTTGTTAAATTTTGGAAGTTTTCTGCCTCTTTTTCTTTGATGAATGTTCCTTCTCCCCTTTTCTTTCTTCTCCTCTGCGACTCCAATTGGATATATGCCCAGTGGTGTGCCAGAGGTTTCTTAGGCTCTGTTTGTTCTTATTTATTCCTTTTTTTTCCTTTTCCTCAACCTCAATAATTTCAGTTGACTTGTCTTCACGATCTCTGATTCATTCTTCTGCCACCTCTAATCTGCTGTTGAAGCCATCTAGGGAATTTTTCATATCATTTATTGTGTTCTTCAACTCTAGTTTTTCTGTTTACTTCCTATTAGAGTCTCAAAGAGTTCTTATATTGTTCATTGATTCTTTTCCTCATATCCTTCATTTTGGTAGAGGTGCTGATCCAGGAGCTTTCTTAGCCTGCCATCTTCCCATAATCCTCCATCTGTCTGTATATTTCTTCATCTGTATGTGTCTGTATTTTTTTTTTTACGATGTAGAACAAATTTGTGAAATTGGTGTGCAGCATTAATTGTAAAAGGAAAACACCATTTGTTTGCTTAGAAACAGGCCAGCATCCCGCATACATTTCCTTATTCTTGATATGAATTGGAGACATACTGTTTTAAAACAATACATTTTAAGTAGCAAAATATACAAGAGATTCCTTAGCATAACGAGAATTCCTTGAAAATATGTGGCCATTTGAAGTATTCACGGGCAAATATAAAGAATACTTTTTGAAGGTTTTTCGACTGTACAAAATAGTTTGTGTTTTCTGGGTGCATAATTATGTATTAGTGCAAACAAAAAAAGTCTTGAAATTTAATGACTACAAATCTCAAGGATTTGCAGGGGTGCACAAAACATGAAACTTCTTTAGTGTCATGTGAATTGAAGAACTCATTTCTCGGTAATTCCTTTCCAAACGATCTTCCAAGGCTTCCTGATTTAATCTTGTCTGCAGAGTGATTTATCCTCCAGTAGTAAGCATTCAGCTAAGTGCTACCTCAGTCTGGTCCTTTTCTTTGGTAGCTCCGTCAAAAAAATGATTCCATTTCAGCTAGGGTCCTAATTTTTGCTGTATATTCAAAATCATTGTCATGTGATTTATTGAAATAGGTTTATACTGTTCATAACTAACTGATTGGTTCCTCTCCCAGGTACATTTTACAGATACATTCTTTGCTCCATTTGGCAACGGTTTGGGCAAGAGCTATGATTTTCAGTATTTTTTCCTGAATATTTGCGTTCTTCAGAGTCATCTTGAGGAGGAAACTGGAGTTGTTTACTTAGATTATTACTTTGTAATGTAGACACAGAAACAGTATCTAAATCATTCAAAAGTATATCAGATTGATATGGACTGCTCTCATTTATGCTAAGTAGATGACTAAATCCTGGGGACAGATTTTTCTTGAGGGAATCGCTTTGGACAATAAGCCATAGTCGCTGGTGTTAACATAATCTCTCTTTTTGTTGGAGTATTTGATTTATGATTTGAAAATGGTAAAGATGATGATCTCCATGAGGCAGAATTAAATCTCTTTAACCTCTTTTGGGTACATTTCTCTGGGGCTGGCTTGCCTTGACTGAAGTTTCAGTTTGCTGGGGAAGTCACTATTTTATTTGAGAAGTCTACTTTCTTTGTCTGTGTGCCCCAACTTTTAAATAGTTTTTCCTCATCAAGTTATTTTAAAGCTCCCATAATTGGTGTGCCTTAAGTCTCTCTGTTTTTTATGAATAAATTTGTTGACTCCAGGTGAAGAATCCTTTTTTGGAGGAAAATGGTACCTAGAAACACGTTTCCTCCAGCTGGTTATTCACTTTACTACTCTGGCCACCAAAGGCTGTCCAATAAAAATAGAATATTCAGCTCCTGGTATCAGCCACTTTCGCCTGCTGACGTCTGAAGTTGCTAGTGTGTTGGCGTATGAGGGTCTCATAGGAGTTTTAGAATTATGATGAAGACTTAACATATTTTCAAGCTTTACTTGCGTGACCTGAGCCTCAAGTTTTGAAATTGTTCTTTTCAAAGCAGAAATCTGAGTTTGTGCACCAAGCGATTTGTTCTCAGTTTTATTTAATGTTTCCTTAGCTCTTCCATGTTCTTTCCAAGGAACTCAAACTCTTCTGAAAGGTCTTAAAACATTCTGTTTTCTAGTTTTAATCTAGCTTCCTTATCATCTGAGATTGCAAGCATTCTCAAATGCTTCTTCTAAATCCTGCAGTCTAGATTTTAGTCAAATTATGGTATTGTCTTTTTCTTAATTATTTATTCTCATTTCTTCAGTTCATTCCTGCAAAATTTTGGAGGCATTACAGCTGCAGTAAAGTGTTCTCTTAAATCATTCACTTCAGTTTCTAGTGTTCTCATGCAACTGTTAGCTCCATTTAGAGCACCATCTAAATGGCCACATCTTCTACATGAATTTTTTGGTTCTTTTCCACTCAAAAAGCAGAGTATGCTTTTCCTCAGGTTCTGCCTAATCTTAAGCATTATCACAGGATCTTGCAAGGAAATAAATGAAGTGCAATCTGTGAATGTTGGCTGTTCTTGGAAACTGGGACTGACTGACTGAGGCTGGAGTTACCATGACAGTGTTTTCTTCATCAATAGTGTTGAGCAAGATATCATTGCTAGTAATAGTATATACTGAAGGAAACATACCTCATCCTACTTTCATTTTGGAATGCATAATTTTTCCAAGAGTCCACTGGTGAAGCTTGTGGGTTTGAAGGATATTTGGAAAACTCAGATAACTGAGAAGTGATATTACTTGCTTGTGAAAATGAGTCTATGTCAGAGTGACAAGACACACTAGGTTCTAGAACAGAGTCTGTTGAAAAGGAAATTCTGTCATCAAATGTATTTAAAAAGAGAAATGACAGAGCCTAGAGAAACAACAGAAGCCTTAGAGCCATAAGAGAGAGCAGATATAGATGCTTGGAGCACAGTTGCTTCAGAGAACTGAGACACGGAAGTTTGGAGATGCTTGAAGCCTAGCAGACGTCGCCGTGAGATGTTAAGCCCGAACCTGGAGAGAGCCAAGGGAAACCGAGAGATGAAAGCCAGCCCCAGCAAAGCAAAGCAAAGAACCCCCACAGGAACAGAGGCTGAAAGCAGTGGAGCCCAGGAGCAAAGGACTAGCAGATGCCAGCCACATGACTACTCAGCTGACAGAGGTGTTTCTGACCCATTGCCTTTTCTTGAGTGAAGGTAATCTCTTGTTGGTGCTTTAGCTTGGACACTTTCACTTCTTTAGAACTGTAAACTTGCAGCTTATTAAATTTCCCTTTTAAAAAGACATTTCAGCTACATCTATTGTAAGAATGAAGACCATTCTCAGCAACCAGACTGTCGACATCCAGAAAATGTCAACATCATGCTGAAGGGACACACAGTTATTGTGAAGGGCCCCTGAGGAACCCTGCGGAGGGACTTCAATCACATTAGTGTAGAACTCAGTCTACTTGGGAAGGAAAAGAAGTGGCTTCAGGTTGACAAGTGGGGAAGTAGATAGGAGCTGGCTACAGTTCACATGTAGTCATGTACATAATTGAGGGTTTCACCCTGGGCTTCCATTACTACAAGACAAGGTCTGTGCATGCTTACTTCCCCATCAGTGTTGTTTTTCAGGAGTGTGGGTCTCTCTCTGGTTGAAATCTGAAATTTCTTGGGTGAAAAATATCCTCAGGGTTTGGATGAAGCCAGGTGTTGCCTGTTGTTCAGTACCTCAAACCCAGAAAGATGAGTTAATTCTTGAAGGAAATGACATTGAACTTGTATCAAATTCAGCTGCTTTGATATAGCAAGCCATAACAGTGAAAAACAAGGATATAAGAAAATTGGGGGATGGTATCTATATCTCGAAAAAGGAGCAGTTTGGCAGGCTGATGGATAAGATCTAAGGAGTTGTGCAGCAATGGAAACAACAAGATAGCAGACCTATTTGATTTTTTTTTTAGCGTAACCTGTGAACATAAGCATTCTTACCATATAATCATTGCATTCTTGGTATATAATCAATAACTCACAATATCATCACATAGTTGTATATTCATCACCATGATAATTTCTTAGAACATTTGCATCAATTCAGAAAAAGAAATAAAAAGAAAAAAGTTTTTTAAAAAAGTATTTAAAAAGCTATATGGTTGGATTCCTGAAAATCTGCTGATTTGGTTTCATATGTAGTATTGGATCTAGAGTGTGTACCTCTGGTGGATGATTTGAGTTGGAAGCAGAAGCGATATTCCTCTCAGGTCACTACTTGTTTTCCACGATAAATATCTTTCAGTAATGGTACTTCACCTCATTAATAGTATTAGACTGGCTCAGTGACGTGTGAAGGAAGATGATACGAACGTCTTCTCTAAAGTCTTAGGCAAAGAGTTTCCAGTAAGTGAGTCCTGTTGCTGAATCACATATCCAAGAATTTGGACTTTTATCTGATTTACTGGGGTAAAAACCATGAGGATATTAGCAACTGTGGTATCAGGTTTCTCAGTTGGTGATTTCGTCGTCTCTCCCTTCCTTGCAGAGATTGTAAGGAAGTGTACCCTTCTTTTGTACGTGTGCCCTCTTTGGTTGGTTCTTTTTCACCTTTTGTGCCCATGATGTAAAAGATTCTCTATTTTAAAGATTCTCTTTTTGGACTTCCGGGTCAAGATGGCGGCATAAGAACATGCGCATTGTAGTTCGTCCTCCAGAACAACTACTAAATAACCAGAAACAGTACAGAACAGCTCCTGGGGCCACATCAGTGACCAGACACACAGCATACCCCAGTCTGGACCAGCTGGACCGGCTGCGAGCATCCCCCTGAACCGTGAGTTCCCAAAGCTATGGCGGCCAGCGCCCCTCCCCCACAGGCCGCTTCCCAGAGGGGAAAGGAAAGGACTTTACCAGCAGCAGGGACTGGGTACAATCAAACACCAATTGTGGAACTAATTAACAAATTCTGACTATTAAAAATAGGCCCCAGCTTAGGTGAACCTGATCAAAGCGGAGGTTGCTCATTTTTGCCCCAGCGCCAAGGGGGCAGGACTGACAGAAAAAGGGGAAAAACAAAAGAAGAAAACAGAGGTTTTTGTGGCTGTGTATCTACAAAGGCTTGACTGCCTCTGCATACAGCAGCAGGACTTTTCAGGCTGCAACTGCCCCAGGCATAGGCAGAAGTGAGCTCTTTTGGGGGCTTCTCTGGAGCCTGTGCCTTCCCCAGTGGAGGGGTAAAGCCCAACTCAGGTGAAATCCCTCCATCAAGGAATTCAGACACCAGGGCTTGGTAATTTGAAGCCATTAAAACCAGCCTACAACCTCTCCTCTGTCTCCACCACTCCCCCAGCAGGGAGAGTCTGCCAAAGTTAAAGTACCGCATCATCTTATGCTGGTGGGACCTGCAGTCAGACAAGCACTAACACAGGGGGCAGGATAAGAAAAACAGAGTCCAGAGACTTCACAGGAAAGTCTTTCAACCTGCTGGGTCTCACCCTCAGGGAAAACCGATGCAGGTGACTCTTTCCTCCTGATAGGAGGCCAGTTTGGTCTGGGAAAATCTGGCTGGGGTCTATAATATCTAAGTAGACCCTCCTAAGTGTGTGTGGTGGGGGGAAGGCACCACACAATCAGGGCAAGAAACGAGAAAATAAGAACTGAAAAATTCTCCTCTGTTAAACAAAACTTAAGCTAAAGGTCCAGATAAAGCTGAACTGAATGTCAAAGAACAGATAGACAACAAATTCATCCAGCAAGAAAACCCTAGATAAAAGAAGTGAAAGCAATCTCCAGAATAAACTAATTAAGGTAATTAAATGCCTAGACGCCAGCAAAAAATAACAGATCACACTAGGAAAATTGAAGACATGGCCCAGTCAAAGGAACAAACCAACAATTCAAATGACATGCAGGAGCTGAAACAATTAATTCAGAATGTACGAACAGACATGGAAAACCTCATCAAAAACCAAATCAAGAATTGAGGGAGGATATAAAGAAGGCAAGGAAAGAACAAAAAGAAGAAACTGAAAGTTTGAAAAAACAAATCACAGAACTTACGGGAATGAAAGACACAGTATTAAGAGATGAAAAAAACAATGGAAACCTACAATGGTAGATTTTGAGAGACAGAACATAGGATTTCTAAACTGGAGGACAGAACATTGAAATCCGACAAGAAACAGAAACTATAGGGAAAAAAATGGAAAAATATGAGCAGGGACTCAGGGAATTGAAAGACAATATGAAGCGCACGAATATACGTGTTGTGGGTGTCCCAGAAGGAGAAGAGAAGGGAAAAGGGGGAGAAAAACTAATGGAGGAAATTATCACTGAAAATTTCCCATCTCTTATGAAAGACTTAAAATTACAGATCCAAGAAGTGCAGCATACCCCAAAGAGAATAGATCCAAATAGACATATTCCAAGACATTTGCTAATCAGAATGTCAGAGTTCAAAGAGAAAGAGAGGATCTTGAAAGCAGCAAGAGAAAAGCAATCCATCACATACAAGGGAAGCCCAATAAGACTATGCTCAGATCTCTCAGCAGAAACCATGGAGGCATGAAGACAGTGAGATAATATATTTAAATTAGTAAAAGAGAAAAACTGCCAACCAAGAATTCTATATCCAGCAAAACTGTCCTTCAGAAATGAGGGAGAAATTAAAACATTTTCAGACAAAAAAATCACTGAGAATTTGTGACTAAGAGACCAGCTCTGCAAGAAATACTAAAGGGAACACTAGAGACAGACATGAAGACAGAAGAGTGTAGAAAGGAAGACTATGAGTAAAGGTAAAAAGAAGGAAAATTAGATATGACATATAAAATCCAGAAGGCAAAATAGTAGAAGAAAGTACTACCCGTGCAGTAATAACACTGAATGTTAATGGATTAGACTCTCCAATCAAAAGACATAGTCTGGCAGAATGGATTAAAAAACAGGACCCATCTATATGCTGTCTCTACTCAAAGGACACAAGGCCAAGGACACAAATGGATATTTACACACCAATGTTTATAGCAACATTATTAACAATTACCAAGAGATGGAAACAGCCAAAATGTCCATCAACAGACAGTTGACTAAACAAACTGTGACATTTACATAAGATGGAATATTATGCAGCTGTAAGACAGAATAAAGTTATGAAGTATATAACAACATGAATGGACCTTAAGGACATTATGCTGAATGTGATTAGCCAGAAGCAAAAGGACAAATACTGTATGGTCTCACTGATGTGAACTGACTTTAGTGAATAAACTTGGAATATTTCCTTGGTAACAGAGTCCATCAGGAGATAGAAATAGGGTGAGATATTGGGTAATTGGAGCTGAAGGGATACAGATTGTGCAACAGGACTGAATATAAAAACTCAGAAATGGACAGCACAGTACTACCTAATTGTAATACAATTATGTTAAAACACTGAATGAAGCTGCATATGAGAATGATAGAGGGAGGAGGGCTGGGAACATAAATGAAATCAGAAAGAAAGATGGTAAAGATCGAAATAGTATAATCTTGGAATGCCTAGAGTGTATAATAGTAGTGAAATGTACCATGTACAAATTTTAAAAATGTTTTTGCATGAGGAAAAACAAAGGAAGGTCATTATTGCAGGGTACTGAAAATAGATGATAATTAATACTTTAAAATGTCACCTTATGTGTGAGACTAAAGCAAAAAATGTTTATTTGTTACAAAATTTATATTTTGACTAGAGCATTTCCTAATATAACTTACATAGATAGTTTTATTGAACATAATAAGTACTTGGAATCTCAGGTAGGACATGAGATTTTGTTGGTTTGTCCAGAGTGATGCCCCGATGAATCCCAGAATGATTTGATCAGTGCCTGGAAAAGTATTTGCAAGCCCCCTTCGGGGAATGGTGAGAGTGGGGAGAAATTCAACTCCCCGAGTTGAATTCTTGATATTCTCACAAGCAGTGTGGACAACCAAAGCTATAGGCTGAGCCCCCAGTCTTGGGGTTTGTTCATATGAAACTTAACCCCACAAAGGATAAGTCAAGTCTACTTAAAATTTAGGCCTAGGGCGGGCCACGGTGGCTCAGCAGGTAAGAGTGCTTGCCTGCCATGCCCGAGGACCTGGGTTCGATTCCCGGTGCCTGCCCATGTTAAAAAAAAAAAAATTTAGGCCTAAGAGTCACCCCCAAAAGAGCCTCTTTTGTTGCTCAGATGTGGCCTCTCTCTCCAGCCAACATGATGAGCAGTCTCACCACCCTCCCCCTCTCTGCGTGGGACATGACTCCCAGGGGTGTGGACCTTCCTGACAATGTGGGAACGAGATCCTGGAATGAGCTGAGACTCAGCATCAAGGGACTGAGAAAAACCCTAGAATGAGCTGAGAATTAACATCAAGGGATTGAGAGAACCTTCTCGACCAAAGGGGGAAGAGTGAAATGAGACTAAGTGTCAATGGCTGAGAGATTCCAAACAGTTGAGAGGTTATCCTGGAGGTTATTCTTATGCATTAAGTAGATATCACCTTGTTGTTCAAGATGTAGTGGAGAGGCTGGAGGGAACTGCCTGAAAATGTAGAGCTGTGATCCAGTAGCCATGTTTCTTGATGATGATTGAACAATGATATAGCTTTCACAATGAGACTCTGTGAATGTGAAAACCTTGTGTCTTATGCTTCTTTTAGCTACTTTATCAACAGAAGAGTAGAACATATGGAATAAAAATAAATAATAGGGGGAACAAATATTAAATTTAGTTTGAAATGCTAGTGGTAAATGAAAGTGAGGGGTAAGGGGTATGTTATGTATAATCTTTTTTTTCTCTGTTATCGTTTTATTTCTTTTTCTGTTGTCTTTTTATTTCTTTTTCTAAATCGATGCAAATGTTCTAAGAAATGATGAATATGCAACTATGTGATGATACTAAGAATCACTGATTATATATGTAGAATGGAATGATATCTTAACGTCTCGTTTGTTCATTTTTTTAATTAATAAAAAAGTTAAAAAAATTTCTGTATTTGTTTTTCCTATGTATACTTCAGACATCTTATTTTCGCCAAAAAAATGATGTTCAAATCCACCAGGAGAAAATAGAAATATGTTCTTTCAAAGATACATTAAAATCTTTAATAGTTTGTATGTAAATGCTCTTATTTTTATACCATCTACAAGCAAATCCATCTGCACTATAGGTATTATGTACTGTCCTTTAGAAACCTCTTTATACTTCATGAAATCTCTAGGGTCTTTAGATTTGTAGGTATTTAATTCTGAGATTCAAAATGTACCATACCCACTGTTCACTGAACTACTAGTCACTTTGCAATCTGGTTGTTTTTCTTGTTGCATTTCAAGTTCTTTGGATTTAGGATAAATGACAACAGATTCATTTCTGTCACTGTTTTCAGAAAAAAAAAAAAAACATTTGTCTTTCTGAAAAGATTTGTTTGCTTGAAAAATTTCTGTTATAGGGAGCCTGTATTAGAGTTCTCTAGAGAAACAGAATCAACAGAGAACACTTGCAAATATAAAATTTATTAAAGTGTCTCACGTGTCCATGGAAATGCAGAGTCCAAAATCCTCAGCGCAGGCTGTGAAGCCAACGACTCCAATTGAGGGTCTGGACGAACTCCACAGGAGAGGCTTGACAGCCGAAGCAGGAATAGAGCCTTTCTCTTCTGAATCCTCCTTAAAAGGCTTCCCATGATTAGATTAAGCATCACTCATTGGAGAAGACACTCCCCTTTGGCTGATTACAAATGGAATCAGCTGTGGATGCAGCTGATGTGGTCATGATCTAATTCTATGAAATGTCCTCATTGCAACAGACAGGCCAGCACTTGTCCAACCACACAAACAGGTACCACAACTTGGCCAAGTTGACACGTGAACCTGACCATGACAGAGCCCAAGAAGCACCACTGGTCTATAACTTTATTATCTCTTCCCGTATATGTTGAATTTGGTTGTGGAGCTGTTCCGGTTGACAACTCTCTTTCCTTGACATTGTTTTTCCACCAGATTTAATAGTTGTAACCACCTTGTCTCACAGTTTTTCCAAACTTCCAAATCAGTTTTTTTTTTTCTTTCCACTGTTTCATAGCTCTTGAATTAAAGAAGTTAAAACATTAACTGTACCTTGAATTACAGATAATCTGGTCTTCCCTGAGGAAGAGAATACCCAGTAAGTGCTAAGGTGGGGACTACTTCAGTTAATTTAAGTTCAGTCCAAGAGAATGGGGGAAATTCTATAGAAGGTGAAGTTTTCTGTAAGATTTTCATCAAGTCAAAATTGTTAGACTGCCTTATTTGAAAATATAGGTTCTTTTACTGTTTGAAGAAATTGAATCCTAGTCATCTTCAGATGCTTCATCACCTACAGGCATTTTCAGTTGCTAACATTCAGAATTGTAAAATATCCTAAGCTTCCAAGATGCTGGCTCTCAGTCCTACTGCCAATATCAGGGTCAGACAAGTGGACTCTCACCTGTGTATATATTAATCTAAGCAAGTGTTCATATTTGTGTCTCTTACTTAATCTGGAACTACAGGGTTCCATTCTGTCCTTTTCTTGCTGATTGTTAATTTCCTTCTCTGACAGTGACCTTGCTCCAGCTATTTATCATACATTTTTACTTGTTCAGCCATAGTATATGTGTACAGCAGTTTCAAACTTCTTTTTTTTTTTTTAAATATACTGTATGGTGGGTGGGTTGGGGGTCAGATTTCATTCTTTTCCATGTTAATATTCCATTATCACAGCACCATTTGTTGATTTTTTGTTGTTGCTGTTGCATGCATGGGCCAGGAATAAAACCTGGGTCTCCTGCATGGCTGACAAGAATTATACCACTGAACTACCCATGCACCTCTTCAAAATTTTTAATGCATTCTCCCAAAAGAAAGACATCTACCAACTGAGATACTTGTATTGATTTTTAGCTCTTCTACTTTAGTGGAGAAATTGTGGATACTTATATTTTATGATGCAGTTGAACCTGTGATGCTGGCTTTTAGACATATGCAAGTGCTTTGTTTTATTTTGTTTTTTAAAATACTTTTACCATAGTCCAAAATGTCTCTGTTTGTTGGTATAATTCATTAAGATTATGGCCTTGGGTTCCAAGTAAAATATTTTCCTTTTTCTCTATCCTTCTGCTAGTCTAAACTTAAGAAACAAAAGAGTTATTTTCTCTCTTTAGTAATTTATTATACATTTCAATAAAAGGAAGTTTATCCTTTAATAATAAGGTTTTGTCATCAGTAATAGGGAAGAGTTGAATGAAATAATATTTCTAGTGCTTTCTACCTCCAAAATCTGGCTCAGGTGCTTCTAAGAAATCACTGTAATTTTACCCTGATTAAGATGGCTGACTTGAAATACAAAAGGACTCTTTCCCCTCTCAGAAGCTTTAAACAGTGAGCAAGAAGTGGCAGAAGCATCTTTCTCAAAGTTCGAATAAACAGATCAAGGACTATAGTAACAGGAAGAATGCTGAATCAATAAAAAGGCTACTTAAAAGTGGTAGGATTTGTGGCACCCTTGCTGGCCCTCCCCCCACCCCAATCACAATTTGGCACAGAGCAGGTCTGTACTGCCTGTATGGATCCTTGGTTGAGGTACCAGAGCAATAGAAATTGCCTAGAAATCATCAGTGAGGAGCATCAGACCTGGGACCATGCCATGTGATGACTTAAAAAGACATCCAGGGGTGAATGTCTCCCTAGCAGTGTGGGAGATGGCCCCCAGGGATGAGTCTGGCCCTGGTACCATGGTATCAACAATGCCATCCTAACCAAAAGGGAGAAAAGAAGTGTTAACAAATAAGGTATAAGTGGCTGAGAGAGTTCAAGTAGAATCAAGAAGCTACTCTGGAGGTTGCTCTTATGCAAACTTGAGTTAGACATTGCTGCATATCGTAACTTACCAAACCCCAACCAGAATCATTCTAGCCAGTCCTAAAGAACACCTAGGGTAATATATAAGATTCTACAAAGGTTCCATGCACTAGAGTAACTTTCCAGAAACCTGCAACCTCCAAATGGGTCCCTGGACAAGATAAGTCCTGAAACCTAGAGGGGCCAGCCTTTCCAGAGCATCAGCTAGATCCATATCCCTACCCCATATTATTGACATCCCCTTCAAACATGAAAAAGTTGGAATGACCATAGCCCGAAGACACCTAAAGAGTGGGAGAAAGATCAAAGGTGATGATGGAGTTGTACAGAGAAGATAGGATTTAAAAACAAGTATGATTGCTATATCATTATATTGATATTTCTTTTTGTCTACAGTATCTTAGAGCAGCTAGCAGTAAAAACCTAAAACTGTAATTATAGCCCATATCAAACCCTGAATTCTGTTCTACAATTAATTGTTATAATGTGCCTTGAAAATTGCTTTTTTGTATATGTTATTTTTCACAAAAAAAGTCAGTTGTGATGTTAAAAAAATAATTTTTCTTTCTATCCTCCAGTGTCCTGGAGCAACTAGAAGGAAAAATCGGAGAATATGGTATAGTAGCCCATGACAGACTCTGGGATCTGTCCTGTAACTAATTTGTTGAAGAGTGCTTTGAAAACTACTATCTTTTTCTTTCTTTGCTTTGAATATATGTTATATTATATAATTAAAACAAACAAACAAGCAAACGTAGTCCTGAATATGTTCAAAGAGCGGAAGGAAAACATGGGCAAAGAACAAAGGAAATTGGGAAAATGACACATGATACATGAATATCAATAGAGAGGTGGAAATCATAAAAAGGAACCAGAACTGAAAATCACAGTAAAAGAAATGAAAAATTCCTTAGAGGCATTCAGCAGCAGACTGAGCTGTCGGTGGAAAGAATGAGTGAATTCAAAGATTAGACAGTTGAAATAATCTATTCTGTTAAAAGAAGAAAGAATGAAGAAAGGTGAACAGAACCTGAGGAAACTACGAGATACCAGTGAGCGTACCAATATATGTTGTGGGAGGCCCAGAAGGAGAAGAGAGAAAAGGGCAGAGAGAATATTCGAAGAAATAATGGCTGAAAACTTCCCAAATTTAATGAAAAACATGAATATACACATCCAAGATGCCCACTGAACTCCAAACAGGGTGAGACATGTCATGCCATGTTATAATCGAACTGTTAAGTATCAATGATATAGAGAGTTCTGAAAGATGCCAGAGTGAGGTAGTGTGTCACATACAGGGGACCCTCTATAAGATTCCTCATCACAATCCATGAGGCAAGAAGACAGTGGGGATGATGTGTTTTAAGAGCTGGGAGCAAAAAATTCCCACCTGGGAATTCTATATCTGCCAAAACTGTCTTTCAAAAATGCAGGAGTGATCAAGGCATTCCCAGATAAATAAAAACTAAAGGAGTTCATCACCATTAGACCAGCCCAATAGGAAATGCTCAAGAGAGTTCTGCAGTTTGAAAGGAGATTAGACAATAGAGCAAAGCTGCATGAAGAAATAAAGATCTCCAGTGCGAGTAATGACATGGGTAAATATAAATGTAGTACTACAGTATTTTATTTGACTCCACCTTTTACTTCCTACAGGATTATAAAGGCAAATGCATGAAATGTAATTAATCAGTGATTTTGAACTCATAGTTTATAAATGTTATAATTTTGTGACAGAATTTCCTAAAGATGGGGATTTGAAGGATTTGGTGACATTGTTTATGTATACTGTTGAAGTTGAGTTGACATCAAAGCAAATGGGATTACTTAAATATTAAATTTAAGCCCTATAGTAACTTCAAAGAAAATGTAAGAGAATATGCAAGCTAATGGAGACAGGTTGAAATTTTGGTTGCCATAAGTGGGGCAGGGGTATGAAAAGTTGATATATGATGGGTCTAGTTTTCTGTTTCAGAAGATGGGAAGGTTTTGGTGGTAGAGGATGGTGAGGGTACCACAGTATTGTGAATGCGGTTAATACCATTGAATGGTGTGTTTAAGAGTGGTTGAGCTTAGAAAGTTTATGTCATATATATGTTCCCATAATTTAAAAAAAAGAAAAGAGAGTGAGCACTTAAAGAGATAGAGACAATAAATGCAGTAGTATATGATCCTGGATGGGATCTAACAAGGGAAGAGAAAAGCCTCATGGGGACATTGTTTAGATGTATGTAAAGGTTGTAGTGTGGGCTCTGGGCTTTATATCAGTATTGGAGCTTCTTAAGCTTGATAACTGCACTTGGGATGATTACGTGAGTGAATGCCCTTGTTCTTGGCAAATGTACATGGCAGTAATAAGTGTATGAGAAACATAACTGATGTATGCATAGTGTTACACTCAAGTGTTTGGAAGGTAAGTTGATAGTTCAACAATGGATAGATGGACAGAATGATAGGGCAGATATGGCAGGGTGTTAAAATTGGTGGATCTGTGTATCTGGGTGGGTAGGGATGTGTTGAAGTTCTGTGTATCCAGTTTGTATTAGTTTTACCACTGTCCTATAAGTTGGAAAATATATCAAAACAAAAAGTTTTTAAAAATCACCGTAAGGCCAGACACTGTAGAAGCAGTTTCTCCATCACTTTCTAAGTCCCGATTGTGTGAGTTTGGCATTTGATTCTACTTAACTACTTTGCCAAGTCATACTGGCTCCTTCTTGTTGGTGGTGCCAAAGATCATGTATCTGTGGCTTGGGAAAATGGACTTCTTTAACTATAGTTTTAATTCCTTGGATTCTTGTTCCCTGGTTCCTGGTCAGAAGAAACAGGTGTACATGTGAGTTTTACAAGGTATATTAAGACCTAGAAGCTCTCAGTGGTCATCTAGATTTGCTTCTAACTTGAAGACTGGACCTTGGTGAGATTTACACCTCCAGGTCTCAAATCCTTTATCTAGAAAGTTGTATTAGATGATCCCTAAAGTTCCTACCAGCAGTAGTTTTATCTTCACAAATGGTAAAATATCTGGCTTGTAGAAATCAAGACATTCTGAGAAGAATTGAGAATCGTCATCCTCTCTAGAACAAGCATATTGGGCCCATCTTTACCATCCTTTTTTCTTTTTATCTGTTTGATTTAAAAAAAAAATGCAGGGAATTATCACATTCTAGAATTTCAGATCTAAAGGTGGTATCTAGAGGGCTGAGATTATATTGTATAAAAGGCCTGTTTTGCTCTTCGTAATTACCTGTGATGGTATTAACTTTGGAGGATCAGAAATGGATTATTATAGTTGATATTTATAAATCAGTGGCTTCTTAACTATTCTTCCATTCATAGCTACTGTGTATTATATGAACAGTACAGGGCAATAGCTAAGGCAAAATGAGTGAGATGGCTTAAGTGTGATAAGAGCCAGTGAGTTATTTTAAAGAAGCATTAATACTCAAACCCTGTGAACCAGAAAAAATAATTGTCATTACTCTTATTTATTGATAACAGCTTTCAGAATACTTTCCTTTCTTGTAAGCATTTAGTTTCATGAGCTAAAAGAATGAAGCATATGGAGAGAAAGAACGAAGCATATGACCTACAGCTGAGTTTGGTAAATGTAGTGTAATTACAAAAGAATTTTAGAAAACAAGTGAGTGGAAGATGAGAAGTAGGAATAAATGTATCTTAAAATAGGGTATATGTGTTTGAGACAAACGAACAGAGTGGAAGATATTGCCTTTGGTTGGAAAACTATAGTAAGAGATATGAAATAAGTCTCCCTCAGGCTGCCTGTCGTTGGATTGTTCTTTAAGGCCACATCATATAGGCATTGGTTTATGTGTTTGACTTAGATCCTTGAACACAAGTCCTCTGACCCACCATTGCTGACACTGTCCCTGATTTTTAAATTATCATGCTGTATGTCTTGGCTTATGTTGAAATCAGCAAGTTGAGCTTTTATGCTATTGTTTTACATGAGGATTTATATTTTCTTGAATGATAATTGTGTCTGGAATGGGAATGCTCATTCCAGTGAGTCCTTCCACTGCTAGCGGCTATAGCTTTGTCTTAGAAGTGAAAGAAGATGCTGAATCTAGAAATGAACAGCAGGTGTCACTGCATCTCCACTTACTGCGCTTTGGCTCATAGCTGTGGTCTACAACCAATTCTTAATAAAGCTCCTGAAACAGTAAACTCAAATTGAGTATTTATGGCTTTATGGCACTCTTAAGTTCCCTTTCTTTTAGATAAAAAACCCAAATTAAAAATTGAGAGGAGACACAGCCCAAATGTGTTTTCCTTAATTTCCTTTACTATCCTTTTCTGCAATTTGTTCTAGGTTTATAATATATCTGTATTTCCAAATAACTGATAAAATTTATTTACCTTTTCCTGTCATTCTTTCAGTAGCTATTTAGGAGCCTGGACAGTTTTTCATATTTGTTTTCAGCAGGCCTCATAACTTCTCGGCCTTTCTCTAGCTTGCTTTTTAAAAAACCTCTAGCAAGAAAGTTGATACCAGTGTTCTCTAAAGTTAGGTGCTGCGCATCAAAGGAAATTGCCACTTTCTTTATTCTTCTCTTTGACCCTTAGCTTTGGCAGTTGAGGAAATCAAGAATGAATTATGGGGCAGGGTGGGGACTGATTCATGACCAAAATCCTGTAGTTTATCTTCTAAAAAAAAAAAATCTCTTTTGAGTTCAGTTTGTATAGGCAGGAGGGTCTCCTTATTTGACAGAAAAAGCAAAGTTTATGTTAAATTGTGTCATTTTAGAAAGTTTAAGGTGAGTAAATTCCTGGATTCTTTCAATGACATAGATCATGAAATAGCCAGGTTGATGTATTTCTCAGTCTGCTGGTTAGTCCTGGTTTATATCTATTGTCCTGATACAATTGTTAATAACTCCTTCTTTCACTCTTAGGTATCCTAGTTTGGACAATTTATGGTCACTCTAAATTGTAAAAAAAGGGAGGGAGCAGTTGATAAGTTGTGATTCTAGTAATTATAAGCATTTTTGACACAAGAATTATGTCTGCCCTGAGTTTTCCCAAACACATATAAAGTAAAGGCAAAACCCACAAGGAGCTGATAATTCTGGAAACAATAGCTTTTAGGTTTCTGTCTATTGATCATTTTTTTCTGCAGTAACAATTTCCAGATATGACAGTATCAGAGTCAGCTGGTAAGCTTTTTATAAATAGAGTTTCATGTACCTCACTGCAGACATCCATTGAGTTTATACCTTGATTTTAACAAACTGTATGCAGTGCAAATGTATGGACCACCTTTATCAACAAGCGTTTACAACTAGCATATAGAAGAACATTTCTTTCTACCATTTGTATGATGTTTAGAGTTCTTAGTAGTGACTGACTTGAGCTTCCAGGGTATGCTTGGCACTAACGAATTGCTTTTCTGTTTCAGATGTCATCTGGGTGATTCTCAGTGTGGAGGTGGGTGGACTTTTAGGAGTAACGCAGCAGCTGTCATCTTTTGAAACGGAGTTCAACACACAGCCACATCGCAAGGTAGAAGGAAACTTCAACCCGTTTGCCTCTCCCCAAAAGAACCGACAATCAGATGAAAACAACCTTAAAGACCCTGGGGGTTCCGACTCGATCAGCAAAAACACATGGGCTCCTGCTCCTGACCAAACCGAGCAAGATCAGAATAGACTTTCACAGAACTCTGTAAATCTGTCCCCCAGCAGTCACTCAAACAACTTATCAGTAGTGACTTACAGTAAGGTATGTGCCCTCGGAGAAGAGGAGAAGGGGTAGGTGGTGGGCTGGGATTTGTGATACCCCTTCATGGCAAACCCAGAAGCCTAGAATGCTACTCCTTGGAGGAGGTTCTTTAAGACTGCTCAGCTTTTCTGCCGATAGCTTCAACACAAAAACCTACCCCTTCTCCCCTCCCCTTGCCCCCAACTCTTCATGACTGTGAATGTTGTTTCATCCACATTTATAATTTAATCCTGTCTCTCTGCCCTGGTTTGGGCATTGAAAGAATGAAGTTCTTCTTTACCTTCAGTATTCGCAAAATGAAAGTGTATCAGCAGCCATGCTTCCAGTGTAAATGTATACTAAGCTTAGAGCAACAATACCCAAAAACCTTTGCAATTTGTTCCTATTTTGTTATTTTTGGTTTTGAGTAGGGACTTTTTTTTTGAGGAAGACAAGCTCAATCATTTGTCCTAAGTATTGTTGTTGGGCTTTCTTTTTACCCTATTTGTGTCTTCTTGTTGATGTCTTTTCAGTCTGTCATGGCCCACAGTCTCCTTACCCACCACCCAGAGTGGTCCAAGTGATAGTTTAACTTGTCATATGTGAGGATTGAGAGAGTTGTTTTTTGAGTTAAACATTGTTTTAAATGTTCTGAGTTTTGCAAGGCACTCTTGTTGGTATTTGCCTCCCTTATTTCTGATCTATGCTTGCTAATTAAACAGTGTCTTCCACAGTCTGCTAAGCTGGTAATGGTTCCTGGTTGTTGGCTTTTGGCTAGTTAAATAAAGCCCTGATTTTGAGAGCTCACTGTGGTAGGCAGTTCATGTGGCAGGATCCTGTAAACATTCCTGTGCATCCTTCTTGATTAATAATGCTGTGACAGTAGCCCAGCATCTCGCCTAATCTAATCAGATAAACTATTAAGGCTGTCTTTGCTTTGTGTTGGCCTTTACCCCCAAAATTTTAAAAATAAAATTGATATTTAGGGGTAAGTTGCTTTGTCATAAGAATGATATTTTTCTGACCTGCGGTTTATATATGGTCTAGATTAAGAGGCACATTATGAAAAGAAACCTGGCAGTGTGAATCCTTTTTTTCCATATGGTCTAGTAAGAGAGACTTCCTTCAGTGGTGTAATAAAGGATTAATTTATTAATTGATTGGATTGTCATTATAAAGGAGTATATGGCATCCTGTTAATTTTAAAGGGTATGAGAGAAGTAAATTGGCAAGATAGTAAATTGCATATATTTCAGCAAAGACTTTTCACGTATTAGCACTCTAATAAAAGGTTTCCTCTAAGCTCCTATTCCTCCAGTTTTTTCTTCCTCAAATTTAACCTTCCAGAGTATGACTCTTCCAGGTGATGAGAAAGCTAGGTCCTAAGCTAAAAAAGCCCTGGTAGAATAGGAACTTTAGGCTCTTGAGTTGATGGAAAGGAGAGAGCTGAAGGAGGAAAACTGGTAACTCTAATCTTTCTGTAATGGAAGTCCTTCCACCTAACTGTGAGCTACCTGGCTCAGCCACCATTGTAGTCTTCGGAGAGGGCTGGTCTTCCTGTCTTGGGCACTGTACTCATCCCCCTCAGTTCTGAACCCATTAGTTATTTTCTTTTTCTTTGGGAAAGAAATTCTATGATGATTGCCCTGGGTGTTGTGGGGGCATTATTCTCTGCCAACCTAAGACTGGTAGACTTTTGGAAGGGCTGGGTTATCATGTGACTATTGAGGTATTTCTTGAAGTTGATTAACTCATAGTATGTAACCTGAATTTTCTCATGGACCCCATAGGATCATTCAGAAGTAGCATTGTAAGAACTCTAGAGAAAAGCTTCTCATTGGATAAAATATACAACAAGAAAACTATTAGTTATAGTGCATTACGAATATGAAACTTAGGTCCTAAAGAAAAATTAGAGCTCTCCTATTTTCTTAATCTAAGCAGAATCTGATTGAGAAAGCACTTATATGCGCATCCAGCAAGTTTTCTGAAAGCATTTCTGACTAAAGTTGAGTCAGCTCTCCACCTATTACCGCTCCTTAGGAATGGAACAGGTATAGACAGTCATCAGTATTTAACATATCTGTGTACTGTTTAGAGCAGTGTTTAGAGGAGCGCAAAAGAAATAAAAGACGTGATCCCCACCCAGTGAGAGTCTGTAGGGGAGATGAAATATGTATAAAGCAATTAGAGAACAATTCAGTCAAGGGTCAAGTATGAAGTTGGTCAGTAGAGAAGCAACACACAAATTATTTGATTTGAGTTTAATGGCTGGGGAGTACAATACGAATTGGAAAAGACAGAGGTAGGGGAGAGATGGAGTTGTTGGAAAGAGCTTTTCAAAGGATAGATGACTTTCAGAAGGACAGTGGTATAGAGAATAGTTTTAAGTGCTGGGGGCCAAATGAGAAGGGATCTGTGGTCAGGAGGTGGGGTGTGGACAATGGGAAATTGATTCAGTGGGTTGTGTGGGTTCCTTTTGGGAGCAATACATGAAAAATTACAAATGGCTTTGAAAACGAATTGAGACTGTACTTAAATGAATACAAGTAGACTTCTATTTTAAATCTTTGCTAAAGGCAAGACTTAAAAGCAGAGAGAATCCTTATATTTGGCTTGAGAATATATGATTTATTTATTTTAAAAAAACAGGCATGCTTCAGTTTCTAAAGTGTACTTGACAAAGAAATGAGATCGGTATATACTGGAGTTTTTTTAACTCTTACTCTGTGCCACGCATGCTGCCAAGTACTTTACATGTATCATCCTATTTTCAGATAAAGAGAAAAAGCTCTGAGGAACAAAGTAACTTGCCCAGTATAGCTAGTGAGAGGCAGAGCTGGAATGCTAATCCAGGTGCCGCATAAAAGGTTTTTCCTGGTAGGTGAACCTGGGCTTTCTCTGCATCCTCTTGTTGGGCTGCGCAGAGGGAAGGCGTGAACTGTTATCCAACTCTGAAAGAGGCAGGGTTGAAATAAGAAAGCTCTAATGTATTAAACTGAGGAGTGCCTGTAGCATCTTCTTTTCAAGGAGCTCCTCTGTTTGCCAAGTTTTTTAAATGGTGACCATTTGCCAAGTCTTTAAAATGGTGACCACTTTTCCTGGTTGATAAAAATAAAACTATTTTTGTAAGTCTTAGAATAACGAAACCATGTGATGTTTATTATAAGTAGCACCTTTTCAGTTATCAGTGAGTGGAAAAGAGGAAAGAGACCCCTGGGGCTCTGGAGTTGGGTTATGTGTTTTCACTTAATCCCAGGTGCCATCTTTATTGGATGGGTAAGAGGGTCCTTAATGTACAGATGTGGGATCACCAAGCTGGCAATGGATTTGATTTACTCTGAAGAAATTCCCTCCCTGCCATGAAGACTAGAAAGAACAGGATGCTCTTGGAAGCCCATGACCATAGTTTTAGTAGATAGATATAGTTTCCTGTTGCCTTTGTAGTAACAGTTTAACTTGTTAAGGTTGGTAGAATGAAATGAAAAGTTTGTTTCATGCACCTGCTCTGTGAGGGCTGGAAGCATGTATCAACATAATGGCACATCTGTAAATGCCAGGAATTGGATCAGTGCTCCATGCCTAGGGGGATATCCCTGGGTAGGTACACCTGCCCTAGCCTCATCCCACAACCTAGAGGGCCTGGGCTCTTCCCTGTATGAGAGCTGTCAGAGGGAATGAGAAAAGACAGTATTTGCTGACCTGCTCCAAGGATTCATAAATCTGGTTCCTTGCTTTTGTGAGAAATTGACTGGCTTCATTGTTAGCTCAGTTGTGACTGATCTGTCCCAGGTGAACAGTCAGATCAAGTGTTGGTGAAGGTTAGGAACTGTTTTAATTAACCCTTTTTATGTGATTAGCTCAGGAGCCTCTGAAGACAAACACAGTTACAGCAGGATAGATGTGCCCTCTGTTGATTCTAGGCTCATCTTGCTATCAGTTGTAGCACTCTGATTCTTCTCTGGAGGCTAGGATGGCTTCTGTTTGGACAGTGTGAGAGTAGTGAAAAGCAATTTACAGAGGTGTGGAAGAAGAAAAAAAAGTCTTATTAAAATTAAATAGTTCTTTTTTTAATATGCCAGTAATTTCTTTAATCTTTTTTTTGCGTGGGCAGGCACCAGGAATCAAACCTGGGTCTCTGGCATGGCAGGTGAGAGCTCTGCCTGCTGAGCCACCATGGCCCAGTTTCTTTAATCTTTAAGCTTTGGAATAAATGTTTCTAAGGAAGCCCTTACAGAACAAAAAGACACCAAATGGTCTGATCCAGGACAGCTGGAAATGAGTGTGGCAAAAACCAAGAGACTTTTCTTTAGGTCAGCCAAATACTTCATTTCCTTTCTCTGAAGGATTAGTGATGGGGGAAGAAGTCCCTCATTGCATTTATTTTGCTACTTAGACTATGGTTCTTATTGTATTGTCCTTATTTTAAAAAAAAAAAAAAGTTTGGAGCTGGTATATGTCATGCACTCCTCCTTTAAACTGGATTGGAGACTGAGCCACTGTTATTACTTCTGCCAAATGCTGGTTCAGAAGAAGAAACTTGTTATTATCTTTGTTGGGAGGTTCATCCTGCTTCTCCAGCATCAGCCACTGCTGAGTACCATCTGCCTGCCAGCCCATATTCCCACCTGCTCCTCTTCCACATGCACGCTCTCTGACGTGTTAATTAAGACATGAAAGAGATCTTTTTCTCTCCATTCAGGTGGGAGGTCAGGAATTGTAGTAGGGGGAGCAAGCTTTTGAAAAAGCAAATCTTATTTTTTCCACAATCACATTGCAAAAGCTATATCATTATACAATCATCTTCAAGAAACATGGCTACTGGAAGACAGCTCTACAGTTTCAGGCACTTCCCTCTAGCCTCTCTAATATACCATAAACTAAAAAGGGGATATCTATATAATGCGTAAGAATAACTTCCAGGATAACCTCTCAACTCTGTTTGAAATCTCTCAGCCACTGACACTTTATTTTGTCTCAATTCTCTCCTTCCCCTTTCACTCAAGAAGGTTTTCTCAATCCCTTGATGCTGAGTCCCAGCTCATTCTAAGATTTCTGTCCCACATTACCAGGGAGGTTAAACCCCTGGGAGTCATGTCCCACGTAGAGAGAGGGGGGAGGGCAGTGAGTTCACTGGACAAGGTAAATCTTTTGCTATGTGATCCTAAAGAGGTAATGGCTTATCTTCTTTGAAGTGACCAATAAGTTTAACATAATAATAATTTAGGGAGACTTAGTGAAATTGGGCCCAACATTTACCCAGGTCACAGGGCACTGAATATGAGCAGAAGGCAGGTGGCTGATGTCCTCAGCCAGGCCAATGGTTATGTGTGGTCTTAGAGGGCACCAGTATAATCTTCCGCAAAACCTCAGCATCTTCCTTGATTTGAGATGCACTTCTGTTCCTTGAAAGGAAGTTCAAAGAGAACCTAGAAGGAAAACTTGTACCAGTTGATATTTTATCCAGCTTTATTCTCTAGCAAAGGACAGGTAGTAAAAGTACACTACTCCCAGACAAAGACAGATGAAAGCGCAATAATCAAAGTGGTAAAACTTTCATTTATTGAGCACTTACTGTGTGCCAGGCACTGTGCTAGGGACTTTTTAAAATATAATTTTATTGTTAAAACTGTCAGTGTACATAATTGAAAGAGCCATATAGTTCCACAGGGTTTATTATAAGAAACACCAGTTGTCTCCACATGCCTTCCAATCCCTGGTTTTTGTTCCTCACAGGCTGCAAGCTTAGTGCCTGACACAGGCATTGCCTCGTTTATTCTGCATAACCCATGATATTTAGGTACTAATATTATCCCTACTTTACAATTCTGAGACTTACGAGGTACACAGATTAAATGATTTGCCCAAGGTCATACAGCTAGAAAGGAGTAAGACCAGGATATGAACAAAGCTCTCCTAACATTGTACTACATTGCTTCCCAATTACAAATAGTGTTCAAGTGCACATTTTGATTAGTTGATATAACTAACAGCTATTGTTAGGGAGGGCCTGCTTTCTAGTATGCTGTCACATTGCAAGTGAGGATCAAGCCAGTTATTGGCCAAATATTATGTGACTTCTGTACTACTGATCCCCCTCTCCCCCAAGGTATTACTGAATTTACAGAAATCAGTCTTTCTCTCTAGCCTCCAGGAAAGGAAAAGATTCCTCAGAAACCTTCATAGTCACTTGGGTTTAAAGTTTTAATGGCATCAGCATTTCCATTAATTCTGTCTTGTGGCAGCAGCATTTATACCTCTTGACATTATAAAATATGTCTGTAGTCCTTGATTATAGCCACAAGATATACAATTTTATATTTCTGGAATGAATTTTAAAATCTCCCTTTGAATATAGTATTTTGGAACTGGAATATTCTCAGGGATGTCTTATGATCCCTTTAAAGTCAGATTTTGTTTCTGCAAAGTCTGCCTGAAGAAAGAATATTTTAGGCAGAGAGACAGTCAGTACAAGCCCTGGTCTGGGTGTTTTCAAGGAACAGCAAGAAGGCCAGTGAGTTTGATCGATGGGAAGAATAGAAGATGAAGTCAGAGAACAGAAACCAGATCATGAAGGCCTTAAAAGTTTTGGGTCTGAGTACTCTGATGGAAAAAAAGGAACCATTAAAAGGGTTTGAGTGGACGGGTAATGTGGTCTAATTAATGTTGTAAAAGAATTGCTCTGGCTCCTGTGTGGAAAATACAGGGTGAGGGTAAAAGCAGTAGTACCATTAAGGAATTTAGTACAAGTTCTCTTTAGGCAAACGGGAGAGACAGTGGTTTGGACCAGGGTGATAGCAGTGGAAGTGGGAAGAAGTGGTCAGAGTTTGGATTTATTTCGCAGCTAGAGCTAATAGTATTTATTAATGGATTGGAAGCAAGATTTTTTTATCTAAGCCCTTAGAAGTTTGGAGTTTCTATCAATGCAGACGAGAAAGGCAATGATAGAGGTTGGGGACAAATCAGCAAGTTCTATATTGGGTACATTGGAAATTTCTGCAAACGTCTAAATGAAGATGTCAAGCAATCTCTCAGCTAGATATAGAGTCTGGATAGAGATATGAATTTGAGAGTCATATCACATAGATGGTAACTAATGCTATAAGATTCAGTGCAGTCCCCTAAATTAAAAATTTATATGCATTGATATGAATCTTATATGCATTTTAAATAAGTTAAGCAATATTGTTGGCCTTAAAAAATGTCTGTAACATTCTGACTGAGAATAAAAATTATCTCTAGGAACCCTTCCTTTTTGTACCTCAACAGCTTCAAAGCTCGCCAGCTCCATTTTATTTGCTTTGGGGCTCTGAGTCTTGTTTTAGGCTTCTCTGATGCTGGGTAGTCTTGTAGCTGAAATGAAACTAGTGCTCCCATGATTGCTAGCATATTTCGTTTTGGATACAGGAATACATTGTCTTACCATGCTCTGAATTTAGCATTTTAATTTCTGATGAAAGTTTCCAAATAAAGCAGGACTTTATTTGTAAAATTAAGTGTAATTTAGAAGTATGCGAATTTGGTCATCTCTGGTATAGATGGCAAAACTCAAGCTTCAAATTACTTACTGTCACTCCTCTAGCAGAATCTGGTGCAGAATGAAGATCAGAAGTTGTTGTACCTGAGGGGGAATAATGTGGGCTTTCTTAGAGTTCTCCTTAAAGTGGGACCCTTTCCAAAACTGGATGTTACCCTGCAAAGTCTTGAGGATCTGCTCTCATTGCCCAAGGGTCAGTTAAAACGGTTTACTTTATACAGAGTTAGTTTTGATATTAGTTAACCACCATGACTAAGGCCTCCTAGGTGTTCAGCCTGTGCTAATCCCTATCTTCAAAGAATGTAGTATCTGATTACATAGATGTGATACTGACATGCTCTTTGGGGAGAATGAGAGCTCAGTGAAGATGGAGTAAATTGAGTTCCATTTGAATTTTTAATGGTTGTAAGAATTTGGAAGAAGGGAAGAGCCAAGAGGGTGGCTTAGTAAGATGTGAGATTTAGTCCATCCTTCAGGGCAACTAGTAAATAGCCAGGAACAGTACAGAACAACTGCTAGGGCTACAGCAGTGACCAGACACACAGTGTACACCAGTCTGGACAAGCTGGACCAGCTGCGATCCCACCCAGAACCATGGGTTCTCCAAGCTGCAGCGGCTGGCACCCCTCCTCCACAGGTGCTTTCCACACAGGAAAGGAAAGAGACTTTACTAGCATCAAGGGCTGAGCGCAACCACACTCCAGCTGTGGAATTAATTAACAAATTCTGACTACTAAAAATAAGTCTCCAGCTCACCTGAACCTCGAGTAAAAGCTGAGGTTCCTGGTTTTCTCCCCAGTGCAGAGAGGGCAGGGTGTTCGGAAAAAGGAGAAACAAAAAACAAAAAGCAAGTTGTTTTTGGATCAGACAGCACAAAATACTTGAAAGGGTCTGGGCCCTAAAGGAAAGGAAGAGGCACGTAGGACTTGGAGATATATAGAGCAATGTACCAACTTAAGCTCTTGATTGGCAAACCAAGAAACAGGGGTCCTGCTCTGAAAAGGACTGTTTTTCCTTTTCTTTTTTGTGGCTGTGTTTCTACGGCTTGAATGCTCTTTGGATACAGCCACAGGGCTTCTCAGGCTCCAATTGCCCCAAGCATGGGCAGAAATTAGCTTCCTTGAGAGTTTGTGTGGAAGCTGTGCCTTCCCTGGGAGAGGGATGGGGCCCAGCTCAGGTGGAATCCTTCCCTCAAGGAATTCAGACCCCAGGGTCTGGAAAACTGAAGCAATTAAAGCCAGCCTACAACCTCTCCTCAGTCTCAACCATGCCCCAGCAGGGAGAGTCTGCTGAAGTTAAAGGTACCATATCACCTTACACTGGTGGGACTGGTAGGCAGACAAAGCCACATACTGGGCAGGATAAGAAAAACAGACTCCAGAGCTTTCATAGGAAAGTCTTTCAACCTGCTGGTCTCATCTCAGGGAAAACTGACACAGGTGACTCTTTCTTCCTGAGAGGAGGCCAGTTTGGTCTGGAAAAATCTGACTGCAATCTATAATATCTAAAGTAGACATTCCTAAGAGGAAAAAAAATAAAAGGCACCATACAAGCAGGGCAAGAAACAAGAACTGAAAAAACTATGATCTGTTAAACAATCTCCAGGATAAACTAATGAAGAAAATTAAATGCCTAGATGCCAGCAAAAAATAACGAATCATACTGGAAAATTGAAGATATGGCCCAGTCAAAGGAATAAACCAACAATTCAAATGAGATACAGGAGTTGAAACAATTCAGAATGTTCTAACAGATATGGAAAACCTCATCAAAATTCAAAACAGTGAATTGAGGAACAATATAAAAAAGGCAAGGGATAAACAAAAAGAAGAAATCAGAAGTCTGAAAAAACAAATCACAGAACTTATGGGAATGAAAGGCACAGTAGAAAAGATGAAAAAAAAAACAATGGAAACCTACAATGTTAGATTTCAAGAGGCAGAAGATAGGATTAGTGAACTGGAGGACAGGAAATCTGGAATCCGACAAGCAAAAGAAAATATAGGGAAAATATGGAAAATATGAGCAGAGACTCAGGGGATTGAATGACAATGTGAAGCGCACAAATATATGTGTTGTGGGTGTCCCAGAAGGAGAAGAGAAGGGAAAAGGAAGAGAAAAACTAATGGAGGAAATTATCACTGAAAATTCCCCAACTCTTATAAAAGACTTAAAATTACAGATCCAATAAATGCAACGTACCCCAAACAGAATAGATCCAAATAGATGTACTCTAAGACGCTTACTAATCAGAATGTCAGAGGTCAAAGAGAAAGAGAGAATCTTGAAAGCAGCTAGAGAAAAGCAATCTATCACCTACGAAGAAGGACTATCCGTAGAATTCTCAGCAGAAACCATGAAGGTGAGAAGACAGTGGAATGATATATATAAGATACTAAAAGAGAAGAACTGCCAACCAAGAATTCTATATCCAACAAAAATGAGGGGAAATTAAAGCATTTTCAGACAAAAAAATCACTGAGAGATTTGTGACCAAGAGACCAACTCTGTAAGAAGTACTAAAGGGAGCACTAGACAGATAGGAAAAGACAGGAGAGAGAGGTGTGGAGAACAGTGTAGAAATGAAGACTATCAGTAAAGATAAAAAGAAGTAAAGTTAGATATAACATAAAATCCAAAAGGCAAAATGGTAGAAGGAAGTACTGCCCGTATAATAATAACACTAAATGTTACTGGATTAAACTCCCCAATCAAAAGACATAGACTGGCAGAATGGATGAAAAAACAGGACCCATTTATATGCTATCTACAGGAGACACATTTTAGACCCAAGGATAAACATAGGTTGAAAGTGAAAGGTTGGGAAAAGATATTTCATGCAAATAACAATCTGAAAAGAGCAGAAGTAGCTATGCTAATATCCAACAAATTAGACTTCAAATGTAAAACAATTAGATGAGACAAAGAAGGACACTATGTATTAACAAAAGGAGCAATTCAACAAGAAGACATCATAAATATTTATGCACCGAGCCAGAGTGCTCCAAAATACACGAAACAGACACTGAAAAGAGAAATAAACACATCTACCATAATAGCTAGAAACCTCAATTCCCCACTCTCATCAATGGACAGAACATCTAGACAGAGGATCAGTAAAGAAACAGAGAATTTGAATAATACAATAAATGAGCTAGACTTAACAGACTTTAAGAATCCCACAACTGCAGGATTCACCTTTTTCTCAAGTGCTCATTCATCATTCTCAAGGATACACCATATGCTATGTCACAAAGCAAGTCTCAATAAGTTTAGAAAGATTGGAATCATACAAAACACTTTCTCAGATCATAAAGGAATGAAGTTGGAAATCAATAATAGGCGGAGTGCCACAAATATATGGAGGCTCAACAACACACTCTTAAACAACCAGTGGGTCAAGGAAGAAATTACAAGAGAAATCAGTAAGTATCTCGAGGCAAATGAAAATGAAAACACAACATATCAAAATTTATGGGATGCAACAATGGCAGTGCTAGGAGGGAAATTTATTGCCCTAAATGTCTATATCAGGGGGCCAAGATGGCGGCTTAACAAGGTGGGCATTTTAGTTCATCTTCCAGAACAACTACTAAATAACCAGAAACAGTACAGAACAGCTCCTGGGGCCACATCAGTGACTGGACACACAGCGTACCCCAGTCTGAACCAGCTGGACCGGCTACAAGCCCCCTGAGAACCATGAGTTCCCCAAGCCACCGTGGCCGGTGCCGCTCCCCCACAGGCTGCTTCCCAGAGAGAAAGGAAAGAGACTTTACCAGCACCAGGAGCTGAGCGCAATCAAACACCAATTGTGGAACTAATTAACAAATTCTGACTACTAAAAATAGGCCCCCAGCTCAGGTGAACCTGGTCAAAGCGGAGGTCGCTCATTTTTGCCCCAGCGCCAAGGGGGCAGGGCTGACGGAAAAAGAAAAAAAAAAAAGAAGGAAACAGGTTTTTGTGGCTGTGTTTCTACAAAGACTTGACTGCCTTTGAATACAGCAGTGGGGCTTCTCGGGAGCTTGGGGAGAATGAGCAGAAACAAGCTCATTCACCCAGGGGAGGGGTGAAGTCCAGCTCAGGAGGAATCCCTTCCTCAGAAATTACCAGGGCTTGGTAATTTGAAGCCTTTAAAACCAGCTTACAACCTCTCCTCTGTCTCCACCATGCCCCCAGCGGGGAAAGTCTGCCAAAGTTAAAGGTGCGCATCATCTTATGCTGGTGGGACCTGCAGGCAGACAAGTGTCACATACTGGACAGGATAAGAAAAACAAAGCCCAGAGACTTCACAGGAAAGTCTGTCAACCTGCTGGGTCTAACCCTCAGGGAAAGCCGACACAGGTGATTCTTTCCTCCTGATAGGAGGCCAGTTTATTCTGGGAAAATCCGGCTGGGGTCTATAATACCTAAGTAGACCCTCCTAAGTATGTGGGGGCGGCGGGGAAGGCACCACACAAACAGGGCAAGAAACAAGAAAACGAGAACTGAAAAATTCTCCTATGTTAAACAAAATTTAAGCTAAAAGTCCAGATAAAGCTGAACGGAATGTCAGAGAACAGAGAGACAACAAATTCATCCAGCAAGAAAACCTTAGATAAAAGAAGTGAAAACAATCTCCAGAATAAATGAATTAAGGTAATTAAATGCCTAGATGCCAGCAAAAAATAAATCACACTAGGAAAATTGAAGATATGGCCCAGTCAAAGAAACAAACCAACAATTCAAATGACATATAGGAGCTGAAACAATTAATTCAGACTATACGAACAGACATGGAAAATCTCATCAAAAACCAAATCAATGAATTGAGGGAGGATAAAAAGAAGGCAAGGAATGAACAAAAAGAAATCGAAAGTCTGAAAAAACAAATCACAGAACTTATGAGAATGAAAGGCAAGGTAGAAGAGATGAAAAAAAACAATGGAAACCTACAATGGTAGATTTCGAGAGACAGAACATATGATTAGTGAACTGGAGGATGGAACATCTGAAATCTGACAAGAAAAAGAAACTATAGGGAAAAATATGAGCAGGGACTCGGGGAATTGAATGACAATATGAAGCACACGAATATACATGTTGTGGGTGTCCCAGAAGGAGAAGAGAAGGGAAAAGGAAGAGAAAAACTAATGGAAGAAATTATCACTGAAAATGAAAGACTTAAAATTACAGATCCAAGAAGTGCAGCGTACCCCAAAGAGAATAGATCCAAATAGACGTACTCCAAGACATTTACTAATCAGAATGTCAGAGGTCAAACAGAAAGAGAATCTTGAAAGCTGCAAGAGAAAAACAATCCATCATGTACAAGGGAAGCCCAATAAGACTAGGCGTAGCTCTCTCAGCAGAAACCATGGAGGCAAGACAGTGGGATGATATATTTAAATTACTAAAAGAGAAAAACTGCCAACCAAGAATTCTATATCCAGCAAAATTGTCCTTCAAGTATGAGAGAGAAATTAAAACATTTGCAGACAAAAAATCCCTGAGAGAATTTGTGACTAAGAGACCAGTTCTGCAAGAAATACTAAAGGGAGCATTAGAGACAGATATGAAAAGACAGAAGAGAGAGGTGTGTAGAAAGGAAGACTATGAGTAAAAAGAAGGAAAATTAGATATGACATATAAAAACCAGAAAACAAAATAGTAGAAGAAAGTACTACCCATGCAGTAATAACACTGAATGTTAATGGATTAAACTCCCCAATCAAAAGACATAGTCTGGCAGACTGGATTGAAAAACAGGACCCATCTATATGCTGTCTCTACTCAAAGGACATGAGGGAAAGGACACAAATGGACTTTTGCACACCAATGTTTATAACAGCATTATTTACAATTACCAAGAAATGGAAACAGCCAAAATGTCCGTCAATGAGCGGGTGGCTAAACAAACTGTGGCATATACATACGATGGAATATTATGCAGCTGTAAGACAGAATAAAGTCATGAAGCATGTAACAACATAGATGGACCTTAAGGACATTATGCTGAGTGAGATTAGCCAAAAACAAAAGGACCAATACTATATGGCCTCACTGATACGAACGGACATTAGTAAATAAACTTGAAATATTTTGTTGGCAACAGAGACCATCAGGAGATAGAAATAGGGTAAGATATTGGGTAACTGGAGCTGAAGGGATACAGATTGTACAACAGGACTGAATATAAAAACTCAGAAATGGACAGCACATTACTACCTAACTGTAATAAAATAATGTTAAAACACTGAATGAAGCTGAATGTGAGAATGATAGAGGGAGGAGGGCTGGGGGCATAAATGAAATTAGAAAGAAAGATAGACGATAAATATTGAGGTGGTATAATCTGGGAATGCCTAGAGTGTATAATGATACTGACTAAATGTACAAATTTAAAAATGTTTTTGCATGAAGAAGAACAAAGGAATGTCATTACTGCGGGGTGCTGAAAATAGATGGTAATTAATATTTTAAAATTTCAACTTATGTGTGAGACTAAAGCAAAACATGCTTATTTGGTACAAAATTTATATTTTGACTAGTACATCCCCTGGTATAACTTATGTAGATAGTTGGTTGAACAACATAAGTAATGGAACCTTGGGTAGGACATGAGATTTTGTTGGTTTGTCCAGAGTGATGTCCCAATGAATCCCAGAGTGATTTGATCTGTGAGCCGAAAAGTATTTGCAAAGTCCGCTTTGGGGAATGGTGAGAACGGGGGAAAATTCAACCTCCCCAAGTTAAATTCTTGATATTCTCACAAGCAGTGTGGACAACCAAAGCTATAGGCTGAGCCCCCAGTCTTGGGGGTTGTTCATATGAAACTTAACCCCACAAAGGATAGGTCAAGCCAACTTAAAATTAGGCCTAAGAGTCACCCCCAAGAGAATCTCTTTTGCTCAGATGTGGCCTCTCTCTCCAGTCAACACAACAAGCAAACTCACTACCCTCCCCCATCTACGTGGGACATGACTCCCAGGGGTGTGGACCTTCCTGGCAACGTGGGACAGAAATCCCAGAATGAGCTGAGACCCAACATCAAGGGATTGAGAAAACCTTCTCGACCAAAAGGGGGAAGAGTGAAATGAGATGAAGTGTCAATGGCTGAGAGATTTCAAACAGAGTCGAGAGGTTATCCTGGAGGTTATTCTTATGCATTAAGTAGATATCACCTTGTTAGTTAAGATGTAATGGAGAGGCTGGAGGGAACTGCCTGAAAATGTAGAGCTGTGTTCCAGTAGCCATGTTTCTTGATGATGATTGTGTAATGATACAGCTTTCACAATGAGACTGTGTGATTGTGAAAATCCTGTGTCTGATGCTCCTTTTATGTACCTTGTCAACAGACAAGTAGAACATATGGAATAAAAATAAATAATAGGGGAAACAAATGTTAAAATAAATTTAGTTTGAAATGCTAGTGATCAATGAAAGGGAGGGGTAAGGGGTATGGTATGTAAAATTTTTTTTTTCTGTTTTCGTTTATTTTTCTGTTGTCTTTATTTCTTTTTCTGAATTGGTGCAAATGTTCTAAGAAATATTATGATAACGAATATGCAACAATGTGATAATATTGTGAATTACTGATATATGTAGAATGGAAGGAACATATGTTCAGAATGTTTGTGTTTCTTTTTTGTTATTTTTTTAAATTGATAAAAATTTAAAAGTCTATATCAAAAAAGAAGAAAGACCTAAAATCGGGAAATTAACTGTTCACTTGGAAGAACTAGAGAAAGAACAGCAAACTAACCCCAAAGCAAGCAAAGGGAAAGAAATAATGAAGATTAGAGCAGAAGCAAATGAAATTGAGAACATGAAAACAATCGAGCAAATCGCTTAGTGAGGTTGACAGAAAGGAGAGAGGATGCAAATAAAAATCAGAAATGGAAGAGGATATATAACCACTGACCCTGCAAGTATAAAGGAGGTAATGAGAGGATATAGTGAACAACTTATGCTATTAAACTAGGCAATGTAGATGAAATGGACAACTTTGTAGAAAGGCATGAGCAATCAACATTGACTCTAGAAGAAAGAGATGGCCTCAGCAAACCAATCACAAGTAAAGAAATTGAATGAGTCATTAAGAAGCTCCCCAAAAAGAAAAGTCCAGGACCAAATGGCTTCACTTGTAAATTCTGCCAAACATCCAAGAGAGAATTAGTACCAGTCCTGCTCAAACTCTACAAAAACTGAAGAGGAGGGAAGCCTACCTAACTCATTCTATGAAGCTAACATCACCCTCATACCAAAGCCAGACACAGATGTTAGAAGAAAAGAAAACTACAGACCAATCTCTCCAATGGATATAGATGCAGAAATTCTCAACAAAATTCTTGCATATCTAATCCAGCAGTGCATTAAAAGAATTATACACCATGACCAAGTAGGATTCATCCCAGGTATGCAAGGATGTTTCAACATAAGAAAATCAATTAATGTAATACAAACATACCACCAAATCAAAGCAGAAAAACCACATGATCATCTCGATTGATGCAGAAAAGGCATTTGATAAAATTCAACATCCTTTCTCATTGAAAAAGGATAGGAAAAGAAGGAAACTTCCTCAACATGATAAAGGAATATATGAAAAACCCACAGTTAACATCATCCTCAATGGGGAAAAACTGAAAACTTTCACCCTAAGACCAGGAACAAGACAAGGATGTCCACTATCACCATTGTTATTCAGCATTGTGTTGGAAGTTCTAGCCAGAGCAATTAGACAAGAAAAAGAAATGCAAGGCATCAGAATTGGAAAGGAAGAAGGAAAACTGTCACTGTTTGCAGATGATATCATACTATATGTCAAAAACCCTGAAAAATCTACAGCAAAATTACCAGAGCTAATAAATGAGTACAGCAAAGTGGCAGGTTAAAAGATCAACATTCAAAAATCTGTAGTGTTTCCGTACACTAGTAAGGAATAGTCTAAGGGGGAAATCAAGAAGAAAATTCCGTTTACAATTGCAACCAAAAGAATAAAATATTTAGAAATAAATTTAACTAAGGACACAAAAGACCTACACAAAGAAAACTACAAGAAATTGCTAAAAGAAATCACAGGAGACCTAAATAAATGGAAGGGCAAATTGATTTACAAGTTTAATGCAATTCCATTTAAATTCTGTTTACTTTTCAGAAACAGAAAAACCAATAACCAAATTTATCTGGAAGGGCAGGGTGCCCTGAATAGCTAAAAATATCCTGAGAAAGAAAGATGAAGTAGGAAGTCTCACTCTACCTGACTTTAACACATATTATGAAGCTACAGTGGTCAAAGCAGCATGGTATTGGCATAAAGATAGATATATTCACCAATGGAATAGAATAGATTGTTCATTTATAGACCATCTCATTTATGGACAATTGATCTTTGATAAAACAGTCAAGCCAACCCACCTGGGACAGAACAGTCTGTTCAATAAATGGTGCCAGAGAACTGAATATGTATATGCAAAAGAATGAAAGAGGATCCATATCTCACATCCTATACAAAAATTAACTCAAAATGGATCAAAGACCTAAACATTAGATCCAAGACCATAAAACTTTTAGAACAAAATGTAGGGAAATAACTCATAAATCTTACAATAGAATCCTAGATCTTATACCCAAAGCATGAGCATTGAAGATAAAAAAAAAAAAAAGAAGGAAATGGGAACTCCTCAAAATTAAACACTTTTGTGCATCAAACAACTTCATCAAGAAAGTAAAAATATAGCGTACACAATGTGAGGCAGTATTTGCAAACGATATATCAGATGAAGGTCTAGTATCCAGAATATATAAAGAAATTGTTCAACTCAACAACAAAAAGACAAAGAACCCAGTACAAAATGGGCAAAAGACATGAACAGACACTTCTCAGAAGAGGAAATACAAATGGCCAAAAGACACATGAAAAGATGCTCAGCTTCTCTGGCTATTAGGGAAGTACAAATCAAAAGCACAATGAGATATCATCTTACACTATCAATAAAACAGAAATCAACAAGTGCTGGGGAGGATGTGGAGAAAGAGACACACTTATCCACTGTTGGTAGGAATGTCAAATGGTACACCCACGGTGGAAGACAGTTTGGAAGTTCCTCAGGAAGCTAAGTATAGAACTGCCATATGATCCGGCAATAACATTGCTAGGTATCTACTCAGAGGACAAGAGGGCAAGGACACAAACAGACATTTGCACACCAGTGTTTATAGCAGCAGCATTTACAGTTGCCAAGAGATGGAAACAGCCCAAATGTCCATCGATAGATGATGAGTGACTAAACAAGCTGTAGTATATTCATACGATTGAATATTATGCAGATGTGAGACAGAATAAAGTTATAAAGTATGTAACAGCATAGATGGACTTTAACAATATTATGCTGAGTGAGATTAGCCAGAAACAAAGGGACAGATACTGTATGGTCTCACTGATATGAACTAACATTAGTGAATGAACGTGGAGAATGTCAGCTAAAAATAGAGACCATCAGGAGATAGAAATAGGGTAGATATTGGGTAATTGGAACTGAGGGGATACCGATTGTGCAACAGGGCTGATTGTAAAAGCTCAGAAATGGATAGCACAATAGTACCTAACTGTAATACAATAATGTTAGTACACTGAATGAAGCTGAATGTGAAAATGATAGAGGCAGGAGGGCTGGGGACACGAATGAAATCAGAAGGAAGGATAGACGATAAAGGCTGAGATGGTATAATCTAGGAATGCCTAGAGTGTACAATGATAGAGACAAAATGTACAAATTAAAAAATGTTTTTGCATGAGGAAGTACAAAGGAATGTCAGTATTGTAGGGTGTTGAGAAGATGGCGGCTTAGTAAGACGCGCGGGTCTTAGTTCCTCCTCCAGAACAGCTACTAAAGAAACAGAAACGGTACAGAACAGCTCCTGCAGCCACGACAGAGACCAAAAAGACAGCGTACCCCATTCTGGAATGGCTGAACCGGCTGGGAGAATCCGCTGCGGTGAGATCCCCAAGGGGCGCGCGCTTCCCCGGGCCGTGGCGGCTGGTGGCCGGAGCCCCTCCCTCCCTCCTTCCCGGGCCAGCTGGGAGATTTGGAGTGGCAGTCCCCCAAGCCGCTTCGGCTGGCGACCCTCCCCCACAGCGAGAGTCTTCCAAAGTTAAAGGAGCCACAGCATCTTTTACTGGTGGGACCCGCAGACAGACGAGCACCACATACTGGGCAGGATAAGAAAAACAGAGCCCAGAGATTTCACAGGAAAATCTTTCAACCTGCTGGGTCCCACACCCAGGGAAATCTGATTAAATGCGCAGATGCCAGCAAAAAAATAACGGATTACGCCAGGAAAATTGAAGATATGGCTCAGTCAAAGAAACAAACCAATAGTTCAAATGAGATACAGGAGCTGAGACAACCAATTCTGAATATACGAACAGAAATGGAAAACCTCTTCAAAAACCAAATCAATAAATTGAGGGAGGACATGAAGAAGACATGGGCTGAACAAAAAGAAGAAATAGAAAGTCTGAAAAAACAAATCACAGAACTTATGGGATTGAAGGAAAAAGTAGAAAAGATGGAAAAAACAATGGATACCTACAATGGTAGATTTAAAGAGACAGAGGCTAGAATTAGTGAACTGGAGGATGGAACATCTGAATTCCAAAAAGAAACAGAAACTATAGGGGAAAGAATGGAAAAATTTGAGCAGGGGATCAGGGAACTGAATGACAATATGAAGCGCACAAATATATGTGTTGTGGGTGTCCCAGAAGGAGAAGAGAAGGGAAAAGGAGGAGAAAAACTAATGGAAGAAATTATCACTGAAAATTTCCCAACTCTTATGAAAGACCTAAAATTACAGATCCAAGAAGTGCAGCACACCCTATAGAGAATAGACCCAAATAGGTGTTCTCCAAGACACTTACTAGTTAGAATATCAGAGGTCAAAGAGAAAGAGAGGATCTTGAAAGCAGCAAGAGAAAAACAATCCATCACATACAAGGGAAACCCAATAAGACTATGTGTAGATTTCTCAGCAGAAACCATGGAAGCTAGAAGACAGTGGGATGATATATTTAAACTACTAAAAGAGAAAAACTGCCAACCAAGACTCCTATATCCAGCAAAATTGTCCTTCAAAAATGAGGGAGAAATTAAAACATTCTCAGACAAAAAGTCACTGAGAGACTTTGTGACCAAGAGACCAGCTCTGCAAGAAATACTAAAGGGAGCACTAGAGTCAGATACGAAAAGACAGAAGAGAGAGGTATGGAGAAGAGTGTAGAAAGAAGGAAAGTCAGATATGATATATATAATACAAAAGGCAAAATGGTAGAGGAAAATATTATCCAAATAGTAATAACACTAAATGTTAATGGACTGAATTCCCCAATCAAAAGGTATAAACTGGCAGAATGGATTAAAAAACAGGATCCTTCTGTATGCTGTCTACAGGAAACACATCTTAGACCCAAAGATAAACATAGGTTGAAAGTGAAAGGTTGGGAAAAGATATTTCATGCAAATAACGACCAGAAAAGAGCAGGAGTAGCTATACTAATATCCAACAAATTAGACTTCAAATGTAAAACAGTTAAAAGTATTGTAGGGTGTTGAAACTAGATGGTAATTCGTATTTTAAAATTTTAATTTATGTGTGAAATTAAAGCAAAAAAAGTTTATTTGGTAGAAAATTTATAATTTGACTAGTGCATTTCCTAATATAATTCATGTGGACAGTTTAATTGAACACCAGTTGTACATGGAACCTTGAGTAGGGCATGAGATTTTGTAGGTTCGTCCATAGTAATGGCCCAATAAATCCCAGAGTGATTTGAACAGTGAATAAAAGAGTATTTGCAAAGTCCTGTTGGGGGAATACTGAGAAAGGGGGATAATTCAGCTTCCCCATGTGTAGAATTCCTCATATTCTCACAAGCAGTGGGCACAACCAAAGCAATAGGCCAAGCCCTCAATCCTGGGGTTCGTTCACATGAATCTTATCACCGCAGAGAATAGGCTAAGCGTACTTAAAATTAGGCCCAAGGGTCAACCCCACAGAACCTCTTGTTGCTCAGATGTGGGCCTTTCTCTCTCAGCCAACACGACAAGCAAACTCACTGCCCTCCCCCTCTCTTTGTGGGATATGACTCCCAGGGTTGTAAACCTTCCTGACAACGTGGGACAGAAATCCTAGAATGAGCTGGAATTCCAGCATCAAGGGATTGAGAAAATCTTCTAGACCAAGAGGGGGAAGAGAGAAATGAGAGAAAATAAACTGTCAGTGGCTGAGAGATTCCAAACAGAGTCAAGAGGTTATCCTGGAGGTTATTACACATTATATAGATATCACCTTTATTATATAGATATCACCTTTTTAGTGAAGGTATATTGAAAAGGCTGGAGGGAAGTGCCTGAAAATATAGAGCTGTGTTCCAGTAACCATGTTTCTTAAAGATGGTTGTATAATGATATAGCTTTCGCAGTGTAACTGTGATTGTGAAAACCTTGTGTCTGTTGCTCCTTTTATCCACATTATGGACAGATGAATAAATCATATGGATCAAAAGTAAATAAATGATAGGGGGATCAAATGTTAAAATAAATTTAGTAGATTGAAATGCTGGTGATCAATGAAAGAGAGTGATAAGGGGTATAGAAAAAATGGGGGAAACAAAGGCTAAAATATATTGGGTAGATGGAGATGCTGGCAGTCAGTGAGAGGGAGAGCTAAGGGGTATGTTATGTATGAGTTTTTTTAATTTTTCTTTTTGTTTCTTTCTGTGAATTGATGCAAATGTTCTAAGAAATGATCATGGTGATGAATATACAGCTATATGATGGTATTGTGAGTTGTTGATTATATACCAAGGATGGAATGATCATATGGTAAGAATGTTCATATTTGTATGTTGTTATGTTTAAAAAACATTTTTTAATTAAAAAAAAATTTGGAAGAAAGAGAAAGTATGAGGTCTGGAGTAGCCATGGAAATGATACCCATAGCTGACAGATTCAGACTAAATTGAAGGGCAAGGAACCATATGCAGGAAGGACCACAGGCAACTGCAGTCAATGTATATTCACAGAACACTAACCAGCTGACTGTGTTCAGTGAGGTGTGCTTAAAGATGGTGGGTTGAATTTCAGAGGAAGACCTTTGAAAGCCAAGCAAAAGAGAATTCACATTTAATGTGACAGGAAACAAGAGTGCCAACAATGCTTTTGAGCAGGGCAATGACACAGTGAAACCAAATATGGTTGAAAGGGACCAAGGAGAAACTGTTTATTCCCCTCTCTCAATTAGCCAGCTATTGGTGGTGGGGGGTGATACCTGTGTGAATTCATTGTAAGGAAACAGGGACAATGGCATGTGAGGAATGAGTAGTTAAAAGAAGCTTACAGGAGCTTGAATGGAAATTCTGAGAGGAAGTGGGACTAGTAGCACTAGCTACATGTGGCCTTCATGACTAGGAACTTGGATAAGCTCTCCTTGGGGTGTCTTCCCAAGTTAGTTTATAAGTTTTTTCTTCCTTTTTAAGAACTTCCTCTATCCTAGGAGATGGCTGAGAGAGAGTTCTGTCTGCCATCATACCCCTGGATTTTAACAAACATGAGATTTTTGGGAGGCTAGAATTCCAAATAGCTGTAGCTTATTCTGAAATATTTACTGAAAGAGGAAGTTAAAATCAGCTGGGATCCTTCATCACCTTGTAGAACTTTAAATAATGTACTTTCATTGATAATTATGTTTGAATTTTATTCTTGTTGGTGATTTTTTTAAATTTGTATGTAGATAATTAGGTAGGTGAAGGTGCTGAGGGCATTGCCTTTGGCTGTGGGGAGCTTTGGGTGAGTGGGTGGTAGAAGAAGAATGGAGAGAGGGAGAGGAAGGTAGGAAGATGAATGGATAATGAAGAGTTAGATGTGTGACTAGAGGGAAGATGGATAGATGAGAAAATCCCCAACAGGACTTGTAGAAGTTGGTAAAGAACAGCAGAAAAACTGTTTTATAAAGGTAAGTATGAAACATGGTTTTACACGGCTTAAAAAAAAAAATCAGTTGGGCACACTTTTGGCACAACCAGAAGGCTTGTGAACTGAGCCTGCCCAGTGAGCAACTCTTATGCATAAAAGTAGGTTTATTTTCTTTTCTTGTCCTTGGCCAATGCATCAAAAGCATTTTTGAACTTGGGGGGACTATCATATGAAAGTGACAGTTAAGGCATTTGCAGAAATTCCCCCACCTTTGCTACCTCCTGAGCAGTGAGGGTGGTCAAGGGGAGGGCCCTGGGTCAGGTAGTCCTGAAAGAGTCCTCATTACCCATCCACTGCTCCACTACAGACTTAATTTTATATCTAGTTAATGAGAGACTAATAGATTTGATGAAGACTTTGTCAGTGTCTGGCCATTGCCAAGAAGGCCAGCCCTGGGAACAGGGCCTTACCACACCGTATTTGCAGTTCAGGGTTGGGACAGAACTTAGCACTAAACCCTGTATTCTTCTGTGTTTGTATTCAGTGTACATAAGTGATACAAAAGGAGCACTAGACGGGCGAAGCGCTAACCGGGACTGGCCCAGGAAATGAGGAGAAGGAGGAGGGCCTTCATGGTGTTATCTGATGCTGCCATCAGTATACACCGGGAGAGCGTGTTTTTTCGCAGCCATGCAGCAAAAGTTCCTGTCTTTTTATTAATTTGTGTGAACCTTTTTATTTATTTAAAACAAATCACAAATAAAAACAAAGACAGGTGTATGAAAGTTTCCGTGTTGTGGTGGTTTATCTAAACAAAGAAGTTTTCGTATAGCAAAACAGGAACCCTTCTTGTTTTTTTCCAGGAAGGTTAAAAAACAGAGCGCTAACTCACCAGTGCAGGTGTATTCCACAGTTCATTCACTTAACTGATATTTGAATGTACTGTGCACACGGTACAAAAAATTGTCAGTAACAGATTCCGCCCTCATACAAAGGCATCCTCATAGTTCTGTACTTTATACAGTTGAAAATGGATGAATAAACTAAAAAAAAAAAATTCTAGCTGAAACAGAACTACTTCCTATTTTTTGGTACTTTGGCATACAGTTAATGTTTTCTCTCAGTGATAACTTTTCTTTTTTTTGGCATGGGCGGGTCTCAGTGATAACTTTTTGGTACACCTTTTTGGAAAGGTTGTTCTTATGATTTGTGTATAGTTTTAGAAAGAACTCTAAGAAACTGCAGGCATACAGATAAGATAATGATAACCAAATTGGACCTGAGGGCTGTCTCTCCTTCTTCAGGAACAATTTTCTTGTTCTTTGGCAGGTAAAGCACCACTCCAAGGAATGCAGTCTTTGAAAACCCATTCCTGTGCAAGCTGTGTAGGTCTTGGAGAGCAAGCCTTTACATCTGGAGCTATATGCAGGAGTTCATTTCTAGTTTGACTCTTCATACCCTTGATTAGCAACAATAATCCACCCTCGCTGCTAGTCAGTATGTGAAGGAAAGTAACTCCTCATGAAGGCTATGAGGACCAACCTTCTGCATCAGACTTACTGGGAGTTTTGTAATCCTGCCTTTGGCTTCAGTTTTTGCTCAAGTCCTAGTTTAATTCAGAGCTTTCTGGTACCATCTGATGCATCTTGGTCTGTTTTCCTTAATTAGTAGTAGCATACTAATGCAGGAAAGATGTTGTTGTTGTAATGCCAGTTAGGTAAAATATTTGGTATTTGCTTTTCCTACAGATAAAATATTTGAGAATTGTTAGACCCCAGAAGAAAATGAACATTATCCATATTGCCAAACCATACTTTTAGGCTAGGGTTGGGGGTATTGGCTACCAGAACCCGTTATGCCAAGCCTTGGAACTCCAGTGGAACCTGACATGTGGATGGGCCTCTCGTCTCAAATGTACCTCCATCCCATGTTGGGGAAGGCACTTCCCTCTTGGCCTCAAGCCCAAAGTGCCTGGACAAGCTGTTCTTGGAATCTCTGCCAGGCTTTTCCTCTGAAATGGGTGTTGCATTGCCTATGTTCTGTGATCCACTTGTGACACCTATAATCCTGAATGTAAAGAGTCCAGATCATAAAGTGGCTTCAAAATAGAATTGGCTCCCCCTCTCTTCTTTGAATAGTTACTTGTTGGGAACAGGGGAAGGAGAAGGGGAAAGAGGAAAATTGAGGTTGTGCCACAAGTCACCTTTCTGCACCAATTAAACATCAAGAATTGTAATATATCATTCATTTTCTGGGTGAAAAAGGTGGGTTTTTTCTTTCCCAAAGAAAAGGAACCTCAGTCAGTAAACGGAAGATTAGTAACTCCATGATCTTAGCTCCACACGCTGTGCTGAATGGTTTGAGGACTAGGGTTATAGGCCAAATGCCTATAACCTGTTTTTTAAAATCTGTAAAATGGGAATGCATAACAGCTCCTTGGCAGAGTCATGAACTCCTATCTCTAGACATTCCAGACAAGTTGCAAGGTCCAGTACTTGCTTTAATAAAGGCCCATGTGAAATGTGTGGAGATTTGTACTGGAAAGCAATTAAATTTAGGTGAAATAGAAATTATGTCATAGGAAACAAATGTTGTTGACGGGGTGATCAGGGACTGTGCTTTTTTTCTTGCAGAGACTTTTGAGCGTTTTATCAGTTCTAAATCTTGAGGGAGTCTAAACCTTTTTTGCTTTTCTTGGGCTCTTCTGGATGAATGAATGTGGTTAAGAAGTACTAAGTTAGAGCAGCTTGCTTTATGTTGCCTTATTTTCCACCTCTACTTGTGTGTGACTCTCCTGATAGGCTCCATAGTAAAATGGAGTCTGAGTGCCATTTTTACCCTGGGCCACACTTGGATGAAGGGGTGGATGCCATGGCTGCTGAGATGGTTGCAGCCTCATCTTAACTTTCCTGCTGCAGATAAGGCTAGGTCAGAGGCTTTGCAGGCATGTGACATTTTGGCATTTTCAACACCAGCTGCTGCACTCACCAGCACTGAGCCTGACCAGGGTGCTTCCCTAAGCTTGGAGATCATACTTTTCCCAGTGGTCTTTGTGAGGATTAAAGAGAACCTGTTAAAGTGCCTACAGCAACACCTGGCACATAGCTGTGCTCCATCAGTGTTGCCCTGCCCATCTCCCAGATTCATTTCTTCAGGAATTTTGGTTCAATGATACAATCAAGCATCTAGAAATGTACTTCTTGCCTTTTGAGGCTTTATATGGAAAAAGCAAAAGCAAAACTAGTTTCAGTGCTGTTCCCTGATGAAACTGTAGAAACTTGACTCTTTATTTTCTGCATTCGTTACAGCTTTGACCTATGACCTAAGCGTGACTAAGGGCTGTTTGTTTATTTTTTGGAACACTGTTTTCCAGCCTCCTGAGCCAGGTACATTTGGTCAGCTCCTAGAACCTTAAATTCTGGAAAGATCTCCTTCTCTTGTTCTGCATCCTACTGCAGTGGAAACTGTGAGAGTCTTACATTTCCAGCTGACCACCTCTGAGGAGTCAAGCCTCTTCCAGGGCCTGGGACACTATGTCCACATGGGTGGCATGGCCCAGACACTTGTGTCCTCAGGCCTAAGCAGCTATTTAAAAACTGCTTTTTCCTTCTTTGTTTGGGAAGGACCAGTATTCCTCTGACTTACTGGGACTCTGACACTCCAGATAATAGTCTGAGAAATACCTGCCTTCCTTCAGTTATTAATCCAAGAACTACTTATAGGGTACCTGCCAAGGGCCAGAAACCATCCTAGTGCTGGGGAGGTGGCAAGGAAACAAAACAATCATACTGCAAAGGGAGTCTAATCACTGGCAGCCCTGCAACCAAGCAATTTTATTTCTTTTCAAAGATATATCTTTTTTTTTAAATCAAATTCTAACTCTCCACATTCCATCAAGCTAATGGAAAATATAACCTTAGTCATTCTTGTACTTACCCACCCTGAGTTGTGGTTAGATTCAAGAGTTGTGTCAAAACATTAGGAAGCCCCCTCTGGTAATTTGTCCTGGTTGTGACTGAGGTGACTGTTCTCTGCATCCATTTGGTCTCTTTAGTCCTGGGGCTCTGCTGCTTCTGGGCTGGTTTGGGTTGTAGGACCCTGGTGAGGCTGGTGCATTTCAAGGACACTTGGCAGGAAGGAGGGAGTATGTATTCATGCAGCTGCTTTTGCTGTTGGCACACTTGCAGTCTCATTCTTACTGTGAGGACAAAATGGGATTATGAAGCTTCTCCCACCCAGCAACATAGAAAATACTTTCTTTGGGAATGTGGATTAAGGCTTATCATTTGGCAGAGGAGAGATGTGTCTCTAGGAAGAGGCTGTGTGGGGAGGACAAAGCACTGCAGTCAGGCAGCCCTAGTTTGTAACTAGGCTCTGCTCTTTCCTAACTGTGTGACCTTGAATGAATTCTGCCTCTGGTATGCTTCCCGTCAGTAAAATGGGCAGAATTCTCACTTGACTTTTAGGGCTGAGGTGTGGATTAAGGATAACATATGTAAAAGCTGCTAGCACCACGCTGATCTAAGCTAAATAGACAGTCTCTGTTTTGTTGCTGTTGCTTTTGTTATTGATAAAGTTGTCCTTAGCCAGCAGTGAACTGCATTTAAAGTGAAAGTGCAGGAAGAGTGTAGAAGGATCTTTGAGAGCAGAGGTGTTGAGACAGTACTGTCAAGAAGTAAAAAGGAAGACTTTGTGACCTGGGTGGAGGAAAGCTGGCATTAACTGATTGAGAAGTTTAAAGGTGAGGAATAGCTCCCCTTACTCCCCTGTCTTTGGATGGTGTGATATTTCGTGTGAACACTAGCAACTTGAAATGGACTGATGTTTGGCCTCCTCAAGGTTTTGTTAAGGCACGGGCAACCCTCAAGTCTTGTCTGTGCACGGGACTTCTTTCTGGCTCTCTGGGAACCATAGTCCTCTTGATTTGGTTGTCGAGCTTTACATACTATGTCTGACATCACTGATTGTCTTCACTCTCTTCCAGGGGCTCCACGGGCCTTATCCCTTCGGCCAGTCTTAAACGGGTCTCAGCAAGAAGAAAAATTAACAAAAGACAGAAGGCCTGACTTTGGCGGGCGGGGGGAGGGCAAGGGGTTCCTCTGGATTGCAGACCACACCGGCATGGACCCCTGGCTCTGATCCCCCCATCCTGGAAGAAGAGGAAGAAGCAGAACAGACTAGTTTTGAGTAAATTCAGTATGCATGTGTGAATGCTGAATCGCAGGAATGGTGTTGAGGCTACCAAGAAGAAATCCATGCAGCCACCTTGGGTTTTGTTTATTAGGTGTCAGTCTAATGGTCATTAGGCCACTCGGGAAGCAAAAAAAGTTTTAAATGGGGGAAAAAAGCCATCTTTTTAAACAAAAGTTATTTTACCTACAGAGAGGTTATAGTTTTGAGCACATGTTAATTTTTTTCCCTCTTACCCCACTTTTGTTTTTTTTAATAAGGGATAATTCACTCTTTACAGACTAGCTGCTTGCTCTGAAAGTGATTCAGGTTAAAAGCTAGCATGGCATGTTTGGGAACTCTGCGGGTCAGTGCTACAGGAGTCCATCTGCCATACCACATGACTCAAGAAGTCCCTGACCCCATTTGTTTTTAATGGCATCAGCCAATGAGTTATCACCCTTTTCTTCCTCTTTTCTTTTTAATCTCCTGTTGATTTACACCTTTACATTTGTATTCATCAACCCTGTGGCTTGTTACCATCAGAACCTCTCTGAAGACCAAACTTCTCTGTGGCTAGCAGAGGAAGCCTTTAGGACAAATCCTGGGCAACATGGGAGTTTGTGAGGCTGAGAGGTGTCTTCTTGCACACTCTCGTAGCAATCCAAATTGCTTTTCTTCCATGTTTCTCTTGGCAGTGGAATGCCATCATGCTTACTGCTCTTTTGGATTATTCATACAGTGACTCCCCATTTGCTCTAAAAACTGTGCCTCTGTGCAGGGGTGTGTGTGCATGAGCCACGTGCGCACATGTGGGTTTTGGTGCATTTCACTAGCAAGTGTGCGCTGGGCAAGTGAAGGTGTCATCTGCTTCTTTGTTGTCATACAACTCTCTTTTCCTGTGTTTCCTTCCCATTGTCCTTTGTGGTATTTTCACAGCCTGTTATGGTAGCTATTACTGAATGAAAATACAGCCCAAAACTGGGAATTTGCCATGGGGACTGGCCATGGTCAGTGACTGTTTGATCTTGGAGACCATATTTGGATGGAAAGGAGAGGAAGCCCCCATCCTGAGCAGGAGGCCTTGTATTGATGAGATGGGGATGATGGGCAAGGTAGCCCAGTTGGAGCAGAGGCTGATTGGCTGGCTGCTCACTTGAGTAGGAATCATGTAGATTCCAAACAGAATAAGACATGGGTATCTCCATGGGAAGCTTGAACCTGGCTAGAACAGCTGTCTGCCAAAGATAAAAGAATATGCAAAGTCCCTCTTCTCTTCTCACCAACCCCATTCCCCCCCCTCCCCCACCTCCTCCTTCCCTTGAGTTTTGGTTGTTTTGATAGCCGGGGATATAAGGGAGCCAGGAGTGTGGATTTAGGGTGTGGTTGCAGGGTTGCCTGCCTGTTACTACACCCTGACCCACCCCAGGGGTATGAGCCAGGGAGACCAGGTGATGAGGGCTGCAAGGGGTCGTATAGCCTGGGTGTGGGTGAGGGTCTACCTGACTGTCGCTGTCTGGGTGTCTGAGTTTCAAAATGTGTGTTGTTTATTCCTCCTCATCCTTTTCTGAAAGTGTTGTTTTTTAAAGCTTGATTGTGGAGAAAAGCTTGTATGAGATTCCACTTTCCTCACCCCAATTCCCCATAAATAGAGTGGATTTTGGTCCACTGAAGAAGTCCTGGGGGAGGGTGGAGCCAGCCTACTCAGCAAGGAGTGTGCAGTTGGGTCTGGGGCTGGACCAGGGTTTACCCTGGAGCACCCACTTTCTATGCACAAGGCAAGAGCCCCATTCCCAGCAGAGGGGAGCCCCTGCCAGGTGACCAGACCACTGGTTTCAGTATGACATTTTGTCTGAGGCCCCTATTAGTCCCAGCCTTGTGCTGCTGTTGGTGCCAACCTCCTGGGACACTGGCACCCTGGAGCCCATGCATACCTAGCCATTCCTTCTGACTTGCTAGACCTTCAAAGTAGCACACCTCCAGCTACCCCTGGCAGGATCAAATCCCTGGTTTTCTGACTTCCTCATCTGTCCTACATTTGGCACCCTTTCCGTTTCCCCGGAGGTACTCCCTACCCTGATTATGCGGGGTCTTCACAGACTGCCATCAGAAAGCCTGGCCCTGCCAAAGTCCCCTTGCTCCTCCTCTTGCTGGTAGGACACTCCACTTGGCCAATTAAATGTCCTAAGCACCTTCACTTTCCAGAACAAACTGTTTCAGTGCACATCCTTGCAGAGGGTGAGCTCCTCACAGAGGACCAGCACAAGTGCAAGCCTTGGAGTGGGGGCAGGGTGGATCCATGGTTTCCCCAAGTGAGGAGCGTCTCAGAGTACCATTCATTCTGCGTTCTCTCACTGGTATGGGTTCCGAGCAATGCTTGGAGTCCCTCCTTCCCTCCACTGCCTAATGGGGTGGTAGAAGCTACCCTCAGCCCCAGCAATTCTTGCTCTTCTTGGAATCTTCACCAAGTGGTAGGCTGCCTCTGGGCAGGACCACTAGGGTCTAGCACCCAGGAGGTGAGACAGGCACCATCCTTAGGGGACTGAGCCCAGTGCAGAAGGCAGAGGGGCTCAGGCTTGGAAAGAACCTCTCTGTGTGCATGGAGTGAGGTATGTGTGTGTATGTGTGTGCACGTGTGCATGCCTTTTTCTTTTTGCTGTGGAAACAGTTGAATTTGGGGCATTTTTCTACAAAAACACTTACCCTTCTACCCCAGTAAGGACCGGCTGTAAACCTAAGCCTATCAAAGACTCTTCCAGCTTGGAAAGAACCTCACCAAGACAGCTGGTGTGGCTGAGGGTGGCCACGGGAAGTGGGCAGAATAAACACCTCCCCAAATTCAGTCTGAGCCCCAGCACGAAAGGATAGTGGGGTTGCCAGGGCTCAGAAATGTAAGGTGATTCCACTCCCCACCCCACTCTGCCTAGCCTTGCCTTCCCTTTATTTCCTTGGGTGAATGGCTGCCCCCTCCACCTGGTGTGTGTAGCAAGTGAGCTGGGTGGGTGTTTGTGGTGGGGCCTTATGGTGCCTGGGAGGCGATGAAGATGAGGAGGTTTTTCCTTACTGTGTAAATGAATATTTGTATGATTAAATTAACACACACCAAAAAAAAACTATATATATGTGTCAGCGAGTTTTTTTGTGCCCTCAAGCCCTCTGTATACCTGTTTGGCCCAAGGTGGTTCTGTGATGTGCAGTTTTGGTCTCTGGGCCACTCCACTCTGTCCTCAACATGTAAGAAATACCAGTTGAGTTAGTGTTGATCATCCAGCAAGCATTTCTTGGGCCCTTACTTTGTGAAGCCTGTACTACAGGTACAGGAAGAATACAGGACATCACAGGCATCGTTCCTGTTGGAAAAGCAGACGAGCCAGAATTGGAGAGCCCTTCTTATTCCCATATGAGCCTCTGGCATCCAAGGTTAAGAAGAAGGAATGCATCTTCCCTTATATGTTTCCCATGGTGGTTGAGTATAGGTGCTCTAGGCTTTCCTTCCAGCATATTATGGATTAGGTTCTTGAGGGCTAGACTGGGAGCCTGTGAGTCAGCTAGGGACCACACTCCAAGCAACTGGCTAGCAAACTCAGAAACCACCCCACTTGTTTATATGAGACAGACCTGTGACTTTGGGAAATTACCCAGTCGTCTGAGAACAGTCAATGAACAGGAGTTAGATGGCATCAAAGAAACTTAATTGGCAAATGCAACTGCAAATGGTAAGTTCACTGGATCCATTCCTTCATGTCTGTAGCCCTTATTAGAGCTCAAAACTCAGGTTTGTCCTCAGCCACATCATCACTCCTCTGGAAGAAAGAAAAAAGAAAAGGGAGTTGCCTGAGTTTCACAGCTTAATGGATGAGTCAGGCTTAGACCCATGGCCTCATCTCCCAGATGCTGATACTATTTTCACTTAATTGCAGATCTTACCTTTCCTCTCCAGAACCCTGAGTTGGACCTTCACCCTGGCTGGCAAATCTGGGTGTGAGTTCTAAAATTATGGCGGCCCTGGGTGTGCACCTGGGGATCTAGGGTGCAGGAGTTGTGTGCCGTCTTCCTGGAGGCAGCCTAGTGAGGAAACCTGTACCCATTGCATAAGAGATATTGAGGCACGGCAAAAGAACTGGTCCCCAGAGGCCTGAATGCAAGGTTCCTGTTTCTCAAAGAACAGTTATAGCCTGATACAGAGCCAAGGTACAGAGCATGGGAGACTGGTCCCAAGACCCCCGGGGTGATCAACCCCACCCTCAGTGCCATGACAGTGCACCTGCATCCTGCTTCCTTCCAAATGCCCACAGCTGTTTGTTCTCCCACACGAATCACCTGGGTCTTCTGGCAGTTCAGACCCACTCCCAGGCCTACTCCAACACCCCCACTGCTGAACAGTTATTTGCTTGGCAGAATCTGTTTGTCTTTGGGGCTATAACCTGTCAAGAAGGCACTGGGCCCTGGGAGAAGGGAGCAGGTTTGATGGTAGCTCCCAACAGAAGCCATTCCCACGGGGGTTGGGTGGCAGGGCGGGTGCTCTCTCAGCTCTTGCCTGGGATGGGGGGAGGGTTTCAGTGGTCCAGACCCAGCCCTCCTGGCAGAGTAAAGAGGTACTCTCAAGCCACCTCTTTGCCCCAGCTCAGGTTGTATATGGGTACCTCCCACCCTTTTCTTGAGTAGGTACCCTCCCAGCTTTCTGTGACCTAGCACTTTCTCAGACACAGTGTGTGGTGTCCAGCTCTGCTGGCAGCTAAAAGAACTGAGGAGTCGAGGGCACCCATGGTGGTTCCAGCTTTCAAAAATGGGAATGAAGCGAGAGAACCGGCAGAACTGCTTTGAGTTGAGGGAGAGTGTGTGTGTGTGAGGGGCACAGAAGGTGTCCAGGCAGTGGATTCTGACGGTCAGCTTTACTGCCTGATGGGTCTCAGATGCCTTCCCTATAAAATGGAGAGCTATTCATTTAGAACCCAGGACCGGAAACACACTGATGGGGTGTTTTTGTTTTGTTTTGTTTTTGCATTTTTCTTTTAATCCTGTTCTGAAATGCTGTGGTCTGGGGCAGTGCTTTTCACACTTGAATGTGTTAAAAATGCAAATTATGATTTAGTTGGGGAAGGGGACACTTCTGCTTTTCCCACAGGCTCCCAGATGAGGAATACCCCCAGCCCATACAAGGAGTGGCCTGGGGGAATCCCAGCCACCCTGCCTCCTGCTGTCCCCATCCTCTGGCCTCAGCAAGACCATAGCTTGGACTCTGCTCACCAGGCCCCCTAGTATTTGAAGATGCTGAAGTCATCTAGCGCAGTAAAATGGTCGTGGTTTCTCAGTATTGCCCAGGGTTTATCCAGGATGTGATTTTTGGCTTAAAAACATTAATTCTAGTGTGCTGCTTTTCTGTCACAAGCAACTAATGTCTGAGAATCCACTATAATTATGGTAATATTGGCTGGTCATTATTGAGCAACTCCCAATAAATTATTTCTATGAATTGCTTCATGGAAATCTCACTGCCACCTAAGATAATAATTCTAACGCTTATCTCCATTGTCCCTATCAGGCAACCAAGGGCAGGCAGGCCTGGTGCTCAAGTTTGTGAACTAGTAACGCCTGAGTCTTGTTAGGTGCTTAGGGTGCATGGAGTAAGGAGCCTTTCTTAGTCCAGGGGTATCTGAGAAGCTTCTCTGAGGAAGTGACATTTAAGCTGAGACCCGAAGGATGGAGAGGTGGAAGGGGGATAGAGCAGAGAAAGGAACATATATGATACTTTTAAGATCCCTCTGGCTGCTGTTTTGAGAATAACCTGTAGGGGGCCAGGGTGGACTCAGACTAGTGTCAGTGGAGGAGGTAAAAAGTAGTCAGATCCTCAGTATATTTTGAAAGTCGACTCAACAGTATTTACTCACAGATTAGATATAGAGCTGTGAGGTGGGCAAGAGATGACTCCTGAGATAATTGGCCTGAATAATTAGAATCTACTTACTAGGTGAGCAAGTTCCTATTACCTAAGACCAGGAAGACTGCAAAAGCTTGAGTGGTAGGTATCAGGACTTAGTTTGTATCTGTTCAATGTGATATGCCAATTCAGTATCCAAGGGAGATTTGAGCAGGTAAGTGGATATACAAGTCTGCGATTCAGGGGAGATTCATAATGTAGAAGTCATGAGCAGTTAGGTGGAGTATAAAGCCTCAGGGTCATCAAAGGAATGAGCGTAAACAGCAAAGAAACATTCCGTCTCATCTATCACACACTCCCTCAAAGCCTGCTCTGTGCCTCAGCTCCCTCTGAGAGGCCTTCTCTGGCCTAGAAGACCCCTAGATCCGATCACCGCAGATGACCACTCTCCTGTCCTGCTGGTGGTTCCTACAGAAGTTTATGGAGTGTATGAGAGGCTGGATCCCATCCTAAAAACCAAGGTGGCAAGGGCATGGAGAAGTGGAACAAGGGCTAGAGGAGGTCCTAGCTTGATTTTAGTGGTCCTGTCTTCCTGAGGACAGACGAGTCCTAGAACCAAATCCTAGGAAGTCCTGCTGGGCCATGGAAGAGGGGAGAATTCTGAGAAGAGGGGCTGTGTCTGACTCGGAGCCTGAGGTGAGAGGTCCCTGATCCCTGAAAGGCTAGGCTGTCACTACTTGGGACCTCCAGACCACGTGTTTGAGTCAGAGAGCAAAGTTGGGGGGGAGGACATGTAAAAAGGAGTGGTCCTTGGGGGTGCCAGGAGTGTGGCCACTTCAGAGCTAGTGCAAGGTGGGCCTGGGGCCAGCAGAGGGCATCACGTGGCCCAGGCCCTGTAAGTCAAAAATAGCCAAATTCACATTCCTCCAGGGCAAGTGTTGCCTCTGCTCTAAGCTCCAGAGATGAGCAAGGGTTCAAAGGTAGGCTCTGCCATCTGTCAGCTGTGTGACTGGTCAGTTCAGTTAAGGATACAAACCTCAATATCCTAATCTGTAAAATTAAGAGAATTTTAACCCTAGATGTGTCATAACAGTTAAAATCCATCATAAAAATGTTTAGCGTCCTATACCTGGCACATGGTAAATGTCCTATGGTGCCCAGTGGTGACCATTGTTACATTATTATGACCTGCCAGATGGAAAAAGGGGGGTGAGGGGGAGTGGTTCTGGGCTCCTGAGGAGAGGGGGCAGTGAAACTGGGCATTTAGGAGGCAAAGTCCAAAAAGATACATAACTTGGTCAGGAGTTTCTCTCCAGACCACAGCTTTATTTCTAGCAAACTCTTGCCTTATGGATATTTCTTGGACTAGGGTGGGGTTTGGAATGCAGGAAAGGACCATTTCAGAAGAGGGCTAAAAGACCCTAATTTCCTGGCTGTAAGAAGAGGAGGCTACACTCAGAAGCTGCATGCATGTTTGCCAGAAGAACAAAGAAACATGTAGGAGAGACTTGTGGCCTGCCTTGTACTGGACCAGTTTCACTTCCAGAGGTGGATATTGTCCAACCCAGCTCAGGCCATGCCATGCTTAGGACCCCAGACAGTGGGGCTTCTAGAAAAAGGCAGGGGACACAGGTGTTCCTGGAATTGAAAATGACAGCCCAGAAACCTATGCCTGGAAACTGGTTTGGCCACTGTGGTTTACCACTTCCGAGGGCGGAGCCGAGGGGCTGACACGTTTGCATCCAGGTGCCCGCCAGGACCCATATCAGTACCAGGGCTAGGGCTGGAAGTTAGGGCCAACTGTGGGCATTAAGCGCTTGCACCCCATCGTCATGGCATTTTCTGGTGTCCAGAAGGCACCCAAATTCTTTTGAACATCTCCACCTATTGCTTTCATGCTGTTCCCTTCCCTTTTCTTGCTAGCCTTCTCCCATCATTCTCCCACTCCAAGTTCCAGCTTCCTGTCAGTTCAGCATATGCTAACCAGAGGCTGTGCCTAATGGGATGGAGCCCTGGGGCAGAGTCATGACCTGAAGAGAGGTATTGGATTTGGGTCAGTTGTCAGGGCAGAGCCTTAGAGCCATGAAGGCAACTGTATTGTCCCCCTGATGTTGGTCATCAAGAGCTGATTAAGACACATGCCTCTGATGGGGAGATAGGACTTAAGAGAAGACATAAAGAAAAGTGAGTACCGAATCAGAAAGGCTAAGGGTCCTGTGAGTGGGGCCAACAGGAGGGTCTAGGAGAATCACTTATCTACCCAGTGCCTAGGGATGGGGGCAGTGACCATTCAGAGCATGCCTGAGCATGATATTGGGAAGCCCTGGCCAGAGAGGGCTCTACCTTCCCCAGAGCCTCACAGCAAGGGGCCCTGAGCCAGCAGGTAAGGACCACCGCCCCCCAAGAAAGAGAAAGAGTCAGTGGGTGGGAAACAGGAGCCGACTCCATCTGATTCCTGCTGACTCTGATCCCCCAGTCTAGGCGATGGCGGGGGTAGGGGGTGTCTAGTGAGGTCTAATCATCCTGGCAGTGTTAGGGCCTGAGGGGAGGCAGCCTTGGCTCTCAGGACTTATTTGCATCTTTAAGTTGCCAATATGGAAAGGGAGAGGGAACTGGGAGCCATTAGCCAGGTTTCAGCCTTCAGTCTCCTGACTGGACTGGAGACTTCGTGGGAGGCTAATGGGAGATCCCAATGTCTGCCAGTCCCCACCTTTAACTGGCTTGAGGAGCAACTGAATCTTAGGGCCAGTGGCTCGGGATTCAGGCTTGGGATGCAGGTTCTGAGGAGAGAACCCTGCATACCTGTACACAAATTCACAAGTATGTAATCTAACATACATGCTCAGTTCTGAACACCCACTCGCATACAGTAACGTGTACATCTACATACTGACACAGGTGCCCACACATTACCTTAGTTCATACACAAACACCACCACAGATTCACAGGAGTCACGTAATCTCACACTAGCACATGAAACACAAAGGCTCACATATATGAACATAACCATAAGTAATGAGGGTTAGCATTTCTAAACTTTGTTTTCCCTACAAGTCAGGCATATATGAAATTCTTTGTATCTATCAAATCTTAGTTTGGCGGGGCTGCCATAAAAATACCATACACTGGTTGGTTTAAACAGTAGGAATTTATTGTCTCACAATTTCAGAGGCTAGGAGTCCAGAATCAAGATATCAGCAGACCATGCTTTCTCTGAAGTCTTAAGCATTCTGGTGGTGGCTTGCCAGCCAGCCATCAGTCAATCTCTGCCTCTGTCCAATGACTTCTGTCTTCTTCTGTCTCCTTACTCCTACTACCATGTCCAAATTCCCTTTGCTTATAAGGACTCCAGTCACGTTGGATTAATTCCCTCCCTGATGAAGTTTGGCCTCATCTTAACAAGATCTCAGAAGATCCTGTTTACAAATGAGTCCACACCCACAGGATTAGGGGTTAGGACTTGAGCATGTCTTTGTGAGGACATCATTCAAACCATAACATCCTAACAACAACCTTCTGAAGCAAGCACTATTTTTTCTTTGTTACTGATGTATAATTTACACACAGTCAAGAACACAAAAATTCAGGGTTCAGCTTGATGAACTCCCATGCACACCCCTTGTAACCATCACCCATGTTAAGATCTAAAACATCCATGCCCCAGCAGTCTCCCTTATATACTGTCATGGTTAGGGACAGGTGTCAACTTGGCCATGTTGTGGTACCTGTTCGTCTGATTGGGTAAGCACTGGCCTGTCTGTTGCAATGAGGACATTTCATAGGATTAGGTTATGATCACGTTAGCTACATCCACAGCTGATTCCATTTGTGATCAGCCAAAGGGGAGTGTCTTCTGCAATTAGTGATGCTAAATGCAATCATGGGAAGCCTTTTAAGGAGGACTCAGAGGAGATAAGTTGCATTCCTGCTTTGGCTGGCGAGCCTCTCCTGTGGAGTTCATCCAGGCCATCCATTGGAGTCATCAGCTTCGCAGCCTGCCCTGTGGATTTTGGAATCTGCGTTCCTACGGTCACGTGAGACACTTTTATAAATTTTATATTTGCAAGTGTTCCCTGTTGATTCTGTTTCTCTAGAGAACCCTAACTAATACATCTTGGTACCAGGAGTGGTTCTTAAGGAACAGAATCTTAAAAATGGGTTTTTATGAATGGTTTTCTACTCTGACTGGGCTCAGAGACACTAAGGACTCTGATTCCCATAATCAGAATGACACTCCCAATCCATGGACTGAGTTGGCAAAGGAGATAGTCAAAATATCATCATTCGATTCTCCTAATGCTTCACTTGTACGAAGCCAGACTCTGGGGGATAATGTTCTTGACACCTTTACAGAGTTTTGTAGAAATAAGAGTTATAGAGATGTTGGTTGGTTGTTGTTAGATACACTGTCTGCATTAAAGGGTGAAAGGGATGGGCTTAAGGCTTCAAACAAGAAGCTTAAGTGCCGTCTGAAAGATGTAGAGGTTTCTATGAGTATCCTCAAGGAAAATTTTATTTCCTGTAGCCGTAGACTTGAGATCTCTGAAAATCAGACTCAGAATCTTATTGTTAGAGTAGCAACTTTACAACGTAAACTGAAATCTCAGTCTTGCATGGTGTCTGCCGTTAAAGTGAGGGCATTGATTGGAAAGGAGTGGGACCCTGAAAAATGGGATGGTGACATATGGATTGATAATGATGTTGGGGGTGAGGTTGAAACCCTAGACCATGCTGAGCCTTCTTTAGATAACCCTGTAATAGTCTGCCCTGAGGACATAGCCGCCCCACCTTCAGCCTGCCTTGAGGAATTGGCCACCCAACCTCCTCCTGAAGGGATTAGCCCTAGAGTTATTAATCCTGTTTCACCAGATGAAACTGCAAATGAAAGCCCTGAAGCAAATGGCTTGGAAGATATTTCTAATTCTTTTCATGACCCACCCCCACCACCCCTCATTTCTTCTAGACCTATAACTAGACTAAAGTCCCAACAGGCCCCTAAAGGTGAGGTACAAAGTATCACACATGAGGAGGTACGTTATACTCCAAAAGAACTGTGTGAGTTTTCCAATTTATATAGACAGAAATCAGGGGAATATGTGTGGCAATGGATTTTAAGAGTGTGGGATAATGGTGGGAGGAATATAAGGCTGGATCAGGCTGAATTTATTGATATGGGCCCACTAAGCAGAGATTCTGCATTCAATGTTATAGCTAGAGCAGTTAGAAAAGGTGTTAACAGCTTGTTTGGGTGGTTGGTTGAAACATGGATCAAAAGGTGGCCAACATTACCTGAGGTTGAAATGCCAGAACTGCCCTGGTATAATGTAGATGAGGGGATCCAGAGGCTTAGAGAGATTGGGATGTTAGAGTGGATTTATCATGCAAAGCCTGCTCTTACACCCCAGGAATGTCCAGAAGATGCACCTTTTACCAGAACAGTGAGAAATAAGTTTGTGAGACTAGCACCATCATCCCTCAAGAGCTCTGTGGTTGCAATTCTCTGTAGGTCAGATATTACTGTAGGAACTGCTGTCACTGAGCTGGAATCCTTAAACACAATGGGGATGACAGGATCCCGAGTTGGCAGAAGCCAGGTGGCAGCACTTAATCACCAAAGACAGGGTAGACGTGGGTATTATAATAGACAACAAACTCAAAGGAGGCATCAAAATTATATGACACGCAGAGATTTGTGGCATTGGCTAGTAAATCATGGGGTGCCTAGAAATACAATAGAAGGGCAGTCTACTAAATTCTTGTTGGAGCTGTATAAACAAAAGAGTTCTAGGTCAAGGGAACAGAAGTCTAACCTGAATTACAAAAACACAGAATCACGGCCCCTTAATCAATTTCCAGACTTGAAACAGTTTACAGACCCTGAGCCCCTTGAATGAAGGGGAGGCCAGGTCCCTATGGGGAAGAAACCTGTTACACTGCCACAAATTTATACTGTTGACCTTCCTCTAAGTCTTCCTCAAGGAGACCGACGGCCTTTTACCAGGGTAACTGTGCATTGGGGAAAAGGAAATGATCAGATATTTCGGGGATTATTAGACACTGGTTCAGAAGTGACATTAATTCCAGGGGACCCAAAACGTCACTCTGGACCACCAGTCAGAGTGGGGGCTTATGGAGGCCAGGTGATCAATGGAGTTTTAGCTCAGGTCCGTCTCACAGTGGGTCCAGTGGGCCCCTGGACCCATCCTGTAGTTATTTCCCCAGTTCCGGAATGTATAATTGGCATAGACATACTGAGCAACTGGCAGAATCCCCACGTTGGTTCTCTAACTCGTGCAGTGAGGGCTATTATGGTGGGAAAGGCCAAGTGGAAGCCACTAGAACTGCCCCTACCAAGCAAAATAGTAAATCAAAAGCAATACCGTATTCCTGGAGGGATTGCAGAGATTACTGCCACTCTTAAGGACTTGAAAGATGCAGGGGTGGTGATTCCCACCACATCCCCATTCAACTCTCCTATTTGGCCTGTGCAGAAAACAGATGGGTCTTGGAGAATGACAGTGGATTATCGTAAACTCAACCAGGTGGTAACTCCAATTGCAGCTGCTGTTCCAGATGTAGTATCATTGCTTGAGCAAATCAATACATCCCCTGGTACCTGGTATGCAGCTATTGATCTGGCAAATGCTTTTTTCTCAATAGCTATTAGTAAGGACCACCAGAAACAGTTTGCTTTCAGCTGGCAAGGTCAGCAATATACTTTCACTGTCCTACCTCAGGGGTATATCAACTCTCCAGCCCTATGTCATAATCTTGTTCGCAGAGACCTTGATCGTTTCTGCCTCCCACAAGACATCACACTGGTCCATTATATTGATGATATCATGTTGATTGGACCTAGTGAACAAGAAGTAGCAACTACTCTAGATTTACTGGTAAGGCATTTGCGTGTCAGAGGATGGGAGATAAATCCAACAAAAATACAGGGGCCTTCCACCTCAGTAAAATTTCTAGGTGTCCAGTGGTGTGGGGCTTGTCGAGATATCCCTTCTAAGGTGAAGGATAAATTGCTGCATCTGGCCCCTCCCACAACCAAAAAAGAGGCACAACGCCTAGTTGGTCTTTTTGGATTTTGGCGACAACATATTCCTCATTTGGGTGTGCTACTCCGGCCCATTTATCGAGTGACCAGAAAAGCTGCCAATTTTGAGTGGGGACCTGAACAAGAGGAGGCTCTGCGACAGGTCCAGGCTGCTGTGCAAGCTGCTCTGCCACTTGGGCCATATGATCCAGCAGATCCAATGGTGCTGGAAGTGTCAGTGGCAAATAGAGATGCTGTCTGGAGCCTTTGGCAGGCCCCAGTAGGAGAATCACAACGCAGACCCTTAGGATTTTGGAGCAAAGCCTTACCATCTGCTGCAGATAACTACTCTCCTTTTGAGAAACAGCTTTTGGCCTGCTACTGGGCCTTAGTAGAGACTGAACGCTTAACCATGGGCCACCAAGTTACCATGAGACCTGAGTTGCCTATCATGAGTTGGGTGTTGTCTGACCCACCAAGCCATAAAGTTGGGCGTGCACAGCAGCACTCTATTGTAAAGTGGAAATGGTATATACGAGATAGAGCCAGAGCAGGTCCTGAAGGCACAAGTAAGTTACATGAAGAAGTGGCACAGATGCCCATGGTTTCCACTCCTGCTGCCACATTACCTTCTCTTTCCCAGACCAGAGCTATGGCCTCTTGGGGAGTTCCTTACAGTGAATTGACTGAGGAAGAGAAAACTCGGGCCTGGTTTACAGATGGTTCAGCACGATATGCAGGTACCACCCGAAAGTGGACAGCTGCAGCATTATAACCCCTTTCTGGGGTGTCTTTAAAGGACAGTGGTGAGGGGAAATCCTCCCAGTGGGCAGAACTTCGAGCAGTGCACCTGGTTGTTCATTTTGCTTGGAAGGAAAACTGGCCAGAGGTGCGTTTGTATACTGACTCATGGGCTGTTGCTAATGGTTTGGCTGGATGGTCAGGGACTTGGAAAGACCATAATTGGAAAATTGGTGACAAAGAGGTCTGGGGAAGAAGTATGTGGATAGACCTTTCTGAGTGGGCTAAAAACATGAAGATATTTGTGTCCCATGTGAATGCACACCAGAGGGTGACTTCAGCAGAGGAAGATTTTAATAATCAAGTGGATAAGATGACCCGTTCTATGGATACCAGTCAGCCTGTTTCCCCAGCAACTCCTGTTATTGCCCAATGGGCTCATGAACAAAGTGGTCATGGTGGTAGGGATGGAGGTTATGCATGGGCTCAGCAGCATGGACTTCCACTCACCAAGGCTGACCTGGCTACAGCCACTGCTGAGTGCCCAATCTGCCAGCAGCAGAGACCCACACTCAGCCCCCGATATGGCACCATTCCCCGAGGTGACCAGCCAGCTACATGGTGGCAGGTTGATTACATTGGACCACTCCCTTCATGGAAGGGGCAGCGATTTGTTCTAACTGGAATAGACACATACTCTGGATATGGGTTTGCTTTCCCTGCACGCAATGCTTCTGCCAAAACTACTATCCGTGGGCTTACAGAATGCCTTATCCATCGCCATGGTATTCCACATAGCATTGCTTCGGATCAAGGAACACACTTCACAGCAAATGAAGTGCGGGAATGGGCACATGCTCATGGAATTCTCTGGTCTTACCATGTTCCCCATCATCCCGAAGCAGCTGGATTGATAGAACGGTGGAATGGCCTTTTGAAAACTCAATTACGGTGCCAACTAGGTGGCAAAAACTTGAAAGGCTGGGGTAATGTTCTCCAGGAAGCTGTGTATGCTCTGAATCAGCGTCCACTGTATGGCGCTGTTTCTCCCATAGCCAGGATCCATGGGTCCAGGAACCAAGGGGTGGAAATGGGTGTGGTGCCACTCACTATTACTCCTAGTGATCCACTGGGAAAATTTTTGCTTCCTGTCCCTGCTACCCTGAGTTCTGCTGGTCTACAGGTTTTAGTTCCAAAACGGGGTGTGCTTTCTCCAGGAGAAACAACAGTGATACCACTGAACTGGAAGTTAAGATTGCCACCTGGCCACTTTGGGCTACTTATGCCTCTGGATCAACACACCAAGAAGGGAATTACATTATTGTCTGGGGTAATTGACCCTGACTATCAGAAGGAAGTAGGACTGCAACTACATAATGGAGGTAAAGAAGAGTTTTCTTGGAATATAGGAGATCCCCTGGGGCGTCTATTAGTACTACCATGCCCTGTGATTAAAATCAATGGAAAACTGCAACAACACAATCCAGGCAGGACCACTAATGGCTCTGAGACTTCAGGAATGAAGGTTTGGGTCACCCCACCAGGCAAAGAACCACGGCCAGCTGAAGTGCTTGCTGAGGGGAAAGGGAACATGGAATGGGTAGTGGAAGAAGGTAGTGATAAATATGAACTTCGACCACGTGATCAGTTACAGAAACGAGGACTGTAATGCTGTTTTGTTTGTGTTATACTATTTAAGTTGTAAGATATCAAGTTTAAGAATGAATGTTGTCCAAGGATTTGCACCCTATTCTGGAGAGATTTAATGTGTTTCCAGTTATATGCAGGACAGTTGAGTATTGTCAGGTAAAAGAAAAAATGTGTGCTTATTTTTGTTTTCATTTGGAAATCTAAGGTATAGGTGCCAAGTTGACAAGGGGTGGACTGTCATGGTTAGGGACAGGTGTCAACTTGGCCATGTTGTGGTACCTGTTCGTCTGATTGGGTAAGCACTGGCCTGTCTGTTGCAATGAGGACATTTCATAGGATTAGGTTATGATCACGTTAGCTACATCCACAGCTGATTCCATTTGTGATCAGCCAAAGGGGAGTGTCTTCTGCAATTAGTGATGCTAAATGCAATCATGGGAAGCCTTTTAAGGAGGACTCAGAGGAGATAAGTTGCATTCCTGCTTTGGCTGGCGAGCCTCTCCTGTGGAGTTCATCCAGGCCATCCATTGGAGTCATCAGCTTCGCAGCCTGCCCTGTGGATTTTGGAATCTGCGTTCCTACGGTCACGTGAGACACTTTTATAAATTTTATATTTGCAAGTGTTCCCTGTTGATTCTGTTTCTCTAGAGAACCCTAACTAATACATATACCTTCTTGGTCAATAGCCTGCACAAGAGAAGCCAAGATTCTGATGAGGTAAATGCCAATATTGTCATTATTCCTGTTTAGTAAATGAAAAAAGCAAGGCTCAGACTCCAGACCACCATGCTACAAAAACACCCAGTAACATGCATATGCACACTCTCACATTAATAGAGGGTGATGAGCACAAAGGAGGCGGAAAGTCATATTTTTGTTTTCACCTTAAGAAAAGCAACAGAGAACGTTTCAGCTTTGTTTGCAACCATCCATCTATGAGAGCACGTCTTGCCTCACAAAGGAATCAGCCAGCTCCATGAGCTCAGGCCTGGGCAGTAGACACAGAATGACTTAAGGGGGTACACACAGTGTCAGTGGGGTTGGGGGTTGCATTCAGGGACATATCTACACTAAGCCACTTGAGCATTTTTGTCATGTTTGCCATTATGTACAGACTCTGTTGCCAAAGTTTGACAGTCATTCATTCAGTCAGTCATTCCCTTACTAAATATGTATTAAGCTCCTTCCTTGTGCCTGGCACTGTCCTAGGTGCTGGGAGGACAGCAGTGAAACAGACAACAAAAACGTGTCTGCCTCATGGAGCTAACATTCAAGAAAAGATATTGGGTGAAAAACAGTGATTTGGAAAAACAGGAGAATAGGGAATGGGGAAGGGAGGGTGCAACTTTAAACTAGAACATAGGGAGATCCCTACTGAGAAGGCTATGTTTGAGGAAAGATCTGATGGAGGTGAGGAAATGATTATTGTGGATATCTGGGGAAAGAGCATTCCAGGTGAGGAGAACAGCCAAAACAAAGCAGGTGCTATTGTATTTAGAGGCCAATTAAGTACTTTGTAAAAAGTAGATTATGGAACCTCCCCTACCTTTAATGCTCTGTGACTTTAGAGAAGCCTCTCTTCCTCCCTGGACTCTGTCTACTCTTCCATGTGATGTGAGGCTTAAATATGAGCTGCTCTGTCCACCTGAGCCCACTCTGTCTTCCAGGGCCTGCCCTCATCAGCGGGAAACTCCTTTGGTCACCCCTGGGTCTGGTCACAGATCCTGGCAGAGATTCTGCAGCAATGCTTCTGGGCCTGCCACCCTCACCCCAGGGCTGGCCAAAGCCTTGGTCCAGGAAGATCCCTATGAGGGGACTCTGCCGTGGTTCCTCATTATCAGAGCATTTTCAAATATTTGGCTGTTATATTTGGGGTGGGTGTGATGGGGTGGTATTATTGGAGATTTGTGTGTGCCTGCTCACATGTTAATCTGCTAATTTATTGTCATCACAGAAGATGACAGCTGGGTCTGGGATCCTATCAGAATCCACCCTCTCTGGACATTCAACAGTAGGCCTGGCTCTTTTCTAAGACCTCTCTCCTGGGCACCTCTTGAATTTCAACCAAGAATGGCTCCACATCTAGGCCCCATTCCCCTTCTCTTCATTTCCTTTGCTTCTCAAAGACCTCCTTAAGGGAAATGGTCACTGAAAAAACATTTGGGCAAAGAAGGAGAGGACAAAGAGGGAGATATTGACAGATCCTCTTGAGTCATTTAGGAATTGCATTAGCTGCAGTTAACAGCCCCCAAAATAGTGGCTTAAACAAGATAGGGATTTGTTTTTCTCTCATGGAATATAAAACCTGAGGTAGGTACAGGGCTGACTTCCATCCTCAGACCTCTTCATGGTTACATGCCACTGCTCCAGCCATCACATCTCTGTTCCAGGCAGGAAGGGGGAAAGGGTGAATCATCTCCTCTTTTAAGGACATTCGGCAACTTTGCTTATATCCCGTTGCCCAACACTTGGTTGCCTGCTCTGTCTAACTGCAAGGAATGCTGGTATTATTTCATCCAAGAAAATTTGGATTTCATTATTTAGAAAGAGGGGGAGAATGGCTATTGGAAAGGCAACTACATGTAGCTTCCCTACATGTGCTGTGCACTTCTTTATCTCTGTGTCTTAAAATACTCAATGCTGTTCTCTCCACTCGTGATGCCCTCAACATTCACTCCTCACCCCAACTAGGAAAGGAGCCTGCAGTACATTAGTTGAACCTGTTGGGGTTGCCAGTAACAACAACAACAAAAAACCCAGGATTTTTCAAGTGAAAGGGGAGGGTGTAGTTAATGTAGAACACCGGCCTATGGCTGGTGCCCCTCAAAGCAGGAATCCTTGCGAGTGGAGGGAAGCCTTCTGGTCTCAGCAGGGACTGGGAGTAGGTGTGAATTCTCTAGGAAGCAGATTGGAGGGCCGGCACTGCGCCCTAAACTGGAGACACAGCAACGAAGCAGGTATACAGTTGGCACTCAGTAAGTGCATGTTGAACCCCTTAAGAAAGTGACCCAGAATCTGAGTTACGTTGACTTTCAAATGGCTCCAGATGGAAAGCCCCAGGGCAGGTGTCAGGTGCTGGGGAGGATCTGAGGCCTATGAGGTGACCCAAGAAGGGAAAAAAAAAGAAATCACAGGGGTATGGGTGGGAGTCCCATGCCAGTATTGAGGCTGTTAAAAGGAGTCTCTGGGTCCAGAGATCCAACAAATACTCAAGGTCCAGGACTTGGGTCCATTGGATCCCCTGAGTGGGCCTCCCTCGTGGATGAAGCTTGGCTGAGGGTGTGTGGTAAGATGGAGAACTTCAAGGAGGCCTGCTGGAAGAGGCAGGCTCAGCTCCCCTGACTCAGATCCCCATATACTCAGGAAGGCCATCAGCGGCTCACTGAACATCCTATGTCTTAGAGGGGAGCCAGCCCCTACCCGCCATCCCTGCCATACAGGAGGGGTAACCCTTTCACCCCCAGGGGCAGAGCAGCTAGCCCAAAGCACCGTCTGCACTCCTCCAAGAAGAAAGCTATCTCAGTGCTGGGCAAGGAGTTGAGATAGTTGGCTCCCCAAATGTCTCTTTCTGCAAGTCCCATTGCCCCAAACCTTATGTCTCACCATAATATCACTGAGCCCCTTAGGAAGAGCAAATAAACTCCCTGAGGAGCAAGTGACTGAAACCACTTAAGGTATTGTTGCTTATAAGTAATAATAGTTTGTATGTATATATGATGTATTTTCTCAGGCAAGAACTCCCTGGAGCTTTACAATGAACCCTCTGCAGAGGAGACCAAAGCTCAGGGAAGGGTTCATGTAAGGGTTCATGTCCAATCTCCCCCAGAAGAAAAGGGGAAGTGACTGAGGAGGCAGGGTTGGGTCCTGTAGTCAACAGTCTTGATGCCCAGCTAGGATCAGGGAGCTCTGTAAGGTCATCAGCTTTAGGAAATCATGATACAAATCCCTAATCCTGACCCACCTCCACATCCATGCCTGAGGTCACTGTTCTTTTGTCTACAAGTAGAATCTCAGCTCTTTCTCCATTGACCCAGGAGCTATATTTCATCCCCATTTTGCAGTGCAGGAAACTGAGAACTTGGCTTAAAATTTCAGGGTGTCTAGGCCAGGTCCTCGGGTCCCAAGCCTGCCCTTGGTTCCCCAGCGCCTGTGAGGCAGTGCTGAGAGATGAATGGGACATGGCCCCACTCAAACCTGGGCTGGAATCCCAGCCCACCCCTGGCCAGGTGTGACTTCGGGCAATTTGCTGACTCACTGGTCCTCAGTTGTCCTCACCTGTGAAGTGGGGTTAGTTCTCTGCTTCACAGGGTCTTTGTCAGGCTGTGTGAGACTCCCTCTCACCTGAGGCCCTGCCCTTCTCCCAGGGCCAGGCAACAGCTGGGGGGCAGCTCCCTGCCGTGCCTGTGTCCCCTTCCCCGTCCTGGTCCTGCGCCAGCCAGGCCCGCCCATGCCACATCTTCCAGATGGCATCATAAAGCGAACCCGATCTTGGGCTGCCCAGGAACAAACAGCCCCTCCCCAGCCCCTCCCAGGAGGTCACACCCCACTTGAGGCATTCCCCTCGCAGGACCACCTTGTGCCTGTGCCACAGCCCGGGCTGTGTTGCCTGCCCTTTCTGGATGGGGGAAGAACCAAGGCAGGGGTAGGTAGCTGTGAGAGCCAGGGTCAGGACACCTGAGATGTTGCCCTGCCCTCTCCCTTGTGTCCTCCTCCCCTGCCTTCTCTCTCCTCTCTACGTATCCCTATTCTCTATTCCCCTTCCCCTTCTCCAGAGAAGCAAAGTGACCCATTTCCAATCAGCTGTGCGGGCTTGGGCAAGTCATCGACACTCTGGGAACCCTAATTTTTCCCTCTGTGAAATGGGGGTGAGAGCCCAGCAGCCTCTTTCCCAGGCTGGCTGTGAGGCCAAAAGGATGCTGAAGGGCAGCTTCTGGCCTCTCGCCTGTCTACCCTGCATTGTGTGTGAGGAGAGGTCCCAGGGAGTGAGGTTGGGGTGATCCTTCTTGGAGTAACCAGAGACCAGAGACAGGAAGCCCAGAGAGCTGAGGTCTCAGGCCAGGTGGGTTGAGTCCACATCTCATCACTGGTCTCCCAGGAGCTCACCCAAACCCTCAGCTCAATACCTCCCACTCTTCCTGGAGGGCTTTGCAACATGGAACTCCGGCCTCGGTTTTCCCATCTCTTCAAGGAGAGAGCACCTGTTTGTTCTCAGGGTTGATGTGCAGGAGAGGGAGGTGGGCTGGGTGAAGTGCCTGGCCTCTACAGGGCAGGGGGCAGGATCTTGAATGGATCAAACATTTTCCTCAGGAGACCTGTGCTTCAACCCTGACACAGCCCCCACGCCCCCACCCACACATATAAAGACACACACTCCCAACACCCCGTCACCAGAAGTCAGGCTTTCCTCTCTGAGACTTTGATCTCTCTCCACATCAAGCCTTTCTGGGCACTGAGAGTCTGTCCTGTACAGTTTGATTCTTAATTGCAGGTTGCCTATCCTCTATTGTTCTCCCTGCTTCATGTGTGTTGGGTGCTGGTAGAGCATGGTGGCTCTCTACTCAAGCAGGCTGCCAGGGTTCAAATCATCACTCTGCCGCTTGCCAGCTGTGTTACCTGGGCGATGACTAACCTCTCCTCCGCCTCAGCCTCCTCATCTGTGAGGTAGGGTGTTGATAACGGGAGTCCCTCCCTCACAGGGGCGGTGTGAGGCTCAAAATGAATTAGTGTGCGTAAGGCATTGCAGACCACCAGTGTCTGAGCTCGGTCCTCTGGCGTATTGTTACTTTTACTGTCCACCTAGAGGGGCTGAGGCTGTCAGTGGGCAGGGCTCGTGTCTCAGGGCTTTAGCTTCACGGAGACGCCCAGGAAACTTGTTGCAGGGACAATGCAGGGGCGACTACAGTTGCAGCTTTCTGTGGCACTGAGTCATCCCGTGAGAGAAGGATGGGACCAGAGTAGCTCAGGACCCCCCAGCTGGGGAGCAAGCAGCCCAGTCCCATGGGAGCTGGGGTAGAAGGCAGTCATGGTTTGCACTGCCAGGTGACCACCTACACTGTGGGGAGAAGCAGGGCATGGAGATTTGACCTACCCTCCCGCCCCCTCACCTGCTGTGTTGTGGGGCCATGGCAGGCCACTTTTCCTCATCGGTAAACTGGAAATGAGACCTTCCTTGCAGGAGTGTGGAAATGAGACTCCGCAGGACAGTAGATGCAAAGAACCTGCCCAGTTGATGTGATAGGGTGTGGCTGGGAGTGGCGGTGCAGGGTCGTTTGCAGTGAGGGCCAGATGGGAGTCCCTCCCATCGCTGTGCTTTACTTGTGAGAAATTCCCAGCACAGCCCATTGCTTGGGAAGGCTCAGCATCTCCGCATGTGCTTGTCTCCTCCTCCTTCTTCACCCCTCTCCAGATCCTGCTCCATCCTTCAGAGCACCTTCCCAATCCCAAGAGACCTTGCACGCCCTGAAGATGGACTGGCTTCCCTCGGTGCCCAGCGCTGGGCTGGGCACATAATTGGGGCTGAATAAAGAAGGGGCGAATGACTGTGTGAGTGAGGCAATGGGCAAGGAGGGCAGGATAGGGTATGGGGTTTCCTCGGCGGGTGGCAACACCTGGAAAGTTCATGAGTGATACCCGAGATGCTGGGCAGGTCCTGCTTCCTGCAGCTGCTGCCAACACCATCCCAGACTGGGTGCGGGGCTCCTGGTTTCCCCGACATGACGCAGGAGCCACTCCAGGAGGCAAGAGGGAGACAGGGGTCACTGGCGAGGTTGACGGGGACAGCTCCTGGGGGCCACCTAGGGCTGCTACAGCCAGTGAAGGGCACAGGTGGCAAGAGGTCTCCAGGATAGAGGGAGGGGCTGGACTGAACAACCTCCTGGGACTGACGGACCCCCTGACCCCTCATCCAGTTCAACCCTGGCACAGGCAGGACAGAGTTGTGATTCAGACTTGGCTGGCTTTGCATCCTGGCTATTTCTTACTGGCAGTGTGTTCCTGGGCCTCAGTTTCCTCATCTGAAAAATGGGGGTTCTGATACCTACCTCATAGGTTTTTGTAAAAATTAAATGACATGTCGAAAAGCATTAACTCACAGTGCCTGCACCATAGAAAGGTTCAGTAAATGCAAATAGTTGTAATATTATTATTATACATACTGTTATAAAGGCACAGAGACTCTGACAAACTGAATCGAAGCCACACAGCAGGCAGAAGCCAAAGTGAGCCCAAGACTCCTATTTGGTGAATATAGCAAGAAGCAGCAAAGCAAGAGGCAGCAAAGTTATGCATGTGGGCTCTGGAACCAGGATGGCCTCAAATATCAGCTCTGTACTCACAACCTGTGTGACCTCAGGCAACATCCTTAACCTCTCTGTGCCTCGGTTTCTCCACCTGTAAAATAGGGGTTATAATAGTGCATCTGCCCCATAGGTTGCTGGAAGGATTTGGGAGTTAATTTTTTGTAAAAATGTCTAGAGCACATGGAAGAATGCCTCATATTAGAAACATTCCTTAAGTGCAGCTTTTATAACCTAGTGTGGCCTTGGGCAAGTCGCTTTCCTCTCTGGGCCTCCATCTCAGCCCTGTATAATGGAGTGTTGGACTAACTGAGCTGGAGGCTCCTTCTAAGGTCCATAGTTCTGGGGAGAAGAGGCCTGTTGAATTTATATTCCTGTCCCGTTTTTTCACAGCGTCTTGAGACTACAGCCCCTCCCCACTTCTTTCCTGCGTCTTCCATCTCCTTTTCCCTCCCAGAGGATGGCAGGCAAAGGAGAGGGACTTCCCTAGTGGTGAAGGGGCTGGCAGAAGGCCCCAGGGTTGGGAAGAGGAGAGGTGATGGATGGAAGCTGGTGTTGTCAGGTTCCTGCTGCTTACTGGTGCCTTCTGCCCCCAGGGCTGGACGCTGGGCCAGGGCCCCGCTTGTCCCTCCCCACTCCCCCCACCTGGGGTGGGGCCCCCAAAGGCAGGCCAGCTTGCCCCCTCCATCAGGAGGGGAGGACCCCTCACAGGGTGCAGCTGGGCAGAGGCTGAACCTTGACCCCATTATGTGACCTCTGGCAGACCCCTTACTCTCTCTCAGGCTTTCTCGGGGTCTGAGTACAGGGCAGGCAAAATGTCTCAGACCATCTGAGGCTGGCAACACAGAGGCCACATCCCAGGTCCGCCATCCTCCAGGGGCCCTGATCAGCTGTATTGCTGGCCTCCCTCCCCCGACTTGACAGGGCGTGAGTCACTTCAAGGGAGGGGTGCCTCTGCCTGGAGCCCACGGTGGGGGGAGCAGTTGGAAACCCCCATACCAGGAAGCAAACGCTATTCCCATCACCCCTCCCTTGATACTTCTTCCCATGTGCCTATGGCCGTTGTTGTCCAGGGCTAGTCGGACTCACATGAGAACCAGGAGGAAGGAACCCAGCCCCCAGCCCCACACCCTTCCCAACACCCACTGCCTCCCCAGGGACATTTCTGGTCCCCGTTCCCCTCCACTTCCCCATTGGTACCCCTGTCCCAAATTCCATCCATCCCTTCATTCCATGTACAGCGATTTGCCAGGCACTGACTTGGGTTCCAGGAATATTGAACAAATAAGATGAAACCCTTGTCTCAAAAGGCTCCAAAGAACTCAGTAGGGAAGACCGACAGGTAGAAAGGCCATTCAATAAGATGAGATAGGAGCTGTGATTGCAGGGTCCCTAGACTAACAGAACCAGAAAACACTGGGCTCTGGAGACGAAGTGCGGGGGTGAGTGAGAAAGTTGAAGCAAGGGCTACTCTCAGGCCCAAAGGACAGGGGAATCTACATATTTTGTTCAGTTGTATCCCCAGTGCCTAACACAGTGCCATGCAATAGATGCTCAATAAATATGGAAATAAGTGGATGTTTTGAACAACTTCTGGCAGCTCTTGGAGGTGGACCAGAGTGTGTGGTTGTGGGATGAAGCAGGATGGGGGCCTTCTATGCCCCACAAACTCTTTGTAGTTTCTCATGTGGGCAATGGGGAGCCATAGAAGATCGTAAGGAGCAACAGTCCCCACCTCACACTCCATCGCCTTCCCCTGACTCCAACCCATTGATCTAAAGCAAGGTCCTGCCCCAGCTGCAATTTCCTTTATCCAACAATTCAGTGTCAGTTGATTTGTTGAAATGAGCACATATTAAGCACCTACTTTGTCCCAGTTGTTTTGCTGTCAGATGAGACTGAGTCTGACTGTCCTGTTCACATTTTGACCACAACAGAGATTCTTAATGTGGGGTTTGTGAACCTCTGAAGTTGTATACAAAATTGTGTGTGTATGTGTTCAGGAGTAAGGTGCTCATAGCTTTTAGCAGATTCTCAAGAGTGGCCTGTGCCCATACAGGAGACCTATATGTGTGGGAACCAACTTACTTCATCCAGTGCTGCCTCTGGACGCTGTTGAGAAAGTTTCAGCCCCTATGACCTACCAGCCCCAAACTCAGCCTAACTCGGAGTCAACCGAGGACCCCAAACGCTCCCCCAATTTGCAACCGGAGAGTTGGTCATTCCTGGCAGCAGGCAGAGGGCACTGAGCACTTCCTGGGGGTGGTTCTGCCTGGCAGAGGTGAGCCGCCCACAGCCTAGGCCCTGAGGATCAGCTTAAGGAGGCTCCTGGGAACTTTGCTGCTGTCTCTGTGCCTGTGAAGTCACTGGTGGGAAAGGGGGCGGGACTCAGGTTGGGGTCAGGACAAGGGCGTAGGGCACTGGGGTCAGATCAACCCAACCAAAGGCGCCCAGGGCTCCCAGAGTGGGTGTAGCTCTCCCAGCTGGCAGCAGAGGTATATTTCATTCTGAGTCCCACCATACCCACTGTTCTAGTTTGAAAGCTGCCGGAATCCAATACACCAGAAACTGAACAGCTTTTAAAAGGGGGAATTTATTAAGTTTCCAGTTTACATGTTCTAAGGCCATGAAAATGTCCAAATTAAAGCAAGGCTATAGAAATGTCCAATCTAGGTATCCAAGGAAAGATACCTTGGTTCAAGAAGGCCGATAAATTTCAGGGTTTCTCTCTCAACTGAAAAGGCACATGGCAAACATGCCAACGTCTGCTAGCTTTCTCTCTAGGCTTCTTGTTTCATGAAGCTCCCCTAGGGGCATTTTCCTTCTTCATCTCCTGGCTGCATGGGCTCTCATGAGTCTTTCCAAAATGGTTTCCTCTTAAAGGGCTCCAATAAGCAGCCCACCTTGGATGAGTGGAGACATCTCCATGGAAGCTACCTAATCAAAAGCTGCCATCCACAATTGGATTAGTCACATCTCCATGGATAATCAAAAAGCTCCCACCCAGCAATACTGAATGAGGATTAAAGGACATGGCTTTTCTGGGGTCCACCACAGATTCACACCGGCATACCTACTTTCTGTCCCTCCCTATTCCCAGCTCCCAGAACTGCTTTGTGCTTCTTTTTAATGTCTCTTCCCCACTTTCAGCATCCTCATTCATTCATTCATTCGTTCATTTCTTTTATCCAACAAGCCTAGTTTGTGCACCACCTGCAAGGAGGATGGCAGAGGGTTAGGGAGTGCCAGGCCCTTGTGCCACTGAGTTGCCGGGGGTGGGGTGGGGGGGGGGTGGCACTGGAGGAGCCAAAAGAGGCCAGGGAAGTCCTGGGCAGGCAGGGAGCTCAGGGCCAGGTAGGCTGCTCCTCAGGGTTCCCCCAGATGTCAGGCCTGTGGAAGAGCTTTGCAGGGGGTGGGGAGCTGGGCCAAGTTGGATTTGAAGGGGCTGAGCCTGTGGCTTTAATCCCCTCAGCTGAGCTGCAGTGGCTGGGGGTGGGGAGGGCGGGGATCATGTGATGGCATCATTGTCCAGGGCTCTGTCTGCCTGGAGCCCAGAACCAGAAGGCCAAAAGAATGTGCTCAATGCATCTCCACCATCGTCTTCCAGTGGAGAGAGTGCCCTGGACCCTCAGTTTTTCTGTTTCCTCATCTATAAAATGGGGACAATTTCAAAGCCAAAACTGTAGGATTTCTGTGTGAGAAATAAGTGAGTTAGTACATGTAGATTTGCTGGTGATAATCTAGTTCTTGGGTTGGCAGTGGGTTCACAATATTCATTACATTATTAAAAATCAAAAGAGAGGCATGCATGGACCATGGTGAGGGCGTGGTAAACTGAGGATTATGGTTAATCTAATCATGTGTTCCTGGGGTCATTAAAAAAAAAAAGCCGCTAAAGTGCTTGGCACAAGCTCAGTGCCCCTTAAACACTAGCTATAACCTAGATGGGAATGAGATGGAAGTTTCCCTGCAAGGAAGAGAGCCCACCATTTGCATGCTTCAACTCTGTGCCAGGCACTTGCACTCTTTCTCATTCACTCCATACGTTATCCCTTTGAAGAATAGAGCCTCGCTGCTCATCACAGAGAGGAGAAACTAAGGCATAGAGGGAAGTGACTTGCCCAAGGTCACACAGCAGAGCTGGAGTTTGAAGGGGTCTCCTGTCTCAGAGTTCTTTCCCCAGCACCCAGCTGCCTTGAGCTTCCCCACCTCAACAGAAACATTGTCCTGAGGGCCTCTGGACTCTCCCCCAAAGTGGGTCCTAACTGGAGCTACCTTTCAGCATCCATTTCTCCATTTATCTCCTTATAGTCCTGCTAGCCTGAGTCGGGCCAACAGGTTCTACCTGTCCTAGTGGGACATGCGGGGTGGGGGGCAGTGTGCCACGTGGCCCCCTGACCCCACCCTCTTCCACGCCCAGGGCTGCAGAGGCTGCTCCCTCCTCCCAAAAAAACTTCCAGGTCACTCACCCCTTCACAGGACAGCAGACTTGTGTTGGGAGTGAAGCAGGGACAGGGGGATGGTGTGGGGGTGAGAAAAAGGCTTCTACTGAAAGAAAAAAAACCTCAGTATCAGATCACTGGTGGGCACTGCACATCAGGAAAGGGGGCAGATGGAGAATACACGGGGCAGGGCAAGGGAGCCAAAGAACCATGACACGGGGCAAGGTAACGAGGCCTCCAGACCCAAGTCCCAAACAAGCCCTGGCTCCTGCCTTCCTGCAAGGGTCAGAGTAAAATGGCTGTGTGTGTCTGTGCCCACCAAGTTCAGCCCACCACAGGGCCTCACAGGCCCTGGGCTCTGATTCTTCTCTACTCCGCTGCCCTTGTGCTGTGTGATCGTGGGCAACTTACTGCCCTCTCTGAGCCTCAGTAAAGAGGGAGGTTGGGGCAGGCAACTGTGGCTCAGTGGCAGAGTTCTCATCTGCTGTGCTGAGACCCAGGTTCGATTCCTGGAGCCTGCCCATGTCAAAAAAATTATAAAAAGGAGAGGTTGTTGAGCTGGTTGATCTCTGCCTGCCTCCTGGTTCCACCATTCTGCGTTTATGGGTCTCACCCACCAGGATGGAGCACGTTAGAATCCTCTGGTCTTGGTTCACTTTTCAGTGAGCCTTTTCTAACCACCCCGCCCCAACACACACATTTAAAATCACTCCAAAACTTCCTTTCTTACTTTCTTGCATTATTTTTCTCCATAGCAGCACTTATCACTCCCTGACACTATAACCTACGCACTTGTGTTTGTTTATCATCTGCCTCCCTGCAGGAGAACGTCAGCTCCAGGGGGGGAGGGAGATTGCTCAGTCCTGCTCACAGCTGTGCCCATGTCTGGTGGGTAATAAGTGTTCAATAAACATTTGCTGAAGGTGTGACGAAGGGTCAGACATGTAACAGGCCTGGTTTGCTGAGGAAAGCTGGTCAGGGGCATGAAGGAGGGATGCAGAAAAGGAAAAAAAAAAAGAGGGGATGGATGTTGTGCCTGCCTAGCCCAGCATTGAGTAAGGGAAGCGTTGGCAGAGAAAGTCCAAGTAAAGGGACAAGAGAGGGATATGGCCCAGCCAGGGAGGTGCCCCCCTGGCAGTGACCAGGGCTGCCCCAGGCAGTGTGTGAGCAGAGGGTCCCACTTAGAGGTCTGAGAGCCAGAACCTTCTTCCTGACACGTGTCCTCTGCCCCCACATATTCTCCTCTGGACCAAGGCCAAGCGAGGCGGAAGGCTTGCCGGCTGGTCACAAAGGGCTCACAGCCCTCTCTGGGAAAGCTCGGAAAGCTCTCGCACCCCTGATAAGCTGGGTAAATTTCAAAGGGGCTAATGGGGAGTGGGAGGCAGGGCTGCTGATAGCAAGGCCAGAGTGCTGCCAGCGCCCCCCCCCCCCCCACTTCCCACCACCCCATGGCCCGGGCCCCCGGCTGACCTGCGAGCAAAACAGGTTCCGATTGTGCCCTTATCTGGGCCTGCGGTTTTGTAAGGCCCTGTTTGGCTCTGCGCTAATGGGGGGAAAGGCAGCAGCCAGCCTCAGGGTGTGGGCAGCAAGGAGAGGCCCCTCCAGCTTCACCCCCCACGATGGGGCCTGGGGTGTACCTGGTGCTGACCCCTGCTCCCTGGGCAGCCCAGCTCCAGAGGGACAGCCAGGAGGGGCACCTGACACACTGCACGCCTGGCATGGAGGTGGGCGGTGCAATGGTTAGGGGCAGGATTTTGCCTCAGAGTCTGGCTCCTCACCTCACAGGTACTATGAACCATTCTGTGCCTCAGTTTTCTCACCTAAAAATAGGGAAGCTTAGCCTCAAAGGGCCAAGACAATGAAATGAGTTAACCCATGCAAAGTGATTAGCATGCACCCAACTCACAGTAAGCACCTGATAACTGAGAGGCTTAAAGGGAGGCCCCCTGGGGAATGAGGAGGCCAGAGAATCACAGGTCGTGCAATCTGGCTGCGCATCGCCTTCCTGATCTCATCATGTCTTTCCACTCTACCCATCGCTCTCTCCGCTCCAGCCACACCAGCTTCCTCCTCAACAGTCCACAAACACGCCAGGCAGAAGCCCACTCCAGGGCCTTTGCAGTCACAGAAACCTGCAGGGCTCACACCCTCACCTCCTTCTTGTCTTTGCTCAAACCCCACCTTCTCCGGGAGAGCACTCTGACACACACACACACACACACACACACACCCCGTCCTGCTTGAATGTTGTTGTTGTTTTTTAATTGCACTCATCACAACACTTGTCACTATACAGTTTCTCATTTATTATCTTTGTTGTTTACTGTCTGTCTCTCTCTAGAATGTGAACCTAATGAGTCTCTCTCTAGAATGTGAACCTAATGAGATCAGGGTTTACATTCTGTAAACCCATCACAGAGGCTTGGGGGTGAGGTGGGCAGGGTGTTAAGTGTGGGCCCTGTGTCCTGGTGTCCTCTCAGATAGGCCTGCGGGGATCCCCAGGCTGGGAACACTTCTCTGGCAGGAGCGCTGTCTGTCTAGTACTCAGGGAAGCTCTGGAGCCCTGAGGGCTGTGCTGGGGCCTGGGGTGAGGTGAGGCCTCCTCAAATGCACCCCAGCTGTGAACAGGCATTGGGGGTGGGGGAGAGAGGATACAGAGGAGGGAGCAGGGGTGGGGACAGCCAAACCTTGGACACAGTGAGGACTGGCCCATCTGCTGAGCTGCTGCTTTGCCCCTCCAGGAGTTCAGAGTCACTCTCTATGGGGTCAGTCTGGGAAGGAATAGCAGATGACATTGGTGGGAAATGGAGACCTCGGCCTAGAGAACCAGGCCCCAGGCTGGAAAGGCTTTGGGCTGCTCCTAGATGTCAGTTTTCCCTAGAATGGTAAAGGTCACACACGCATTGTGCCTTGCCGCACATAGTAGGTGTGCACAAAGCCCACAGCCAGCTGGCCTTGGAAGGAACCCCAGGGTCATTTGTGTCCTCTGAAATGCCAGGCCACGTGCTCTTTGCCAGCAGGCTGTACCCTGGCCCCCTGCCCTCCAGTGCCCGTGCAATGCCTGGCACAGAGTAGATGCTCAGTAAATGCATGCTGGTCTGAACAGAACACGGTGACATGGCCCAGGTTACCCTGACATGCTCCGGTTGGCAGAAACTCCTAGTTGTATGGCCCCTGAAGAGTGCAGGCTGGGGTGACAATCACCATCCCTTGGGCTATCCCTGGTCCCCTTGTCTACCATACAGCCACAGTACAGTGTCCTGGAAAGCGGATTCTAACAGACCCAGCCAAATCTTGCTTTGCCACTTTTTAGCCTTGATTTTGGTGAAGTTAAGGAGCCTCAGTTCCTCGTCTAGGAATGAAAGGGGCAATGGTACCGTCAAGTGGTGTGCTGATCACAATTAGATGAGATAGCACATGCCACACGTGAGCATAGGTTGGGATCTGGATTCAAATCCTAGCCCTGCTGTGTGTCCTTGGGCCAGTTCCCTAGCCCCCCTGGTCTCCGGTTGTTCCTCTGTACCAGGAGGAAGGGGTGGTCTCTGGGTTCCCACAAGCCAGGCTTCTGGCCCATCCTGCCCCCAAGGATCCATCCAGGTGACCATGACCAGGTTTGTCACACCTTGACAGGAAAAGCCCTCCCCCAGCTGCTCCCCACCTTCTCATGGCAGAATCCTGGGACTGGGGTGGGGCCTTGTGTGTCAGCCAGGCAGGGGCGGGCAAGAACCAACTGGCAGCCTCATCTCTCCTGATGTGGGTCCCAGCCTTGTCCCTGCCCCCACCCCCAAGCTGTAGTTCCCCAGAGGGCGGGACCTAGATGGGAGGATGGGGCACTGGGAGATGGAGACAGAAAGAGAGCTAGGAGGGTGGCAATCTGACCTAATAACAGGCAGACAGGCTACCCTCTCCAAAGCCCTCTGCTTCCATTAACAATCAACACTCACTCTTCCCAACAGCCATACCTGCAAGGTCAACAGGGCAAGCAAAGCATTATTTTTTCACAGAGGAGGTGCGGGAGGCTCAGAGAGGGCCTGAGACTTGCTCAAGATGATGCCGCTAGTAAGTGGCGGCATTGAACCCCGAACCCTGGGCCCCAACTCCCCATCCAGGGCTCTTCACCCTTTTCTCTGTGGGGTCAGTGGCGAGAAAGGAACAACTCGGGGAAGGAAGCTCAGGCCAGCGGCTCCAGAAATCATGATCTGTTCACTGGTTCTGAAGCAGCTATTGCTGTCAATAGCAACGAGTTAGAAGCCAGGAAGAAAGGCGCGGAACAATGAATGAACAGTGGATTGGAACCTGTGAGTTCTGCAAGAGCCAGAGTGGGGCATGGGGAGGTTGTGGAGAAAGCTCTTGAGGTGGGTCTTGAAGGATGGGGAGGCTTTCTACCACGGGTAAGAGAAACTCAACTCGAATCCCTTTAAACCAAAGACAAGAAAAGAGAGGTTCCTGGTTCATCCAGGTGCTCACGCTGCGGTGTCAGCAAGGTGACTGGCTTCTCGTGCTGCTCCTTCTTCTTGGGGCTGACCCAGCATGCCCTCTCTGATGGGGACGCTCCAGACTTACACCCTCAAGGCTCAGAAACCCCAGTGTACAGAGAGATTGTCTTTATTCTGGGAGGTTGGAGAAAAGTTCCAGGACAGGGTCACTGGACCAGCACAAATGGTGAGCTGGGCCCCAGACCTGGAGGGGTGGATATGCTGCAGGTACAAACAACCATCAGCCACGGAAGGGGGTGGGGCCTGGGGGGAGGGACAACAGACTGGGCACCTGTCACCCGATGAAAGCTGGCTAGAGGAGGACTGGAGAGGGGGCCAGCCTGGCGGAGCTGTAGGCAGGAGACAGAGGTCCAGTGGACTCTGACCCATGCCGAGGATATGCACTTGCCCTGAGGGCTCAGGTAGGGCAGTAACAACATCCTCTCAGGCATGGGACAGGCCAGAAAACCATCAGAGCACTCTTGAGTATGAATCTGCTTCCTAAATATGACCTTGGGTAAGACATTTAAAATGTCCAAGCCTCAGTTTCTTCATCTGAAAAATGGACACAACTATCTCCCTGGAGGCTGGCTGTGAGAAGTGGAGACGATGTGTGTCAAACATGTGGCCTGACACTGGCGGTCATCAAGGCACTGGAACAGGGCTTCTGGGTTCACAGAGCATTTCACTAACGTTGCCTCCCCCCTCATGACAGCTCAGAGGGGTCGCTGGGGGCAGGGAGGGGCATGTTCCCCCCCAAAGTCACTCATCTGAGACAGAGCCAGGATGTATACTTGGGTCCAGTCCCAAGCTAGTGCCAAACACCAAATCAGTGTATTGCAGGTATGTCACCCAGAGTCCCCTCGAGGGTTCAGCATGGGTGGTAACTGGCCCTTCTTTCCCCTAGAACCCAACATAGCTGCCCCAGGTGGACACCAAAGTTGGGTTCATTGCCAACGTTTGCCCCAAGAAGCCTTTTGATGCCTGGGGCCTTCTGAGCCCTAACTGAGCAGACTGAGATCTTCTCTCCTTGCTCACTCCTGCTTCTGGAACCATCATTTATTTACCTACTCCAGGCTAGGGTGGGCATAGCCACTGTCCACACCCAGCGCAGCTAACCCTGGTTCATCCATTCAGTTCCACCCACTCCTGGATACCCCTTGGGCCCAAAGCCAAGGCTATGCCCAGAATGAAATAGTGCTTGCTCTCCACCTGGCTGTTTATCTCTGATCTGTCTCAGGTAGCTCAGGCTTCGTTTTGAACAATAGAGACTTCATTTAAGAAAAGCAAAAAATCTATTTCTCACAAAAAAGGTCCTGAGGTAGGCAATCCAGAGCTGGTTTAGAAGATTTATTCAGTCCTCAGTGACCCAGGTTCATTCCAGTTCACTGTGCTACCACCTTATCCTCATGGTCCAAGATGGCAGCAGAATTCCAGCCATCACAGCTGCGCTCCAGTCAACAAGATGGAGAAAGGATATAGAAGAAAGGAGCAAATAGTATGTACCAGACTGCTTTTTTTTTAAGCAGTTTTATTGAGATATATTCACACACGATAAAATCCATCCAAAGTGTTCAATCAATGCTCACAGTATAATCTCAGAGTTGTGTATTCATCACCACAATCAATTTTAGATAATTTTCATTACTCCAAAAAAGAAAAAAACCATCCCCCTTGCACCCCCTAATTATTGACTGTTGTGCTACCTTTGTTATAACCAATGAAAGAATATTAAAATATTACTGTTAACTATACTCCATAGTTTGTACTATGGTGTATTTTTTCCATATACTGCCCTTTTTTCTTTTTTTAGGTGCATGGTCCGGGAATTGAACCCAGGTCTCCCACATGGAAGGCGAGCATTCTACCACTGAAACACCCGTGCACCTTATTTCTGTCCTATTTTTAACACCTAATAGCAGTGACGTACATTTGTTCTGGTTCATCAAAGCGCATTCTCATATTTGTACTATTAACTACCGTCATCATCCTCAGCAGGGCTCACTGTGTTAGAGTCGTGTTTTATCCTCTACGTTTCCTTCTAGTGGCGTTTGTGACCCAAAACTTCCCCATTCAACCACAATCACACACATAATTCAGCACTGTTAATTACACTCACAATAATGTGCTACCATTACTATACATCTTATATATTTTCAATCAACCTAATTAAAAGTTCTGCACAAATTAAGCCTCAACTCCCCATTCTCTACCCTCAGTCTATCTCCTGGTAACCTGTATATTAGATTTTTACTCCATGAGTTTACTTAGTACAATTAGATCATATTATTGAGATCATACCATAATTGTTCTTTTGTGTCTGGCTTATTTCCAACATAATGTCCTCAAGGTCCATCCATTTGTCATATGCATCAGGACGTCATTCCTTCTCACTGCTGAATGACATTCCATCATATGTAAATGTGGTTTGTATATACCACATTTTTGTTTATCCATTCCTCTATTGACAGACACTTGAGTTGCTTCCATCTTTTGGCAATTGTGAATAACATCACTGTGAACATTGGTGTGCAAATGTCTGTTCCCATTCCTGCTTTCAGTAGCCAGCTTACTTTTTAAGGAAGATTCCTAGAAATTGGCAAGTACCACTCTGCTTTGTCACACAGTCACATTTAACTGCAAGGAAGGCTGGGATGGTCTTAACTCCAGGCAACCGTGTGCCCAGCTAACAATCAAGGGCTTGTTTAGTGAGGAAAGGAAGAGAATGGATATCCGGGGTAACTAGCTTTCTCCAAACTGCATCCATTCAATAAGCATTTATTAGGTACTCCCTGTACTTACCCACGTTGCAGTGCTTATAACATGACTAATACCTTAGGGTCTCATGAGCACTGAACAGTGCCTGGCACATGATAGGGGCTCATCAAGCACCAGCCATTATTATTTATTATTCAGCCATTATGTTTACTGCAGCAGAGTGCTGGGCTGTAAGCAACAGCTGCTGTGGGAGCAGAGCGGAGGGGAGCAAGGGCAGAAGGCATCCTGGAGGAGGTCCCACTTGGGAATGTAGAGGCTCTTTCTTTGTACGGACCCTAGAAGGCTGGACCAGTGGGAACAGGGATGGTTGACTGGACCCCTTTCAGGACCTTAAACGACTCCCCGACCCCCATCCCCACCCCATTTCATCTCAACCTTCTCTGGGGAAAGACTCTGATAGCTCTTCCTCACCAAAGCGCCTTTGACAATGACATTCAAGCACAGGCCTCTCCAGGTGTGAAAAGTCCAACCACGTGATGGAGAATGTCGGCGACAAGGAAGCTAGTTTGGAAGTCCTTGGAATCTTCTTAAAGCCCTGGAATACTCATGCTGTGCACAGCCACAAAATTACTTAACAAGCATAAACTAAAAATCCCTCTCCTGACAAAATGGGGGTTGCTGGTAGTCTGTGCCCCTGCAAGGTGATGCAGGGAAAGGAAGCCCCAGCCCCTGCCCTCCAGGGACATCCCTCAGACCACCTGGCAGGACCCCCCCCCTTCCAAATCTCAGAAATGGAAGAACCTGTGGATGCTGGGAATGGGGGCACTCCCTCCCCCCCCCCCCCCACTGCCAGGGGCTGTGGGAGAGGAAGTGGCTGCTGGTCGGTTAACTTGCTCCTCACCTGGGAAAATAAGCCTTGCCACCTACCTGAGCAACACTGCATGGCGATCTGTGCCATGGGGGCCTTTTCCCCAGGGTTCTATGAAGCCCCCTCTGTCTTGGCCTCAAGAGTAAGAGAGCACTTCCTCCAGGAAGCCCTCGCTGCCATCCTTTGCCAGGTGCCCACCCTCGGTGCCCCCACAGCCCTCCCTTAGAACATGGGTAACTCCAGGTTTCCACCACTGCTTGATTGTCAGCCCCCAGCCCCTGGCTGTGCCCACATAGAGCCAGGACCTGGGTTCCTCTCCATATACCCCTGTACCTGGCACATGATATGAACTCAGTGGCTGTCTGTCGATTAATGAACTAGTGAATGAGTTAGTGAATAAGCGAATGAGTGGGTCCCCTGGCTGCCAGAGTGCAGGTCCCCCAGGGAGGAGGGGGAGGCCTGCAAGGGTTAACCAGGGGCCCGCCTGTGGTCTGAGGTAAGCAGGGAGCGTATTTGTTCAGGTAAATAAGGAAGGATTACTTATAATGGGAAACCAGGCCCTGGCCAACTCTTCATCTCCCGGCTGCCTGACTTCCTCCCAGCACATTCCTGCACTCTGCCCGGCCCGCGCTGCCCGCAGACTGGGTGCCCCAAGCCCACCGCTGGCACCTCCTCCCAAGCCCCTGGGGGCTGGGCCTCGCCACAGCACCGGCAGGTGGCCCGGGGTTGGGGGTGAGGGGCTCCCTACCGGGCGCACAGCCCTGAAACTTCCGAGGGCCGCCTCTCGAAGGTGGCCAGGCCCCTGGCATACCCCCACCGTGTTGCCTCTGCCCCCAGCCCTGCTTGCCCCTGGTGCTGCTGGCCCACCAGATGCCCGGCTGAGACACGAAGGTGGCCCCACCTGCCCACGCCTCCTCCTGGCCCCTGAGGTTGGCACTGCAGTGGACAACTCCTTGGGCACCCAGCAGCTAACGGGTAAGTCTGTCCAGTGGCACAGGGTGCCCTGCCACGGGGGCTTGCTTTACTCTGCCAGCTGCGGGGAAGGTGGGCGATTGAGGGCAGGCCCTGGAGGTTCACTTTGCAAAGCTCAGGCTTCCTACTTTCCCAGGCGTCAGTGATCCTGGGATCTGGGTCCCTTCGCCCCTAGAGCCCCCTACCCTCCTCTGCAGTGCAGCTCCCTAGGCCCACCCCAGAGCCTAGGTGAGCACCCCTGTCCTGATGAGGCCCGGGATCTGTGACGACCCCGTCTGGGCTCCACATGCAACCTAGCCCACCCAGCCCAAGCAGGTAGCAGCCCTGCGGGTACAGAGTCTCAGCCCCTGAGCCCTGACCAGTTCTGCTTGGCTAACAAAAGACAAGCAGCCTTTCTGCTGCTGCCAGCCGTGGCTGCTCTGCCAAGGGAAGGGTCTCCCTGACGCTGGGTCATGTGTGGGTAGGGGCTCGTTGGAACCTGGAGGCTCAGGGTCAGGGCTGGGGGTCCAGGCAGGGGAGTGGTGGCTACATTACCTGTGGGGTAAACCCACTGAGTACTTGAGCACCCGGGGAAGCTGAGGGCCTGTGGGGCTGTCAGGGCATATGAGGAAAGCACCAGTGGGGTCCCTTGAAGGCTCTCAGCTCCAAGATTTTTCAGATTCTTCCTGTGGGCATCAAGGGAAGTGGGTGGCAGGGTGGAAGCCCAAAGTGCCCCGATAATGGGAGGCCCCCCGAGGCTGGAAAAGGGGTGTGTGTGTGTGTGTGTGTGTGTGTGTGTGTGTTGGGAAGTGGGCAGGCCTACTTAGTCAGCTCAGGTTCCCCTCACCCAGCCTGCTGAGGCCACCCAGCAGCCCCCCCCCACCCCAGGCTACAAGCCTTGATGGCCACAGCCTTTCTCCTCCTCTTCGGTCAGGGCTAGGACTTGGCCTCATTTCCTGCCCTCACCTTCCCCAATAAACAACTTCACAGCAACCCCCAGTAAAGTGGCATCTCCCCAGCACCAGCTGCTCTGCTGAGTAACAAAGCAAACAGGCATCTGGGCTGCCCCAGGCCCAAGGTGGCAGGCAGAGACAGATAGGAAGGTGACTCCCCACCAGAGGGTAAAGGCCAGAGCCAGGGGCTCCTAGCTTGGGAGTCTCACTGCTCCAAACCCGCAGACCAGGTGGGGGGGTGGGGGAGGGGCTGCTCACTGGGCTGGGCACGAGCTCCCCTTCGAGAACCTTGACAGTGTTTACTCTGCACCGTGAGTGAATCCAGGCAGATTGTTTATTGGATGTTTAGTGTCAGATGTGATGCCCCTGAATTTTTACAAGGACCCTCTGAAGTAGGGGGGTTGCAAGTTTCTCTTTTCACTGAGTCTGGGGGGGATAGGGCTGCACCCAGTAGGTGCTCAATCAATGCTCATTGAGTGTGATGATGAGCCTTCTTTCTAAAAAAAGAACCTACTTTTTTTTATTGTAAAAACAATGTACGAACATCCTTGATGTACAAACATTCTGTACATGGTTTGCAATCAGTGGCTCTCAATACCATCATATAGTTGTGTATTCACCACCATGGTCATTTTTTTTAAACATTTGCATCACTCCAGCGAAAGAAATAAAAAAGAAGAAAAAACTCAAACATCCCATGCCCCTTACCCTTCCCTCTCATTGACCACTAGAATTTCAATCTACTCAATTTATTTATTATCCATACCTTTTACTCATCTGTCCATACCATAGATAAAGGGAACATCATACACAAGTTTTTCACAATCACACACACTGTAAAAGCTATATCATTACACAATCATCTTCAAGAAATAAGGCTACTAGAACACAGTTCTACAGTTTCAGGTACTTCCCTCCAGCCACTCATTAATACACCTTAAACTAAAAAGGGGATATCTATGTAATGCTTAAGAATAACCTCCAGGATAACCTCTTGATTCTATTTGAAGTCTCTCAGCCACTGACACGTTATTTTGTCTCATTTCTCTCTTCCCCCTTTTGGTTAAGAAGTTTTTCTCAAACCCTTGATGCCAGGTCCTGGCTCATCCTGGGATTTCTGTCCCATGTTGCTGGGGAGATTAATGTCTCTGCGAGTCATGTCCCATGTGGCGGTGGTGGGGCGAGGGGAGGCAGGGCAGTGAGTTCACTTGCCATATTGGCTTAGAGAGAGAGGCCACATCTGAGCAACAAAAGAGAGAAACTACTTTTTAACACCAACGTTGTTTCACTTATAGAGGTAATAGCCCTGAAACAATTACAGCTTAATTTTGTGCTAAACTGCTTGGTACGGTTTAAGTGTAACCTGGAGAAATCAGTTCAGACTGATTGGGAGGCAAAGGCCCTCTGGATAGACGGCAAGAAGGGATGGGTTAGAGCCTGCAGTGTCATCACTTATTGTGTCACCTTGGCAGTCACTTTCTCCCTATGTTTGCAGTTTTCTGTCTGTGAAATGATAAGGTCTCTGAGTGATTTAGACCTTGTTCAAGAAGACTTCATGGGTGAGACAGCCGGGAATGGGGCTTTGAAGGCTGTGTAGGAGTTGGTGGAGGCAGATTGCCTGGTCAGATTTGCCTACTTTGCAAGCCTTATGTGTATGCTTTCCCAGCCTTGTCCCCTAGGCTGAGGGGAAGTGGAGAGGTAGACAGGCATTCCTAGCTCTGGTCTCTCTCAGAGGCTAGAGAGAGATGGGTGAGGCCAGCATCTTCCCTGGCCTATACCAGAGAACAGAGTGACTCCAGAGCAAGGGAACCAGACCTGCCTCACTACCATCCTTTCCTCTCCCCAGACCCTACCCTTTGACCTATTCCTTTGCTCCCATACTTTCACCCCTTCCTTCTTCCTTAGTTCCTCTCATTCTCACCCTGTTACCTCTCCCTCCCCTTTTCTCTAGTCTCATGCATCCCTCATTTGCTCCCAGGCGACACCTTAATGCATAAATCACAAGGAGTTTCTATCCACAACCCCCTCAGTCTCCACAACCCCTTTAAGACATGCTCCAGACAGTCCATTTAACAGACACGACAACTAAGTCTCAGAGGCAGCCGAATCACATGCTCTGGTCCCAGAGCTAGTGACCAGCGAGTCAGGGCTCCAACCTGGTCAGAGACCCTCCCCCTTGCACTCTCCACCCCCCTTCTATGCCCCACCCTGCACCCCCAGCCAAGCAAGTAACCTGTCAGGTGGAACAACTCTTCCCAAAGCAAACTTTGCACAAGCCGAGTTGCCCTGGGCTCTTCCTGACATTTAATGCTGGGCTCCTTTGCATGTTCTCTGAGAGCTGGGGAGCCCAGCCCGGGAGGTGCCCCCTGCCAAATGCTCCTCTCCCACCTATCAGCGGTTGGGTGACACCTCCAGACTGGGGGAGGGGAGCCCCCTCCCTCCTCCCGGATCACTCCTCCTCCTGCCAGGGAGGCTGGAGGGGACCAAGGCCTACCCCAGACCCTAGGAAGGGACAAGTTTGGCCCATCTGGGCACCTCCAGGGTTAAAGCACCCTTTCCTTCTCCCTCCAGTTTAGAACTGGGGAGAGAGACTGGGACTGACTGCCCAGGCTAAGGTCCCAGCACCTGGGGCTGCTAATGGGGACCAGACCTGAGGGCTGCTGGGATCCAGCTGCTCCCAACCCCAGGACAGTGATACGGGGCAGACCCAAATACCCCCCCAACAGCCTGATAGCTGTTACCCTGATACCCTGGCCCATTTAAAACAGTTTCTCTTCTTAGCCTCTTAGGATAGTTCATTTTAGACTTTTATCCCTCTGTAATGCTGGTGTGCCTTCACTTTGTCCTAAAGTCCACATTCTGAGCCCACTTTCCGAGCCCACTTTCCGGCCATTCTTAGCAATAGTTCCTCTTCCCTGAAAGTCTGAGTTTGGCTGCAAGTCAGTACTGCAAAATCCCCTTCCCAAACCCCTTTCCCTCACCCTAAGATTGGGGCTCGAGGCGCATTTTCTCCCCCACTCTCCTCAAGGTTTTACAGACACACTAACCATAGTTTATGAAGGGCCTCTGCTTTCCCAGCTCTGAGCTGGGCCAGAAGGAGGCTCTCGGAGTCATGGAAAGTAAAGCTCTTGTGCAACACATGTATGCCTCCTGAGAGACGTGAGGCCCTTTCACATCCCTGTCGTGCTTCATCTCAAGCCCCAGAGTCCCAATTGTCATTGTGGTCCCCAATTCACCAACGAGATGCGGCTGAGAGGATGGACCAAGCTGCCTCAGGCAGTAGCAGCAGAGCCCAGGCAAACTCCACATGTCCTCACACCCTCGGGGACCCACTGCCCCGCTGCGGTTGGGGGTCACAAGGGTCACAGGTACATTCAGCCCCTGGATGTACCAAGTGCTGGGAGGTGAGCTGTAGACAGGGAGGAGTATAGAGAAAGGAGAAGCTGCTGCAGCCTGGCCGCTTGGAGGTGGGCGTGTGGGGCTGGGTCATGAAGGATGAGAGAGAGGAGGGGCAAGCGCTCTGCATGGGGACTGCAGATGGCCAGGGGGTGGGCTCGGGGGCATGGCATTGACTGGGGTGCTGAGAACTGAAATGTGTTTACACACAGTATGTGCTCCACAAGGGCTGAAGGAAGATACAAATGTCCATTTCTGGAGCGCCCTGAAAGCCAGGCAGAATTTGTACTTGATCTGGTGGGAAGTCAGGATTCTGCCACGATCCCTCTGTTTCGCTTATTCCGAGCCCACGGCATGGCTGGGCTGGCGGGGGTGGGGGCGGGTCCTGGCTGGAAGAAGTGGGGTGTGCTCCCTCTGGGGGTGGGAGCCAAGCCTGATGGGCAATGTGGGGTGGGAGGGACAGGCTGGCAGGTGGCCCTGCTTAGGGTGGGCCAAGTCTTTCAGAGGCTCTGGATGCCAACTCCGTGCCTGGGGGCAAGGAAACTCCAGCCACACCCCTCACCTTGCCCCGAACTTCACCTCTGCTTGTAAGAGGAGCCCCAGTGTCTGTTCACCTCTGTTCCCCTGCCACCCCACCCCTCCCAAGCTCCCAACGTAAGGCTGAGGGGCTAGATGAGGGCATGGGGTCGTGGAATCCAGGCAGTGCTAGGGCTGGAAAAGTCCTGGGAGATGACCCGCCTCTCGGAGTACAGAGGAGGCAACTGAGGTCCATGTCACAGAAAGATGGAGAACATCATCTCCACATGCTGGGGCAAACTCATCGCATTTCCCACACGTCCATGAACACTGCCGGGGGACTAATGGTGACTGTGGGGCTGACCATGTAAATACAGGGGACATGACGCTGGTGATTGGTTGCAGTCTGGCAGCTGGGTTTTCTCGACATTGATCCGGGAGTTGAGTGATTCATACACCTTCGGACTAGCAAGCCTCCCCGAAGGAAGTCCTACCCTACCCATTTAGCTCCACGGTTACTGACATGAGACTGGACAGTAGCCGCTTAAAAATAAACTAACATTTTCATTCGTTTTATTTATTTATTTTAGCATGGGCAGGCTCTGGGAATCAAACCCGGGTCTCTGGCACAGCAGGCAAGAATTCTGCCACTGAGCCACTGGTGTATCGCCCAAACCAACATTTTTAAAAAGACAAAATATGTCAGGTGTGTTTTGGGGTGCCCATTGAACTACCTGTGGGGACTAATTTGGAAACAGTTTATCTGTGATGGCTCCCTGAGGAATGAAATTACTCCAACATAATAAAAAAAAAAAGTGAACTCAGGGCTGAGGGGGTCTCTGGGCCATGCAGACCCCACCCCTGTGACTGCCATGGGGCTCTGAAACTTGGGAGCTGGATCAGCAGGTCGTCTGAGCACAGGTGAAAAGCCAGGGGTGGTCGCAGTGCTGCTTCCAGGGGCTGGGAGATACAGATCCGTCTGCACTGTCTGCAAAGACGGGGGAGCTCAGACTCGAGTTCAAATCCCAGCTCAGCCACACATGGACTTGTGACCCCTAGTAGGTCATAGCGCCCTTGTCTGGTAGCTGGGAATAGTACTGGCTGCCCCAGGGGATGGCTGGAGAGCCCAACGAAGCATTTATTTAGTTTGGCCTTTGTTGTCCCTGTAAGGATTGGAAGTGGTATCAGTGAGGGCATGTGTGTGGACGCCAGGGGCACCTGTGCAGCCAGGAGTGAGTGGGAGAGGCAGCTGGTACAAATGTGCCAGCAGGCTCCTGGCTGCCTCGGGGAACCATGGGAAAAGCAGAATAGACCAGATTTCTTTGATGCTCTCCCTTCTTCCATTTCCTGTGCTCCATCCTCCTCCTACCTGGCCCTGTCTTCCCAACTCCCCACCCATCCTCCCATCCCTACATAGCCTCCATCCATCCCTCACATCCCCAACACACGCACCCCAGCTCCTGGGGCCACTGGTTGCCCCCCGCTCCGCCATCAAGTTAAACCTCTCAGAGAGTAGGACTCCTGGGGAAGTTAGGTCAGTGGCCTGGATGGGTAAGGAAATGTGAAGCCCAGGACATGCCAAGCCCAGGACAGGCAAGTCCTCTCTCAGCCCCTCCCAGAGACCCACCTTCCTTCTCTCTGCTCTTGGAGACCTCAAGAGCAGCAGATGTTTGCTGATGTCTGCAGTGGGCTGCTTGAGAGCACCAGAGATGCCCTAGGAGCTGGCCAGCCTGGGACCCCTTCCTGGACAATAGAGTGTTCTGCCAGTCAGGAGAGATCACCACTGTGGGCAGCGGGCAGGATGCAGGACGGAGGAGGCCTGGACTCTCTTAGGTCCAGCTAGTTTGAAGGGCAGTTTTGAAGGGTGAGAAAACTGGGATTCCATGGGAAGACCTAAGCTGTCCAAGGAGAAAAGAAGGGACAGAAAGGGGAGCTGCAAGGCGATAAAGGAATGCATGGGGAGGTCATGGGCAGTGGCCTGGGACTCCTCGTGGCCTGCGCAGGCACAGGTTCTCTCCAAGGTGCTGACCAGCTGACGAGGGGCAGGCCTGGGTGGCCCCTGCTGACTCTACATGGCTCCTGGCCAGGTCTCAGTCCCACCCCCATAGTCTCCTGACTCCCACCCATGAAAGGGGGCCCAGAGGCTTGGATGGATTGATGGATGGATGGATGGATGGATGGATGGATGGATGGATGGATGGATGGATGGATGAATGGATGGAATGATAGATGCAGGAAGGGAAGATTAGAAGGAAGTATCGACAGCCAGGGAGATGTGCAGATATAGGCAAGGCAGAGGAGGTCCACACCAAATCTTGGAGTGAGGCAGACTTGGGCTGAGCCATAGGGTCAGAGTGAATGGCTCTGCTAACCCTTCCTCACTGTCGCTTAGGCCTGCAGCAGGGTTCCTGGGCTCTGGACAGGACTGGGGTTGGGTCTCAGTACTGAGGTGGGGTCTAGGGCACAGGCTGCAAACCTCCCGTCCCAGAGGTAAGGTCTGGGGGCCTATGCCAAGCAAGGTATGAAAGACCAGCTCCAACCCCCCATGACAGCCCCAGGGCCTTAGTACAGACATGCCCATGTGACGCGATCTCCCTGAGCTGTGCTTTCTGGAGATACCGGTGGAACTTTGGCTAGAGACAGATGCAACATCAGAGATGAGAGTCTGGGAGGGAGGGGGCACAGGGACACAACCTGGCCCAGAGGGGTAAGTATAGGTAAAGCAGTGAGGGGAAGCTGCGGTTCTAAATCTCCAACTTGGGGTTCCTCTGTCCTCTTTCCTTCATCTGCCTTCCTGGGGGAATGGGATGTGCCAGGAGAAGGGCTCCAAGGTGACTAATCCTTCTGGCCACTGCCCCACTCATCTGGCCCTGCCTCTGGGCCATGGCCTCCACCAGCTGTTACCAAACTTTCTTTGTCTGGAGACCTCTGGGGCAGAAGGGATCCAGGACACACTGAGCTTTAATCCAGACACGTGGCTTAATCCAGAAAAGATCAGCTCAATTTTTGGGGGAGCTGGAAGCATCGCTCAGGAGATGGTAGCCCCTGGGCCCTGGCTTGCGGAGGCCGTTGGGAGGGCTGGGCCTGAAGTCTGAAGCACCTAGACTGGCAAACATGGGCTTGTCCCAGAACCCAGGGCCTGCAGAGCTCTCCCTACTTCTAGTCTGGTCCTGGCTCTGCTGTGTCCGGGTGCATCCCTCCAGCTCTTCAGAGCCTTTGTCCCCCCCTACTCCCACATGTGCACATGTGGCACGTGAGTGGACAATCCCCGTGAATATAATCATGAGCTGAACTGTGCAGCACAAATGGGGAGAACTGGGAGAGTCAGAGCAGGCTGGGGAAGGCTTCCTGGGGGAAAAGGGCTTTCAGAAGAAAGGGGCATGCTGGGCAGGGGATAGCACCACAAGAGAAAAGAGCCATGTTGCATCCACTCCGCAGGGGCTGGCGGAGAAATGCCATTCTCATTAGAGAATGTGGTCACTGTGTCAACCTCTGGGTTCTGGGCCAGACCTTACTACTAACCAGCAAATGAATCCCTTTTCCCTTCTGGACCTCAGTATTCCCATCTATAAAATTATCACATAATATATGATCTCTTCCAGTTCTGATGATCTTGGCTGAGGAGGAGATGGGCTCAGAGGTGGCCCTCGCCATTGGGATGGAGCAGAACAAGCAATGGGGAAGTTCTTGAGCACAGGAGTAGCTGATGAAAGGGTGGTGAGATATGGACTTGATGGCGGGATGGAGTGAGCAGCCAAGAGGCAGGGATGGACTTTGGAGGGCCAAGGGGCCCAATCAAGAGATGGGGAGGACCCCCAGGAAGATGGGACTGGCCAGAGTAGGAGCCTCAGAGGGAATGTAGTACAGCAATCAGAGCCCATGCTTGGCCAGCTGGAGACCTCAGGTGTAACCTCTCTGAGCCTCACCATCCACATCTGGAAAATGGGGTTCACCAATCCAGTCACCCAGGCTGCGAGTATTAAAGGAGGTAATGTGCATAAATGCTACGGGCACAGTGCATAGTATGTGCCCTTCCCTACTAAGTCCAGCCCCAGAGCCTGGACATGTCAGAGTTGCGGGCTGTGCCCACCAGTCCTTAGCTCCCTAACCAGCACAGTGAGGTACCCCCAGATCAGGGCAGCGTGGGGGACAGAGCACTCTCCAGCCCCACCTGCAGACAATAGGACCTTTCCAATTGTCATGTGGTTAATGATTAACTTATTTTTCACCAGGGAAATCTTGGAGCTGGGACTAAGGCTTGGTTGAGAGCAGGTTCCTTGGCATTTGGGAACAGGGTGAAGGCAGGCAGGGATGTGGGGTGTGGAGGGGCGGTGGAATTCTCCACTGGTTAAGGAGCCATTTACCCTCTGTGCCTTAACTTCCCCATCTGCAAAACAGGAATGAGATTAAGCCCTGTGCTTCCTCCCTCCCCGGCAAGGGTACAGATGCGAGGGCTTCAAAGTTCACTCAAATGCATCAGGGATGTGTCACCTCATCCTGGTCTAGCAAACTCTGCCCCCTGCCCTTCCCATTCACCCCCCACCCACCCCTCATGACGCCGTGTCTCGAAACACAGCAGCTGCCTCCTATCCCTACCTGCGTCTGAGCCAAGCAAACAGGAGGGCCATGAGGAAAGCAATTTCTCCTGCTTCTTGGAAAAGCTTCCGTCGCCCTGGCATTTGGCCCAGGGTGCTGGCAGAGACTCTCCTAACGTGGCAGGGATGGGGGTTCTGGGGACGTGGATGGGGCGGGAGGTAGGCAGGAGGTGATGAGGGTGGGGTGGGGGGCCAAGGGACTTCAGGGGTGGGGCTGCCGAGGAAGTAGGGCGCGGGCATAGGCTGGGGTGGGGACCCAGGGACAGAGTGGGCCATTGGCACAGCCTGGGTAAATAATGTGGGCCCACAGCACACACGTGTGTTTGCACAGAAGGACTTGAAATGATTCCAGGCCGGCCCTCTGTCCCCCGCAGCCCCAGCCCCCCTTCAATCCTTGCCCACCCCACCCTGACCTTTCCTTCCTTGTCACTTGAAAGGGAGAGTTGAAATCAAAGGGAACGCCCTTCTCTCTTGCTGGCATTCTCTCCTCCAGAGGAAAGTGCAGTGCTGCCATGTAAGCCTGGGAAAGCTGGATACTGCACAAGGGTGTCTGATTGAGGGGGCAAGAGAGGGATAGAACTCCACCGGGGCTCCATTCGCCAAGCTATGCTATCCAGAGAGGAAACTTCTTCTGAGTGGTACGCAGGTGCCGAATGGGTTAGCTGCAGCTCTAGAGAAGCATAGGTGACCCCGAGCCAGATTCCTTCCTTGTCCTGCCTGCAAGGGCAGATGCTGGCTGCACCCTGAGGCCAAGCAGGTCAGTGCCACAGGGTGACTTGAGATGGGCCAAGGATCCCCTCATCTCCCCACTGTCCCAGCGGAACACAATAAATCCCACCACCCACTTTCCAGCCGGATGACTTTAAAGCAGCAGTTGTCACTGTCAGTGACACTGGAGGGCACATCAGAATCCCCTGGAGGGTCTGTCAAAACACGTTGCGGGGTCTCTGCCCCAGACCTTCTGGTGATTCTACTAAATTCCTGGGTGGTGCTGGTGCTTCTCACTAGGGGACCGTTTCTGAGCACCTTTTGAGAACCATTGCTTTACATACTGAATGCCCTGGAGGAAATACATGCATCACCTTGCCTGAGCATTTTGCCTTAACAGAACTACGCTTTCTCGATGGTTCTCTGTACTTTTGGATGTGCCTGTCTGTTGGTAACCTTCCACCTCTGTGGTGGCGAGGCAGAGCCTGGGGGGCTGATGGGGAGGGGCCCTCACTCCTGGTGATGAGGCCGTCCTGGTACCTGCGGGCATGGGAGGCAGCGGCAGGAGTGTGGGTGTGAGTTGCTGAAGGTCTGTCGTTCCCTGGAGCCTGGGCCTTTTTGCCACGCCCCATGCCCTCCCCCATCCCCTTGCAGGCACCGCCTCCTGGGCTTGGGGCACTGGGAGGGGCTCAGGGGGCAGCACCTTTCAGGGGAGGAGAAGATGGGCTAGGGCCAGGAGCCTAGCTCTGGGCGTGAGAGGCGACCAAGCTCAGCTGTGAGCCATGGCTCACTGGCCACCACAGGCGTGTCACTCTCTGTGAATGTGTTCGTCTCCCCCAGAGGCGCTGGGGACGGAGATGGCTGGCCGAGGGTCTCCCGGCCCTGCCCCCGCACTCACGCCTCTCTTCCTCTGCTGGCTGGTGAAGGGGACAGCGGCCTTCAGGATGACAGCCTGCTCCCTTCCACCCTTAATTCCACCCGCCCCCGTGGGTGCAGCAGGAAAGATTTAGGCTCGTTCTCAAAAGGAACTTCCTCCACAGGACAGTGAAACTAAGGATCCGAGTGTGGGTTGGTTCCTGGGCAGAGGCCTGGACATTAAAGGCCGCTTTTCAAGACCTCAGTTTGCACGGCTGACAAATGGGGCTAATCATGTGTTCCATTGTGAGGACCGAAGGCGGGCAAGTTCCTCAAACATGTGCTGAGATGAGCTGCTCCCAGTCAACCTGGCTTCCTTGGGGAGCAAGAGAGCTGTCCCCACCCTCACCTTGCAGTCTTTCCTAGCAAGCTTGTCTGCCCGTCTTCTGCCCAGTCCTGTCCCGGCTACCCAATGACCCAGAAGCCCCTGACTCTCTCCCAGGCTGGGCAGCTGCCCACTGGCCCCTGATACCCGTAACCAGCTTAGCGGCCCCCAGAGGGAGGCAAGGCGTCTGGAACCTGACTCTCCTCCCTCCTTTACTTCTGCAGACGCCGCGGCCGGCCCGAGCAGCGGCGGCATGGGCAGCACCAGCCCAGGCCTGAGCGGTGGGCCCCCCGGCCGCCTCCTGCAGCCTGCCGACACAGTGTTGCGGGCAGGCCTGGAGAAGGTGACGGCGGGGGTGGTGGGGCCCGAGAGGCGGGACTGGAGCCCCAGCCCACCCACCACACCTGAGCAGGGCCTGTCCGCCTTCTACCTCTCCTACTTTGACATGCTGTACCCCGAGGACAGCAGCTGGGCGGCCAAGGGCCCTGGGGCCAGCGCTCGGGAGGAGCCAGCAGAGGAGCCTGAGCAGTGCCCCATCATCGACAGCCAGGCGCCAGGGGGCAGCCTGGACTTGGCCCCGGGGGGGCTGACCCTGGAGGAGCACTCGCTGGAGCAGGTGCAGTCCATGGTGGTGGGCGAGGTGCTCAAGGACATCGAGACAGCCTGCAAGTTGCTCAACATCACCGCAGGTGAGGGCCCCACTGGCGCGCCTCTTCCATACGTGGGGGAATCCGGGCAGGGTTGAGGTGGCTGGGGTGCGTGGGGCCTCTGCCTGTTGGACTCTGGCCTCCCTTGCCCCCACCCTTGGGCAACCCCAGGGATGCTGGTGCTTCGCCACAGGCGGTCAGCCCATAACACACACCAGCTGCGATGCCTGGGCTGGGAAGGCACCAACCAATCTCTGTGACCTTCCTGTGCCAGTCCATGGCCCCACTCGGTAGGAGCTGGATGAAGTATATACAAGCCCTACACCGTCTGGCCTGCCACCTCCTCTCAGACTCATCTCCACTCTTCTCTCATTCATTCTGCTCCATCCACACCAGCCTCTTTGCTGCTCCTATAACATCCCACCCCAGGACCTTTGCACTGGCTGCTCCCTCAGCCTGGAAAGATCTTCACCCAGATACCTCTACTGAGCTCTCCTCTCACCTCCTTCAGGTCTTAATTCAAATGGGTCCGTCTCAATGAGGCCTTCACTGCCCCTCTATTGAAACTGCTGCCCACACCCCCATCTCCTATTCCCCTTCTTCACTTTATTTCTCTCATAGCACTCTTGCCATATGACATGCTACCGTAGTTCATTTATCTTGTATACTCTGTCTCTGCCACTAGAATGTACACTCCACAAGGGTAGGGCTGTTCATTTGTTAAGGTCATTGCTTCATCCCCAGTTTCCTAGAGTAGCTCCTTGCACATAATAGATACTCAGCAAAGAGTTGTCGAATTCATCAACCAGCATTCCTGAGATGCCAGGCACTGCTCTAGGACCAGAGAACTGAGTGGTGAACACAATCCAAGAAGTCCCTCTAATCACAGAGCTTATGTTATAGCCAAGGAAACAGATCATAAACAACTAGACAAATGTCTCACTGTTGGGTGGGGGTGAGGAGGGGACGTCAGGGTCGGGGCAGGCATGTCTGTCAGGGCTGGAAGGTGAGCTTGTGGGGCTGAGGCCATGCAGCTCAGGTGCCTCATCCCTGCACCATCTCGCCAGCTTCGGGCAGTCCTGGCCCCTCTCCCTGGGTCTCTGGCTCTGGCATTTAAACCTCCCACTCTCTGTGCTGCTTTCACACGGGAAGGGTTTTCATGGACCCGACAGGCTCAGCCCCTCCTCCTGGGACTTATCTGGGCCCAGCCTCTGCCCCCCACAAGTCCCAGCTGGGCTCCTCACTTCAGGCAGCTCTCTGCCAATGCCCCGTCCTCTAGCTTCCCAGGCCCCAAGACAGCCCCGCCCTGGATGGTTCTCCCACAGTGCCTCTTCCCTCATACTAGGCTGGGTAGGGCCTGCTCTCTGAACAATGAGGACAGGAACAAATTGCTTTGACCCTGGGGAAGCAAATGAGTTTATTAAGTCAGGGCAGTCCAGCCAGCAGGTCACCTGGCTGGGGTACCAGCCCAGACCACTGTGTTCCCTGAGAGGCTTACTCACCTGCCAGGCCCACCCACAGCAGCTCCCCAGGGGGACATTTGACATGTGCATTAAGCAGCTGTTAAGCACCCCCCCCAACCCCCGGCCCTTTGTCAAGTGTTGGATAATAGAGTGAGGTTCAGTTTCCTCATCTGTTAAGTATGGGGAGGAGTCAGAGGGTGGAGGTTATGGTACTAAGTCCTGGTTGCATTGTTCTCTGCTTCTTTGAGGGGTTTGAGAAGGATAAGAGGTTTGGGGAGAAGCTCAGGTGTTTCTGGCTTAATGTCACTGTCCCCTCCAGGGCCAAGCTTCCCTGGAGGCCTAATGGAGAGGCTGGAGGGCACTGGGAAGACCCAAGGCCCAAGTGGGATGAGGGGTGCAGAGGCCCCAGGCTTCCCTGCCCTCCCTGAGCCACGTCTGTCTTTATGGCCCTGACCATCGCCCCCACCCCTCCTCTTCCTGGAACCCCCTCCACAGATACCCCTAGTCGCCTCAAGGTCCTGCCCGGGCATAGCCTGTCCCCTCTCCAAGGAGTGCATGGACCCGGGGGCCCATGGGTATCTGAGCAGAGGGGGCCACGTTTGGGGGGATGCCCTCGCACAGTTCCTGGGGCTGACAGGGTGTCTCTTGCCCAGACCCCGTGGACTGGAGCCCTGGCAACGTACAGAAGTGGCTCCTGTGGACCGAGCACCAGTACCGGCTGCCTCCCGTGGGCAGAGCCTTCCAGGAGCTGGGTGGCAAGGAGCTGTGCGCCATGTCCGAGGAGCAGTTCCGCCAGCGCTCGCCCCTGGGCGGAGATGTGCTGCACGCCCACCTGGACATCTGGAAATCAGGTGGGACCTGGTGGGGTGGGAACACCCCTCCTGGGCTCCAAGCCAGGGACAGTGAGTGGACAGCCGGCCGGGAGGTCACTCTCTGCTGGGGAAGTGAGTCCCGACTCCCGGGTCTAGGCTCCACTCCCAGGCTCAGTCCCAATTGCGCCTGCCCCCCTGCATCCTGGATGGACCCACCTTTCCCCAACTCTCAACCCTGGCCAGCAGAACTCCAGGACAGAGCACATAGGAGGGTAAAATGTAGGAGATGGGCTGTGAGAGCACCATGTCAGCGCTGATGCGGAATTCACAAGCCACAAAATGCTTCCTCTTCCTTTTTTTTTTTTGGTAATAAAAGAAGTAATGAGGTAATGCATGTGCATGATTAAAACCAAAACATAGTGGGGGGTGCAAGAGTAGTTCAGTGGTAGGATTCTCTCCTGCCATGGTGGAGACCCTGGTTTGATTCCCGGTCCATGTACTTCCCAAAACAAACAAAAGCAAACAAACAAAAAATTCAACAAATGGGGCTGCAATAGCGGGATACTCACATGGGAAAAGAATGAAATGTGATACTGGCCATATACACATGCAAAAATAAATAAATAAATAAATTTTAAAAAATTAGAAAAAAATCAAAACATAGTGAAAAATATGAAAGGTAATTCTTCCTGCCACCTTCCAATCCGCTCCCCCCGTCACCAGTTTCTTGGGTACCTTTCTAGCGAACGTTTTTGCATATCCAAACAAATACATACTCGGTTGCGTCAGTGGCACCAGCCGATACACTGTTCTCCACTTCATAGTGCATCTTGGCTATTGTTCCCATCAGTACAGCTGCCCTAATCTTTTATTTCTTCTCTTTTTTAAAAAATTGTATTGCAGTGACATATACACAATGTAAAATTTCCCATTTTAGCCATTTTTCAGTAGCATTAATTACATCCACAGTGTTGTGCTACCTTCATCACCCTCCATTACCAAATCCCTATCATCACCCCAAACGGAAACACTGCACCCTTTAAGCAATCACTCCCCCATTTCCCTACACCCAACCCCTGGTAACCTCTAATCAATTCCTGTCTCTAGGAAATTGCTTATTCTAGATATTTCGTATCTGTGGAATCATATGTGTCTGGCTTATTTGGCTCAATATGATTTTGGCAGATTTCCTTTTTTTATATATATTTTAATTTCTTTTTAACTTTTTTATTGTATAGTATAACATACATACAAAGCAAAGAAAGAAAAAAGCAACAGTTTTCAAAGCACTCTTCAACAAGTAGTTACAGGACAGATCCCAGAATTTGTCATGGGCTACCATACCTCATCTCAGATTTTTCCGTCTAGCTGCTCCAGAATATAGGCAGCTAGAAGGAATAAATATTTTTTATGGCTGTATCATATTCTGTTGTGTGGCTAGAACACCTTCTGTTTATTCATTCATCCGTGACTGGACTTCCCTATTATTTCTAATGGCTGCAACCACCCCTTACTGTTTAAATTGTAGGGTCTTTTGGGCACCCGTCATGTGCCTGGCACAAAGCTGGGCACGTTGGGGCATATGGTGCTTTCCCAGTGAGTCAAGGCCCTTGGCCTCAGGGGCCCACATTTCATAAGGGGCACGGCCCCCTCGTATGGCCCAGCCAGAGCCTGGCAGCTGACAAGGACAGCAGTCAATGGCAGGCTGAGGGCTGGGAGGTGGTCTGGGCAGGAGCTGAGCTGGCACTTCTTCCCTGCCTCAGTGGTGCCTGCTGCCCCCACTGCTCGGTCAGGGGCCCAGGTGGGCCAAAGGGGCAGGAGGGGCTGGGAAAGCTTGGTGAACTTGGCTCCTGAGGGCCAGGCACTGAGCTGCAGTGTACACAGACTTCATCCCCTCGAGTCCATGTGAGACCCGGGAGAGGGTGTCATGGCCCCATTTCACGGGTGAAGAAAGGAGGCTTATCTCCCACACCCCACATACAAACATGAAGGGGTTGCACGCAGCGTCTCTAAGACCCTTCCCAGGTCTGAAATCTGAAATTTTTTTCCCGGAAGCAGCTCCTTATAAACAGCTTGTCTTTCCCAACAGACAGGAGGTAGGGGGAACTGTGGGGCAAATCCCGCAGCCACAGAGGCTTCTGCGTCCCCATAGTCCCACCCAAATGCCCTCCGCCACCCCTCGGAGTCTATTCTGGGTCCCCCAACTTCTTTTCCTTGCCCCACAGCGGCGTGGATGAAAGAGAGGACCTCGCCCGGGGCGATTCACTATTGTGGTAAGCTAGGGGCACGGGCAGGGGCAGGGGGTGTCAGGGCTCCGGGGTCTGAGGTTGAGGGGTGGCCATGGCTCGGCGCTCACCACCACCCTCCCTGGCTGCCCAGCCTCAACCAGCGAGGAGAGCTGGACTGACAGTGAGGTGGACTCGTCCTGCTCCGGGCAGCCCATCCACCTGTGGCAGTTCCTCAAGGAGCTACTGCTCAAGCCCCACAGCTATGGCCGCTTCATCCGGTGGCTCAACAAGGAGAAGGGTGAGTGGGGAGCCCTGCCGGGGAGGCTGGCGATGGGAAGGAGGGAGCGCTGAGGCTGGTGCACCCGAAGGCCAAGCACACCCCTGTTTGGGCCCACCCCTGAGGGGTGTGTTCAGGGTGCCTCTGCGTCCATCGCCCCGGCCAGACTCTGCTTCCTTTGGGTCCCCAGCACCATGCCATGCCGGGGATATAGAGTAGGGGCTGAACACTACTTGCTGGGAATGGGACACAGTCTTTGCCCTCAGAATGCCATAGCTTCCCTGCAGAGACTAGAGCAATGGTGTCCAATAATAAATGCAACACGAGCCCACAACTGGGATAGTAAATTATCTGGTAGCCACATTAAAAATAAATAATAAAAGAAACAGGTGAATTTAATTTTTTTTTTCCGCTTGGGGCAGGCACCGGGAATTGAACCCAGGTCTCTGGCATGGCAGGCGAGAGAACTCTGCCTGCTGAGCCACCGTGGCCCATCCTGAACTGAATTTTATTACCATATTTTATTCAACCCAATATTTCTAAATTATTATCATTTAACTCATTATCAACAGAAAAATTACTCATGAGATATTTGCTACGTGTTCGAAATCTGGGGTGCATTTTACACCCACAGCACATTTGGGACTCCCCACGTTTCAAGTGCTCAGTAGCATGTGGGCTAGTGGCTATCATACTGGACAGCATGGGGTGGTGTGTGTGTGTGTTTTGAAAAAGACTCAGATCCAAGAAACCCGAGTTCTAGGCCCCATCCTGCCCTTGTGGCTGTGGGTGCCTGAGCCTGTCTTTCCCATAAAATGGATTCCTCTGCCCAACAAACCTTTGCTGAGCACCTACTCTGCTTTCCCACTCACTCGACCTACATTTGTGGAGAATTGCAGTGTCCCGGGATGTGGAGTGGGGTGGGGGGTTCTGATGTACCCCCTCCTCGAGGGCTCTGCAGAGAGAAGTGGCATGGGCTGGCATATGGGGCACTACAGGGCTGCAGTGAGGACGTGCGCAGGGGCCATGTGGGAGGAGGGAGGGGTCAGCTGTGCCTGGGTCCAGGAGGATGTGGCAGAGGAGGTGATCCTGGGGCTGACTATGGAGGATGAGGAGGGGTCAAATGGGGGTGGTGGAGGAGGAGTTCCACAGCGGTTGGGTGTGGCAATCCTAAGTGTATATGTGAGACTGAGATTGGGGTCAGTCCTACGACAGAGTTCCTGGGAAGGGAGATGAGGAGGGCCAGGTAGTCTGGGAAGGCTTCCTGGAGGGGGTGTACTGGCCTGGGCCTTGCCAAAAGAGACCTAAGGGTATTAATAATGTGCCTTCAGGCTCCATTCTTAGCTTTTTCTACAACAAATCAGCATCCCATGATGTCACTTTAACCCTCTTTTACAAGCAGTAAAACGGAGGCTCAGACAGGTTATAAAGCTAGGAAATCATTTGTTCACAGAGCCAGGATTCCAACCCAGCCTTGCCCAGCTCCAAATCCACCGCATATTAATTCATTCTGCCTGAAAGGGCAGTACAGGCTGAAGTGTCTGAGATTCAGTCTCAGGAACAGCAAAGAGCAGAGTGGGGAGAAGGAGTGTGACCTTGCCAACTGAGCCATGGCAAGTTTCATGCTTCGGAGTAGGGCATGAAAACCCTGCAACAGGGGCAGAGGCTGGCAAAGGCCAGGCCCTGGGGCCCAGATAACCCACTGTCATGTGCAAGTCATGAGCAGGCTCACCCAGGCTAGTGGCTCCAGAGTATCGATTATTTATTGGGGCCCTCGCACATGCTTTGTACACATTTCCTTCACCCTCGCCATGACCATGGGGTATTATGGTCTCCATCTCACAGATGAGGAAGCTGAGGCTCAGACTGGTTAGCAGACTGGCTCAAAGACCACACCACTGGTGAGATTAGGAGCGAGGACTTAAGACCAGGCAGCCTGGCCCAAGAGCCAGCGTGTCCCCCTGCCGCACTGCTATGGACTGGGTGGGAGCAGCATGGAGTTGTCTGAGGGGGCAGAGATGAGGCAAGACGCCCAGCTGGACAGCTCTCCCAGCAGCCTCCAGGCCGGACGGCGAGGGCCTGCCCCAGGCAGCGGCAGCAGGGCATGGGGTGATACTTTGAGGCCTCTGAGGATCCCAGGCCCCTCGTTGGGACAGGGTGCCATGGGGGGTGAGGTGTGGCAGCTGTGCCCTCCTCCAGCCCCCAGCAGAGGGTGGCCCACGTGGGTTCCCGTGCTGCTCCCTGAGACTGACCTGTTGGTCCTGGTCTTTTTCCCTCCGACCCTGCCCCACCTTCACTCGCACTGCCGGCGGCTCTGGGCCCTCCTGTCCGCCCCCACCAGGCATCTTCAAGATCGAAGACTCAGCCCAGGTGGCCCGGCTGTGGGGCATCCGCAAAAACCGCCCCGCCATGAACTACGACAAGCTGAGCCGCTCCATCCGCCAGTATTACAAGAAGGGCATCATCCGGAAGCCGGACATCTCCCAGCGCCTTGTCTACCAGTTTGTGCACCCCATCTGAGGGCTGTGGGCCAGGGCGAGGGGCTCCCCGAAATCTGCTCTCGCCAGGCCTCCCTCCTGCCTGTTGTGCCTCGGCCAGACACTGAGCTGGGGAAGAGGGCAGCCTGCCGGCAAGCCAGAGTCCAGGGTCAGCCAGAGTCCTGTTCCCCAGGGTGGAAATGAGCTCTCTAGGGCTTGGGGGACCTGGGGTGGGGGCTGCTGCCTCTTCTGGCCATCTGCCACTTGCCCAATTCACCGGGGTAAACTCCCCCCATGAAAGATGGGGCAGTCAGGGCTGTTCTCAGTATTCACTGCTCCCCCAGGGGAGGCTCTCCCTGCACCCTAGCCTCTCAGGCTTTGACCCAGAATTTCCAGAGCAGAGCCAAAGACCTACAGCATGGTAGTGACTTGGCCAAGGCCACTCAGCCTGTTGACGGCTAAGCCAGGCTTCCTGACTCACAGTCTAGTGCTCTGTTTGCTGCATTCCACTGCCTTCCATTCTGCACCATGCCTGGCATGATGCTTTGACATGTTTGCATCCCTGAATTGGGGAAATAGGGATGCCCCTGAATGGATAATAAAGATACTCGAGAATTGACATGTCCCAGTGTCTGTGTAGTGAATGGCACAGCTTGGAGGCCTTCAATGGCCAAAAGTGACTGTGGTCACAGGGGCCTAGAGTGGTCAAGGAAGGCTTCCTGGGGGAGGTGGAATTGAGCTAAGCCTTAAAGGAAAGGAACAATTGATGGGTAGGCACTTGTGGGAGAAAGGTATTGAGTCCTCAAGGCCGAGGAGGGGCAAGAATGGCCACCTTATCCTTCCCCACCGTGATGCAGGCTGGAAGGAGGGAGGTGGGGCTGGGCCCCTTCATTCTCTTGCCCTGCTGTAGATCAAGGCTTTGTGCCTAAGCTGGGCCTAGGGGTTGTCCCTCCTATGAAAGCTCAGAGCCCTTGCCTCTACTTGGCCAACCCACGAAGAGCTGCATTATGCACTGGAGCACTGGGATGGGGTAGCAGGGCCAAGAAGAGGGGCTGGGAGAAGGTGAGACACCATCTCTGCAGCAAACAGGCTGGAAGAGGGGGGTGACTTGTTTGTGGTTCTCTCCTGAAGGCTTGGATGGTAGACAGCAGCGGGCAATCTGTGAAGCCATGAAATCCTGCTGCTGGGGTGTGAGCATGTGTGTGTGATGGGGTGAGGGTGTGTGTCACCAGTGTGTGTGTGCTGGGTAAGATCGGCACCCACCACCCACTCGCCTGGGCAGAGTAACTTGCTCAGTTTCTTTATGCTTCCCTTCCCCTGGGTCAGCTCAGATTTATTCACCCAAATCATGTGTCCTGCAGGCCTGCCATGTATTAGATGCTTCCACTGCTTTTTTGTCATTCACTTTGCCAACAAAATTGTGAATGGGTCATTCTGCCACTTTGTAGATGAGGCTCAGTGACGTTAAGTGACTTGCTCACAGTCACACAGCCAACCAGAGGCAGAACCGGGAACTGAACTCACACACACCTCTCCCCATGGACAGAGCTCTCTCTGCCTCTCCATACCTCCCGTTACGAGACCGGACAGCACCCTTCGTGCTCCATAACCCTGGGCCTCTGAGGACATGAGGACAGGTTTCCAGGAGACAGGAGGGGGAGCCACTGCCGCCCAGACCACCAAGGGTTAAACCTTGTCCGGTAGGCCTTCTTCTGCCCCCAGCAATTTTATTGTCTCCAGAAGTAAGTTTACTCCTGGCGGTGAGCAAACAGCACTTTGGCATCTGTCAGCCAGGACTGGACCGGGGAGTGGGGAGGGACCCTGCCCCGCAGGCCCGTGCCTCTCCGGGCCCCTGCTGTCTGCCCACGCCCGGGGAGGGGGCGGACTGGACCCCGGCCAGACCCCAGCCAGACCCCGGCATAGCTCTGCTGAACTGGTTTCGTCTTCATTCGCGTCCCCTGCCCCCCAACTGAGGCCCTGCAGCCAGCTGCTTGGATGTCCCCAGCTAGGTCTAGGCCTGGAGAGGCCTTCTTCCTCAAGCAGGGCCTGGGAAGGAGGAAGGAGATTAAGGGCTAGGAGTGGGCAGCTGGAGCCGCCCCAGAAAGGGGAGCTCCAGGGGGCCGGGTGGCGTGGCTCCCTGCCGTGCGGATCTGTCGCAGGCGTCCCCTTGGTGCGTCCCCGGGGCCGGCGCACGCCCATCCAGGGACACCTGTGTGCTGGCAGCAACCCAGGTTCCTCCTCCTGCTCCACAGGTCGCCCTCCCCATCAGAACCCCACCTGGCCCATTCACGGGGTTCCCTGCCCCCAGGGCTCCCCATAACTAAACGGAACTAAGACAAGGCAATCTTTTGTCTTCAATTGATGATTCCTGTTTGGCTAGAAGCAGGGGCTGCAAATGGAGGTGGGTATTTTTTTGGGGGGGGCAATGTTAAAGGAGATGGGGTGGTGAATGGATTCGATCTCCATCTCAACATTTTCTGTGTTTGGGAGAGAGTCTCAGGGGTGGGGCGGCTTGAGTAATGGGTTTGTGTCAAGGCCCCTGCCAGTCTCAGCTGGCCCCCAGCCTCATGCCCCAGGCTGCCAGGGAGGGCCATAGGGGCCTCTGAGAAAGCCATAACCACACTGCGGGTAGCTGAGGCCCGGGTCGGCACACAGTGAATTAGGACCAGACCGCGGACATCTAGCTGGGACGGGGCCGCAGCTGGGAGAGGCAGAGGCAGGGGCTCGAACCTGGAGCAGGGCCTGGTAAGGGCTGGGCCTGGGAGGGGACAGTTGAATGACCGGAGCTCTGGGGCCCCCTACTTCCCTGAACAGTCCCCTGGAGGAGCCCTCCCAGGGGTCCCACACAGAAATCCTCACCCCCAGAGGTCAGGAGGGCCACAGGAAAATTGGCATGGCCTGAAGTCACGCCACTGAGAACCAAGGACTGTGGACAACCAGGAACCATGTGTCTCGGCTGTCAGTTTTAGAATTTTGCTTTAAAAATCAAAACCTATTTGGGGGCCAAATTCACCCTTGGACTCTGAGGTGGGGCACTGCAGACCCAGCACTCTCCCCCACCCCCCACCCCCCACCAAACACCCCAGCCCTCCTTCTTGAAGCCTAGAAAGCCAGAGGGGGCTCCGGGAGCCTCTGGGACCGGCCTGCCCTGTACAGCAAGATGCAGGTCCCCGGCCTGTGGGTGGTCAGCCAGGGCAGCACCCCGACTGCTCATGCACCGCCCTTCCCGTCCCCTCAGACATCCTGACCACAAACAGCTCTTGGAGGGCTCCGAAACCCCCCGGAACTGAAGACGCACAAGTCTCAAGATGACAGAGTCAAGCCAGGTTGACACAGTTCTGGATTTTATCCACAGTCATACAGTCACCACTTATATATATATATATTTATATTTATATACCTTTAAATTACACAATCATGTACAAAACAGGTGCATTGCTGAGACCACAGCACTTCTCGGAGTTTCACAAGTGTCGGAACGAATGGAGTTGGGAAGCCAAGGGCGGCAGACGGCGGGCGGCGGGGCGGCCCCGGGTCCTCGCAGAACCAGGCCGCAGACCGGCAGGTAACTGGGGGTGAAACACATTTACTCACCGAGCCCCACCGAGGCGGGCCCGTGCAGCATCAAGGGTGCGGGCAGGGGGCTGCGGGAGGCGGCCACGGCCCGGTGAGGGGCACGTCCCCTACGCTCCGTGGTGAGTGCCCTGACGCCAGCACTGGCTGGGCCCCCAGGAGCTAAGGAGGCTTCCAGGTGGGAGACCCTCCTGCTCCGGGGTCCTGAGGAGCCTGGAGACTGAGAGAGGGTGGCCCCAAGTGGGGCTGTGGAGATGGGTGCTCAGAGGGGTGGGGCTTCAAGGGCCTGCCCCAGGGTGGGCAGCCAGAGGGCTGCAGGGGGGCAGGCCTGGGGTCCGGCCAGTGCCACATCCCCTGGCCGCGTGCCAGGAAGCCAAGGGCACGGAGAGGGGCTGCCCAGGCCCTGAGGTGCAGATGTGCCCGACTTCCTGCCCTTCCAGGGTGGTGATGAGGGGCGGAGGCCCCAAAACCCTAATTCTTGCCTCAAGGAGAGGGGGAAGAGGTTTTTGCTCTGGAGCTGGGATGCCTGGGAGTCAGGGCTAAGGGCTTCTGAAAACTTCCTTCAGGCGCTGAGGGGCCCAGGACACATCTCAGCGTGCAGCGGACGCCCCAAGAGCAGGCAGCGATGAAGAAGAGGATGCTGGGGGAGGGGAACTGCCTGCTCCTGGGGTCCCACTGCCCCCATGCCCCACAACTCCCCTGGCCTGGCCCTGAGGGAAGCCTGTCCCTGCTCAGGCCCCTGCCAGAGTGGGCTGGGAGTCTCTGTGCAGGGCCTTGAGGCTGGGGGTTGACGTGGGAGAGGCAGGGAGTGAAAGAGGACTAAAGAGGGGCACAAGGGGCTGGGGTGCCAGGAGGCCCGGTGGTGTGGGGAGGAGGAGGGTGCCTGCAGCCCTGAGGCCGGGAAGTGGCCTCAGCTGTGAGCAGTTTCCCGATGCTACATGAAGTCCTCACCCCAGAGGTCCTGCGGCGCCCCCACTTCTCAGGGTCTTGTCCTGCCCTGATCTGCTCCCAAGTCCCCACCTCCACTCCCACGGAGACCACTGATTTCACCACTACAGGAAACCCTCCCTACTTTGGGTGTTCCCTTTGCCTCCACCCATCCCCCAAAGTTCTTTAACTGGCCCTCAGGCTTGGAGAGCTGGGGGTGGGGTGGAGGTGGGGGGTGGGGGTGGGGGCCGGCTGCCAGCAGGGGGCATGTTGTTCCTGGGGCTGGGGTGAAAGGAAGACATGGTAACTGCCCTGTTCCTCTTACCAGACTCCTGCCTCTCCCCCACAGCTGCCAGCTTTCCTCAGTGGCCTCCAGTGTCTCCCCAGGCTGGCCAGGGAAGGGGAGGTGGGCGGGGTGGGGGCCCAAGGGGCCTTGCAGGTGCAAGACTTCATCTCATGGAGGCTGATGTTGGATTTGGAAGGACACGGAGGGTGGGTGGGTGGGCAAGGTGACCTCCTCCCCAGGAAATGGGAGGCGGCTGCTACTATTGCTGCCTTTCCCCTGGGCTTTGAGGGGGCAGGGGTCTCAAGTTATAGGGGGCCTTTGGCTCTGAAGAAGAGCTTGCGTTCAAAGTGCTGATGGTAGGAAGGAGGAGCCCCACCAGGGTCTCAGTCCCCTCCGCTGGGCTGGGGCTGGGAGGGCGGGACTGAGGGCCTGCTCTCCCTGCGCCTCAGTGACCCTGCCATCTCCTCCAGCTCACCCTCCTTCATGCCTGGAGTTGTCTAGGGGCCCTGGAAACCTCTGTGGGGGAGGACATGACCATCCCTCCTCCAGGCACACCTGTCCCACACGGCTGCGGGCCACCAGGGAGAGGATGGTGTGGGGGCTAGGAGAAGGCACCCCCCAGGGCAGAGTGGAAAACCTGAAACCTGGGAGGCCTCCCCTCTCTTAAAGTGGAGGGTGGTGGAGGGGGGATAGGGGAGGGCAGGAGGAAGAGGTTAGGAAACTAGGCCTAGAGAAGGGTGGGGTGTCAGGTGCTGGTGGCATCCAGGGTGGAGCGAGGTTGGGGGAGTGGACCAAGGTGAAAGGGTCCAGGAAACACCCCTCAGGGCTCAGGGGACTCTTTGGTGGGATCTGAAGAGCAAATGTCTGATGTCACCGTTGGGCTAAAGTCCTAAGACCCTCATCTACCCTTGGGGCGGTCACCCCAAGTCCCTCCACCCTGGCCTCCAGGAGGCGCTGCAAATGCTTCTGTCTCTTTGTGGTTTTTTTGTTGTTGTCGTTCTGTTTTGTTCTGTTTTGACTTTTAAAAAAATAAAAGCTTGATCGGAAAATATGTCTGGAACTCTATGGCGAGGGGAGGGAGACGAGAGGAGGGGAGGTCAGGGAGGTGGGGGGCGAGGAGCTGGAGGGGATGTGGAGGGGGCAGGGCAGCTAGATGGCCTCCACGTAGTTGGCGGGGTAGAGGCCCAGCTGCCCGCTGTCCAGCCGCCCGCGGCACCAGCCCTGCTCATCCTCCTCGCCCAGTTTGGTGAGCTCATCTCCTGGGAAAGGGGACACAAGGGAGGCGCTCAGGATTGCGTGGGCTCGTAAGCAGGGCGGGCCTCACGCTAGGGGAGCCCTCCAGTATTCAGCTGAGTCCGCCCCAATGTGCTCCCTCCTGCCCCAATTATTGCCCCAACGACCCAACTTCTGTACTCGCTCTTAGTAGGAGACCAACCCCAGCCCCAGTCCAGCGCCCAAGTGCCACCTCCAAATCCTAGGCCTCACCTCCAGTTGCTTTTCCCGGGTCTAGGCCGGGTTCCCCGCAGCCCTCCCTCCCCATCCCCCACCCCTCCCCCTCCCCCACCCCTCCCCCACCCCTCCCCATCCCCCACCCCCTCCCCACCCTCCCCCTCCCCTACCCCCTCCCCATCCCCTCCACCCCCTCTCCATCCCCCCAACCCCCCTCTCCATCCCCGCCCAGAACACGCCCGCCCACCCACGTCCTGACTCCGCCTCCACCCCGCCTCCCAGCCCCCGGCCCGCCCCCACCGCATTCTCCGCAAATCCCTACAAACCCCCGCCCCAGGCCCCGCCCCCCCAATCCGGGCCAGGTCCTGTCCTCTCCGCTCAGGTGCCCGCCCTAGGCCTCGCCCCAGCCCCGTACCGGCTTTGAAGCTGAGCTCATCCTGCTCCTGTCCCTCGTAGTCGTAGAGCGCCCGCACCCGCACGCCCTTGGCTTCGTCCTCAAAAGGGTTGGCGCCCCCATTGGCCTCAGTGCCCCCGAAGGGGTTCCCGCTCTCGTCGTCCGACCACTCGGTGGCGTAGGGTTGGCCCCTGTCATAGCTGCTAACGCTGAGACACGGAGGGGAAGACCCGGCATGAATGGTCCCCTGGGCTCGTCCCTGGAGCTGCCCCCTCCTTCTAGCCAGAGCCCTGGCCCCAATTTCCCCCACGGCTGGAACACGGATTGACCGCACGGGGTGGGGGGTGGGGGGGCGTGCCGAGCCAGTGAGCCGCAAGACAGCCCTTTAAACAAATGTGAGGGGGGGGTGGAGTCGGGGTAGGGGTGGGGGTGGGTGGGGGCATAAGCATTATTACCCAAGTCTTGACTGAGGGAGTGCTGCAAGGGACCCAGAGAACAACTGTCCCCTCATATGAGGGGGCAGGACAGCCTAGTGTTGAGAGCAAGGATTCTGGGGCCAGACCTCCTGGGCATCATGTCCTTGGCTCGGAGACTCACTAACTAGCTGTGTGACCTTGGATAAGTCACTCAACTTCTCTGGGCTTCAGTTTCTCCATATGTAAAGTGAGAATATCTACACATTTCTCAAAGTTTGGAGTGGTTTAAATAAGTTAATATGTGGAAACTGCTTAAAGCAGTGCCTGACCTGGTAGGCAGTCAGAAGGATTAGCCATTAGCCTCCTCCTCTCAGAAGAGAATGTGGTTGCTGCGAATTGTGCCATTTTCTGGGGTAGAACTCAGTTGCTCCAGAGTGGGGGTCCCTCTAGCCCCCAGGAAGCTCCCATGAGAGGTACTCACCTGCCACGGTCCCCAGCCTGGGATGTGGATTCCACCGCCCCAGTGGCGTTGGTCAGTGTCACCCCCTCTGGCTTCTTGGGTTGTTTCTCCTTCTTGGTGGTTGTGTGAGGGAGGTCTGGATTCCACTCCTGGTGGGGGCCAGGGGAGCAGTCAGGCTGGGGGGCTGAACCCTGAGACCCATTCCAGCCACTTTGGGCTACCCCTTCCCAATCCCCCACATCTTCACCTCAAACTGGGGCCAGTTCATGGGCATGCCAGGTCCACTGGTACTGCGGAACCATCTGAGGTCATCCTGGGCGTCGGCCCCTCGGATGGCCTGCTCCAGCTCGCGGTACACATGGATGTAGCTGTGCACAGGCGACATGGGGGAGGAGGGGACACCGATTCACCGTGATCTCATCCTCAGTGGGGTGCCAGAGCCCAATCAGGGGATTAGGGCACAGCAATTAGACAGGCCATCTCCCTGTGGGCAACTCCTGGCAGGCTCAGGGCCACCCTCCTCCATCCCCACCCTAGCCACTCTCCCATCCATCTAAGCACGTTTCTTGAGGACCTAGGCTGTGTCACCTGGTGCCCAGGCTGACAGTGCACTTGGAACCTCTTCCCTCTCCCCCTGCAGTCCCTCATTCCCCTTCCTATCAGCATCATGTAGGACCTGGGATGCCCCACATGCCAGCTATGCCCTCTGGTGGCGGGTCTGTGCCCATGCTGCCCGCCACACCCAGGTACCTGCTATTCTCAGCTAGGTTGAGGTGACGTTTGATGTCCAGCAGCACCTCCTTGAGGAAGACCAGCCGCTTTTCCTCAAATTGCTGGCACTGTTCAAACACCTGCTCCATGCCCTCCATGTACTGGGGCGTGGTCTTGCCCACGTCGTCGAGCACCTTCTCGTACTTTTCCTGTGTCTGTAGGCGCCAGGGTGGAGGAAGGGTGAGGACCGGGCCTGCAGCTCCTGGCCACCACTCTGAGGGGCCCTCAGATCCCAGCCTGCCCCCACCCCTCTAGCCTGCCGCCACCTTCTGCACATCCTGTTTGCACTTGTCCACTTTGTCCTGCAGCTTCTTCTGCTGCTCAGGCGTCACTGACTGCTCCGTCTTGCTGTTCATCTCCCGGGTCATGGCCAGCTTCTCCTCTTTGCAGGCCAGGTGGTAAGCCTTCTTGGCTGCCTCCAGCTGCGCGGAGGGGAAAACAAGGCTCAGGGCTCCCACATGCGAGCAGGAACAAACACAGTCACTCATCAACCCCTCCTACCTGCCTCCTGCAGCAGGGGCTGCGATCACCACTTTCTTAAGTGGCAGAAGGAATCCAGGCCCTGGCTCCATGGATTTGGGAGCCGTGCCCACCCATCTGTGGATGTTCACCTGGCAGCCAGGGCCTACTACCTCCGTGAATCCCATCCTATTGGGGCAGAGCACTGCCTGCCCCCTGTCCACCCAGGGGACACTGCACCCGCCTGCCCCTGCTGATTTCTCTCCTGGGGACGATGCTCCTTTTTCTCCATGGCTCTCTCCCATCAGGCATTGCTTGTCCCATCTATGGCTATTTCTGCCTGGAGGGCAGTGCTTGCTCCCTCTGGGGGAGAATCCCAGAGGGCAGGGCAGCTCACTCCTCCTGTGCACACCCTCCCTTCGACCAGCACCCCTCCAAAACCGCCCCTCTGAGCTCAGCCGCCCACCGCGCACCTCCTTTATCTTCTTGGCCCAGGGCTTCTGGGCCTTTCGGAAACCATCTTCAGCCTCCTTGGTCTCCTTGAAGCCTCCCATGATTTGTTTGTGATAGGCGTCCTTCTGCCAGTTCTTGACCTTCTCCAGGTCCTCATTCAGCAGACTGTTCTTCATCTCCTGGTGCAGCTCGCTCACCTTGTCCGCCTCTGTCATTATGGCACCCCAGGCCCGCTCCAGGCTGCCGTACTGTGGGCCTGAAGGAATGGCCGTGGGGTCAGGGGGGCTCTCATCACCCCCCACCTACAACACCCCCTCATAAGTCTATTCTCAGAGGCTCTCCCCTTCCTTCCCAAGGCTGCAGAAATGCCCTCCTCTGCCCTCCCCATAGTCCTGTCCATGCTCCAGGTCCCAAGGATAGCCACCACCTCCAGGAAGCCTTCTCTGACTGCCCTACCTTCAAACACCTCACCCTGCAGCCCTCACTGGATTCTTCTTGCATCATCTGACCCTGTAGCTAGGCCTTGCCCTCATGGGATTTATGGTCTAAATATCTGTAATGCCCAACTTGAAACTGCTCCAGATTCAAGGGGACCAGAGACTGTATAGCTAACTGTAATATGTGATCCTGGATTGGATCCTGGGGTAGCACAAGCAGTTGCTATAGTAAAATTTGCATATGGAATATATTAAATGTTCCGAATTTGATAATTGAACTATGGCTATGTAAGCAAACGTTCTTCTTTTTAGGAAATACATGGAGAGTTTAGGGGTGAAGGGGGATGATGGTTTCAACTTATTCTCAATTGTTAAGAAAAAAAATTGTGAATATATAGAGAGGGAATAATAAAATAAACCAGGTAAAATGTTAACAACTGGTGAATCTGAGTGAAAGATATGTCGTTCTCTGTACTATTCCTGCAATTTTTCGCTTAACATTTTTCAAAATAAAAACCGTTGTGCGTTTTGTTTTTTAAATCCCACTTTATAAAGCTTTATACAGTAATGCTTAGCAGGAAGGCGGGACGGGAGGGGAAGAGTGGCAGGTGTGGGAAACAGTGCCCACAAAGCCCCTCTGGCTGGAGGAGGCACGGTGTAGGCAGGTGACCAGACTGTAGCGGGGACGAGGTTGGGGCCCCGGGGCCGCGCACGAGAAGAAGGGCGGGGGGGGGGGGGGGGGGGGGCGGTCGGGGCACCTTTCTCGAGGAGCTGGCGCCAGCGCTTGGCCCAGTCGGTAAGCTGCTGCGCATAGGCTTTCTCGATCTTGGCGCGCTCCTGCACGCAGTTCATCAGGTCGTTGCACAAGCGGTGACCGTCATCGATGCGCTTCACCGTCCGCTTGTAGTTCCCCACCTGGCGGTCAAGCAGCGAGCGCGACTCCCGCGGGCTCCGGGCCGGGCCAGCAGGGGGCACCCGCACGCGGCTCCTCGGGCCCCTTTTCGCGCAATTCACCCTTATGCTGGCGGCCCCGGTAACGCCTTGCGGGGGGGAGGGGGACCTGGATCCCTCTAATCCGAGGCCCTAGCACCCCGCGTCAGATCCCACCGCCCGGACACACCCTCATCCCACTTCAAACAATTTTCCTGCTGCCACAAAATGTGGAAGGAGTTTACTAATCCGGACTTGGGCTAGAATGAATTATTCATTTCGTTCTTGTGAGTTAAATCTATTATATTTATATAGAACCATATAAGCGTGGAGTTGAGCTGCAGCTTCTTGCCATAATATTGTTTTGCAGACATCTCATTAAACACTTATTAATTTAGGTTTGGCGGTATTCGGTTTGGGTTTTAGGAGCCAATAGAAATCTTTTATGCTTTTTTTTCCCTCTCAAATATTTTGGAGACAACATTTTGGAGGCCCCTGAAATGCTGAAATGCTGGCTTCTAGTCTTGCCTCCACCCCTAAGTTGCAGAGAGGGTCTAGAAGCTCACTCCATTTCCACACACCCTGCCTACCTCACAGGGAGCAGCTGGGAAAAGCTGTATAAACTGTGAAGCGCTGCTCCTGACTGTGTGAAGTGTCAGGAATCTAAGCGAGGGACCCAAAGCAGAGGGTAAGGGGTGGGCGGGGGTGTTCCCATATTATGAAATGCCAGAGGATCTCTCCAGGGGTGGCACTGGGGGCAGTAGTCAACCCACTTTATGGCTACCAGCTGCCTGCCAGACACAGAGGCCCAAGGTGCCTGGGAGTGAGGCCTGAGGTCAGGGGGCAGGTGGGGAGTGGGCAGAGGCCCCGACCTGCAAGCAGCCAGGACCTGTGCAGTGTCATGTCCTCACCTCCCAGAAGCTGTCGGTGATCTCCTCCGGAGCCAGCGAGGCCTCGTCGTAGGAACCCGACATGGTGTGGCCGTGGGGTGACGGGTGTGGAAGTGCGATTAGCGGGCTCAGCTGCTCATGCGCTGGGAGGACAGGAGAGAGATCCCTAAGATGAGGGAACTGCTCTCCCCCCACAGACCCCATCCCAGGTGTGCCAGTTTGAAAGGGTGGGTAGCCCAGAAAAGCCATGTTCTTTAATATTTTGTTTGTTTTTTTTTTTTTTTTTTTTTACATGAGCAGGCACCAGGAATCGAACCCGGGTCCTCGGGCATGGCAGGCAAGCACTCTTACCTGCTGAGCCACCGTGGCCCGCCCCATGTTCTTTAATATTGATTCAATAGTGCTGGGAGGGATCTTTTTGATTAGGTGGTTTCCATGGACATATCTCCACCCTTCAAGGTGGGGTTGCTTACTGGAGTCCTTTAAGAGGGAACTATTGTGGAAAAAGCTTTAAAGGTGACACAGACAGAGAAGTTTGGAGATGCAGAAGGAAAATGCCCCTGGGGAAGTCATTTGAAGAAACCCAGAGAGAAATCTAACAGATGATGCATGTGCGCTCCCAGCTGACAGAGAAACCCTGAACCCATCAGTCTATTTTGAGTCAAGGTATCTTTCTCTGGATGCTTAGTCTGGACATTTTTATAGCCTTAGAACTGTAAATTTGCAACTTAATAAATTCTCTTTTTAAAAGTCGTTCCATTTCTGGCATATTGCATTCCGGCAGCTTTAGCAAACCAAACACCAGGCCTGGGTTTCCCCAGGTTTAGGGAGGCTCCAAGGGTACACGGCTTGCACTGGGATAGGGGCTCTATGCCCAGGGCCTGGCTGGCCCCAGATTCACCCTGTAGAACCCTTATGCCCAACTCCCTGGGTTTTTTCCACAAGCTCTTCAACCCCACCCCTCCCCTCTGGCCAAATGCACACTCTAGCCCCAGCATAGGCACCTCCTCTCCAAAGCCTGCCCTGTCCCCCAGAACCCATGGTGCCAGCAATCATTCTTGTGCTCCCAGACTCTTAGAATTAAAAGTCAGGACCACACACCTGCACATTTGCTTTATGTAAGCCTGTGGTTTGCTTCTTAGATACACACAGCAACTCAAAGCCGGCGATCCAGTCCATCTTTGTGCATGTCCTATACTCTCTCCCCAGAACTGGGCCCTGGAAGCCCCTGGGCTCAGTGAAGCCAGCTAGCTTCTCGACTCTGTCCATAGCAGGTGTTGCTGCTGGGGTCCTGAGTGGCTCCCCTCTCTCTACCTGCTTTCCCCTTAGCAGTGCCCACCCTGAACCAGGCAGATCCTTGCATTGGGTCCAAAAGACCTTCCCCCAGGTCCCCCCATGACCACACCGAACACCTGGGTTTTAGCTCTCTGGAACTTTCCCACCGGCCCTTGAACATAAGCTCCCTTGGAAGCAAGCAGTTGGCCCCCTTCCACCTCCAGCTAAGGCTCAGCACCTCCTCAGTCCTTCTGAGCTGCTGGGCTCTTGAAAATGCCCTTCTGGCTTCCCTCCTGTCAGAATCAGCCACTGTTATGTCTCTTGACAAGAGTCCTGGACATGCTGCTTCCTGGCCCACAGGTCGGACCATGGTGATCATGCAAGTGGCCGCGTCTGCCCTGGATCTGTCGACATGCATCACACTGTCCAATCTAGGTCATGTGCTACCCCAGGGCCAGGGTGAGCGCTCCCCCGCTGCCCTCCCTCGCCCAGACCTCGCTGCCACTCCAGACAGGAACGGTTCAGCAGTTAGGAGACAGGACCCAGAGGGACAGAGGCCTGGTCTTCCAAGGGATGGCCTGACCCCACTCGGGGCTGCCAGCACCAGGGGACGCTTTCCTACCTTTACACTGCAGCTTCCTTGGGGACCATGAAGCCTGACCGATGAGGGGGCTGGGAGATGGGCTGGCCGCTGCCCATTCTGTCCAACCTGGGAGTCCAGGGAACTCCCATCCCTTACCAGCAGCTGGCCTTCAGGGCAGGTGACCACAACACAGGAGGACCCCTGGTCTCTCAGGCACCTAACCATACTTTGTCCCTCTCCCCTTAAAAAAACCTCAAACTTTCCCATAAACTCATACACAGTGGGGGTGGACGAAGAAGGGGCTGGATGTCATCAAGGGGCAAAGAAATGAGTCTTGGAATTTTTTCTGCTTAATTTGTCACTTTTCATTTTGTTGTTTTTTTTGTTTGTTTTTTAGGTGCATGGTCCGGGAATCAAACCCGGGTCTCCCGCGTGGAAGGCAAGCATTCTACTACTGAACCACCCGTGCACCCAGCACTTTTCATTTTAAAAGCAGTACTTGGTTAATAAAGAACATTTTGAATTTAGATATAGAGAAGAAAAAGGCAGGGATATTTGGTGGAGAACTTTCAGATATCAGCCAACCAGGTTAGATAAGTATCCCGTAAGCCAGAACTCTTTCTAGAAGGCTTGACATCAAATAGAACTCTGCCATTTGGGACCCCTACATGTACAGTAGGGGTACTGGCAGGCAGGCAGTTTTCCCTTATGGGGAGGCCATGCTTCTCGCATCCATCACTGTGGGGAAGTAATCTGGTACAGCCTCGGTGGAGGGCAACTTGGTCTGATCTCTCACAATTGCAGAGACACGTATCCTTCACCCAGCAGAGCCACTTCTAGGAATTGCCCTCCAGCCAGTCAGGCAAACTGATGGATGTACAAGGTTATTTACTGCAGCACTGCTTGCAAAAGCAAAAGGCTGGAAACAACCCAAATGTCTGTCTGCAGGGGACTGGTTAGGTATTTTATAGCGCAGGCTGGCAATGGAATTCTCTGGTCCTGAATGGAAGCATCCCAAGACATGTCGCTAAAACAAAACGAGCAGGGTACAAAACAGTGTGGCTACCGATGCTTCCGCTCATCTGGGGAGGGGGAAATCTATATACATGTATATGTATGCAGAGAATATTCTTGGAAAGTCACCCAGGAAGCTGTTAATGGTGGTTGCCTTTGGGGAAGTGGGGAGATGCATAGCCTCTTCACTCGTCCTTCTGTCTCTGGCTTTGTATGCCCCCTTGGTCTGTTCCCCACACAGTAGCCAGAAGGAAACCAGAAAAACCTAAGTCAGATATATCACTTCCCTACTCAGAATCTTCCCCCAGCTCCCCATTTCTTCCAAGAAGGAGCCTGACTCCTTGCCAGGCCTGAGGCTCCGCATGACCTGCCATCCCACCCCACCCCTTTACCTCTCGACCTCATCTCCCACTCTTGCTTCCCTCCTGCTGCACCAACCTCCTCCAACCCCAGGGCCTTTCCACAGCCCCAGATTTCCAGATAGGTCATCCCCTTACTTCTTCAATGTGAACTCAAATTTCCTGGTGCCCTCCATTTAAACCTGCAACTCCTTTTCCATCCCCAACACACGCCTTCCCTTCTCTTTTTCCTCACTTAATTATTCTCCATAGGACTTGTCATCGTCCAACATGCTCTCTGCAGAGAATATTCAGTATATTTAGTGTCTTCCTCTTCCACTAGGATGTCAGCTCTGTAAGGGTCTCCTAGTATGCAGAGCAGTGTTTGGCACATAGTAGGTGTGCAATACATGTTTGCTGAATGAATTAAGCGTCAAGGGCCTTCTGAATCATTCATTCAATAAATAGCAGAAATGGTGAATCTTGTACCCCAGAACCAAAGGCAGTCACCCTGCACACACCTACTATTGAGTAGGTGTTCAATAAGTGTTGATGGTGACACCAACAACACGTAGAATCCCACAAGAAGGGATCTTAAGTCCAACCTGCCCTTTGCTCCCAGGGCCCCTGCTTCTTTCTGGCATCCCCTTTCTCTTCCCTTCGTCAACTCTTTGTGTCCAATTCTAGGGTCTCTTCCTCCTTGAATCCCCCATGAGGATTCTGCCCTCAGGATGGCTGGCTCCCTCCCTCCTTAGGGACCTTCAGCAGACAGGTAGGATGGGCTTTGGGTCATCACGTTATCCAACCATCTGTCTAAGTCCCATCACTCCACTCTCCCTCTATATCAGCAACCACTACCACCGCCATTTCTGAGCACCCGCTCTGGGCCAGTCTCTTCATACACTTGACCTCCAATCCTCGCGACAAGGGAGGGAGATGGGCAGTGACCTTCTGTTTACAGATGAGGTGTCTGAGACTCAGAGGTAAAATCATTTGTCCAAGGTCACACAGCAGGGAGGAGGGGAGCCAGGATCACCCCCAGGGCTCCTTCCCCTGCCCCACTCTTCCCAGGTTGGAACTCTTAGCCACACCTTGCTGTGCTGTCTCTGTGGCTCAGGGTTGGAAACTTGCTCTCTACAACAAGCACAGAAACAGGGACCAGATTAGCACAGTAGTGGCACAGACAGAATGATGGAGTGCAAATGCCAACTTGCCACTTCCTGGCTGTGTGACCTTGGCAAGGTGCTCAAGTACACTTTGCCTCAGTTTCCTCATCTGCAAAATGGAGGTGATGATACCACCTCTCCCACAGAGACGTTTCAAAACAGGAGCCTCGCCCATCTTTCTGGAAGCCCCCACCCCGCCCCCACGCCGTAGTCTTCCATGAGGATGTTGGGTCTTGTCTGGGATCCCTGGGTCTCCAGGCCCTTTGGGTAAAGTAAAGGAAGACCCCAGTGCTGGCTTCCTTTCACCTTCTCTTTGGTTTAGAAACCAAGCTATGCCCCACCCCCTCTATCCCCTCTAACCTAAGGGCCCCTAGGCTGTCCCCAAGGTGGTGAGGGAGGGAAAGAGAGAATAGAAACACTCCTCGGAAGGCTGAGGGAAATAAAGCCCGGGGTGAAGGCTGGAGGACCCAGGGAAGCTCGAGGCAGAAAAGACCAGCTGGGCCTGGACGGAGGACGTAAAGCCTCAGTTGCTGCCTCCCAGCCAGGAAAGGAGTCAGGCACCCTGCACGTCTGGCTGCACACCTCTGAGGACACAGCAGGCCTCTCGGGCTCCGCCTCAGCCGTGGCCCCATCTTCCCAGACCTTTGCTCCCTCCCCCCCAAGGCCTCTCCTGGGCAAGTCTTGGTCAGCCCTTCACCATATTTTCCCTTTAGCCTGCACCACAAGGCCTCAGGCCCACTCCCTCCGGAAGAACTCACCCCTTAGCGTAGCTCCTCAGCCCTTCTCTGTCCCCAGGTTGAATGGACAAGGCTGCGGTTCATTCGGCCACGTATGGATAGAAGCTTTAGAGGGTTCCAGGCGCTGCAAGCTTAGGAGGGAGTAAGACTGGTCCTTCCCTCGTGGAGCTTACAGTCCAGTACGGGCAGAAAGCTAAGAGGTAAATATGTGTTTACCAAGCTAGGAGGTGATAGCAACTAAAAAGAAAATCCAGGCAAGGGAATGGGGCAGAAGGAGGGTGCTGTTTCTACAAGGTGGTCAGGGATGGCCTCTCTGAGGAGGGGACACGTGGGCAGAGGCCTGGGTGAAACAGGGAAGGAGCCAGCGAACCTGGTGGAAGGTCCTTCCAAGCAGGGGCAGAGTTAAGAGCTTAAGGGTTAAGGGGGAAGAGAGAAATGAGGCAAAATAAAGTGTCAGTGCCTGAGAGATTTCCAACAGAGTTGAGAGATTATCCCGGAGGTTATTCTTACGCATTATATAGATATCCCCCTTTTTAGTTTAACGTGTATTAAAGAAGCTAGAGAGAACTGCCTGAAACTGCAGAGCTGTGTTCCAGTAGCCATGTTTCTTGGTGATGATTGTATAATGATACAGCTTTCACAATGTGACTGTGTGATTGTGAAAACCTTGTGTCTGACGCTCCTTTTATCTACGGACAGGTGAATAAAAAGTAGGGGAAAAACAAATAAATAATAGGGAGAACAAAAGTTAAAATAAATTGAGTATATTGAAATACTAGTAGTCAATGAAAGGGAGGGGCAAGGGGTATGGCATGTGTAAATATTCACAAAAATGATCACGGTGATGAGTACGCAACTATGTGATGATATTGTGAGTCATTGATTGTCCACCATGTATGGAATGTTTGTATGTCAAGAACGCTCGTATGTTTGTTTGTTGTCTACAATAAAAATACTAAAAAAAAAAAAGAGCGAGAGAGCTTCAGTGGTGGAGCGACTTGGAAGGAGGCTGGTGGGGGCGGGGCTAGAGTGAAGGGAGCTAGGGGAACAGGGGTAAGAGAGGGGGGTTCCCAGGGCCTTGGAGCCTCGGGAGCAGGGGGTCGGGCTCTGGCTTGGTTTAGATTGCACTCTCAAGGGAACAAACTTGTCCCAGACTTGGATCCCCATGGGGAAAGGGCGGTGCTGGGCTGGGGGTGGGGGCTGCACCCACCCTGCAGGACCACCGCCAATGCCGCCGGCTGGGTCTGGGAGCCCACACTGCCTGAGGAATAATCTAGAAGTTCCAGGGGATTAACAACCTCAGAAGCATCCCTCAACCGAGGCCTAAGCTCACAGCCCCGGTGTGCTCTCCTCTCAGGTGGGCCACGTCTGAGGTGTCTTCCCCACAGGGTCCTGGAGTTCCCCAGTGGGACGGAGCCCCATTGCCTGCAGCGCCAACTCACTGGAGAGCCCACCCTTTACTGGCCGCCTTCCCTCTCTGTCCCACGCCCCTGTTCTTTTGTCAGTGTCTCCAGGAACCACCATCCAGTGGAACCACTTCTAATCACATCTTTGTCTCTGGGTCTGCTTCTTGGGGAATCCCAACTGAGAGGTCACAGAAGGGGAGGCAGGAGAGGGGAGTGGTGGGGAGACAGGCCCTCTGTGCCCCGGGCTCTGGGTGTGTCTCTCTCCTTGAGACCAGCCGCCTGGCCCCTCTGCAGGGACCCGTCATCCCCTGCATCCGTGTCTTGTGGAGAGCAGTGGCCACGTCTGCTACTCTCTGGCCGCAGCTCCAGGTGGGTGTGCAGCAGGCTTGCTCTGTGGAGTAGGACTCAGGAATGGACTCTGAACACTGGCCCTCTCCCTACAGCACCCCTGGGGGTGGCTGGAGCAGGTCCTTCTCCCCTGCCCAGCTGGGTGGAGGTGCTCTGGCCACGGTTTGGGGTAGAGAAAGGCAAAGGAGCCTGATCCTCGCTGTGCAACTCTGGTCTACAGCAGTGAGCAAGACAGAAAACTCCCTGCCCTCCTGGAGCTCGCATTTCCAAGGGGTTAGACAGACAATAAATAAGATAAATAGGTAAACAATCAAGTGTGTCAGAAGGGCCTAAGGGCTTTGGAGAAAGATAAAGCAGGGAAGGGGACAGGGATGGGTGGGCATGGGGGCTGGGGGTGTTCCATTTTATACTGGACAGTCAGAGAAGGCGGCTCTAAGAGGGTGCCATTGGAGCAAAGACCTGAAGGAGATGAGGGAATGAGCTCTGGGACATCTAGGGAAAGAGCATCCAGGCAAAGGGAATTGCAAGTGCAAAGGCCCTGAGGTGGAAACATGGCTGCCATGTTGCTGGAGCACAGGGAGAGGGGGACAGAGGTGGGGGCGAGGTCAGGAAGGGGGTGGGGACAGGCGGAGGGTGCAGAGCACGGGAGGCCTTGGAAGTCAGAGTGATGCTTCTGACCCTTCCTCTGAGTGACATGGGAGTCATTGCAGGATTTGACAAAGGAGGAGCATGATCTGGTTTAGGTTTCAAGGGGTCCCTCCAGGTGCTGAGGAAGAGGGCAGCTATGGGAGGGTAAAAGGGGAAGAAGGAGCTGCTAGGGGGCGGCTGCGGTCCTCCAGGTGAGGGAAGGCGGGAGCTCAGACTGAGGTGTTAATGCTAAAAGTCGTAGAAGTCAGATTCTGGAACTGCTGTGACAGTCGGCCAACAGAATTTGCCAATGATTTGGATGTGGGTGTGAGAGCAAGAAGGAGGAGTCAAGGACAGCCTCCCAGGTTTTAGCCTGAGCTGCTGTTCCCTGGGGCGTCCTATGGGAGGAGCAGCTTTGGGAGACTGGGAGGCAAAAGGAGATGCCTCCTTTGCTCTCCTCCAGTGCGCCTGCATTGGGAGGCACAAGAGGAGGGGCCAGCCTGGAGCCAAACTGCTTGCCCAGTCCCCGGCCCCGGCCCCCTGGCTGAGCCCCAGGCCTCTGAGGGCTCCTGGGGCCTCCCTTGAGCCCCACTCTGGCACAGGGAAGGTTGCTGCGGGAAGATGCCAGGCCACTGACACTGAGACCCTACCTGGATTCATAGCAAGCCCTGGGCTGGGGGTTCACGGGGTGCCGTGGGGTGGAATCAGGCAACATGTCCCAGGAGGCCATTCCGGTGGGTGCCCCAGAATTGGTGGCAACAGAATGCGGGAGAGGGAGCAAGCAAATACAGACCCTGACAGGGGCATGTGGGACAGAAAGAAAGGAAAGGGGGATACATGACCTAGAGAGGGCAGGGCCAGGACGGGAGGGGTCAGGCCGGGCTGCACTGGCTCGTGCTGAAAGGAGCAGCTCTCCAGGCCCCACCAGCCCCTGCTCTGGCGGCCGATGGAGGCAGGGGCTGGTGCCAGCAGTCCGGCAGGAGGAGGGTCTCCTGTTCTACCCCACGAATGAGAGAGAGACAAGCCTTTGGTTCCAGCTCTGTTCCATTTGCAGACACAGAGGGAGGAGGGTGATGGGATTGGGAGGTGCAGGGAGAAAGTAATGGTGTACACAGGTCACTTAGCTGCCAGCCCTGGGGCACATTTGCAAGCCATCCCACCCACCCCCCCTGCTCCTGCCAACTGCAAGACCTGCCCTCTCACCTCCCAGACTCTTAACTCCAAAGTGGGAGCATCATGTGTCCAGCACACAGCAGGAGGGCAGCTAATGTTTGCAGAAATGAATGAAGCCATGCCAGCTTCTCAGCACCTGCATCCCCACCCCCATCCCATCACATGACCCGGGGACCCCTCCCTGGCCCCTGTACCAGGTCTTCTGACCCCCAAGTACCCAGGGGAGGAGAAACCCCGCAGTGCTGGTGCCAGGTGCCAAGCGAAGGACCTGCCAAGCTCTTAGGGGGTGCCAGGCAGAGAAGGCAGGTGGGAGAAGGGGGCATACTCACAGTTGTACATCCCAGCCCCTCTGCCCCTCTCAGGCTAGGAGCCCCTCCCCAGGCTGGGCAAAGCTCTTTCAGCTCCTTCCCAGAGCAAACCTGGGCCAGGCACACCCATCCCACCCACTGCACTCCTGCAGGCCCCTCCCTGCCCAGAGCCAGGCGGTGCAGCCCAGTTCCTCCCCAGCGCCCAGCCCCAACCCCTCCTCAGCAGCCAGCAGCAGCTCCTCCGCAGTGCCCTGCTCCCCCAGCAGCGAGTCTGTCCCCAGGAGCAACGCAGCGGAGGGACGGAGAGCGGGGAAGGGGGGCACAGGCACCTCCACCTCAGTCCCAGCTTTGCTCTCTTTCGACCCAACTTGAAGCCCCTGCCCTGGCTGGAGGTGGTGACCGGGGTCTTTTGGGAGATCTGAGGGTAGCGGAGAGTTCACCAGGTCTGCAGGGGAGGAAAAGGATGCCTTGTGTGGGGTGGGGTGGAAGAGAAAGGAGGCAGACCAGGGGGCTCTAAGCCCAGTGCCTGGGTCCGTGCCCCTTAGGGAGGCTGCTGGGGAGAGGGGCTGACTCTGCTTGTCCCAGAGGGCCGAGCCGAACAGCGCCCCCGGCTGGAGCAGCACCCTCACTGCTTCCTGCCCCCCACCCCCCACCTCTCTTGCCTCAGGATGGGGAGGGGTGGCATGGTGGGCCCCTAAAGGCTCCGGCCCCCTTCAGCCCATTCCCCTGCAGGGAAGGGGCTTTCCTGTAGAGTGGGAACCTGTGGCAGTGACAGGGACACAGAGGAGGAAAGGAGACAGGGGGCTTGGTGCCCCTGATGGGGAGGGTTCAGTGTCTGCAGAGGGGCCTCCAGGGAGCTGACTGGTCCCCGTGCTGCCTCCCCACCCAAGCACACTGGCCTGGCCCCTCCTGCCTGTATGGGTGAATGGGGTGCTTCTGTCCTCCCATCCCCACCCCAAGCCAGGGGCTGCTGGTGGAGAGGCCGGGGGAGCCCCAGGTCCCCACTCTCCATACAGCCTCCTCCAGCTGCCCCCATCCAGAAGCCTACCTGGGCCTGTCTGGACACCAAGCTGGGGGCAGGTAGGAGCTCACTGTCCCCGCTGGGCCAGCCTGGGGTCCGTGATGGCAGGTGGGGAGGGGGCCTGGCGCTCAGCCTAGGGGCTCTGTCCTCTTGGGCTCCCTAAATCGCTCACTTGCTCAGGAAGGCAGCAGCGCCAGAACTGCAGGAGCCAGCTCCCCGCACCCCCCCACCCGCCTCCTCCCTTTTTTCTCCTCCCCGCTCCCTCCTCCCGACCCGCCTCATTCTCCAGCCACCCACCTCCTTCTGCTCGTTTCTATGGCAACTGGGCAATGCCCCACACAGACAGCCTCCCTCCTGTGTACACCAGGGGACGCACGCCTTCTACATGGCACCACATCAGCCAGGGTGCAGGCTCACACCACACTCACGCAGCCGCCTCGACTTGGGGGGCACCCTACTCCAGCCCCTCCCCTCTCTACCCCCCAAGATTCTGCCGCCCAGCACCTTCTCCCAGACATTATAAGCTGCACCTTACCATGAATTTCTCTCCAGCCCTTAAAATCTCAGAGCATGCTACTCTCTCAGTCATCTCTGTTTGTTTAATCGTTTGTTCTCTCATTCAGTCATTCTTCAAAATTTTATTTTGAGCCTTTTCTGTGCCCAGCAGAATGTAAGATGCTCGGCCATAGTCTCATTTCACAGACTGGAAACTGAGGTCCACAGGAGTGAAACAACCCATCCGAGAACCAAGGTTCCTGAGCTGCGTGTTGGCAGCCAAGACCTTGTGATTCCAACTCTGGTGCTTCTCCCAGGAAGCACTACACACCCCTCCCAGCACAGGTCAGGCTCACACCACACATATTGGTGTATACACACCAGTGTGGGTCCGTGCACGCATGCGCCCCAACAACCCTCTTCCTTATATTTACAAACACCCATTATACACATTTGCACATGCACATTTCCACAAGTTTGCACCCACCTATACACGTGCATGTGTGAACGACACACACATACACATCATTTGTAACACTAGCAACAGAATGCACACCTCTTTGAGACGCACACACACCCCATATATACGTGGATCCAGAACACCCAACACACAAACCTTTCCTACACAACATCACAGCCACACACGTAAGTCCCCAGCCCTAGCCTCATAGGAGTGGGGGCTCAGCGACACAAGAAAAAGTGTCCCAACCAGGGGATTGAAGGATGAGCCGTTTCCTGGGAGAGGATTTGATTCGCTACTCTGTCCCACCCAGACATCAGGCACTAATCTGCCCGGTGCAGTGTCTCAGGTCTGCTGCTGGAGGGGAATGGGGGGCAGGTAGAGGCAGGGTCCACCCTCCCCCACCCATTCCCTTCCTCCACGCCAGAAATCCTCTCCCTGGTCCAGACAAGGCTCTGGCTCTTGGAGCACAGCCCCCTTCCCTAAGGGAGCTCATATGCCCCCAGACTGCTAGCCAGTCCTTGCACTTGGAGTTCTGACAGGGAGAAGTAAAATAAGCTCCTCCTTTCCCAGAGGGAATCAGGGCTTGGGACAGCCCTGCATCGCCCAGGGGCCACTGCCGTACAGCTGGGGAGGGGCTGCAGAATGCGAACTGAATACACAGCCCTAAAGGGTCAGCACCAACTCAGAAAGAACTCTGGCAAGGATCACAGCAGCCTCTGGGCTCCACGGCAATTCTCAGGGTCCCCACACACCCCAGAGGGGACAGGTACAACCGGAAAGAATCAGAAACCCACTGAAAATAAAACAAAAAGCTGCCCATTAGTAATGATGATAGCCACTTCCTTATTTCATCAAATCTAAGACGCTTCTCAACGAAAAGACTGCCGCCAGTGCGTGCCATCGGTTGTACAAACTATACAAAATCAGAGATGTTAAAATGTCAGAAAAGGAAATGTTTTTGTTGGAATAGAGGAGATAGGGCATTTCATTCATTCAGATCTCTACCAGGCACGTACCATGTGCCAGACGCTGTTCTAGGCACTGGGGGACAGCCCTGAGAAGCCCTCGAGGAGCTGATGACCTAGTGGATTTACTCAGCTGCTGTTCCAGGCCTCAGGGCCACTCCTGCAGCATCTCTGGCTGTCATAGCAGCCCTGCATGCTCAGGCCACTGCACGAACTAGGACAGAAGGGGTCTGAGAGATCCAACAATTTGTCCAAGGTGACAAAGTCAGTAAATAGCTGGGCTGGGCCCTGAGCCTTGAGCCCGCCAAGCATTTTACTGTGCTCCCCACGGGTCCCATCAAAAAGGATCTGAACCGGAAACGTGGCAACAGATGCCCAGTTTCTAGAAGTTCCGCAGCCAAATTCGCTTCTCATCTTCAGATCAAAGGCAGGACTGGGTTGCACACACGAGGTGCCAGGCGAGTGGTGGACACCAAGGAGGAAACTGCCCTACCCCACAGTCTCCCGCCAAAATAAAATGACCTTAGAGGTGGCTTCCAGCCAGGCCCGCCTTAGGCCAGAAGTCTGACGTCCTTTGTCCCCAGGCCCCGGAGGTCCCTGGTGCCCGGAGAGCAGAGGCTTCCAGGAGAGCCTCAGGCAGGGGACAGGGAGGGATTGAGTTCCCAGCTGCTGTTAAGTCGTTCCCCTGCCCGCCTGCCGGCCCCCAGCCCTGGCATCATCTTTCTTCTAAAGAGCTGGCCTCACTCACTGCTGGTCCAGGGATACCAAAGACAACTGCCCCCTACCCCCACCCTTCTGTTAGCCTGAGCCGGCTCCATCTGCTCTCTAAGAGACCCCTGTGCTCCCACCCTCAGGGATCCCTGTAACAGGTCCTGCTGGAGAAACTGATCCCTTCTGCCCCCCACTCCTCCCCCAGCCCAGAGAGCCTGCACCCCACCCCACCCCCATCATCAGCCTGACCTGGCACCATCCCCTTCCCTCTGCGTCATCACTTGTAGGGCCCAGGGATATCCCCCTACACCACACAGGCACACATCATGCCTCATCTCAGCCCTTATTCCTGTGGGACCTTAACCACATTCTAGTCCCACAGGCAAGATCAGCCTTCAAAGGAGAAGGAGTCGTTGCCCAAGGTCACAGAGCAGATGTCCCCAGAACCTTCTGTCACCCCATCCTCCCCCAATCCAAAAAGCATTCACAGCCTCTCCCTCCCCAGCTTTGCACTTTCCCCAACGCCAGGGCAAATGCAATCAGGGATCATTTGCATCTCATTTGCATGATGTTCCCATGAATGTCCCAAATTCCTGCCCAGGACAGGTCAGGCTGGCCAGGCCAACTCTGGAGAAACAAAATGGACAAGACTCCACCGAGGGCTCCATGCAGGGACTCAACATGAGGGGTGGGCACCGGGGACTGGGGGGTCTGACAGGGCCCTGGGCTTCCATATTCAGACCCTGAAAGGTGCACGCAGGAGGAGCGATGGGTGCTAACTGCACACCTGCTAAGTCGAGGTGCTGTGCTGGGCGCCTCACAGGCTTTCCCTGCTCGTTTGCCTCAGTGAACCATTTTAAAGGTGTGGAAATCGAGGCTCAGGGCAGGTGAGGCCTCACTACCCAGAGCGCGGGTGTGAGGACCAGCAGCTTCGGCATTGCCTGGGAGCTGGTTAGAAATCCCCAGGCCCCCTCCAGACTTGCGGAATCAGAATCTGCACTTGAGCAAGGTCCCGGGAGAGGAGAGTGTGAGCAGCCTCCGGTTCAGGGGCCAGCCCTATCAGACACAGCTGGAAGATTAAGCTGGCGTCGAAACCGAGGTGCATCTCACTGAACCCCACGCTAGTCTCTTTAATACCTCTAACAGATATTTCCCAAGCACCGGTCCAGGTGCATGAAAGGGGGAGACACATGATAAAACTAATAATAAAATTTCAAGTGGTGGTCGGTGCAATCAGGAAAAATAATGTGGGGTAAAGAACGGCGTAGGAGTGGGATGCCCATTTTAGAATTTGAACAGAGATCTAAATAAAGGGGGGAAAGAGGATGTGACACTATTTGGGCAAGAGTGTTTCTGGAAGAGGGAAGAGCAAGGCCAAATGCCCTAAGGTGGCTGTAGGCTAGGAACACTGAGAACCCTCAAAACTGATAGGGTGGACAGATGGATGGATGGATGGATGGACAGACAGATGGATGGATGTGTGTATGTATAAATGGATGGCAGGCAGAATAAGCCAGGCAGAGGGGAAAGTGAATAAGGAAGAGCAGGCAAGGTCTAGATGTTAGAGAGCTTTGTGGGTAAGGACTCTGGGTTTTTTTGTTTTTTGTTTTTGTTTTTGTTTTTGTTTTTTTTGCATGAAATCGAACCCGGGTCTCCAGCATGGCAGGCGAGAATTCTGCCACTGAGCCACCGTCGCACTGCCCTGGATTATATTTTAAGTATAAAGAAAAGGCATTGGTATTTTTGAGCAAAGGAAAGAACAGATCTGATTGATGCTTTCAAAAGATCACTGTGGCTTTGTGTGGAGAAGTGACTGGAAGACAGCAAGGATTGAAGCAGGGAGACCAGTTGAGAAGCTTTTGCAGTATTTATTCCCAATAGAAATGAATGCATGGGGCTGTGTGTCCAACAGGACTCACAGCAGGTTTGCTCATAATAACCCCAAACTGGAAACGACCCAAATACCCACCCACAGATGGACTGATAAATAGATTGTGTGGTTTATTGCACACAGTTGAGCTGATTTGTTTTTATTGCTGACTGGGATTTCATTGTACAAATTCCACCACACAGTTTATTTATACCATGGAATACTATACAGCAATGAAAAATGTCCTGCTGTACAACTATCATCACAAGGATGAATCTCCAGGCATCGTGCCAAGCAAGAGAAGTTAATCTCAAAAGAACATACAGAGTGGGTTCTAGTTCTGTGAGTTTCAAGAACAGGCGAATCTGGACTTCCAATTCCAGGACGAGATGGAGTAGATGCGCCTCTGTCTATTCCTCCTGCCTGTTCAGCTAAAAACCCCACACACTGTATATAAAACAAACATAAGAAGACCCTAAAAGGCGGAGAGAAGAAGGCAGAACAACTGGGATCTCAGGACCCAAGGAATGACATGGGAGTAAGCTTCCTGAGCTTTCTTTTTGCCTAGTCTATCCCAGATTGGGTGCTGGAGAAGCCAGCAACATGGACATGCCAAAGAGTATGAACAAAAACACCCCCTCCCCAAAAGAAAAAGGCCTGCTCTCTCCAGTCAAAGGACCAGAAAAGGGGCAGCCAAGTGTGATTGAAACTTGTGGACAATAATTGTCTTACTCCAGCCAAACATCACGGGGAAAATCTGCAGCCCCCTTGCCTCTCACCATCAACAAAGGCTGAACTGGACGCCTGGACTTCCATCTGTCATGGGGTGCTGGGGATCAGAGAAGGCCAGTGGGGAGCCAGCAAGTTCATCCCAAAAGGGGGTATCAGCCCCTCCTCACTGTAGGGCCCGTGGAGATCTCATGGGAAGCCTGGACCCCCACCCTCACCCAGTGCTGAGGCACCTCTCCTCTTCCACACTGGAGCAGTGTCTGGGGAGGCCTGGGGGAGTCAGGACTTTTGCCTCCGCCCAGCAGTAAGGAGCTCCCCCCAGCCAAGTCAAAGGAGGCCAAGTAGAAAAACCTGGACCCACCCCCACCTTGAGGTAACAAGTTGGCACCTCCGTTCCCCACCAGGGCGGTGTCAGAAAAAGCCTGCTAAAACAGAAGATGCAAATAACATCCAGAGTCTCACAACATAATGCCCCAAATGTGCAGGATACGACAAAAAAAAAAAAAATCACTCATCATGCCAAGAGCCAGGAAAATCTGCACTTGAATGAAAAGGCAAACAGACACCAAAACCACAATGTCCCAGATGACAGGAATTATCTGACGAGGGTTTTTAAGCAGTCATCATAAAAAACGCTTTGGCAAAGCAGTTACAAACACATAATGAAAACAACAGGAAACCTCAGGAAAGACACAGAATAGATAAAGAATAAATTGAATTTTTAGAACTGAAAAAAAATCCCCGGATGGGTTCAACAACCAAATGGAGACAACAGAGGAAAGAATCGGTGAACCTGAAGGTAGAGCAACAGAAATTACCCCAGCTGAACAGAGAGAAAATAGACAAGAAAAAAAATATATAAATGAACACAGCTTCGGGGACCTGTGGGAGTTGGTTTGCTGCCCCGAAACTGAGGGGATTGGACCAGCCAAGTGCTTTCTAAGCCCCTCACCACCATGGCACCCGCCGTGTATTTCTTTACCCAAGAGACACCGTGTCTTCAAAGATTCTCATCCACCAAACCGCACGTGCTAAATGATTTTTTAAATATTGGAAAACCTGAAGTTTTACTAATTACCCAATAGAGTATCTGATCAACATGGAATAACCAACATTTCTACAATGAATTGAGAAAATTCCCATCAAAAGCAAAGAGCTCGGAAGTATTCAATTGAGTTGGCTGCCTTGGCTTGGGAAGCATTCCATTTTGGAACCGAATTTTTTGCAATATTCAAAATAGCCGAGTCCCTCTCTGGAGTTTTGGGGGTCTCCAGCTGAGATTGACTGGACAGGGTGTCCTCTCAGTAAGAGCCTGCAGGCTGAGCGCCCCCCACGCCCATGCGAGCCAGCGCACGGCCAGGGGACACTCAGGACGTCGGAGGCTGTCCTGTCCACGATGCCACTGGCACCAGGCATTTTATTTATTAGAACTCAACAAAATTGAAAATTCAGATCCTAAAAACAGACATCAGCGCCCCAGTCGCACTAGCCGAGTTTCATGGGCTCAGTAGTCACAGAGGGCGAGTGGCTGCTGTGTCAGACCGCAAAGCAATCGAAGGTTTCCATCCCTGCAGAAGGCTCCAGGGGGACACCCCTGGAAGGGATGATAAAAGAAATACAAACGCGGGTGTGTCCAGGGTCCCGGGCTTGCTGGGGCCCCCAAGCTGAGTTCCTACCCGTTCTCGCTGCTCCACGGCTCAGATGATGAGCTGGGGCTGCATTTCTAGGACAAAAAAAAAAAATTTTTCGCTCCAAAACCGTGCAAAAATCACACTTAAGGATGCAGCCAAACTTTCAAATCACAAACTATATTTAGAGAGATGATTAAGCTCCTGATAAAGCAGCATTACCAATAATAACACTTGGAAGTCACCGAGCAGGTCTCCTGCCAGGATCCAATTTCACTCAGGATTCCCCGCACCCTACAAAGAGGAGCGCGCAAGGGGCTGCACATTTGACGAACAGAAACCTCTTTTACCCTGTGAGTCCCATGCTTTGGGTTCTGTAAGAGTCCTGCATCTATTTCTAAAGAAAGAGCTTGCTCTGCAAGGGACAGTGTGGAGAGGAGAAGGTGGTGGGATATCGGATGCATTGTGAAAGGAAGTTGTGGTGGCAGACAGTGCTGGCTTTCTAAGCAATAGCTATTCCTCCTTCGTCTTTACTGACCAGAGTCCCAATTTCATGGAGTGACTTGGGGGAAACATTGATTGGCCTAAGGCACGGTTTCTTAACCTTGGCAGGATTGACATTTTGGTTTAATTCTTAATTATGTTTATTGTGGGACTGCCTCTGTATTGTAGGAAGTTTAGCAGCATCCCTGGTCTCCACCCACTAGATGCCAGTAACACCCTGAGTTGTGACAACCAAAACTGTCTCCAGACATTGTCAAATGTCCCCTGGAGGGCAAAGTCATCCCAAGTGGAGAACTGCACTGGTCTGAGGCTTAGACTCTAAGTCAGGGGTTCACAAACTTGAGTGTGCATCACATTCACATATTAGGCCCCACCCTCAACGTTTCTGATTCAGTAGGTCTGTGGTAGGGCTCAATAATTTGTATTCTACTGAGTATCCAGGTAGTGCTGCTGCTGCTGCTGATTCAGGGACCCCACTTTGAGAACCAATGTGGCACTCCCATTCCCCTGGTCAATCAGACCTGAGGGCTTCCAGGAAAGATTTCCTCACTGGTGATGAGAGATACTCAGCAAGAAACAGCCCCGCACCTCCCTGGACACTGTGGGATTTGTATGTGACGTATGGGGCTATGGCAGCCATCTTGCGATGCTGGGGGCTGCAAGCTAACTTGAGGTCAAACCTACCCAATCAGGATGGAAAGAAGCTGATTCCTTAGTTGCATAACTAACCAACCCATCATCCTTCTAAAGAGATCTTGATGAGCAAGATAACGAATCTTCCTTATGGTTAAAGAAAATGCTTCCCAAACTTTGTTATCCATTAGATTCACCACCGAAACTTTAAAAACTCACCCCACACCACTCAAATCAGAATCACTGGGTAGGGGACCCAAACACAAGTATTTTTTTAAACAGGTAGATTTAGCTATTTAACACAAATAGCGACCCACTGAGGGCACGCACCGTTCTAGGCCCTGGAGATACAAAATTGAACAACTCAGGCCATGGTCCTCGCCTGAATGGAGCTGATGTGGGGGAGATTACCATATTTCCAATTCAGACTGGGGTCATCTCTTCAGGTTTTCTGCCTCCTTTTGTGTGACTTTTTGGAATTTTTATTTTCCTAAAATACTATCCATTTCACTTAGATTTTTTGCATCTTTATAGACTTTCTTATAATTAAGCACCCCCCCATCTGTGAGCATACCCCCTTTCCTTTAAATCATATTTATGTATTTAATTTTCTTGAATTCATAATACATTCACACGGTTCAAAACTCAAAAAGTATGTAAAGACATAAAGTGAAAATTTTCTCATCCACATCGTTCTCTCTCTATCTCCCATTAAAGTAACATCTATCTATCTAATCATCTATCATATATAATTTATTATGTAAACCTCCAGGGATATTTTCATGCTTACCTACACAAAAAAATGATTACACATTCTTCCCTCCTTCCTTCCTTCACAAATTGTAGCATCCAGTGTCCATCATTGCACAGTGCTTTGCAAACATCAGGATTTTTTTAAACACCCCCAGGTGTTCCAATGTGCAGCCAAGTGTGGGAACAGCCCTCGTAAGCGTGGCTGGGGGATCAGCAGCAGCAGCTTTCCTGGGGGGGCTCCTTAGAAAAAGGAGGATCTCAGGCCTTACCCTAGACCTACCACTCAGAATCCGCATTTTCAATGATGATCCATGCGATTCATATACACAACAGAATTCAAGAAACACTGGCTTCAGCCATTTTGAGTTGTTTTTTCTATTATTTGCACCCCAATTGCTACAATCAATGGGCCTGCAGGGCTCTCACATCTGAACATGGGGTTCAAATATTTAAATCACATTGAAATGATTCTTTCAAGAGAGACATGAGTAGTCGTTCCAGAGAGCAATCTTGTGGTGTCCTCAGAAAGCTGTCCATGCCCATGCTATGACTTAGGAGCCCACCTCTAAGATACCCAAGAGAAATTTGCACAGGTACTCAAGGAAACAAACAGAAAAACGCCCTGTGCAACTCTGCTACAGCTGAAAAGTGAGAAAACCAAATGTCCATTACTGGGAAAATAGGTGACATTTACTCAACAGCTACTGTCCTGAATGCTTTACATGGATAACCTTGTTTAATTTCATTTAACTCCCATTAGTATCCCATTTTACAGATGCTGAAACTGAGGTGCAGAGCGGTAACTTGCCTAGAACTCAGGGCACAAGGTGGGATTTGAATCCAGGCAGTCTGGCTCCAAAACTGGCTTAAGCATTACGCTAGCTTGCCTCAGGGGGGCTGAAAATCTCTCCTGACCCCCTGTCCTTTCTACACAGATACGTCCCTTCTTTAAACACACACACACACACACACCATGTCCATCACAGCACCTAGACTACTTAACTGCAATTACTCTTTATAGCAATCTGCTGGCCTCTGCTAGAATGGTTCTCAATACAACTGCATGTGACAGTCACGTCCCCTGGGACATTTAATTTTATTTATTTATTTGTATCATCACAATCGACTTATTTTTTCTTTTTTGTGAAAAACACCATATTTACAAAAAAGCAATACATTTCAAAGCACATCACAACAATCAGTTGTAGAACAGATTTCAGAGTTTGGTATGGGTTACAGTTCCACAATTTTAGGTTTTTACTCCCAGCTGCTCTAAGGTACTGGAGGCTAAAAGAGATATCAATTTAATGATTCAGCAATCATACTCATTTGTTAAACCTGACCTTCTCTGTATAACTCCACCATCACCTTTTGATCTTTCTCCTTCTCTTTCGCGGTATTTCGGCGATGCCCAGTCTACATTTTTCAAGTTGGAAGGGGGTGTTGATAGTATGGGGTAAGGGGATGGAAATACTTGATGCTCTAGAGAGGCTGGGTCCTCTGCATTTCAGGATTTATTTGGTCCAGGGACCCACCTGGAGGTTGTAGGTTTCTGGAAAGTTACCCTAGTGCATGGGACCTTTGTAGAATCTTACACAACGCCCTAGGTGTTCTCCTGAGACACTTTTAAGCTCCTCAAGCCCAGGCTGCACCCAGACTCTCTGTGCTGGGACCCTGGCATCAGTGACTCCCGTGGACATCCCTGGTTGAGAACCACCAACCTGTTGCACTGAAACCTCCCCAGGGCTGGATCAAATGTACTGTCTCTGCTGCCCTAGTTTCTAGCACCAGGTGTGGCCCATAGAGGCATCCGATGGGGTTTACACTGGACCCAAGGGTGACTGTGGATTATTTTAGCCCTGGAACTTCTCAAGTAAAATATGCCAGGTGCAGCCGGGAGATGAACAAGAACAGGTGTGTGGGGGGGTTGGCTCAGGGGTGCACAGGGGTGTCGGGGGAGACCACAGAGAGTCGGGGGGCAATGGGGTGAGCGGTGATGCAGGGCAGGCTGTCCGAATTAGACGGGTCTGGTTGTCTGGGGGCAGGGCTGGAGCGCAGTTCCGGAGGGAGGGCGGGAGGCAGGCCAGCGCAGCTCGAGGGAGGAACAGCTCAGGCAGAAGGAAGCGCTTGGGGAGCAAATTTCAAAGCTCAGCCTGGCTGGAGGAGAACCTTCCCAAGGGAGATAGACTAAGGAATCATAACAGCAGCTAACAGCTGATAGAAACCTACCTGTCCATGCTTGCCATCATTATATTTTCTCATCTTTAAATTGGGGATAATAGCAGCACCCACCTCACAGAGCAGCTGGGGGAATCAAGTGATTTAGGAAAGAAAAAGCCGTGAGACCATGCCTGACCCAGAGGCAGTGCTCAGGAAATAATATTCCATCATTTCCTCTAGCCTTTGCAACAACCCTAAGAGGTGCATATCATCATCTCTATTGTTAAAAAGAGAAACTGGGGATCAGAGAGGTGAAGTCAGTTGCCCAGTATCACACAGCAGGAGTAAGCCAGGATTCGATCTCTATTCTGTCCAACCCCAAAGCCCATGTATAAATCTCCCGCAGAACTTGGAGACCAAAGGCTGGATCCTGGACTCTTGGAATTCAGAGCTGGAAGGGCCTTCCCAAAACCACTATGTCTGGTCAAACCCCTCGTTTTGTAGAGAACGAAATGCTGTGGGCCTTGTGCTGTCACAGGATTGAATAAATCTGGGACTGAGGCTTATAAGGAGGCCAACAGGCAGAACAGGTCATCACTGCTGCCTCAGTTTCCCTGTGGGTGAGAGAGAACAGCGTGCCCCATCTCCAGCCTGCTCAGCAGAAGGTGGTCCTGCTCTGTCCTGCACTGCCCTGCACTGGGGCAATGGGGAGCCAGGGCACCCTGCGGGAGGCGGAGGCAGAGCAGCCTCTGTGCTGATGGCTCACCAGCTTGCCTGCCCCCTCAGGCTGGCAGCGATCACCAGGAGCGAGCGAGACAGCACAGAGGGAGCAGGCCACCAGCCCCCCACCCCCACCCCTCTCATCCCAGGTCCACGTCCCAGAGACCCCTGAGCAAGACCCTACTGCAGGCTCCTGCCCACCATGGGGAGGGAGTCAGGCAATTACGGATGACCTTTACAGGGAGGCAGAATATAAATTAGAATCCATTTGCTTGTGCACGCTCCGTAATTACCACAGCAATTATTCCCAATGAGCCTCTGTGAGCAAGGCTTCAGCCCAGGTGCTGAGCCCACTCCACCCCCCAGCTCCTGCCCCCTGCAACCGCGTTCGATCCCCTCCCCCGCCCCCTCCCAGGCAGCCCTTTGTCCCAAGGCACAGTTCCCTGCAACTGCGTAACCTCTGCTCTCCAGCTACAGCTGCAGGGATGGGCTACAGGTAAGATGAGGAAACAGAGACTCAGCCTCACTGAGAACTGGTGGCAGTTGAGCTCCAGCAGGAGCCAGACCTTAGTATCTCCTCTAGGTTCCATTTCTTCCCACTCTACAGTCTTCTGCCCAGGACCCAGTGAATAATTCTCTCTCCTTTAGAAATAGGGGGAATGAAAACACAACTAGCACCCATGGCATGATTCAGCAAAATTGTTTCAAAACGTAGATATATAACACAATCTCCTTTTTTTTTTTTGGCATGGGTAGTTTCCAAGAATCAAACCTGGGTCTCTGGCATAACAGGCACGAATTCTGCCACTGAGAATAAAAAAAGTATTTGCAAAGTCCCCTTTGGGGAATGGTGAGAACGGGGGTAAATTCAACGTCCCCAAGTTGAATTCTTGGTATTCTCATAAGCAGTGTGGACAACCAAAGCTATAGGCTGAGCCCCCAGTCTTGGGGTTTGTTCATATGAAACTTAACCCCACAAAGGATAGGGGTTTTAAAATTTAGGGTATTTAAAATTTAGGCCTAAGAGTCACCCCCAAGAGAGCCTCTTTTGTTGCTCAGATGTGGCCTCTATCTCCAGCCAACATGACGAGCAGTCTCACCACCCTCCCCCTCTCTGCGTGGGACATGACTCCCAGGGGTGTGGACCTTCCTGGCAACGTGGCACAGAAATCCTAGAATAAGCTGAGACTCAGCATCAAGGGATTGAGGAAACCTTCTCGACCAAAAGGGGGAAGAGTGAAATGAGACAAAGTGTCAATGGCTGAGAGATTCCAAACAGAGTCAAGAGGTAATCCTGGAGGTTATTCTTATGCATTAAGTAGATATCACCTTGTTAGTCAAGATGTAATGGAGAGGCTGGAGGGAACTGCCTGAAAATGTACAGCTGTGTTCCAGTAGCCATGTTTCTTGAAGATGATTGTATAATGAAATAGCTTTCACAATGTGACTGTGTGATTGTGAAAACCTTGGGTCTGATGCTCCTTTTCTCTACCTTGTCAACAGACGAGTAGAACATATGGAACAAAAATAAATAATAGGGGGAACAAATGCTAAAATAAAAAAGAAGAATTCTGCCACTGAGCCACCATTGCACCGCCCACAATCTCCTTTTTAAAAATGCACATTCCTGTTGATGGCCTGTGGACTTTGGACCCTCTACACGATGCCCGATGAATGCAGGTGCCTGAAGGATGCGCTGAAGGAGAAATAGATTGGCAAATGATGGTGCATACTTATAACAAAGGTTGTGCTGCTACGAAAAGGAACAAAATCTGAGGCATGCAATGATGGGAAGGAACATGTGGGACATTTGGTGACACAAAATAGGCCAGAAACAAGAGAACAACAATGGTATGGTCACCCTTACAAAATGCTTATAAGAAAACAGGGGCCTTGACTGTAAGCTTTTTTTTTTTTTTTTTTTTTTTTTTTGCAGAGCACCTCATATTTTTTTTTTTTTATTAATTAAAAAAAGAATTAACAAAACAATTAGAAATCATTCCAATCTACATGTACAATCAGCAATTCTCAATAACATCACATAGTTGCATATTCATCATTTCTTAGTACATTTGCATCGATTCAGAAAAAGAAACAAAAAGACAACAGAATAAGAATTAAAACAATAATAGAAAGAAAAAAACAAAAACAAACAAACAAACAAAAAAAAACAAAAACAAAAAACCTATACCTCACATGCAGCTTCATTCAGTGTTTTAACATAATTGCATTACAATTGGGTAGTATTGTGCTGTCCATTTCTGAGTTTTTATATCCAGTCCCGTTGTACAGTCTGTATCCCTTCATCTCCAATTATCCTTTCTCTTTTTTTTTTTTTAATTAACGGAAAAAAAGAAATTAACCCAACATTTAGAGATCATACCATTCTACACATGCAATCATTAATTCTTAACATCATCACATAGATGCATGATCATCATTTCTTAGTACATTTGCATTGGTTTAGAACAACTAGCAACATAACCGAAAAAGATATAGAATGTTAATATAGAGAAAAAAATAAAAGTAATAATAGTAAAATCAAAACAAAACAAAACAAAACAAAACAAAAACCTATAGCTCAGATGCAGCTTCATTCAGTGTTTTAACATGATTACTTTACAATTAGGTATTATTGTGCTGTCCATTTTTGAGTTTTTGTATCTAGTCCTGTTGCACAGTCTGTATCCCTTCAGCTTCAATTACCCATTGTCTTACCCTGTTTCTAACTCCTGCTGAACTCTGTTACCAATGACATATTTCAAGTTTATTCTCGAATGTCCGTTCACATCAGTGGGACCATACAGTATTTGTCCTTTAGTTTTTGGCTGGATTCACTCAGCATAATATTCTCTAGGTCCATCCATGTTATTACATGGTTCATAAGTTTATCTTGTCTTAAAGCTGCATAATATTCCATCGTATGTATATACCACAGTTTGTTTAGCCACTCTTCTGTTGATGGAGATTTTGGCTGTTTCCATCTCTTTGCAATTGTAAATAATGCTGCTATAAACATTGGTGTGCAAATGTCCGTTTGTGTCTTTGCCCTTAAGTCCTTTGAGTAGATACCTAGCAATGGTATTGCTGGGTCGTATGGCAGTTCTATATTCAGCTTTTTGAGGAACCGCCAAACTGCCTTCCACAGTGGTTGCACCCTTTGACATTCCCACCAACAGTGGATAAGTGTGCCTCTTTCTCCACATCCTCTCCAGCACTTGTCATTTTCTGTTTTGTTGATAATGGCCATTCTGGTGGGTGTGAGATGATATCTCATTGTGGTTTTGATTTGCATTTCTCTAATGGCCAGGGACATTGAGCATCTCTTCATGTGCCTCTTGGCCATCCGTATTTCCTCTTTTGAGAGGTGTCTGTTCAAGTCTTTTTCCCATTTTGTAATTGGGTTGGCTGTCTTTTTGTTGTTGAGATGAACAATCTCTTTATAAATTCTGGATACTAGACCTTTATCTGATATATCATTTCCAAATATTGTCTCCCATTGTGAAGGCTGTCTTTCTACTTTCTTGATGAAGTTCTTTGATGCACAAAAGTGTTTAATTTTGAGGAGTTCCCATTTATTTATTTCCTTCTTCAGTGCTCTTGCTTTAGGTTTAAGGTCCATAAAACCGCCTCCAGTTGTAAGATCCATAAGATATCTCCCAACATTTTCCTCTAACTGTTTTATGGTCTTAGACCTAATGTTTAGATCTTTGATCCATTTTGAGTTAACTTTTGTATAGGGTGTGAGAGATGGGTCTTCTTTCATTCTTTTGCATATGGATATCCAGTTCTCTAGGCACCATTTATTGAAGAGACTGCTCTGTCCCAGGTGAGTTGGCTTGACTGCCTTATCAAAGATCAAATGTCCATAGATGAGAGGGTCTATATCTGAGCACTCTATTCGATTCCATTGGTCGATATATCTATCTTTATGCCAATACCATGCTGTTTTGACCACTGTGGCTTCATAATATGCCTTAAAGTCAGGCAGCGCGAGACCTCCAGCTTCGTTTTTTTTTCCTCAAGATGTTTTTAGCAATTCGGGGCACCCTGCCCTTCCAGATAAATTTGCTTATTGGTTTTTCTATTTCTGAAAAATAAGTTGTTGGGATTTTGATTGGTATTGCATTGAATCTGTAAATCAATTTAGGTAGGATTGACATCTTAACTATATTTAGTCTTCCAATCCATGAACACGGTATGCCCTTCCATCTATTTAGGTCTTCTGTGATTTCTTTTAGCAGTTTTTTGTAGTTTTCTTTATATAGGTTTTTTGTCTCTTTAGTTAAATTTATTCCTAGGTATTTTATTCTTTTAGTTGCAATTGTAAATGGGATTCATTTCTTGATTTCCCCCTCAGCTTGTTCATTGCTCGTGTATAGAAATGCTACAGATTTTTGAATGTTGATCTTGTAACCTGCTACTTTGCTGTACTCATTTATTATCTCTAGTAGTTTTGTTGTGGATTTTTCTGGGTTTTCGACGTATAGTATCATATCGTCTGCAAACAGTGATAGTTTTACTTCTTCCTTTCCAATTTTGATGCCTTGTATTTCTTTTTCTTGTCTAATTGCTCTGGCTAGAACCTCCAACACAATGTTGAATAATAGTGGTGATAGTGGACATCCTTGTCTTGTTCCTGATCTTAGGGGGAAAGTTTTCAATTTTTCCCCATTGAGGATGATATTAGCTGTGGGTTTTTCATATATTCCCTCTATCATTTTAAGGAAGTTCCCTTGTATTCCTATCTTTTGAAGTGTTTTCAACAGGAAAGGATGTTGAATCTTGTCGAATGCCTTCTCTGCATCAATTGAGATGATCATGTGATTTTTCTGCTTTGATTTGTTGATATGGTGTATTACATTAATTGATTTTCTTATGTTGAACCATCCTTGCATACCTGGGATGAATCCTACTTGGTCATGATGTATAATTCTTTTAATGTGTTGTTGGATACGATTTGCTAGAATTTTATTGAGGATTTTTGCATCTGTATTCATTAGAGAGATTGGTCTGTAGTTTTCTTTTTTTGTAATATCTTTGCCTGGTTTTGGTATGAGGGTGATGTTGGCTTCATAGAATGAATTAGGTAGTTTTCCCTCCACTTCGATTTTTTTGAAGAGTTTGAAGAGAATTGGTACTAATTCTTTCTGGAACGTTTGGTAGAATTCACATGTGAAGCCATCTGGTCCTGGACTTTTCTTTTTAGGAAGCTTTTGAATGACTAATTCAATTTCTTTACTTGTGATTGGTTTGTTGAGGTCATCTGACTGTAAGCTTTTAGAGCAGACACATTACGTCCAGAGTAGTGATTATTATTTCTGGATTTTGAAAGGCTGTTTTATATATATAACCTGATATTTAGAGATAAGAACAAAGCCGAACAGTTTGGGGCTAAAGTAATTCAGAACATAGGGGTAAGGAAGACAGTGCTATATTTTAGAACCACACATACTTTTTGAGACCAATGGAAGAACGATTTATTTGGTCTAGAACTGAAATTTTCTGTAGTGCATATTCTAATTCAACCTACCTGTATAGCTTTTTGAACAACTGAAACAGTGGAAGCACGGAATAAGAAAGAGGTCCTTTAATCCTGTATAGATTATTGTAATGCCTGAATACATCCTAGAGTATATTAAGCAGATAATCAAAAAGTATTGGCAAAGTCCCCTGAGGGAGGGGAGAAAGAATATGGAACTATTAAACCTTACCATTAGGGAATGCCCTGATGCTGTGTCAAACTTTAGGGACACCCAAATCAATAGGCCATGCCCTCTACCATGAGGTGAAGCTTATGTGGGTAGCGGAGAAGCTTAGATTACCTATAAGCATGCCTAAGAGTTACTTCTGGAGGACCTCTGTTGTTGCTCAGATGTGGCCTCAGTCTCTCTAAGCCCAACGCTGCAAGTGAAATCATTGCCCTCCCCACTACGTGGGACATGACATCCAGGGGTGAAAGTCTCCCAGGTGACATGGGAGATGGTTTCCAGGGATGAATCCAGACCTGGCACCGTGGGATCAACAATTCCATCCTGACCAAGTCGGGGAAAAGAACTGCAGTTAATAAAGTATTAGTGGCAGAGAGAGTTCCAATAAAGCCGAGAGGCTACTCTGGAGGTTGCTCTTACACAAGCTTCAGGTAGACCTTGCTACCTATCATAACCTCCCAACCCCCAACCAGGACCATTCCAGCCAGTCCTAAAGAACACCTAGGACAATTTATAAGATTCCACAAGTGTTCCAGGCACTAGAGTAACTTTCTAGAAACCTACAACCTCCAGATGGGTCCCTAGTCCAGATAAACTCTGAAACCTAGAGGGCCCAGCCTCTCCAGAACATCAGATACTTCCAACTTCCTACCCCATTGTTCTAATTTGCTAGCTGCTGGAGTGCAACACACCAGAGACAGATTGGCTTTTAATAAAAGGGGATTTATTTCATTACTTCTTCAGAGGAAAGGCAGCTCACTTTCAACTGAGGTTCTTTCTTACGTAGGAAGGCACAGGGTGATCTCTGCTGGCCTTCTCTCCAGGCCTCTGGGTTCCAACAACTTTCCCTGGGGTGATTTCTTTCTTCATCTCCAAAGGGCTGAGCTGAGCTGCGAGTGCTGAGTTGAGGTATGCTGAGCTGCTTGGGCTGTGCTACGTTAAGCTCCCTCATTTAAGCATCAGACAATTAAACCAAACATCATTCATTGCAGCAGGCACGCCTCTTAGCTGACCGCAGATGTAACCAGCAACAGATGAGGTTCACGTACCATTGACTCATGTCCACAGCAACAGAACTAGGCACCTTCACCTGGCCAAGTTGACATCTGAACCTAATTACCACACCCATATTAGTGACAGACACTTCCAATATGAAAAATTAGAATGGCCATAGAACAAACACCCTTAAAGAGAGTGATGGAAAGATCAAAGGTGATGGTGGAGTTATACAGAGAAGACAGGATTTAACAAATGAATATGAATACTGAATCATTAAATTGATATCTCTTTTAGCCTCCAGTATTTTAGAGCAGCTAGAAATAAAACTTAAAATTGTGGAATTGTAACCCGTGTCAAACTCCGAAACATGTTCTACAACTAATTGTGGTGCTGTGCTTTGAAATGTATTGCTTTTATTGTATAAATGTTATATTTCACAAAAAAAGAAGAAAAAATCGATTGTGATGATAAACAAATATTTAAGCCTTCTAGCCTCCTATATTCTGGAGCAGCTAGAAGGAAAAATCTGAGAGGATTGTATGGTAGCCCATGACAAACTCTGGGATCTGTCCTGTAACCACTTGTTGAAGAGTGCTTTGAAAACTACTGCTTTTTTATTTCTTTGCTTTGTATATATGTTATACTACACAATAGAAAAAGTTAACAATAAAAAAATGATAAACCACTAGTTTTGGAGGAGGCCAGTGTGGCTGGAGCAGAGGGAATGGTGGTGAGAGTGGAATGGTAGGACATGGGATCAGAGAGTGATGAGGCGGGGGTGGGGGTGGGGAGGGTTAGGGCCTGCTGGCTGCCTGGAGGCCTTGGGTTTGATTCTCAGTGGGACTGGGGTAGAGGGAGTGAGTTTGAGCAGGAGTGAACTGATCCAACTTATGTTTTTAAAGTATATATGTATTTAAAAATTATGTCTATATAATGGAATGAATATATTGCCCTCATTATAAAATAAATGCCAAAAATTGAAAGTAAAAAAAAAAAGCACATTCATGGACTCCATCACAGAGCTTCTGATGCTATTGACCCAGGGTAATCAAAGTGTCCGTGTTTATTTTTTTGTTTTTAGTTCCTTCTTGTGATTTCAACCATCACCTCAGGTTTGAGAACTATTAGGAGGGTATAGAAAAGAATCCTTGAATATTTCCTGTCCTTTCCCTCACTGTCAACATTTCCAACAGTGAAGATCTCCTTTTTTGCATAGAAATTACTACTGGAGGAGTTAAGGGAAGAGATGAGAGTCATTCACACTTTAGTATAAATTTGTTTACTCAGCCAGTTTTCTTCCTAATGCCTAGCTGAGATCCTTCCTATTTTGGGGGAAGAAGATTATGGGAATAAGGGGTGTTCATGGGGGAGGATAGAGAGAGGGAATAGAGACGTGCTCCTGAAAGAGGCACCAAGAGTGCGAGGCTTTGAGTTGAGCCCATAACGGGAAAATCAGAGAGAGGCTTGAACTGGTAGTTAACTAATCCCCCGTCAGAGCCCAGGTGGCAATTAATATATGTTTGCCTGTACTCTGTGGGAAGTACTGAGTGAGAAGTAAAGACCCACTTAAACTGCCTATGGTCAGGTTATAGTTTAGTTCCTCACTATTCAAAGTGTGGTCCTTGAACCAGCAATACTGACATCGCCTGGGAATTTGTTAGAAATTCAGGACCTCGGGCCCTCCCAGACCTATGGAATTGGGATATTTGAACAAGTCTCCCTAGGAGACTGCTGTGCACATTAAGCTTGAGGAAGCTGTGGTTTAACTAACCATTAACCACAGAGAGCTCTACAATTACCTACTTCTAAAGAGGATATTGATGGGCAAGAGGCAAAGCATGCACCGTGAAACAAAGAATAGGTGATGCTGAGGGGGTTAAACACCAAGCAGCCAGCCCCAAGCTACCTCCCAAAGGGAGAGGCAGGTGGGAGAGGCCAATAAAACCAAGAAGGGGATAAATTTCAGGCCGTGGACTTGTTATTCCTAGCTTAGAGTCAAGGCTGGGTTTGTCATGAACTTGCTGTGTGAGCCTGTACAAGTGATTGGCCTTGGCAGGCCTCAGTTTCCTCTTGTATGAATGGAGTTAATACCATGTTGTCTTGCTGCCTCCGAGGCCTGTCGTGAGGACCAAGGGAGCTGAGAGGGGAAAGCATTTTTGAGACCCTGAAACATCAGACTGGGTGAGTCACCATGGCCGCTTCCTGGTGTCCTCAGAATACCCTACATAAGCCTGGTTCGCAGGCAGCACAAGGTACCTCTGTTTCCTCCCCTGGGCCTTTCAGAGCCAGAATCTCAAAAAGCCTTTGGAATTAGATATTAGGTACAGTTGGGTGGGGGTGTTCTCAGGGCTCCCTAGACTTCACGTCCAGCTGAGCACCCACCCATGCACCCACCAGGGAGCAGCAAGTGCCCACGCTGGCTGCACCCACCGTTAGAGCCACAAATGTCCTGACCACCAGAATGCCTAAGATAAAAGAACTGGAGGTATCAAGCATTGGCGAGGATGGAGAGCAGCTGGCATCTCAACCACTGCTGGTGTGAGTGTAAGGTGGTAGAATCACTTTGGAAAACCATTTGGCAGTGTCTATGATAGCTCGGCACGTGCTTCTTCTCTTGGGTACACACCCAGCAATAAGGAGTACACGTGTCCACCAGAAGACAAGTACACAGATGTTCTTATCAGAGATGCTTATACTAGCCCCAACATGGAAACATCCCACGTGTCCATCAACAGATGGACCAAATAATTTGTGCTGCTGAGGCACCTCCAAGAACCCACACTTCAAGGCTTGGCTATTCCATTCCCCCGGCTGCTGGGAATATTTACTGCGGATGGCTCTCCTCTGAGCCCTCCCTAAGCATTTCTCTTCCCTTTGCTGCCCCTCCTACGGGGAAACGCCATCCAAAAACTGGTTGACACAGGTGCAAAGGCCTGGGTTCCTTGCCCTAATTCAGGACAACTTAGATGAGCCATCCAAGCTTCGATGCTCCCTGTGGGATCAACCGAGGCCTCTGCGAAAATCACACCTGAGCTTCTACCTCTACCCATCTCTGCCCAGTCCTGCTTCCCTCACCCTCTTACCAGTGTTGCTTGTGTGAGCATGTCCCAGTGAGCCTCCTGCATGCAAATCCCCGCTTCCTTCCCGGAACCTCACCTGCTAAGCTGTCCACAGAATGGTCTAGGAAACAGCCACTAAATGGTGGGACTTGCGCTGGCTCCCCCACCAGTCTCTGGCAGTAGGAACTGTCGCTGGTGGAAGGTGGGCAACGGACAGCCCTGGCTCACAGCCACCCTGAAACTTTCTTGGAAAGGAAGTGCACCGTGCTGGCGGGAGTGATGCCTCCGAAGTTGAGGTCAGGGAAGTAATAATTATCAAGACCACAGATGGGCTGGCTGGTGCTGGGGGCTCTCAGGCATCGAAAAAAAAAGACGATGAATTAATCACAATTTAAGGTCAAGTGTGAGAGCCATGGGCCTCCTGAGCAGACTATAAATCTTCATCTCTTGTAGCTGGAGGGGAGGGAAAAGCTGAGGTTCAGTCCCGGCACTGAACCAGTGGAGTGGAATGACAGAGGAGGCTGAGCTCCCCACTTGCCTAGCCTGCTGCACCAAAGTCAGAGCTCACCGGGAAGGAGCTGGGTGCCCGATGGGAACTCTCTGAGTCCCACCCCCACACCCACCCTCTCCTGGGCCCCTAGACCAATGACAGGGATAAGTGGCAGCACAGCCCTGCTGGGGCTGGGGGAGGGAAGGCAGCCAGCAGAAGCCAGGAACCTGCACACCAGACTTGAGCTGGGGGTCCCGGGGTGGGGGCAGAGATAAAGTTGGATACGGGAGAGTTGAACCCATGATACGGGAAGTAACGCTGGCAAGGGCCCTGAAGGACGGTGCTGACTGACCCACTGCTTGTGGAAATGCCAGGACTGCCTCTCACACAGTGGCAGAGGGGATCAAAAGGCTCTGAGAAGTTGGCACGCTCAGGTGTGAGGGCCACCAGCCGCCCCGAGAAGCTCAGGGGTGTCCTCTGTGGGTCTGACAAGGGGAGATGCCGTTACAGAACTGGGCCCCCTGGTAGCAATGGGTGATAGGGTTCTGAAATAATAGAGGCCAGAGGGCAACACTTAATCGCCAGAAGCGAGGTGGATGTAATTATCAGCTAGCAACAATGTCAATGCAACAGCCAAGAAGGCCTGACCTGAGGAACCATGGGAGTGGTTAATAGGACATGAGGACTCCAGTGGCAAGATCGATGGGCAGCCCCCGAGGGCACTGTCACTCCATGGGAATCAAAAGAAAACAAGGCTGGATGACCAGGCAGCTGAGAGCAGCTACCCAGTCCAGTCATGACCCCTTGCCCAGGTTCCAGAGCCAAAACCGTTTGACTGAAGGAGAGGCCAGGTCCCTGGAGGAAGGATCCCGCAGTGCCACGGCAAGTGCATGTGGTAACAGCCCACCAATCCCTCCCTGCAGGGCCTTATGCATTTCTTTGGGTAAATGTACACTGGAGAAGGAGGGTTACACGGGCATTCCGAGGAAGGGTCCAAATGGACATTCATGTGGCAAACCCAAAAAGTCACTGTGGACCCTTAGTTAAGGTGGGAGCGTGTGGGGACAGTGATAAATGGAGTTTGGGCCCAAATTCAGGGCACAGTGGGCCCATCAGGGCACAGCCCACCCAGTGGTCATCTCTGGTCCCTGGGACACACCTGCTGGTCAGAGCCCCCCACAGTGATTCCTTGGCCTGTGGAGTAGAGCTTTCCCAGGGGGCCGCAAGGGAGCCCCCGAGCCCTCCCTCAGCAGAGGCAGGGAGCACATGACCATGGAATCCACTGGTCCCATCACATATGGCACTACCCAGAACTGCCAGCCAGATGGAGTGAAGGAACAGCCTTTAGAAGAAGCAGCTGAGGAGGGAACGCCATCTTCCAGGATGCAGCACAGACCCTAAACTAGTGATCATTGTGCGGTGCGGTGTCCCCAGAGTCGATGGGTCTGCGAAGTACAGGGTAGAAGTAGGAGGGTCCCCACTCACCATCACACCCCATGATCATCTGGGGAATCTGTGCTTTCCCACCCCTATAACTCTGGGGGTTGGGGGTATAGAAATCCTGGTTCCCTCCAGAAACAGCAAGAATCCCATTAAACGTCAAGCTATATACGTAAAAGAAGCCAGCCACAAAAGGCCACAGGTTGTATGAGTTCACTTGTATGAAATATCTAGACTGAGGAAATCCCATAGAGACAGAAAGTAGATTAGTGGTGGCCAGCAGCTGGGGGAAGAGGAAATGGGCAATGACTGCTTAATGGGCACAGAGTTTCCTTTGGGATGATGACAATGTCCTGGAACTAGATAGTGGAGATGGTTACATAACATTGTGGATGTGCTAGATGCCACTGAACCATACACTCTAAAATGGTAAAAAATGGTGAGGGTGCAAAGGTAGTGCAGTGGTAGAATTCTTACCTACCGTGAGGGAGACCTGGGTTTGATTCCTGGTCCACACACTTCCCAAAAAAACAAGCAAACAAGCAAAATAAACAAATGAAAAACAAACAAAAATTCAACAACTGGTGCTGCAATAACGGGAGACTCACATGGAAAAAATAATGAAGTCACCTTCTGTGTGAGACTAAAGCAAAAAATGTTTATCTGTTACAAAACTAATATTTTGACTAGTGCATTTCCTAATATAACTTATGTAGATAATTTAATTGAATGCCATAAGTACTTGGAATCTCAGGTAGGACATGAGATTTTGTTGGTTTGTCCAGAGTGATGCCTTGATGAATCCCAGAGTGATTCAATTAGTGAGTGGAAAAGTATCTGCAAATCTCCCTTCGGGGAGTGGTGAGAACAGGGAGAAATTCAACTTCCCCAAGTTGAATTCTCGATATTCTCACAAGCAGTGTGGACAACCAAAGCTATGGGCTGAGTCCCCAGTCTTGGGGTTTGTTCATATGAAACTTAACCCCGCAAAGGATAGGTCAAGTCTACTTAAAATTTAGGCCTGAGTCACACCCAAGAGAGCCTCTTTTGTTGCTCAAAGGTGGCCTCTCTCTCCAGCCAATACAACGAGCAGTCTAACCACCCTACCCCTCTCTACGTAGGACGTGACTCCCAGGGGTGCGGACCTTCCTGGCAACGTGGGACAGAGATCTTGGAATGAGCTGAGACTCAGCATCAAGGGATTGAGAAAAACCCTAGAATGAGCTAAGGCTTAGCAACAAGGGATTGAGAAAACCTTCTCAACCAAAAGGGGGAAGAGTGAAATGAGACAAAGTGTCAATGGCTGAGAGATTCCAAACAGAGTCAAGAGGTTATCCTGGAGGTTATTCTTATGCATCAAGTAGATATCACCTTGTTATTCAAGATGTAATGGAGAGGCTGGAGGGAAATGCCTGAAAATGTAGGGCTGTGTTCCAGTAGCCATGTTTCTTGATGATGATTGTATAATGATACAGCTTTCACAATGTGACTGTGTGATTGTGAAAACCTTGTGTCTGATGCTCCTTTTATCTACCTTGTCAATAGATGAGTAGAATATATGGAATAAAAATAAATAATAGGGGGAAAATGTTAAAATAAATTTAGTTTGAAATGCTAGTGATCAATGAAAGCGAGGGGTAAGGGGTATGGTAGGTAAAATTTTTTTTTTCCTGTTCTTGTTTTATTTTTCTGTTGTCTTTTTATTTCTTTTTCTGAATTGATGCTAATGTTCTGGGAAATGATCATGATGATGAATATGCAACTATGTGATGATATTGTGAATTGCTGAGTGTATGTGTTGGGAATGTTTGTGCTTCTTGTAATTTTTTTTTAATTTTTAAAAAATTTTTTAAAAATCACTAAAATGGTAAAAATGGTGAATTTTATATTATGTGAATTTTATGATAAAAAACGGTGAATTTTATATTACGTGAATTTTATGATTAAAAAAAAGAAAGGAACTTTTGCCACTGTTTTCCTTCAGATTCCTTGGGGCAGGAGAGCAGGAGACAAACAAACAAACAAAAGTCACCATGCTGGTGTGGGTAATTGACCCTGTCACCAGGAGAAGAAAGGCAGAGAATATGTTTGGCATCCAAGCAATTCCCTGGGGCAGTTCCTCTTTTTTAAATTTTTAAATTGAGATATCTTCACGCACATACAGTCCATCCACACTCTTCCATCACTGGCTCACAATATCATCACATAGCTATGTATTTATCACCAGGATCATTTTTAGAACATTTGCATCACTCCAGAAAAAAAATAAAAAGAAAAAACTCATACATCCAATACCGCTTACCCCTCCCTCCCACTGACCACTAGAATTGCAATCTACCCAATTTTTTTATTCCCCCATTATTTATTTATTTATTGTCCTTATATTTTTACTCATCTGTCCATACCCTGGATAATGGAAGCGTTCAGCCACAACGTTTGCACAATCACATGGTCATATGGTAAACATTATATAGTTATACAATTGTCTTCAAGAATCAAGGCTACTGGAATACAGTTCAACTGTTTCAGGTACTTCCCCCTAGCCATTTCAATACATCATAAACTAAAAAGGGATGTATATATAATGCACTAGATTAACTTCCAGGAAAATCTCTCCACTCAGTTTGAACTCTCTCAGCCACTGAAACTTCATTTTGTCTCATTTCTCTTTTCTCCATTTTGGTCAAAAAGACTTTCTCAATCCCATGATGCTGAGTCTCAGCTCATCCGAGGGGTCAAGTCCCACATTGACAGGGAGACTTACACCCCTGGGAGTCATGTCCCACATAGGGGGAAGGGAAATGAGTTCACCTCATGAGTTGGCTTAGAGAGAGAGGCCACATCTGAGCAACAAAAGAGGTTCTCTGAAGGTGACTCTTAAGCATAATTATGAGTAGGCTCAGTTTCTCCTTTACAGGGATAAGTTTCATAGGGGTGAACCCCAAGATTGAGGGCCCAGCCTATTGATTTGATTGTCCCCACTGCTTGTGAGACTATCAGGAATCCCCAGGTGGGGACGATTAATATTTCCTCCTTTCTCCCCAGTCCCCCAAGGGGACTTTGCAGAATAATTCTCTGCCCAAATTACTCTGGAATGTATTGGGGCATCACACTAACCTGTACAAATGAACAAGAGCTCACACCTGGGGCAGCTCTTACCTAACACTGACTTAAATGGGGTGGCACAGCAACCATGCCTGAGAAGGACATGATGGCCAGAGACTCAAGTCTGATCCTCTGGGTCACCTAACCAGGTCAGCTACTCAGACCAATAGAAGCGCTGGCCAAGGGTGAGGGGACCCTAGAAGGGGTGGTTGAGGAGGGAGATGATGTGTACCACCTGTGGCTCCAAGACCTGCTGTGGCTGCAGGGATTGGGGTTCATCTTACAACCTTCCCTTGTAAACTTCCCCAGAAACAGAGACCAACCAGCATCCTGAAAAAGCTGTTCTCAGATGGGCTGCACTATAAGAGCACGCATATCCTGGTGGCACAAGGGGTGGACTGTAATGGATGCTGTGGTGGTGCCAGGCTTCCCCCTTTGGGTCCAAGGCACTTTGTACCCCAGGTGTCAGGGGCGTTGCCTGCTGATGACTCACACTGAGTTCCTCTGTGGGCACTGCCCTTGGCTGAAGAGAGCCGCCTCACCCGATGGTAAGCATCGGCCTGCATCCAGTGACTGGCCAATGAGGGGATGTGAAGGTGTAGCTCCCTGGTCTAGATACAAGACAACTCTGAAGACCATCCTAGTTTCAGGACTTCCAACAGCAACTTCCTGCATCCACATCCCCGGCTTAGAAGCTGTTTCCCCAGGAACTGGACCAACCCTGCAAGCTACCCAACCACCTAGGGCAGCTCCCCCAGAGGAGCACTGAGCAAAAGAAGGCTGATGCAATAATCCATTCTTCCCAGTTGTGTGTCTGTGAAGTATAAGAACAGGCAGATCTGACACATGATGATGGACATTGGGACGGTGGTTGGGAAAGGGGCAGATGTTACCTGGGAAGGGGCACAAGAGAACCTTCTGGAATGTTAGAAATGTTCTATATCTTCTGGTTAGTGGTCCCAGGTTCACATAAATGTGTGCACTTTACTATTTTTAGCTTTTTTTTTAACCTCGATTTATAAAACACCAATGCCCAGGCCTCACCCAGTTAAATCAGAAAATTCTAATGTGCAGCCAGGGTGGAAAAGTCCTCGGCCTGAGCCTCTCCAGAACATCAACTTGTTCCACGGCCCCATCCCCTATTATCAACCAGCCCCTTCCAATATGAGAAAGCTAGAATGGGCACAGCCCAAACACCCCTAAAGAATAGGAGAAAGACCAAAGGTGAGGGTGGAGTTATACAGAGGTCGGGTTTAACAAATGAGTGTGAGTTCTGAAACAGTATTTTTTTTTTGATACAACAATGTACAAGCACATACATTCTTTTTTTCTAACTTTTTAAATTTATGATACACAACCACATTCAAACACATTCTTACCATATGATCATTCGTTCTTGTTATATAATCAATAACTCACAATATCATCACATAGTTGTAGATTCAATATCATATACCTCTGTATAACTCCATCCTCACCTTTGGTCTTTCTCCTATTCTTTAGGGGTGTTTGGGCTGTGCCCATTCTAGCTTTCTCATATTGGAAGGGGCTGGTTGATAATAGGGGATGGGGCCGTGGAACAAGTTGATGTTCTGGAGAGGCTCAGGCCGAGGACTTTTCCACCCTGGCTGCATCAATTCAGAAAAAAGAAATAAAAAGAAAACAGAAAAAAAATCATACATACCATATCCCTTACCCCTCCCTTTCCTTGATCATTAGCATTTCAATCTACCAAATTTATTTTAATAAATACATAATTTTTTAAATTTGTTCCCCCATTATTTATTTATTTTTAATCCATATGTTTTACTCATCTGTTGATAAGGTAGATAAAAGGAGCATCAGACACAAGGTTTTCACAATCACACAGTCACATTGCGAAAGCTATACCATTACACAATCATCTTCAAGAAACATGGCTACTGGAACATAGTTCTACATTTTCAGGCAGTTCCCTCCAGCCTCTCCATTACACCTTAACTAACAAGGTGATATCTATTTAATGCATAAGAATAATCTCCAGGATAACCTCTCGACTCTGAAATCTCTCAGCCATTGACACTTTATTTTGTCTCATTTCCCTCTTCCCCCTTTTGGTCAAGAAGGTTTCCTCAATCCCTTGGTGCTGAGTCTCAGCTCATTCTAGGATTTCTGTCCCATGTTGCCAGGAAGGTCCACACCCCTCAGAGTCATGTTCCATGTAGAGAGGGGAGGGCAGTGAGTTTGCTTGTTGTGTTGGCTGGAGAGAGAGGCCACATCTGAGCAACAAAAGAGGTTTTCTTGGAGGTGACTCTTAGGCCTAATTTAAGTAGGCTTAACCTATATTTTGCAGGGTTAAGTTTCATATGAACAAACCCCAGGATTGGGGGCTCAGCCTATTGCTTTGGTATACATTCTTAACATACAAAACATTCCATACAGGACGGGCCACGGTGGCTCAGCGGGCAAGAGTGCTCGCCTGCCATGCCAGAGGACCTGGGTTCAATTCCCGGTGCCTGCCCATGTAAAAACAAACAAACAACAACAACAGAAAACATTCCATACGTGGTTTACAATCAATGGCTCACAATATCATCACATAGTTGTATATTCAGTGCATGATCATTTCTTAGAACATCTGTATCATTCCAGAATAAGAAATAAAAAGAAAAAAGAAAAAACTCCTACGTACATACCATACCCCTTACCTCTCCCTCTCATTGACCAACTAGTATGAAACAGTATATTGATATTTCTTTCAGTCTCCAGTATCTTAGAGAAGCTAGAAGTAAAAACTTAAAATTGGGGAATTGTAACCCATGTCACACTCTGAAATCTGTTCTACAACTAATTGTGGTGCTGTACTTTGAAATTTATAGCTTTTTTGTATATATGTTATTCTTCACAAAAAAGAAAAAAGTCTATTGTGATAATAAAAGAATATTTATTCCTTCTAGTCTCCTGTATTCTGGTGCAGCTAGAAGGAAAAATCTGAGAGGATCGTATGGTAGCCCATGATAAACTCTGGGATCTGTCCTGTAACCACTTGTTGAAGAGTGCTTTGAAAACTATTGCTTTTTCTTTCTTTGCTTTGTATATATGTTATACTATACAATAAAAGAAGTTAAAAAATAAAACAACAACAACAACAAAAAAAAAAACAAATGAGGGAGAGTAAAGACAAAGGCTGAGGAACACAATCACCGCTAGACCAGCCCTGTAGGAGACACTAAAATGAGTTCTAAAAGTTGACAGGAAAGGACACGAAACAATCGACTGAAGCCACATGAATAAATCAAGATCTCCAGAAAAGAGAATGATATGGGTGAATATAAATATCATTACTATTGTACTTTCGATTCATAATGCTACCTTCTACTTCTACAGGATCTAAAAGACAAATGTAATGATTAATCAGTGGTTTTTGACTCATAATGTATAAACATATCATTTGTGATAAGAACTATAGAAAGGTGGATGTCCGAGGAGTATGAGAACATAGTATGTGTACACTATTGAAGTTCATTGGTAACAAGGCAAATGAGAGTGTTAGAGATTTAATGTTAAATTTCAGTGCCATTAAAAAAAAAAAAGACAACCTATAGAATGGGAGAAAATATTTGGAAGCCACTTATCTGATAAGGGTTTAATAGAATATATAAAGAAATACCGCAACTAAATGACAGAAAAGACCATCTAATTAATAATGACTGGAATAGATATTTCTCCAAAGAAAATACACAAATAACCAAAAAGCACATGAAAAAATGCTCAACCTCATTAGCCATTAGAGAAATGCAAATCAAAACCACAGAGATATCATTTCACATTCACTAGAATGGCTACTCTTCAAAAAAAAATGAAAAATAACAAGTGTTGGAAAGATTGTGGAGAAAGAGGAGAGCCCAGCCATTGGTGGAAATGTAAAATGGTGCAGCCACTGTGGAAAATAGTTTGCCAGTTCCTCAGAAAATTATGTATAGACTTATCATATGATTTTTAAATCCCACTTCTAGGTATATACTCAAAAGAATTGAACGCAGGGACTGAACAGATACTTTCACACCGATGTTCATAGTGGCATTACTCACAATTGCTAAAAGATGGAAGCAACTCAAGTGTCCAACCAATGAATGGACAAAAGAAAATGTGGTACATACATACAATGGAATATTATTCAGCCGTAATTAGGAGTGAAGTTTGGATACATGTTACAACATGGATGAACCTTGAAGACATCATATTGAGTGAAATAAGCCAGACACAAAAAGAAAAATATTGCATGAGCTCATGGGTACAAAATAATTAGAATATGTAAATTCACTGAGTCAGAAACTACAAGGGGCTGGGGTGGGTGTAGGGAATGGGAGGACAGAATTTCTGTTTGCTCTGATGGAAAAGTTTTGGTATATACAATTAACACCACTGAATTCTGTATTTCAAAGTGGTTAAAATGGAAAATTTTAGGTTTATATATATAGCCAGAATAAAAAGTTTTAAAAACCATAGAAACATGCAATACGGTGAACCCTAATGTAAACTATAGACTATACTTAATAGTATAATTATAAAAATATTGTTTCGCCAATTGTAATAAAGTTACCACACTAATGCAAAGTGTTAATAATAGGGAAACCTGTGGGGGTGGTGTGGGGAGGTGGTATATGGGAACCCTGAATGATTTTTCTGTAAACCTACAAATTCTCTAATAAAAAAACCACAGCATTTAAAAAAATTTCAGTGCCGTGGTAACCACAAAGAAAAATCAGAGAATATGCAAACATAGAGAAAGAAGGTAGCATACAGTTTACCGGAGTTCGAGGGCATAAGCAATGGGGAGTTGATGCAAAATGAGTGTAGGGTTTCTGTTGAGGTGAGGGGGAAGTCCTAGTCATGGAAGGTAGTGAGAGGACTGCATCATCGTGAACATGATAATTCCCACTTAAAGGTAAGCTTGGGAGAGGCTGGGATGGGAAATTTATATCATATATATGTTTCCACAATTTAAAAAACTAAGAGAAACTAAAGAGATGACAATTAAATGCAATACAGGATACCGGACAGGATCTACGAATTGCAGAGAAAAGGCTCAAAAGGACATTGCTGGGACATAAAAAATTGGAATATAGAACATCAGCTTTATATCAATGTTAAGTTTCTTGAACTTAATAATTGTACTTAAGGTGCTTATATAAGTGAATATCCTTGTTTGCAGTAAATGTACAGGGACATATGGTGTTCAAATAGTATGATATGTGCAACCTGCGTTCAGATGTTCAAAGGGGGGATAGATGGATGGATGGACGGATGGATAGATAGATACCTATGGCAAAGGTGGCAAAATGTTAGAATTGGCGGATCTGGGGTGATGCTGGAATTCTCTGTGTGGGGTTTGTATTATTTTGACAACTGTCCTGTACTTTAAAATTATTTCAAAATAGAGAGTTTTTTTTTTTTAAAAAAAAAAACACTTCACACCCACTAGGATGATTATAATAAAAAAGGCGGACAATAACAAGTACTGGTGAGGACATGGAGAGACTGGAACACTCATAGATTGCCAATGGGAATATAAAATGGTGCAGTTGTTTGGAAAATAGTCTGAAAGTTCCTTAAAAGTTTAAACATAAAGTTACCATATGACCCAAGAATTCAACTCCTATGTGTATACCCAAGAGAAATGAAAACATATGCCACACACACACACACACAACGCTTGTATATGAGCATCATAGAAACATGATTCATAATAGCCCCAAAGTGGAAATAATCCTAATGTCCAGCAACTACCAATGAATAAACAAAATGTAGTACATTCACACAATGGAATATTATCCAGCCATAAAAAGGAATGAGGTCCTGATTTATGCTACAAATGGATGAACATGGGAAACACGCTAAGTGAAAGAAGTCAGCCACAAAAGGCTTGAATTCATTTATATGAAGTGTGTAGGAGAAATGGGAAATGACGGCTGATAGGTATGGGTTCTGTTTTTGTTTTTGTTTTTTTTGCATGGGCAGGCACCGGGAATCGAACCCGGGTCTCTGGCATGACAGGTGAGAACTCTGCCACTGAGCCACCATCGCACCACCCTGGGGTTTCTTTTTAAGTATAAAAATATTCTCAAATTAGATCATATTAATGGCTGCACAAAATCGTGGATATACCAAAAACCAATAAATTTTATACCTTAAAAGGGCAAGTATTATCATATGGTAATTATATTTCAATTTTCTTAAATGTGCAAGACATTTAAGAAAAGAAAGATTCCACAGCTCACTGGAGCAAGGACATTTTCAAAGACTAGTGTGGTTGCATGGAAAGGATGCCAGAGTCAACTTAAGGAAGCTTCCACTAGCCAAAGGTGGGACACTTTGAACATCAGTAAAAATAATGACTGTAAGGAATGAAATGCATCAACTTTATAAAAATCTATAATTTTCATCAAAATCAAAATAATATACCAGGAGTGAGAAAACAACAAAAACATCTTCTAATAACCAAATATTGGTAGAGCAGTGAGGCACTACACATACTGCTGGTGTGTAAGTTGGTACAACCACTTTGAATGATTTTTTTTTTTTTTTGCATGGGCAGACACCAGGAATCGAGCTTGGGTCTCCAGCATGGCAGGCGAGAAGTTACAACCACTTTGGAAAACAGTTTAGCATTATCTAGCAAGTATGAAGATCCACCTACTCTGTGACCCACAAATCTACTCCTATATATATACCCTGGAGAACTGTGTGCACGTTTGCCGAGGGACACATGTAAGAATGTCTGGTAACAAATGAGTGTGACTGCTGAATCATTATATTGTTACTTCTGTTGGTCTCCAGTGTCTTGGCGCAGCTAGCAGAAAAAACGAACAATCGTGGAACTGTAACCCAGACCAAACTTTAAAATCTATTTTATAACTATTTGTTAAAATGTACTTGGAAATGTATTGCTTTTTTGTATATAGGTTATATTTCACAATGGAAAAAGAAAATGTTAAAAAAAATTTGGAGAACCAATTTTTGTAAGAACCAAAAATTAGGAACAGCCCTGATGTCTGCAAACTGTAGAATGGGTTAGTAAATCATGGTATATTGATATGTCGGGAATTCTATGCAATAATGAAAAATCAATTATTGCTACAAAGAATAACTCGGGTGCATAGTAAAAAGAAAAGATTAATTGAAGGAAAAGATCTAAAAGAAGACATAATTAATTCCATTAATTAAAATTCTAAAATGGACTGAACTATTTTGTTTCAAATGAATACTGACATGGCAAAAGCAAAAAACAAAGAACTGAGGCAATGCTCTATTTCTTAACGGTGGTGACTGGGATGCTGGTTTGATTAGCTTGTTAAAATAATTTCCTTTATGCACCTTTCTATATAAGCAACACATTCCCTCCCCGCCTCCATTAAAAAAAAAAGGAAAAAATATTCAATGTTCATTTTTGGAGGTTGCAAGAACACAATGCATTTCTCTAAAAATTACTCAGTCAAAGGAAAGAATTAAGCCTTTCTCCTGTTGTATGAACAATATTGCACAGTGACCAAACAGGTACAGAGGGAAAGTTCTTCTATAGAGAAGTCTAGCTCATAAATGCAAACAAAATGATCTAGTTAGAAAAACCACCATCTGGTGAGGAGAAAAATGCCAAGGAAATCAGACACCCCTCCTGCAGGAAAGGTGGGGAGGGGTACAGCTCTCCAGGACCCCCCATCCCCAGCCTCTGTGGGGAGGGCCTGCTTTCCCTGCAGACCACGGCACCCCAGCCGGCCCAGCCCTGTTCTGAGCAGAGGAAACACTCCACTTGCCAAGCTAACAGGAGGATGAGTTTATTTGAATGTGCTCTGCACGCTATTTCACATCCAAGATTTAAATGTTCCCTGCGTTCTGGAGGGGAGACTCCCGGCCTGAGGTTGGAAACCGAGCCCCAGCCTCCAACGGCCTCAGCTCAGCTGATCGAATGGCTCAGAGAGGCCTGGGGAGGGGGTTGGGCGGCGGGGGGAGTTAGGGAGCTGGGGCATCCACACCCGCCCCAGTGCCTCACAGAACCACCCCCACTCCCATCACCAAGGCACCCTGGTGGGACCCTCCCCGTGCTTCCATCCCTCAGGTGGCAGTTTTATGACTTGACTTTTCTGTGTCAGGGGGTGTCGAAGCAGGAAGGACACCTCTGTGTTCACCACCTGCCCAGCCCCTGTCCAAGCCAGCTGGCGTGGGGGTGGGAGAAGGGCACCAATGCCCAGTCGTGCAGGGCTGACAGAAAGATCCACCCAGCCAGTCAGGGCTGACAACAAAGGGGCTGGGAAGAGGGGCAGAGGCAGGAATTCTAGGCCCTGTGGGGCAGGGGGCCTCCTGTCAGAGGTGCCTGTCTGGGCCAGGGCCAAGCGGGGCAGGTGAGATGGTGGCCGGTCACCCAACGCTGCTGGCAAGCGGGCACAGTGGCAGCCTGGTGCCCGATGGAGCTGCTGATAGAGGTGACACCGGATACCCTGCCATGGGCGGGGCTGGAGCAGGGGAGGCAGGAGCCGGGGGAGCTGTGTTCCAATGCCCCAGTTTTTTTTTTCTTTTTATTTATTAATTTAAACAATTTAACAAATGATTTAAACATTAACATAGATAATCAGTAATTCACAATATCATCACTTAGTGAATATTCATCATTTCTTAGAACATTTGCATCCATTCAGAAAAAGAAACAAAAAGACAATAGAAAAAGAAATAAAACGAAAACAGAAAAAAAAAAGATTATACCTACCATACCCCTTACCCCTCGCCTTCACTGATCACTAGCATTTCAAACTAAATTTATTTTAACATTTGTTCCCCCTATTATTTATTTTTATTCCATATGTTCTACTCATCTGTTGACAAGGTAGAGAAAAGGAGCATCAGACACAAGGTTTTCACAATCACACAGTCACATTGTGAAAGCTATATCATTATACAATCATCTTCAAGAAACATGGCTACTGGAACACAGCTCTACATTTCCAGGCAGTTCCCTCCAGCCTCTCCCTTACATCTTGAATAACAAGGTGATATCTACTCAATGCGTAAGAATAACCTCCAGGATAACCTCTCAACTCTGTTTGGAATCCCTCAGCCATTGACACTTTGTCTCATTTCACTCTTCCCCCTTTTGGTCAAGGTTTTCTCAATCCCTTGATGCTGAGTTTCAGCTCCTTCTAGGGTTTTTCTCAATCCCTTGATGTTGAGTCTCAGCTCATTGTAGGATTTCTGTCCCACATTGCCAGGAAGGACCACACCCCTGGGAGTCATGTCCCATGTAGAGGGGGGGCGGGTGGTGAGATTGCTTGTTGTGTTGGCTGGTGAGTGAGGCCACATCTGAGCAACAAAAGAGGCTCTCTTGGGGGTGACTCTTAGGCCTAAATTTTAAGTAGACTTGACCTATCCTTTGTGCAATGCCCCAGTTTTAACACACTCGCTTTGGCCCCTCTGCAGCTTTAGCTCACCCCTCTGCAAAAGGGGGTGCTTTGAAGCTGAATGAGCTAATCAACCTAAGGGGCTTAGCACCAGCACCAAGAACGTGCTCCCTCTGCATGCATCAGCTGTCTTTATGGAAGCTGGGGCTGCTGAGGGCTCGGCAGAAGGTATCCAGCCTTGCAGTGGGGGGCTACGTGCTGGACAGATCCACAGACTGGAAGTTCCAAGTGTAAAGGACCAGTCGTGTTCCATTCATCCCCGAATGGCCAGCACCCAGTTGTCGAATGAATGTGCGAGAGTAAAGCTATGGATGAGCAACCACTAAGACAGTGTATCAACTAACCAGAGGATCCCAAGTAACAAGCTGAACTCAAATGCCAGGTCTGTCCCTCCCTGGCTGTGCAACCTCAGGCAAGTTATTTCATCCCAGAACCTCAGCTTCCTCATCTATTAAGTGGGAATGATGGAGGGGTGCCCAGGTACTTCACTGGTAGTCTCACCTGCCATGTGGGAGACCCAGGTTGGATTCCCGGCCCTTACACTCAAAAAAAAAAGATTCAGCAAAGGGTGCTGCAATAGCAAGATATTCACATGGAAAAGAATGAAATGTGACCCCCTCTGCACAGCATACAAAAAAAAATGGGAATGATAATCATTAAAATATAGCTTCCTCATAGGCTTGTGGCAAGGCTCAAAGCAGAAAATGGGTACAGAGGTAGAGGTGCTGTCAGTGCCGTTGGCCAGGTGGACCACCCACCCGCCAGCCACTGTAGGTGCTGGCTGCTTTGTCTGAGGGCAGCCCTTGACTAGTGGGAGCTGCCTTACCTGGATATGCCAGGGCATTATAACCTCTCCCTGGAAGGAGCTCCCAGCCAATGACCTCCTGATAAGGGAGTACCGAGGCCTGGCCTCTTGCTTCAAGGAAGGATAACCCCGTGGTGCTTGCCAAAGCTGGACTTAGCTGAAAGCACACGTTTCCCTAGCTCCTTCCCTGCCCAATGGGCCCCCTCACTCCCTTCTCCTGTGGGCCTGCCTGCTATAATGCCTACTCGAGGAATCCCCACCTTGGGCTCTGCTTCTAGGGAACCAGACCCTAGATTGGAAGTATTCTGTAAACTATGAAGTACTGTGCACCAGGATGGGGTTCTTTTATTTTTCAGGAAATGACAACGGTAGGAGTTGACAGGTAGAAGGAGGAGGGGGAGAGAGAAGATCTGGGAAAGGACGGCCTGCCCCAAACCATCCCTGCCCTCACAGACTTCATGGCTGGACAAGGGAGACAGACGGGAAGTCAATAAGATTATAACATCAGGGATGGAGAAGTGCTATGAAGGGCTATAAAGCATGGGAAGAAACGGGGCAGTTTTAAACGAGGTGGTCTGGAAAAACCTCTCTGAGGGAGTGAGGTAAGCAGAGATATGAACATAGTGAGCCATGCCAGAACTCTGGGGGAGAGCATTCCAGGCACAAGGAATGGCAGTGCAAAGGGCCTGAGGCAGGGGGTTGTTTGCTATGTCCAATAAATGGCCAGGAGACCAGTGAGGCTGGAGTGGCATGAGATGACATTAGTAAGATCTCAGAGGCCCCCCCTCCCTCTGACTTTTATGGCACTTAGGGTTTTATTCTGAACAAAAGGGAAGTCATTGGAGAGTCTTGAGTAGAGGAGGGGCGTGATGTGATTTAGTTTTAAAAGGATATTTTTGGCTGCTGGGGCGAAGGGTGGGAGGAGGCAGGGAAACCAAGTAGAAGCTGCTGGAGTAGTCCAGGAGAGTGATGTTGAAGTGTTAGAACCGAGGGCATCAGGGGAGGTGGTGAGAAGTGGTCAGATTCTAGGCATGTTGGAAGGTGGAGCCGAGAGGATTTACTGATGACTGGATGAGAATGTGTCAAAATACAGATGAATCCAACTACCAATTTTCAGAGGGGACAGAGAAACACATTAAACGGCACAATGGGGAGGCAAACAACAAAGTCCAGACTGTGGGCAAATAATGTGGTTTCTCCAACAGAAAAGTTGCAAAGGAAAAAGAAAAAGATAGAAGGGGAAACTAAGGATTAAAAGAGACTGTGCCAGTTTGAAAGGATCTATGTACCCTAGAAAAGCCATGTTTTAATCCTGATCAGTCTTGTTAGAGCAATGGTTTCTTCTAATCCCTATTCAGTACTATTGGTTGGAAACTTGATTAGGTTGCCTCCACGGAGATGTGGGTATTAAACTTTATTAGATGGAGACACATCTCCACCCATCCTACATGGGACTTGATCAGTTTACTGGAATCCTATAAAAGAGGAGACAGTTTGGAGAACTGAATCTGACCACCCTTCCCTTCCAGGTCTACCTCCTGCAGAAAAGCCTCCACAACACCCCCAGGCTTTGGGAGCACACTTGCTGTGTGACCTCAGGCAAGCTATTTAACCTCTCTGTACCTTAGCTTCCCCTTCGGTAAAATGGGAATAACCTCATAAAGTCACTCAGAGAACTAAATGAGTATCACAAAACAGAGAAAAGTACAACAGCGTCTGAAACGTCAGTGGATCACAGGCCCCCCTGCTTTGCTCACCAGGACCTGTCTCCCCTCTCCTGATCCCCACACGACACCCCAGTGCCACATACACAATGGGGCTCAATCGTCACTTTCGTCAAAGTTCAGCTCCTGCAGTTCTCCTTCCCGATGACTTCACCCCTTTTCCCGACCCCCTAGGTTCTGTTCCCCACGGGATAAAGGAGCCCATGACATGAGCAGTTAGGAACCAGGCACAAATAAAAATTCTCGAAACCCAAGTGGCAACATGTGACTCAAACACCATCATATCAGGGGAATGCAACGTAAATGCTCATTTTTTTCGATTTCTAAGGAAAATCCCAGGTATAATCAAGTGCAGTTTTACTTTTTGTCTTAAGTAATGATGTTTGTTGAATAAACATGAACAGTAGAGAAGCGGCTGAAATGAAGAGGAAACAATCCTTACCTTTCCCAGCAATCAGCCTCTCCAATCCTTCCCCCCAGAGGTGCGTTCTGACAATCAGGTTTGCAGCCTTCTAGACATTTTAAGGCAATTATGAACTCAGAGGTATGTATGCATATTTTAAAAATTGGATCACACTAAACACATTGTTCTCCACAGTTGCTTGTTTTAACCTATCAGTATGTTGTGACCATATCGCCATATTTCCACCCTGATAAGCTAAGCTCCATCCCATTCTTTTCTCTCAGCATCCCTGGCACCTAGAGCAGTGCCTGGCACAGAGCAAACAATAAAGACTCATCACTAAATGAAAGAATGAACAGCTGCCTAAAATCATCCTACGGAGAGGTTCTAATTGATGTAAGTGGCCCTCCTGATGGATATTTAGCTTTGCCACAATAACCGTCTCTTCAGAGCCATATTTATACCATAGTGAGAGCGAACCTGTAGGATAAATCCTTAAAAGTGGAATTGCTGCATCAAAACATTGATAGCTCTTGCCAAAGGAGGTCGTGCCTATGCGTTCCCCCCCTACTGATGGAGAGTTCCAGTTTCCCACAGCCTCTGCCACAGGAGTGCTTTGTGATGAGGACGATTTGTATTTCTCAAATGGATTAACCTTTTTAACCACCCTTGGTGGTTAAAGGATTAACCACCCTTGATGGTTAAGTCTCCTTTTTTTCCACCTAGTCAATGAGAGGATTGACCATTTGATTGTTTCTCAGCAGCTCTAGGAAACCAAGATCCACAAATGGGGACCTTCACTCCCTGGAAGATACATAGGCACAGTTCACAGATGCAAAATTTGAAATATCTTACCAATTTCTAAAATCGGACATCTTCATTTTTTCAATTACAAACTTCAAACAAGTATCCATTGAACCCTCCTCAATACAAAAGATGAGGAGATTACAACCTCTACCCTCCCTCCTTCTCTTCCCCCCTCCCCCTCCAGCCTCGGTTTGTTATGTTTTGTAAATAAAAATACAGCACGCCAAGTCAAGTTTGGATCTCAGATAAGCAACAAATTTTTTAGTACAAATATGTCCCATGCAATATCGGGGCCCTAATTATACTAAACACAAATTTGCTCTTTATCTGAAATTCAAATTTAACTGGACATTCTGTATTTTATCTGGCAAGCCTGCCCCAGGCCCCACCCAATCTTTAAATATCAAGTGATATTAAAATAATGGCCAAACCTCCCCATCTGTCAGGTGTCCTGCTGCCTCCCAGATGCATCTCCCACCCCCACCCCAACCCCCCCAGACACACTCCCCTTCCCAGCAACTGCAACACCAACCCCCTGGCATTCAGGCTCTGGGCTCTCTGTCTCCTGATAGTCAGCTGGGACCAGGTTCCTTCTGCCCATCTCCTGGATAGTGAGACAAAGGCTCCAAGGAAGGACCTACTGCCACAGCTGATGGGGTGCTGTGCGCTCAACGGGCAGTCCCCTCCTGCTGAGCCCCGCCCCGCCCTGGGAGCCCACACCTAGGGCCTCAGGGCTGTGCTCAGAGCTGACGGGTGCAAGCAAATCTGGCGCAACTCTGAAGGGCCACTCCGGGCCCCCGGCGGGGCTGACCGAAGCTGCTTTTGAAACGGCATCAGCGCTCCACAGTCCCTCCACCCAGTCCGGCTTCCTTCCCCTGCTTCCCGAAGCTCGGGGACCACTCCCCGTCCTGCACACTGATCCCACCTGGTGGTCTTGCTCCTGGGTCCAGACCTGCCCTAGTCCCCAGTTCCAGCCCTGCACCTCATGTCCACCATGCCCCAGACTGGACAGCCTCAAAGTGTCCACGGGGGGGGGGGGGCTGTTGGTGGCAAATTATACTCCATTGGCTTTCCAGCATATTCTAAATTTTTATTACTGTGATAATAAGAAACAATAAGGAGCTTTTTTTTTTTAAGAAAAATGTAAAGCAAAAGCAAGCAGCCCTCCTCCACCTGGCACACCCACTCTCTCCCCATCTCCTTCCGTACCTGGCCCCTCCTCCCCAGGAGAATGAGTCCCCCCCACCCCCCCACCCCCGCTTAAAGTCCTCCCCTGTCCCTGTGTCCCAGGAGGCCCCCAGCCAGTTTCACTTCTCCAGTGAAGGCTTTCTACCACCAACTCGTTCTTGCCGGGGGCTATATGCAAATTTCTGAATGGTTTCCCCTTCTATTGAGAGAAAAATGATGAATGTGTCCTGAGATTGGCAAGCAGAGAAAGTATACGATGGGACTAACAGTCGTGGGGACTATACTCATTCCACAGGTGGGAACCGACACCGGGAACCGCACACACACCTGCCCTGGCAGGCTTCACAGCCTCGTGGGGGGACAACACTCAAAAGGCTGAGGGGAAACTGTATGAGGTGAGAGGCTCCAAAGGGGTGCAAGGAGGATGCAGGGGGGTGTTTTGCGGGCAGGGCTTCCAGCCCAAGCCAGGGAAGCTTCTGGGAGGAAGCGACGTCTCAGCGGACCCCTGAGGGTCAGCAGGAGTTAGCCATTTGGAGTGGGCAAGAGGGTGTTCTAGGCAGGGGAACAGCTGTTGCAAAGGCCTGCAGGTGAGAAAAGCAGGGCTTATTTGAGGAACTGAAAGCAGCTCAGAGCAGCTGGAGGGCAGAGGGAGGTTGAGAAGGGAAAGTGAGTCCAGACGGGGGAGGATGATGGGGTCACATTAGGGGAGACTGTACTTTGTCCTCAGGGCAAGAAGGAGCCATTGAAGGATGCAGAGTAGGGAAGTGAGAGAATTGGATGTGGATCTTAGAAACATCACCCTGGCTTGTCACAGGGCAGGTGTTCAAGGGGGACCACTGATATGGGCATTATTGTGAATATTCACAACCATCACATTTAATCATGCACGTACCTATTACTTGAGACCAGTACCTCCCTGGAAATGGCCAGCCCCCTGCAGCTAGGGCTAGAAATATAGGTGAAAAGCATGAACTCTTGCACCTGGGTTCAAATTCCAGCTCTGCCATTTTCAAACTGTGTGACCTTGGACAGATAACTTAACCTCTCTGTTTCACAGTTTCCTTACCTGTAAAATACCTCATTGTATACTGTGAGGATTAAATGACTTAATACACATATAGTAGTTAAGGCAGGACGTGGTACACAGCAAATCCTATGTAATGTTAGTTGTTGCTCTTGTTACTGAACCCCTCCCCCTAGGGTTCCCATGGGCAGTCACCTGCTGGCACTGACTAAGCCATCCTCCACTTGCCTTTCTCTAGCTCTAAAATGCCTCTCCCTGTAGGCACAGCCCTCCATTATTAGGGGCCAGAGAAGAGTAACCTCTGGGCTCAATGACAACCAACCACTCTGACCCTGGTCTGGTACCATGCTCCCGGCTCCCTGGAGGTTCAGTGCACTGGGAGCCAGGAACCTGGGTGCTTTCTCTAACCCCACTGCTAACCCTCTCTGAGCCTGAGTCTCCTCCTCTGTAAGAGGAGGACAAGAATATTTGCAGATGTCTCATCAGGTATGGCTGTCAAAGAAGCAAAAAAAAAACTGGGAAAGAGCTCTACATATGTCAACGTCCTTCACAAACTCAGGCCCTGTGGCTTAGCTGAACCCTCGGTGGCAATGTCTTCCTCTGGCCTGGGTTTGCTTATCCATACAATGGGGTCGTGAGATTTGCTCAGCGCTTGTTATGAGGACCCCTGAGGCTGAGTATGGCCTCCCCAGCCTCCCTGAAGCTGATGTGGATTTTCTACAAGAGCCAGGAGGCAGGGACGCCTGGTTTGAATTGAGCATCCCAGAAAGAAGACGCCAAACCAGTGATCCAAGGAGAGCCTGAGGAGGCCGGACCTTCACACCCAGGCCTTCTACCAAACCTGGACCAAGCTAGCACACTACAACCAGGGACCCAAGTAGACCCTCTGGAGCCAGGGGGACTGCAGCATGTATCTTCAAGTGCCATAGCTGCCCATCAATTCCAGTCCCTAATTCTAGGGACTAAATGGAACTGTCTGGTTTGGGTTCTGTGGCCCCTGAGGCTGGGGGATGGATTGAAAGTCCAAAAGGAGCTCAACCTCCTCCTTCAGGTTGACAGCCATTTCCCAGAGTTCAAGTTCATTCATTCACTCATTCATTACACAAACATGTACTTGATGCCAGACCCCCGTCAGGTGCAGGGGTGATGGCAGAGATGAATCAGATAGATCACTACCCTGAAGCCACTGAAGGTCTACAGGGTGGCAGACAAGACATAAATAACCAAGCCACGAGACCAACTAGGTCGAGAACACAGGGCAGGAGGGGGGATACCCTGGAAGCTGCCTGGAAGGGGGTGGCTTCTGCGTGGTGATTTCGGCATGTGATGGGAGAGCCAGGATGGGGAGAGAACATCCCAAATCACAAACAGACAGTCCTGTTTGCAGCCCGCCTGTGCCCTGGTGCAGGGTGATGTAGGTTATTTATGGCCATGCCCGGAGAAAAAAGTTGCCACATGTGACATCGCATGTGGGGTATAGAGCTAGGCTGGGGGTGGGGGGTGGGGGGAAGCTGGAGCTTGAACCTGGGTCTTAGAAACATCACACTGCCCGTCACAGGGTAGGTGCTCAAGGGGGACCGCTAATATAGGGTTCTCACTGAGTCCCCCACATCCTGATGACCCTTTAACCTTTCTCATGGCTTCCTGTAAGACAAAAAACAAGGAGAGATGGCTCCAACAGGCAGAAGGTGGCCTAGGGGATGGGGGTGGGGGCAGGTCTAGGCGACCTTTTTGTATCTGTGGACCTTTTCCCATCACCTCCTGCCCCCCCCCCCCCCCCCCCCCATCCCAGCTAAGGGGGAAGGCATAGGAGACAGAAGAAAATACCTCTAATCATAAACCAGACAGGGCGCATCTGCTGCTGTGTTTCTCCCCAGCCCACTCTGATCCATAAATAGCCCATGCACCAGGCTGGCCCAGCCACCCATTCAGGCTAATATACCCGGAGCACCCGGGGCCCATGCCCTTGTTTCCCAAGGAACCTACTTCCTACGCCTTTCCAAAGCAAATGCCTCATCGCCAGCTGCCATCCCGACCCGCTCCTCTACCCCCAACAAGGGGTCCAGCGCAGGGGCACCCTGGCACTGCTTGGGTAATGCCTGCGACCCCCGGCGTCTGCAAAACACCCCTGGCCGCACGCCCACCTCTCTCCAAATAACTGCCAAATCCTCCCAGGAAGATACCAGTCCTTGCACCCACGGTAAACACGCACTCCCTGGCCGGACCCCCGAGCCCCCTCCCACCCCGCCCATCCCGGCTCTCTGTCCCAAGGCCAGATCCACTACCTGGGGGGCAGGAGCGCCGGGCACCATCAGCGGCGCCACCGGGCGAAGTGGGGCTTCTGAGACCCGGCCTCAAGCCGGGACGACTTCCCGGGGGAAGAGGAGGATGGCGCGGCTGCCGCCACCGCGTCTCTCCCAGATCTCGCTGGGGCTGCGGGAAGGAGGAAGGTCAGAGCAGAGGAGGAGATCGGGGTGGTGGGGGTAAGGGGAGGGGAGAAGGAGGAGGAGGTGGAGGAGGAGTTCACGGATGAGCGCGGATTAGAGAGGCATTTTTAGCGAGCCAATGACAGCGCGGCGCGGGGCCGCGCGGGGCCTGCGCAGGTGGAAGCGCTGCGGCTGCTGAAGAGGCAGCAGGGAGCTTAGCTGGCGGGCGGGTGCCGTCTTCCCAGGCCGCTGCCTCCTCCCGTGGGTGCTCCCGACGGGATGGTGCAGGGAGACTGGGAGCACCTCCGGTCCGTGGGCCCTGCTCCTCCCCAGCCTTCCCTTAGGGCGCGCTCTGAGTCCCGGGATGTCGCACCCCTCCTCTCTTTGCCCTTTCCCCACCTTCTTGGCCTTTCCTTGTCCCCTGTCTGCCTCTGGCCTCTCCAAATCCCTGAGTCTCCTCATAAGTGCAGGTGTTTATGGCTGTGTGTAGGTTGGGTCTGTTGGGGGTGGGGGAGGGGTGAAGAATGCTCTGGAGTGACTGACGACCCCTCTTTTTCACCTTCCCCCTCATTCACACCCCTCCATCCAGCTTCGCCAAAAGTGCCCTGTCGATCCATGGACTGAGTCACTATCCCACGTGCCCTCTTTCAAGCCGGCTGTCAGACTCCAGGCTATCTTCTTAGCACTTTCTCTGGGTGCTTGGGGCCTAAAAGGGGACCCCAAGGACCTGCATTCTTCCTGCCTTGAACTCTGAGTTCTCCCCAGAGCCTCGTCTCCTGTGGGGAGAGGTTCAAGGGGCCAGTGTTTCATTTAACACCTGTCTATCGAGGGCCAACACTGATGAGAAACTGGGCTACAGCAGAGTACCAGACAGACCCGGTCTTTCCCCCAGATGGTCCGCATCTGTGAAGGAAGACAGATGTTAAATATGACAAATAGTGTATACGGTATATCTTAAAGACCCTAGTTTGCCACAGACCTCACCACTCTCTATTGCATAGACCTGAATTAGCCACACGTTCATATTTCCTGCCCTCCCTCTCAGCACCTCCCTTGCCAGAGGCACTATATATCATTCAAGACCCCAGTGACCCAGAGGAATGCTCAAATACAGAATTCATTAGTTCACTAAGAATTCATTGAGCATGACTGTGTATTAGGTGTTGGAGCCTAGAAGAATTCAACACATCATTGGGAAGACCAAATGCCAGTTCGTACACCAAGCCTGGACAGGCCCACCAAGTGACCGGACAATGTTCTGGAGAAGCTCAGAGGGCTCTGGGTGAGCACCACTGGGGATGGTTTCCTGGAAGGCACAGAATTCTGATTGCACAGCTGGGATTCTGATGACCTGTTAGAGCAGGAGGTGGGGAAGGGTTATTGGAAAATAACCTTGGCAGGTGGCTGGGATTCTGGAGCATTCTGGACACTCTGTGTGCAAGGGATGACTTGGTGTCCAGGGCTGCTGAAGCCCACCCTGCTCCCAGCATCTCCCCACCCTGGAATTGTCCGTTCACCCCAGGAGAAGGGGCAATGATCACACAGGGGTAAAAGAGCACAGACTTTAGGCAGCAGCTCACTTGCTGAGTGAAAGCAGGCATGTTACCTAACCCTCTGAAGTTAAGCCTCGTCGTCTTAATAGCTGTGTGATCTTGAACAAGTTACTTAATTGATCGCGCCTTGGTTCCCTCATTTGGAGAATGACACAGCAATAGCACTTACCTCAGAGGTTGTCTGAGGTTTACGTGAGACAATCCAGGTGAGTGGCTTAGCACTTAAATGCTCAGTAAACTTTGTTGTATTTATTATTATTAAGATTATACTTGCTTCATAGCGCTAGAATTAGACAAATCATATAAAGCACCTAACGTAGTGCCTGGGACATAGTAGGTGTGCAATAAATGGTATCTGTTATTATCGTTAACCACATGCATCCCCCAAATCTCCATTTTTGGGTCCACCACGGTGCTGTGAAATCCCCCCCCCATCCAACAGAACTTACTTAATATAAAGAGGCTAATTCCCCAAGAGGCTCTTAAAGTCAATCTAGGATGGATACTGGACTAAAATATTTGCCCTTCCCCTGTGAGTACATTTGTCTGGGTCAGTATGTGATCAGGGGCTTTGATGGAGATGGACTGGAGCCCAGGACGAATAAGTTTTGAAAAGACAGTGAAGTCCAGAGCCCGGAAGGCTGATTGATGGAGAACACTCAGTGTCCCTTAGCAGCCACGCAGTTGGTAGAAGATGGTAAAAGTGGGAAGGGAGCATTTAGAGGTAATGGGGTTGTAATGGAGAAGGCAGAAGCTCTGAAGGCAGAAGCTGAAGCCCCCTGAGACAGTTGTGGGGAGAACAATGACTAGAGAAATGACGGAGAGGGGGTGAGGAGCAGCCAGGCTCGGTTTACTTTCTCTGATGTTTTTATTGTGGGTGGAGGTGCGTAGTCTGGAATTGAACCCGGGTCTCCTACATGGCAGGTGAGAATTCTACCGCTGAACTACCCTTGCACCGCCCACTTCCTTTCATGCCTAGAGGTTGAATTAAGACCTTAGCGACCCCAAGCCCTGAAAAAAGTAGAATAGAACAACCACCCACCCCGACACACTTACAACATGGCTGCCCATGTATAATCCAAGATAAAATGTTATTTTGGGAATTAATACAGTACTTCCATGCTTCCTAAAATTAAACTAGCTTCCTTCTAGATTTTCTGATTGTGAAATTTGTGTTCATCAAAGCTATACTATCTCTCATTCTCTTTTAGTTTTGTGCCCCTGCCCAGAGAATAAGACTTTCACCCCATTTGCACAGCACTTTTCACTTTTCAAAGAGCCTTTCATCTCTTATCTCCCGCACAACTCACTTTTCTCAGTTGCATTAAGCTCTGACCCATCTCGGGTTCCATGGCACCTTCCTTCCCACCACGGGCTCCAAGCCATCCCTCAGTCAGAAGTTTCCTCCATTAAACCCTCTGTGCCTCACAGGGCAAGGAGGCAGGGACAGCCCTCCTCAGAGTTTTCAAATGCAAGTAAAACGTACAGGATATGCAGCCAGGAGGACAGACAGGCACTGAATATGCATGTGAAATGAATAAATCAATGAATGAATAACGTATCTGTAATTAATATTGCATGTTAGGCCTGGGAGAGTTGTGGGAGGAGGGAAGGCTTTGGATTCCTTTTTTGTTCATCCAACATGAAGGCTTCAAGGAGGAGGTGAGGTTTCAAGGAGTTTCTCTATTCTCCCCACATCTCTAGCTGTAAAGAAATGGCAAAGCTCGTTTGGGCAGAGCAGGATTCTGAAGCCCAGAGAGGGAAAGTGAATCATTCAAGGTCACACAGCACATCAGTGACAGAGCTGATGGCTAAAAACGGATCTCCTGACTCCTGGTCAGGTGCTGTCGTTGAGCGAGTCCTCTCCCTTCCCGGCAAACCTGCATGGAGGCGGGGCAAGGAGGAGCAGGAAAGCGATTGGCTCAGTAGCCCCACAATGTTTTATTTTCTGAGCTGCCTCTGAGCAGCAAGCACAGAGGTGAGCAGGACACCCCCTAGGGACAAAAGCGTTTTAAAAAGAGCCTTATGGTCCCTTCTGCCCTCGCTTGATCCTCCTGCCAGCTGTCTTCACACTTGCAAATTGGGTTCCATCACCTGCCTGGTAGAGCAAAGGCTGTTGCCAGCTGTACCCGCAATTTGGGAGCCAGGGTGTTTGGAGTCTTGGAATTGTGGTTTGCTCTGTCCATGACTCATGCAGGGAGCTAAAACTGCCCTGAAGATGTATTGCCTTGACAAGCCCCCTAAGTTTTGGATGGTGCCCAATCAGGACCAAGGCTCAGACTGCTCTCTCCCTCTCTCGGCCTCTCTCTCCCTCAATCTCTCTCTCTCTCCCTCCCTTTCTCTATGAGTCTCTCTATGAGAGAGGGTTCACCCCGGGATGAACACAGAACACTTTCCCAGGGCCAGGCACTGTTCTCAGCACTTCACACATATATTATGGAGTAAGTATGATTATAATTCCATTTTATGGACAGGGAAACTAAGACCGAGAGAGGTTAGGAAACGTGTCCAAGGTCAAGCTGATAAGTGATGGATCTGGGATTCAAATCCAGGAGTCTGGTTCTAAAAGCCGTGCTCTTAATCACACAGCTAGGAATAAATCAAACATTTATTGAGGGTTTTACTTATGTGCAGGAGGATTTTACATGCATGATCTCCTTTAGGCACTATTGTCCCATTTTGTAGATGAAGAAATCGAGGCTCAGTGGGTCACTTGGTGAGGCCCCTCTCAAAATATAAAAAGGGAGGACATTTGAGACTGCCCTTTGGACAATCTCTCAGAAACATGCTGCTGTGCCCTGAACACCGTCACCACTTAGTGGCGTTATACCTTAAATGTAGGCAGAATTCCTAAGCAGACATTTGGTCTTTTTTTATGTAAATTTTATTGAGATATAGTCATACACCATATAATCCATCCAAAGCATATAATCAGTGGTTCACAGTATCCTCGCATGGCTGTGTGTTCATCACCATGATCAATCTTAGGACATTTGCATTAGTCCAGAAAAAGAAATAAAAAGAGAAAAAAGAACACCCCTGTCATGGTTAGGGACAGGTGTCAACTTGGCCAAGTTATGGTACCTGTTCATCTGATTGGGCAAGCGCTGGCCTGTCTGTTGCAATGAGGACATTTCATAGGATTAGGTCATGATCACGTCAGCTACATCCACAGCTGATTCCATTTGTAATCAGCCAAAGGGGAGTGTCTTCTGCAATTAGTGATGCTAAATCCAATCATGGGAAGCCTTTTAAGGAGGACTCAGAGGAGACAGGTTGCATTCCTGCTTTGGCTGGTGAGCCTCTCCTGTGGAGTTCATCCAGGCCATCCATTGGAGTCATCGGCTTCGCAGCCTGCCCTGTGGATTTTGGACTCTGCGTTCCTACGGTCACGTGAGACACTTTCATAAATTTTATATTTGCAAGTGTTCCCTGTTGATTCTATTTCTCTAGAGAACCCTAACTAATACAACCCCAAACATTCCATATCCCCCGTTCCCTTCCTTATTAACCCTTAGAATTGCCTTCTACCCAATTTAAAGGCATACAATAAAGATAAGTAAGGCAGTGCAGTATTGTCAAAGATGGATAGATAGATCAGTGGAACAGAATAAAACATCCAGAAGTAAATCATACAAGCACGAGCAAATGACTCTTTGTTTACTATATAGCTATACAATTATTATCAAAGAACAGGGCTGCTGGATTACAGCTCAACAATTTCTGGCATTTCTTTTTAGCTATTCTAATATGCCAGAAACTAAAAGAAGTATCTATAAAATGAGTCAGTTGTCATAATCATTTGTTAAATCTGAATTTCTCCATTACACCTCCTTCTTTTCATGTAATCATTCTTTCAATCTTCAGGAATATCTGGACAATGACCGTTTTAACTTCTTCATGCTGGAAAGGGGTTTTCACTTTATGGGGTAGAGATATGAAACTGGCTGATTTTCTTGGAGTTTCAGGGTTTCAGAGTTTATCTGGTATAGGAACAATCTGGAGACCTTAAGGTTCTGAGAAAACAAACTTATTAGATAAAACATTTATAGAGTCTTAGATAGAGCCTAGGGTAATCTTCAGAGTTTTCAGTTTACTGTTGTCTGGGGCTTGGCATACTATGGCAATTTTGCAATATCTGGCTGAAGCTTGCATAAGAATAACCTCCAGAATGATTTCTCGACCGTATTTAAATCACCTTCCCACTGTAACTTTATTTTGTTCCATTTCTTTTCCTTCTTTTGGTGAAGAAGGAATATTCAATCCCAGGATGCCAGGACCAGGCTCATCCCTGGGAGTCATGTCCCACTATGCCAGGGAGATTTATACCCCTGGAAGTCAAGTCCCATACAGTGGGGGAAGGGAGTGAATTTACTTTCAGAGTTGGCCTAGAGAGAGAGAGGACACATCTGAGCAGCAAAAAAAGGTTCTCTGGGGGTCACTCTTAGGTATGGTTGTAAGTAAACTTAACTTCACCATTGCAGAATTGTTTCATAAGGGCAAGCCTTAAAACTAAAGGCAATACCATTGCTAGGTATCTACTCAAAGGACTTAAGGGCAAAGACACAAACGGACATTTGCACACCAATGTTTATAGCAGCATTATTTACAATTGCAAAGAGATGGAAACAGCCAAAATCTCCATCAACAGAAGAGTGGCTAAACAAACTGTGGTATATACATACGATGGAATATTATGCAGCTTTAAGACAAGATAAACTCATGAACCATGTAATAACATGGATGGACCTAGAGAATATTATGCTGAGTGAATCCAGCCAAAAACTAAAGGACAAATACTGTATGGTCCCACTGATGTGAACGGACATTCGAGAATAAACTTGAAATATGTCATTGGTAACAGAGTTCAGCAGGAGTTAGAAACAGGGTAAGACAATGGGTAATTGAAGCTGAAGGGATACAGACTGTGCAACAGGACTAGATACAAAAACTCAAAAATGGACAGCACAATAATACCTAATTGTAAAGTAATCATGTTAAAACACTGAATGAAGCTGCATCTGAGCTATAGGTTTTTGTTTTGTTTTGTTTTGTTTTGTTTTGATTTTACTATTATTACTTTTATTTTTTTCTCTATATTAACATTCTATATCTTTTTCGGTTATGTTGCTAGTTCTTCTAAACCAATGCAAATGTACTAAGAAATGATGATCATGCATCTATGTGAGGATGTTAAGAATTAATGATTGCATGTGTAGAATGGTATGATCTCTAAATGTTGGGTTAATTTCTTTTTTTCCGTTAATTAAAAAAAAAAAAAAAAAGAGAAGGGATATTGGAGATGAAGGGATACAGACTGTACAACGGGACTGGATATAAAAACTCAGAAATGGACAGCGCAATACTACCCAATTGTAATGCAATTATGTTAAAACACTGAATGAAGCTGCATGTGAGGTATAGGTTTTTTGTTTTTGTTTTTTTTGTTTTTTTTCTTTCTATTATTGTTTTAATTCTTATTCTGTTGTCTTTTTATTTCTTTTTCTAAATCGATGCAAATGTACTAAGAAATGATGAATATGCAACTATGTGATGTTATTAAGAATTACTGATTGTACATGTAGATTGGAATGATTTCTAATTGTTTTGTTAATTCTTTTTTTAATTAATAAAAAAAAAAAAAAAAAAACTAAAGGCTTGGCTTTTGGCTTATTAAATTGGGAGTCCCTAATGCTTGAGAGAATATCAGGAATTCCTCAAGTGAGGAAGATTAATAATTCCACAATTTTCCCCAGTTCCCCAAGGGGGCTTTGCAAATCCTTTTTTATTTTCTGCCCCAAATACTCTGAAATGTTTAACAAGATTTCATTCCCTATTCTAGGTTCCATGTAATTAGGTTATTTAGGTAAATTGATCAAACAGGTTAAATTAGATAGTATGCTACAGAAAATTTAAATTTTGGATCAAATAAGCATCTCTTCCTTTGGTCTCACACAGAAGCTGAAGTTTTAAAATAAAGACAATATCACCCTTTATTCTGTATTCTGATTTATCTTAGTCATAACCAGATCCATTCATTCATATCTCTAATTGAAGTCTGATCTCTTTTTCACCTTCTTTAACAGTTGCTGTATGGAGCAATGCTGACTTTCATAGCTGCAGAACTCGAACTCTGAATCTCAGGTGTCACACAGATACCCAGAGTCCCAAGTAACTACAGGTTATACACAAAGAGCTCAGCATCTCAGAATTTAGAAATAACAGTTACAACTCAGCAATAGATATGCCTGCTGTAAGAGCTTACAATCTAGGATCTTTACAATGAGCCCTATTGAATATTCTGTATTCCTTAAACATTGATTGCCTAAGACATTATGTCTTAAGTCCAGTACAGCACTAAAATCACAGAAGGATCTCTAATTTTTTTCTTTTACAATTTTCCAGGGCTTTCATATATATTGTCTCATTTCACTTTCACCATACCTGATATTATTATTATTATTATTATTATTATTATTATTATTGGCTTAAGCAATGGGAAATTATTAGCTCACAGTTTTGTGACTAGAAGTCTAAAATTAAGGCATTAGCAAGGCGATGCTTTCTTCCCAAAGTTCTGGTTCTGGCTGCTGGCAATGCCTGGGTTTCCTTGGCTTATTTTTGCCTCCATCACATGGCAATGTCCTTTCCTTTCTCCACCCTGTATTATCTTGATTCCTACTTTTTAAAGTGAGGAAATGAGACTCCCCACAGGCATTGATTGAGTTGGCCTTTGAACCCAAGTCTGGGAGCTCCAGGTCCTGGATTTTGGGACTACAGAGGCCCCATTGGGTTGGACTCCCACCCTTCAGGCCCAGAGAGGTTGGGTGACTTGCCCAAGGATCCCAGTGAACGAGTGGCAGGCCTGGGTCTCAAACCCAGGTCTTTTGAATTCTAGAACTGAGTTCCTCTCTTATCATGGTCTATGTTTCAACTTCTGCTTCTTCCAAAGCAGACCCTACCTGAAGGAGAAAAGGAGGTTTAAGCAGAGACACTCCACCATGAAGTTCATAGCTGGAAAGCACTCCAACTGGCCACACTTTCTGCTTTGCTGCTTCTCAGTCTGAGAGCACGGGGTCTTCCTTTCAATTGGACTTCTATCATGCAGCCAAGTGGTAGGCCAAGGAGGAGAAAACAGCACCTGCCATTGGCTGGTAAATTTGCCTCTTCACCCCTCCTCCTGCTACCTGTCTCCCTTTCATGCCAAATCTCCCTCTTACCAGAGCTAGTACAACCAAGCCAAGTTTTTCTGCCCCTATCTGAGCTGAGGGAAAGAAAGGGGCTCAGGGCGAGGGCACTGCCATCTGATTCAGTTTCCACCACCAACTCATTGTGTGACCTGGGGTGGGACACTTCACCTCTCAGGTCTCAGTTTCCTCACTGAAGAGATGGGTTGGGCCTCAGCATAGAGTGTCGGAGCTGAAGACTAAAATCCACCTAGATGTCCATCCACAGGAATCTTGTTAAACACTCATGGCACAATCATGAAATAGAATATTACACAGCTCAGAAAAAGAATGAAACAGCTGTTTACATTCTGATAGGAAAGAATCACCAATTGCCCATTTTAAGTTAAAAAAAAAAAGCAAGGTGCAAAGCTGTATGTATAGTGCACTACAATTTGTGTATTTAAAAAAAGGGAGGGGAGGCAGTGCGACAGTGGCACAGTGGTCTCGCCTGCCATGCCAGAGACCCAGGTTCAATTCCCAGTGCCTTCCCGTGCAAAACAAACAAAAAACAAAAAAAAAATTGGAGTTGGGGTACAAGGGTAGTTCAGTGGTAGAATTCTTGCCTGCCATGCAGGAGACCCGAGTTCTATTCCTGGTCCATGCACTTCCCAAAAAACAAACAAACAAAAATTCAACAAATGGTGCTGCAACAGCAGGATACTCACATGGAAAAATAATGAAAACTGACCCCGCCAAACAGTAGTAAAAAAAAGTGAGGTGAAGAATAGATATGCATGTTTGCTTGTAAATGCAGAGGGCATTTCTGGCAGGACACACAAGCATCTGGAAAGAGTGGCCTCTGGGAAAGAGAACTGGATAGCTGCTCTATCAACCTTTATATTCCTTTTTGGCTTTTTGAACCACACAAATACATTGCTTATTGGAAATTAAATTACAAATCTTATAAAAATAAATACAGTGGGGGGGGGTGAAAAATGATAACCAGCCCTCACATGGACTCGTTATGCCCATGGCACTCTATTTTAAGTACCTGACAGCCCTGACCTTATTTAGTCCCCACTACAAAGGTACAAGGCAGGTATTATTATTACCCTTGGTTTTCTAAATGAGGACAAGAAGCACAGAGAGGGGAAATCGCTCACCCAAGTCTGGCAGGAAGATGGAAGTGGTGCTTGGATGTAAACCCCGGTGCTCTCGCCCCATGCCCTGCACACATGTGCAGCCATCCCACAGCCTCGCAGTTGTGGAGAAGGTGGGGCTAAAAACTCTTTCAAGAGTCAGGAATCCTCTGCCAGAGAAAGAAAGCTTCGATTATCTGGACAGAGACCACCTCAGTGCATCTTTTTTTTTTTTTTTTTTTTTTAAATAACGGAAAGAAAGAAAAAAAAAGAAATTAACACAACATTTAGAAATCATATCGTTCTACATATGCACTCAGTAATTCTTAACATCATCACATAGATGCATGATCATCGTTTCTTAGTACATTTGCATCAGTTTAGAGGAACTAGCAACACAACAGAAAAAGATATAAAATGTTGATATAGAGAAAAGAAATAAAAGTAGTAATAATAGTAAAAAACAAACAAAAAAAACCCCTATAGCTCAGATGCAGCTTCATTCAGTGTTTTAACATGATTACTTTACAATTAGGTATTATTGTGCTGTCCATTTTTGAGTTTTTGTATCTAGTCCTGTTGCACAATCTGTATCCCTTCCGCTCCAATTACCCATTATCTTACCCTGTTTCTAACTCCTGCTGGACTCTGTTACCAATGACATATTTCAAGTTTATTCTCGAATGTCCGTTCACATCAGTGGGACCATACAGTATTTGTCCTTTAGTTTTTGGCTGGACTCACTCAGCATAATATTCTCTAGGTCCATCCATGTTACTACATGCTTCATAAGTTTATCTTGTCTTAAAGCTGCATAATATTCCATCGTATGTATATACCACAGTTTATTTAGCCATTCTTCTGTTGATGGACATTTTGGCTGTTTCCATCTCTTTGCAATTGTAAATAATGCTGCTATAAACACTGGTGTGCAAATGTCCGTTTCTGTCTTTGCCCTTAAGTCCTTTGAATAGATACCTAGCAATGGTATTGCTGGGTCTTATGGCAATTCTATATTCAGCTTTTTGAGGAACCGCCAAACTGCCTTCCACAGTGGTTGCACCATTTGACATTCCCACGAACAGTGGATAAGTGTGCCTCTTTCTCCGCATCCTCTCCAGCACTTGTCATTTTCTGTTTTGTTGATAATGGCCATTCTGGTGGGTGTGAGATGATATCTCATTGTGGTTTTGATTTGCATTTCTCTAATGGCCGGGGACATTGAGCATCTCTTCATGTGCCTCTTGGCCATCCGTATTTCCTCTTCTGGTAGGTGTCTGTTCAAGTCTTTTTCCCATTTTGTAATTGGGTTGGCTGTCTTTTTGTTGTTGAGTTGAACAATCTCTTTATATATTCTGGATACTAGACCTTTATCTGATATGTCATTTCTAAATATTATCTCCCATTGTGTAGGCTGTCTTTCTGCTTTCTTGATGAAGTTCTTTGATGCACAAAAGTGTTTAATTTTGAAGAGCTCCCATTTATTTATTTCTTTCTTCAGTGCTCTTGCTTTAGGTTTAAGGTCCATAAAACCACCTCCAGTTGTAAGATTCATAAGATATCTCCCTCCATTTTCCTCTAACTGTTTTATGGTCTTAGACCTAATGTTTAGATCTTTGATCCATTTTGAGTTAACTTTTGTATAAGGTGTGAGATGTGGGTATTCTTTCATTCTTTTACATATGGATATCCAGTTCTGTAGGCACCATTTATTGAAGAGACTGTTCTGTCCCAGGTGAGTTGGCTTGACTGCATTATCAAAGATCAAATGTCCGTAGATGAGAGGGTCTATATCTGAGCACTCTATTCGATTCCATTGGTCGATATATCTATCTTTATGCCAATACCATGCTGTTTTGACCACTGTAGCTTCATAATATGCCTTAAAGTCCGGCATCGCGAGACCTCCAGCTTCGTTTTTTTTCCTCAAGATGTTTTTAGCAATTCAGGGCAACCTGCTCTTCCAGATAAATTTGCTTATTGGTTTTTCTAATTCTGAAAAATAAGTTGTTGGGATTTTGATTGGTATTGCATTGAATCTGTAGATCAGTTTAGGTAGGATTGACATCTTAATTATATTTAGTCTTCCAATCCATGAACATGGTATGCCCTTCCATCTATTTAGGTCTTCTGTGATTTCTTTCAGCAGTTTTTTGTAGTTTTCTTTATATAGGTTTTTTGTCTCTTTGGTTAAATTTATTCCTAGGTATTTTATTCTTTTAGTTGTGATTGTAAATGGGATTCGTTTCTTGATTTCCCCCTCAGCTTGTTCATTACTAGTGTATAGAAATGCTACAGATTTTTTAATGTTGATCTTGTAGCCTGCTACTTTGCTGTACTCATTTATTAGCTCTAGTAGTTTTGTTGTGGATTTTTCCGGGTTTTCGACGTATAGTATCATATCATCTGCAAACAGTGATAGTTTTACTTCTTCCTTTCCAATTTTGATGCCTTGTATTTCTTTTTCTTGTCTAATTGCTTTGGCTAGAACTTCCAACACAATGTTGAATAATAGTGGTGATAGTGGACATCCTTGTCTTGTTCCTGATCTTAGGGAGAAAGTTTTCAATTTTTCCCCATTGAGGATGATATTAGCTGTGGGTTTTTCATATATTCCCTCTATCATTTTAAGGAAGTTCCCTTGTGTTCCTATGTTTTGAAGTGTTTTCAACAGGAAAGAATGTTGAATCTTGTCAAATGCCTTCTCTGCATCAATTGAGATAATCATGTGATTTTTCTGCTTTGATTTGTTGATGTGGTGTATTACATTAATTGATTTTCTTATGTTGAACCATCCTTGCATACCTGGGATGAATCCTACTTGGTCATGATGTATAATTCTTTTAATGTGTTGTTGTATACGATTTGCTAGAATTTTATTGAGGACTTTTGCATCTATATTCATTAGAGAGATTGGTCTGTAGTTTTCTTTTTTTGTAATATCTTTGCCTGGTTTTGGTATGAGGGTGAGTTGGCTTCATAGAATGAATTAGGTAGTTTTCCCTCCACTTCGATTATTTTGAAGAGTTTGAGGAGAGTTGGTAATAATTCTTTCTGGAATGTCTGATAGAATTCACATGTGAAGCCATCTGGTCCTGGACTTTTCTTTTTAGGGAGCTCTTGAATGACTAATTCAATCTCTTTACTTGTGATTGGTTTGTTGAGGTCATCTATTTCTTCTTGAGTCAAAGTTGGTTGTTCATGTCTTTCCAGGAACCCGTCCATTACATCTAAATTGTTGTATTTATTAGCGTAAAGTTGTTCATAGTATCCTGTTATTACCTCCTTTATTTCTGTGAGGTCAGTAGTTATGTCTCCTCTTCCATTTCTGATCTTATTTATTTACATCCTCTCTCTTCTTCTTTTTGTCAATCTTGCTAAGGGCCCATCAATCTTATTGATTTTCTCATAGAACCAACTTCTGGTCTTATTGATTTTCTCTATTGTTTTCATGTTTTCAATTTCATCTATTTCTGCTCTAATCTTTGTTATTTCTTTCTTTTTGCTTACTTTGGGATTCGTTTGCTGTTCTTTCTCCAGTTCTTCCAAGTGGACAGTTAATTCCTGCATTTTTGCCTTTTCTTCTTTTCTGATAAAGGCATTTAGGGCAATAAATTTCCCTCTTAGCACCGCCTTTGCTGTGTCCCATAAGTTTTGATATGTTGTGTTTTCATTTTCATTCGCCTCTAGGTATTTACTAATTTCTCTTGCAATTTCTTCTTTGACCCACTCGTTGTTTAAGAGTGTGTTGTTGAGCCTCCATGTATTTGTGAATTTTCTGGCACTCCGCCTATTATTGATTTCCAACTTCATTCCTTTATGATCCGAGAAAGTGTTGTGTATGATTTCAATCTTTTTAAATTTGTTGAGACTTGCTTTGTGACCCAGCATATGGTCTATCTTTGAGAATGATCCATGAGCACTTGAGAAAAAGGTGTATCCTGGTGTTGTGGGATGTAATGTCCTATAAATGTCTGTTAAGTCTAGCTCATTTATAGTAATATTCAGATTCTCTATTTCTTTATTGATCCTCTGTCTAGATGTTCTGTCCATTGATGAGAGTGGTGAATTGAAGTCTCCAACTATTATGGTATATGTGTCTATTTCCCTTTTCAGTGTTTGCAGTGTATTCCTCACGTATTTTGGGGCATTCTGGTTCGGTGCGTAAATATTTATGATTGCTATGTCTTCTTGTTTAATTGTTCCTTTTATTTGTATATAGTGTCCTTCTTTGTCTCTTTTAACTGTTTTACATTTGAAGTCTGATTTGTTGGATATTAGTATAGCCACTCCTGCTCTTTTCTGGCTGTTATTTGCATGAAATATCTTTTCCCAACCTTTCACTTTCAACCTATATTTATCTTTGGGTCTAAGATGTGTTTCCTGTAGACAGCATATAGAAGGATCCTGTTTTTTAATCCATTCTGCCAGTCTATGTCTTTTGATTGGGGAATTCAGTCCATTAACATTTAGAGTTATTACTGTTTGGATAATATTTTCCTCTACCATTTTGCCTTTTGTATTATATATATCATATCTGACTTTCCTTCTTTCTACACTCTTCTCCATGTCTCTCTCTTCTGTCTTTTTGTATCTGACTCTAGTGCTCCCTTTAGTATTTCTTGCAGAGCTGGTCTCTTGGTCACAAATTCTCTCAGTGACTTTTTGTCTGAGAATGTTTTGATTTCTCCCTCATTTTTGAAGGACAATTTTGCTGGATATAGGAGTCTTGACTGGCAGTTTTTCTCTTTTAGTAACTTAAATATATCATCCCACTGTCTTCTAGCTTCCATGGTTTCTGCTGAGAAATCTACACATAGTCTTATTGGGTTTCCCTTGTATGTGATGGATTGCTTCTCTCTCGCTGCTTTCAAGATCCTCTCTTTCTCTTTGACCTCTGACATTCTAACTAATAAGTGTCTTAGGGAATGCCTATTTGGGTCTCATCTCTTTGGGGTGCGCTGCACTTCTTGGATCTGTAATTTTAGGTCTTTCATAAGAGTTGGGAAATTTTCAGTGATAATTTCTTCCATTAGTTTTTCTTTTCCTTTTCCCTTCTCTTCTCCTTCTGGGACACCCACAACACGTATATTTGTGCGGTTCATATTGTCCTTGAGTTCCCTGATACCCTGTTCGAATTTTTCCATTCTTTCCAGATAGTTTCTGTTTCTTTTTGGAATTCAGATGTTCCATCCTCCAAATCACTAATTCTATCTTCTGTCTCTTTAAATCTATCATTTTAGGTATCCATTGCTTTTTCCATCTTTTCTACTTTATCCTTCACTTCCATAAGCTCTGTGATTTGTTTTTTCAGTTTTTCTATTTCTTCTTTTTGTTCAGCCCATGTCTTCTTCATGTCCTCCCTCAATTTATCGATTTCGTTTTTGAAGAGGTTTTCCATTTCTCTTCGTATATTCAGCATTAGTTGTTTCAGCTCCTGTATCTCATTTGAACTATTGGTTTGTTCCTTTGACTGGGCCATATTTTCAATTTTCTGAGCATGATCCGTTATCTTCTGCTGGCGTCTGGGCATTTAGTCAGATTTTCCTGGGTGTTGGACCCCACAGGTTGAAAGATTTTTCTGTGAAATCTCTGGGTTCTGTTTTTCTTATCCTGCCCAGTAGGTGGTGCTTGTGGCACACGTTTATCTACGGGTTCCACCAGTAAAAGTTGCTGTGGGTCCTTTAACTCTGGAAAACTCTCGCCGTAGGGGAGGTTTGGCAGCCGAAGCGTCTTGGAAGAGTGCCAGCTGGCCCGGGGGTCCGAACGCGGGGAGGGTCGCCGGCGCCGCACTCAGTGCATCTTTTAAAAAATATTTTAATTGCGAAATCTTCACACACATACTATCGAACCATAGTATACAATCAATAGCTCATGACATAGTTGTATATTCATCACAGTGTCGGTTTGAATATCTTGTGTACCCCAGAAAATCCTCATTCAATATTGCTGGGTGGGAGTTTTTTTTTTATTGTTCCCATGGAGCTATGACCCACCCAATTGTGGGAGGTAGCTTTTGATTAGATTCCATGGAGATGTGTCTCCACCCATTCAAGGTGGGGTTGCTTACTGGAGCCCTTTAAGAGGGAACCATTTTGGAAAAAGCTTTAGAGCCCACGCAGCCAGAGACCTTTAGAGATGAAGAAGGAAAACTCCCCTGGGGGGAGCTTAGTGAAACCAGAGGCCTGGAGAGAAAGCTAGCCAATGTCGCCATGTTTACCATGTGCCTTTCCAGTTGAGGGGGAAACCCTGAACGTCACTGGCCTTCTTGAACCAAGGTATCTCTCCTTGGATGCCTTAGATTGGATATTTCTATAGCCTTGCTTTAATTTGGACATTTTCAGAGCCTTAGAACATATAAAGTTGCAACTTAAGAATTCCCCCTTTTTCGAAGCTATTCTGTTTCCAGTATATTGCATTCTGGCAGCTTTCAAACTAGAACAATTACCATGATCATTTTTAGAACATTTGCACCGCCCCCCCCAAAAAAATAAAAAGAAAAACTCATAAAGCCCACATCCCTTATGCCTCCCTCTCATTGACAGCTAATATTTCAATCTACCCATTTTTTTACTCTTTATCTCCCACTATTTATTTATTTTTTACCCTTATTTTTTTACTCATCTGTCCATACCCTGCATAAAAGAAGCATCAGACACAAGGTTTTCACAATCACATGGGAACATTGTAAAAGTTATATCATTATACAATTGTCTTCAAGAATGAAGGCTACTGGGGCGGGCCATGGTGGCTCAGCAGGCAAGAGTGCTTGCCTGCTGTGCCAGAGGACCCGGGTTCGATTCCCGGTGCCTGCACATGAAAAAAAGAAAAAAAAAAGAATGAAGGCTACTGGAGCACAGCTCAACAGTTTCAGGTACTTCTGTCTAGACACTTTAATACACCATAAACTAAAAGAATATCTATATAATGCATAAGAATAATCTCCAGGATAACCTCTTGATGCTGTTTGAAATCTCTCAGCCACTGAAATTTTGTTTTGTCTCATTTCTCTCTCCCCCTTTTGGTCAAGAAGGCTTTCTCAATCCCTTGATGACAGGTCCTGGTTCATCCCGGGAGTTCTGTCCTGTGTTGCCAGAGAGATTTACACCTTGGGGATTCATGTCCCACATAGTGAGAGGGCAGTGAATTCACCTGCCCAGTTGGCTTAGAGAGAGAAGCCACATCTGAGCCACAATAGAGGTTTTCTGGGGGTGACCCTTAGGCCTAATTTTAAGTAGGCTTAGCTTCTCCTTTGTAGGAATAAGTTTCATAGGAGTGAAACCCAAAATTGAGGGCTCAGTCTATTGATTTGGTTCTCCCCACTGTTGCAAGAATATCAGGAATTCCCCAAATGGGGAAGGTGAATAGTTCCTTTCTCCCCAGCCCTCCAAGGGGACTTTGCAAATGTTTTTTTATTCTCTGCCCATATTACTCTGGGATATATCAGGGCATCACCTCGATGCATTTTGAGGTTGTGACAGTGTGTTTTCCAAAGATGGCCTCAATGATAGCTCCCATCCCAAGTGTTCTTCGGCAATGTGCCCACCCCACTCCCTATCAAGAAAAGGAATCTATTTCCTTCTCACCTTCATTTTGGCTACCCTCCGGTCAACAGAATATGGAAGAAGCCCTTAACCATCCTGGCAGTTCCTGCCACCTGCCTCTTGTGGGTGATCCTGTCCACAGCCCCAGCTGATAGCCAGCACCAACCAGCCACCATCTTAGATGCCCAGCCCAGGAATCTTCAGATGACCTCAGCCCCGGTGACAATCTAACTGCAAACACACCAGAGATCACAAGCCAGGAAACCGCCTGGCTGAGCTAAACCAACCCACACAATCAGGAAGACAGTAACACGTTTTTGTTTTTAGTCACAAAATTTTGGGGCAACAGATGATCAGAATGGAGGCCTCCAAGAGAGGTAACTCATTGTGGTGCCCAATTCTGGACAGTGATTCTATTACTCAATAAATGTTCAATTGAATAGGGTGGAGGAAAAGAAGCTGAGAGTTTTCTCTAGCTGTGTCATGGTCAGGTTCATGTGTCAACTTGGCCAAGTGGTGGTACCTGTTTGTCTGGTTGTGCAAGTGCTGACCTGTCTGTTGCAATGAGGACATTTCATAGAATTAAATCATGATCACATCAGCTGCATCCACAGCTGATTCTATTTGTAATCAGCCAAGGGGAGTGTCTTCTGCAATGAGTGATGCTTAATCTAATCACTGGAAGGCTTTTCAAGGAGGATTCAGAAGAGACAGGCTCTCTTCCTGCTTTGGCTGGCGAGCCTCTCCTGTGGAGTTCATCCAGACCCTCCATCAGGATTTCGGCTTCACAGCCTTCAAAACCTATGAGACACTTTTATAAATTTTATATTTGCGAGTGTTCCCTGTTGATTCTGTTTCTCTAGACAACCCTAACTAATACAAGCTGGTAGCAGAAGAGGAAGTCAGATTCTAAGGATGAGGAGGATTTGATGAGCCCCTGCTGCCTTTGAAGAATGAGGGAAACACATGCCAAAGAATCCAGATAGACCAGGAGCTTAGCACAACCCTCGGCTGACAGCCAGCAAAAAAGGAACCCTACAATTTCACAGAACTGAACGTTACCAACAACCTGAATGAGCTTGGAAGTGGATTCTTCCCCAGAGTTTCTAGATGAGAGGCCAGCCCAGCTGACACCATGATTTCAGCTTTGTGGGGCCCTAAGTAGAGAAGCCAGACAAGCCTGCTCAGACTTCTGATCTACAGATGCAAGAGATGGGTATTGCTTGAAGGTGCTAATTGTGTCATTATTTGCCATGGCAGGAATAGAAAACTCATCCCAGGCCTAAGCGGAATGTGGAGTATGGTCATGGCTCTCTCTCTGACGGAATCGGGGGGTAATATGCTGGAAAATATGTACCAGAATTGTCAGTCTACTTATTTGTACCCCTCATTAAACAAGGAGACTCTTGATGATATATACATACTATATTCTGGAGAAATATGGATTACATTATTATCACCGTTCTCTCAGGTGTGGAAAACTGTCACTGTTGGCTTTATATGCCTCTTTTAAATTTTCTATAACAATGGGCTGCAAAAACAAGAAAGGAGCACAGAGCCTGTCTTGAGATGAGAGCTCTCAATAAAAAAAATGTGTTGAATGATTGAAAGTGGGGACTGAACGTCCAGGGGGCTGGAGGGCTCAGTGGGTGTGAGGAAGCAGGAGGCCCCCAGGATAGATCTAGAACTAGAGGGAAGTTTTCAGAACTCAGACTTCACCTTATCATAGATGCTGCTTATAGGTTATCAGACTTGGGGCATTGTGCTGGTTTGAAACAGTTATGTACCCCAGAAACACCATATCCTTTAATCCTCATTCAGTATTACTGGGTAGCATCTTTTTTACTGTTCCCATGGAGATGTGACCCACCTAGTTGTGGATGGTAACTTTTGATTAGATGGGTTCCATGGAGATGTGTCTCCACCCATTCAAGGCGGGGTTGCTTACTGGAGCTGTTTAAGAGGGAACCATTGTGGAAAAAGCTTCAGAGCCCACACACAGCCAGAGAGCTTTGGAGATGCAGAAGGAAAACACACCTGAGGAATCCTTATGAAAAGAGGAGCTACAAGAGAAAACCAGCAGATATTGCCATGTGCCTTCCCAGCTGACAGAAGTCGGCATCAGTCTTTCTTTTTTTTTTTAATTTTATTTATTTATTAAATTAAAAAAATTTAACAACAAATGAACAAAAACACTCTTAACATATGATCATTCTGTTCTACATATATAATCAGTAATTCACAATATCATCACATAGTTACATATTCATCATCATGATAATTTCTTAGAACATTTGCATCAATTCAGAAAAAGAAATAAAAAGATAACAGAAAAAGAAACAAAATGAAAACAAAAAAAAAGAGATTATACATACCATACCTCTTACCCCACACTTTCATTGGTCACTAGCATTTCAAACTAAATTTATTTTAACATTCGTTCCCCCTATTATTTATTTTTATTCCATATGTTCTACTCATCTGTTGACAAGGTAGAGAAAAGGAGCATCAGACACAAGGTTTTCACAATCACAGAGTCACATTGTGAAAGCTGTATCATTATACAATCATCATCAAGAAACATGGCTACTGGAACACAGCTCTACATTTCCAGGCAGTTCCCTCCAGCCTCTCCCTTACATCTTGAATAACAAGGTGATATCTACTTAATGCATGAGAATAACCTCCAGGATAACCTCTCGACTCTGTTTGGAATCTCTCAGCCATTTACACTTTGTCTCATTTCACTCTTCCCCCTTTTGGTCAAGAAGGTTTTCTCAATCCCTTGATGCTGAGTTTCAGCTCATTCCAGGGTTTTTCTCAATCCATTGATGCTGAGTCTCAGCTCATTCTAGGATTTCTGTCCCACGTTTCCAGGAAGGTCCACACCCCTGGGAGTCTTGTCCCATGTAGACAGGGGAGGGAGGTGAGTTTGCTTGTTGTGTTGACCTTAGAGAGAGGCCACATCTGAGCAACAAAAGAGGCTCTCTTGGGGGTGACTCTTAGGCCTAAATTTTAAGTAGGCTTGACCTATCTTTTGTGGGGTTAAGTTTCATATGAACAAACCCCACGGCTGGGGGTTCAGCCTATAGCTCTGGTTGTCCACACTGCTTGTGAGAATATCAAGAATTCAACTTGGGAAAGTTGAATTTTCCCCCATTCTCACCGTTCCCCAAAGGGGACTTTGCAAATACTTTTCCACTCACTGATCAGATCACTCTGGGATTCATCGGGGCATCACTCTGGGCAAACCAATGGCATCAGTCTTTCTAGAGTGGAGGTTATTTTGTTGGTGCCTTAATTTGGACATTTTCATGGTTGTGCCAGTTTGAAAGGATGTATGTATCCTAGAAAAGTCATGTTTTAATCCTAATTCCATTTGTAAAGGCACCCATTTCTTCTAATCCCTATTCAGTACTGTATGTGGGAAACTTTAATTAGATTATCTCCATGGAGATGTGACTCAATCAAATGTAGGTACTAAACTTGATTAGATGGAGATGTGATTCCACCCATTCAGGTGGAATCAGGACCCATCAGGTCCAGTTTACTGGACTCCTATAAAAGGGGAAATATTTTGGAGAAAGCTGGAGATTCAGAGAGCAGAAAAGAATGACAGAACATCACAGAACCATGAAGCAGAGTCCCCTGGCCAGCAACTTTTGGAGATGAAGAAGGAAAAACACCTTCCAGGGAGCTGGAAAGGAAGCTAGCCGATGACGTCGGGTTCACCATGGGCCCTTCCAGCCGAAAGAGAGACCCTGACCATGTTTGCCATGTGCCTTTCTACTTGAGAGAGAAACCCTGAGCTTCCTTGGCCTTCTTGAATCGAGGTATCTTTCCTTGGATGCCTTAGATTGGACATTTCTATAGACTTGCTTTAATTAGGACATTTCCATGGCCTAAAAACTGTTAACTTGCAACTTATTAAAATCCTGTTTTTAAAAGCCATTCTGTTTTTGGTATATCACATCTGGCAGTTTTAACAAACTAAAACAGGCATAAAGAAAGAGTAGGGTGCCAACAAGCTGAGAGAAAGACAAGGACCTGTGCTAAGAGTAGAGGGCGGGCCTTACAAAGCCCTTTTCTTACCTACCTCCCTGAGGCCAGTGGAAACCAGCACAACCTTGGGCCCAAAGCAGTCCTGAGCAGTCTCCCTGGCTCTGCCACTTGCTGGCTACGTAACAATGAGCCAGTACCTTGGCCCCTCAGACTCAACTTTTCCATCTTTAAAATGGGGCAAGCTGTGGCCACCAAGCTGGGCTATAGTAGAAGTACTATAATCATGTGAGGACATAGTGGGCGCTCCCCTGTCTACCTCATAAATGGAAAAGCAGGCTTGGTAAATGGACATGGCCTGGAAAATTGGGCTTCTTCTTTGGAAAGGAGAGCCTGGCGCTTTCTCCGGACTGATGTGCAATCTGAAGAAAGGAGAGGCCCTCACTGTTCTCCCACGCATCTTGGTACCACCTGTCCCTGGTTGGCTGACTCTGCAGTGACCCTGAGGATTTGACAGCTGGGCAGGCTGCGGAGATGCTGAGTTGCACCCATCCTTTTCATCCACCTACCTGTAGCAGAGCAGCCCAAGGTAGGAGCAGAAGACTGTAGACCCACTTTGGAGTGCACCCTTCCCCTCGAATAGGCCCTGAACTCAAAAAGAAGGAGAAAAGCAATAGTCATTACTGCAGAGAAGCTCAGAAACATGCAGAATCCCAGTCCCACCCAGCAAAGCTGCTAACCTTTACTCGGCTTACAGAACATCCCAGTGCCCCAAGTGCCCCAAGCTCTGCTGCCGAGCCTGACCCCAAAGAAGCTCCTGGGGTGACCCTGGTCTCTGGCAGCACAGATCTCCCCATCTCCAACCTGCCACCTCCAGTGGCCCCTCAGTGATGGTGGACCCACAGGTGGCATCACAGAGAATGGAGTGTCACCCACCTGGGCTGTGCTAATGGAGCCGATCATTTAGCTGAGGATATCTGAATAGGGTGAACAGTTAGGGGACAGCACTCGGAAACAGCTGCAGTACGTGACTCCAGATAAGTGATTTATAAAATGTGGGTCTCTAGGTGCAGTTTATTAATTCGTGTATTTACATGAAGGGTTTACCAAGGAATCTCAGGGCACAAAGTGTCTTGGTGAGCTCATCCTGCCAGGCTGCAGCACAACCAAGTCGCAGGGTAGTGGCCACACGACACTGTAAATGTAATTAACACCGCTGAATTATGTATATACTTACTTGAAAGTGGTTAAAGTGGGAATTTTTTTGTTGTATTTATTCACCACAGTAAAAACTCAAAAAGCAAAAAAACTAGAACAGTGCAAGACAGTGCAAGAGTTTAACCTTACTGTAAACTATGGACATTAGTTAATAATATAATTATAATACTACTGGTTCATCAATCGTAACAAATGTACCACACAAATGCAAAGTGTTTATAATTGGGAAAACTGTGTGTGTTAGGGCATATATGGGAACTCTGTACTTTCTGCATAATTTTTCCGTAGACCTCCAACTGCTCTGAAAAATAAAATCTATCAAACCCCAACAAAGTCAGGCAGACCAGGGATGTGCTGAGTCTGAACCCCCAGCCTTCCAGACCCCCAGGGGCAGGGTGGGCGGCTGTGCTGGGGGCGGGTTAGAAGTGCCCTTTCCATTCTTGCATCCTGGAGGGTGGGCTCCCTGCCGATGCCTCCCCACTGCCCACCCCGCCCTGAGCTCCCAGGGACATATAACAAGGAGCACGGGCACCTCATGCAGCAAATATCAATAGGCCATGTTCCCCTCTGAATGCAGCTCCTTTCTTTTACAGCCGCTACCATTATTCCTGTTTTACAGATGAGGATATTGAGGTTTGGAGAAATAAAGTGCCTTGTCCAAGATCACACAGTCAGTTGGTAAGGACCTCATGCCACTCCTCGTTTTGGCTAGTCCATGGGTGGCAGGCTGAATAATGTCTCCCCACCCTCAAAGATATCAATATCTGAATCCCTGGAACTTGTGAATATAGTACCTTGCATGGTAAAAGAGACTTTCCAGATGTGATTAAATGAAGGGTTTTGAGACAAGAAGATTATCCTGGATTATCCAGGTGGGCCTGATGTAATCACAGCTGTCCTTATAAGAGGACACCAGAAGGCAGCTTGACTACAGAAGTGAAGACAATATGATGACAGAAGCAGAGATGGGAGGAATGTGGCCTGTAGCCAAAGAATGCTGGTGGCCTCTAGAAGTTGCAAGAGGCAAAGAATAGATTCTTCCCCAGAGCCTCTGAAGTAACCAGCCCCACCGACACCTTGATTTCAGCCGTGTAAGACTCACTTCGGACTTCTGACCTCCAAAACTGTAAGAGAATGAAGGTATGCCATTTTAAGCCACCAAATTTGAGGCATTAGAGCCTCAACAGGAACCTAATATACCCTGCTAGGCCCTTACTCTTGCATCAGCTTTCCAAGGA